>NC_138863.1:110356835-111003879 GCF_965194805.1 Balaenoptera borealis | reverse complement strand
GTGTTTATGCCGGTTTACACCCACTTGACTCAGTTACAGAGGGATATCAATACATTGGTTTTAAGATTCTTACTAGTCAGATATATTCTTGGGCGGTGAACAGGGGGTGTTGAGTCCAGTTCACTGAGCAAGGAGTAGGTCTTGACTGTTACATATTGGGTTTATGGAACAGTATCTGAGCTAATTTGAAACCCTTGTTTTATGCATCACCCCACCTCACCTTTCCCGTTAAGCAGCCATAGTGTGTTTTCTAAACGTGTGACGCTGTTCTGTTTTGTAATTCAGTTCAAGTGTAGCGGTTTTACATTCCCTCTATAAGTGATATCTTATGATAAGTGCCTTTTTCTGTGTGACTTATTTCACTTAGAGTCGTCGTACCTAAATCTTCTCATCATGCTGCTACTAGCCTTATGATGTTGATTTCATTGCTGAGTGATATGCCATTATACATATGGACCACAACTTCTTTATCCATTTTTCTATTTCCTGGGATATTTAAGTTGTAACGAAGTGGAGGTTCTTGTCAACAGAGCAGCCCTAAACTTTGGGGTGCCTGTGTCTTGCTGATTTTTAGTTTTCCCAATTTATACGCCTATGAGTGGAAGTGCCCTATGCTCTCTAAGCTGAGTTTTTTAGATGTTTCAGGACACACCGTACACTTCTCCAGAGTGGCTGTGGGCAATTTACATCCCGCCCATCAGCGTAGCAAGGCTCCCGTTTCTCCATGGCCTGTCCTGCATTTCTGGTTTTGACACTTTATTCAGCATGGCCCTTTTGACCGATGGGAAGCGAGACTTCTTTGTAGCGCTGATTTGCCTTTCCAGGTTGCTTGGTTGGCCAAAAAGGGCGTATGCGTTTTTTCCTGAATATATTCAGGAAAAAACGCATACGCCCTTTTTGGCCAAGGGCATCATTGTCGAAGTTTTGCCGCTTTTCCTGTGCTTTAAAGGCGATTCGAATCTACCTCCTGAAATCTGTTTCCTGCAATTCTGCCTTGCTTTCAAATCCTCTTCGTTGCCTTCCCTCAATATATTTGTGGACGAGAGTTAACATTTATAACTCTGCAGGTTTGTGAATTGCAGTGCCCCTGAGCTCAATTTTTCAACTCGCTTTCTTGGGAGCTGGCCCCAAAAGCGCAGGATTGCTTCAGGCCCTATTCTGGTTCCGGGCGGCAGGCTGAGCCTGTGGTTAATTCTTCTTCCTGATGGGAAAATAGAGTGACCTGTGCCTGTCCCCACACCTAGACCTAGTCTCTCATTGGTTCCCCCTCTTCCCGTTCATCCTCAGGACAAATTGCAACCTGTACGGAACAGGAGGTTAAAGGTGCTCATTCTCCAAGGAGGGAGATTGCTAGTAAAGCGGCTGGAATGGCGAACCCGAGCACAAGGAGATGAGAAATGAGGTGCGTTTTAGACATCTTTCCCGATCACATGGTGTACCATCTTCTGGGTTTCTCATGCATGTTTTTGATGTAGGAAGATGCCCTTGAAGCTGGAGATTTGGGACCCATGGGATGGATACCACGCAGTATTACTTTAAAGGGTCTGCGTTTGCTCACCCAACCTCACCAAACCTCTCAGCCCCAAGAGTGTCCACCCTTATGTCTCAATCAGCTGTGGGTCTAGAGATGGTCAATAAAGGTGGCATCCCAGCCCCTGAACGAATTCTGTATGAATTTCTCTCTCTTTCACTGTCTTTGTTTCACGGGTTTTTAAAAGTAATTGATTTTTATAATGGGGTTTAGCTGCTTTTCACTGCTGTGTTTATGCCGCTTTACACCCACTTGACTCACTTACAGAGAGATATCAATACATTGGTTTTAAGAGTCTTACTAGTCAGATATATTCTTGGGAGGTGAACAGGGGGTGTTGAATCCAGTTCACTGAGCAAGGAGTAGGTCTTGTCTGTTACATATTGGGTTTATGGAACAGTATCTGAGCTAATTTGAAACCCTTGTGTTATGCATCACCCCACCTCACCTTTCCCGTTAAGCAGCCATAGTGTGTTTCCTAAACGTGTGACGCTGTTCTGTTTTGTAATTCAGTTCAAGTGTAGCGGTTTTTACATTCCCTCTATAAGTGATATCTTATGATAAGTGCCTTTTTCTGTGTGACTTATTTCACTTAGAGTCGTCGTACCTAAATCTTCTCATCATGCTGCTACTAGCCTTATGATGTTGATTTCATTGCTGAGTGATATGCCATTATACATATGGACCACAACTTCTTTATCCATTTTTCTATTTCCTGGGATATTTAAGTTGTAACGAAGTGGAGGTTCTTGTCAACAGAGCAGCCCTAAACTTTGGGGTGCCTGTGTCTTGCTGATTTTTAGTTTTCCCAATTTATACGCCTATGAGTGGAAGTGCCCTATGCTCTCTAAGCTGAGTTTTTTAGATGTTTCAGGACACACCGTACACTTCTCCAGAGTGGCTGTGGGCAATTTACATCCCGCCCATCAGCGTAGCAAGGCTCCCGTTTCTCCATGGCCTGTCCTGCATTTCTGGTTTTGACACTTTATTCAGCATGGCCCTTTTGACCGATGGGAAGCGAGACTTCTTTGTAGCGCTGATTTGCCTTTCCAGGTTGCTTGGTTGGCCAAAAAGGGCGTATGCGTTTTTTCCTGAATATATTCAGGAAAAAACGCATACGCCCTTTTTGGCCAAGGGCATCATTGTCGAAGTTTTGCCGCTTTTCCTGTGCTTTAAAGGCGATTCGAATCTACCTCCTGAAATCTGTTTCCTGCAATTCTGCCTTGCTTTCAAATCCTCTTCGTTGCCTTCCCTCAATATATTTGTGGACGAGAGTTAACATTTATAACTCTGCAGGTTTGTGAATTGCAGTGCCCCTGAGCTCAATTTTTCAACTCGCTTTCTTGGGAGCTGGCCCCAAAAGCGCAGGATTGCTTCAGGCCCTATTCTGGTTCCGGGCGGCAGGCTGAGCCTGTGGTTAATTCTTCTTCCTGATGGGAAAATAGAGTGACCTGTGCCTGTCCCCACACCTAGACCTAGTCTCTCATTGGTTCCCCCTCTTCCCGTTCATCCTCAGGACAAATTGCAACCTGTACGGAACAGGAGGTTAAAGGTGCTCATTCTCCAAGGAGGGAGATTGCTAGTAAAGCGGCTGGAATGGCGAACCCGAGCACAAGGAGATGAGAAATGAGGTGCGTTTTAGACATCTTTCCCGATCACATGGTGTACCATCTTCTGGGTTTCTCATGCATGTTTTTGATGTAGGAAGATGCCCTTGAAGCTGGAGATTTGGGACCCATGGGATGGATACCACGCAGTATTACTTTAAAGGGTCTGCGTTTGCTCACCCAACCTCACCAAACCTCTCAGCCCCAAGAGTGTCCACCCTTATGTCTCAATCAGCTGTGGGTCTAGAGATGGTCAATAAAGGTGGCATCCCAGCCCCTGAACGAATTCTGTATGAATTTCTCTCTCTTTCACTGTCTTTGTTTCACGGGTTTTTAAAAGTAATTGATTTTTATAATGGGGTTTAGCTGCTTTTCACTGCTGTGTTTATGCCGCTTTACACCCACTTGACTCACTTACAGAGAGATATCAATACATTGGTTTTAAGAGTCTTACTAGTCAGATATATTCTTGGGAGGTGAACAGGGGGTGTTGAATCCAGTTCACTGAGCAAGGAGTAGGTCTTGTCTGTTACATATTGGGTTTATGGAACAGTATCTGAGCTAATTTGAAACCCTTGTGTTATGCATCACCCCACCTCACCTTTCCCGTTAAGCAGCCATAGTGTGTTTCCTAAACGTGTGACGCTGTTCTGTTTTGTAATTCAGTTCAAGTGTAGCGGTTTTTACATTCCCTCTATAAGTGATATCTTATGATAAGTGCCTTTTTCTGTGTGACTTATGGCACTTAGAATCGTCGTACCTAAATCTTCTCATCATGCTGCTACTAGCCTTATGATGTTGATTTCATGCCTGAGTGACATTCCATTGTACATAAGGACCACAACTTCTTTATCCATTTTTCTCTTTCCTGGGATATTTAAGGTGTAATGAAGTGGAGGTTCTTGTCAACAGAGCAGCCCTAAACTTTGGGGTGCCTGTGTCTTGCTGATTTTTAGTTTTCCCAATTTATACGCCCATGAGTGGAACTGCCCTATGCTCTCTAAGCTGAGTTTTTTAGATGTTTCAGGACACACTGTACACTTCTCCAGAGTGGCTGTTGGCAATTTACATCCCGCCCATCAGCATAGCAAGGCTCCCGTTTCTCCATGGCCTGTCCTGCATTTCTGGTTTTGACACTTTATTCAGCATGGCCCTTTTGACCGATGGGAAGCGAGACTTCTTTGTAGCGCTGATTTGCCTTTCCAGGTTGCTTGGTTGGCCAAAAAGGGCGTATGCGTTTTTTCCTGAATATATTCAGGAAAAAACGCATACGCCCTTTTTGGCCAAGGGCATCATGGTCGAGGTTTTGCCGCTTTTCCTGTGCTTTAAAGGCGATTCGAATCTACCTCCTGAAATCTGTTTCCTGCAATTCTGCCTTGCTTTCAAATCCTCTTCGTTGCCTTCCCTCAATATATTTGTGGACGAGAGTTATCATTTCTAACTCTGCAGGTTTGTGAATTGCAGTGCCCCTGAGCTCCATTTTTCAACTCGCTTTCTTGGGAGCTGGCCCCAAAAGCGCAGGATTGCTTCAGGCCCTATTGTGGTTCCGGGCGGCAGGCTGAGCCTGTGGTTAATTCTTCTTCCTGATGGGAAAATAGAGTGACCTGTGCCTGTCCCCACACCTAGACCTAGTCTCTCATTGGTTCCCCCTCTTCCCGTTCATCCTCAGGACAAATTGCAACCTGTTCGGAACAGGAGGTTAAAGGTGCTCATTATCCAAGGAGGGAGATTGCTAGTAAAGCGGCTGTAATGGCGAGCCCGAGCACAAGGAGATGAGAAATGAGGTGCGTTTTAGAAACCTTTCCCGATCACACGGTGTACCATCTTCTGGGTTTCTCATGCATGTTTTCGATGTAGGAAGATGCCCTTGAACCTGGAGATTTTGGACCCATGGGATGGGTACCACGCAGTATTACTTTAAAAGGTCTGCGTTTGCTCACCCAACCTCACCAAACCTCTCAGCCCCAAGAGTGTCCACCCTTATGTCTCAATCAGCTGTGGGTCTAGAGATGGTCAATAAAGGTGGCATCCCAGCCCCTGAACGAATTCTGTATGAATTTCTCTCTCTTTCACTGTCTTTGTTTCACGGGTTTTTAAAAGTAATTGATTTTTATAATGGGGTTTAGCTGCTTTTCACTGCTGTGTTTATGCCGCTTTACACCCACTTGACTCACTTACAGAGAGATATCAATACATTGGTTTTAAGAGTCTTACTAGTCAGATATATTCTTGGGCGGTGAACAGGGGGTGTTGAATCCAGTTCACTGAGCAAGGAGTAGGTCTTGTCTGTTACATATTGGGTTTATGGAACAGTATCTGAGCTAATTTGCAACCCTTGTGTTATGCATCACCCCACCTCACCTTTCCCGTTAAGCAGCCATAGTGTGTTTTCTAAACGTGTGACGCTGTTCTGTTTTGTAATTCAGTTCAAGTGTAGCGGTTTTTACATTCCCTCTATAAGTGATATCTTATGATAAGTGCCTTTTTCTGTGTGACTTATTTCACTTAGAATCGTCGTACCTAAATCTTCTCATCATGCTGCTACTAGCCTTATGATGTTGATTTCATGCCTGAGTGACATTCCATTGTACATAAGGACCACAACTTCTTTATCCATTTTTCTCTTTCCTGGGATATTTAAGGTGTAATGAAGTGGAGGTTCTTGTCAACAGAGCAGCCCTAAACTTTGGGCTGCCTGTGTCTTGCTGATTTTTAGTTTTCCCAATTTATACGCCTATGAGTGGAAGTGCCCTATGCTCTCTAAGCTGAGTTTTTTAGATGTTTCAGGACACACCGTACACTTCTCCAGAGTGGCTGTTGGCAATTTACATCCCGCCCATCAGCGTAGCAAGGCTCCCGTTTCTCCATGGCCTGTCCTGCATTTCTGGTTTTGACACTTTATTCAGCATGGCCCTTTTGACCGATGGGAAGCGAGACTTCTTTGTAGCGCTGATTTGCCTTTCCAGGTTGCTTGGTTGGCCAAAAAGGGCGTATGCGTTTTTTCCTGAATATATTCAGGAAAAAATGCATACGCCCTTTTTGGCCAAGGGCATCATGGTCGAGGTTTTGCTGCTTTTCCTGTGCTTTAAAGGCGATTCGAATCTACCTCCTGAAATCTGTTTCCTGCAATTCTGCCTTGCTTTCAAATCCTCTTCGTTGCCTTCCCTCAATATATTTGTGGACGAGAGTTATCATTTCTAACTCTGCAGGTTTGTGAATTGCAGTGCCCCTGAGCTCCATTTTTCAACTCGCTTTCTTGGGAGCTGGCCGCAAAAGCGCAGGATTGCTTCAGGCCCTATTGTGGTTCCGGGCGGCAGGCTGAGCCTGTGGTTAATTCTTCTTCCTGATGGGAAAATAGAGTGACCTGTGCCTGTCCCCACACCTAGACCTAGTCTCTCATTGGTTCCCCCTCTTCCCGTTCATCCTCAGGACAAATTTGCAACCTGTACAGAACAGGAGGTTAAAGGTGCTCATTCTCCAAGGAGGGAGATTGCTAGTAAAGCGGCTGTAATGGCAAGCCCGAGCACAAGGAGATGAGAAATGAGGTGCGTTTTAGAAACCTTTCCCGATCACACGGTGTACCATCTTCTGGGTTTCTCATGCATGTTTTCGATGTAGGAAGATGCCCTTGAACCTGGAGATTTTGGACCCATGGGATGGATACCACGCAGTATTACTTTAAAGGGTCTGCGTTTGCTCACCCAACCTCACCAAACCTCTCAGCCCCAAGAGTGTCCACCCTTATGTCTCAATCAGCTGTGGGTCTAGAGATGGTCAATCCAGGTGGCATCACAGCCCCTGAACGAATTTTGTAAGAATTTCTCTCTCTTTCACTGTCTTTGTTTCACGGGTTTTTAAAAGTAATTGATTTTTATAATGGGGTTTAGCTGCTTTTCACTGCTGTGTTTATGCCGGTTTACACCCACTTGACTCAGTTACAGAGGGATATCAATACATTGGTTTTAAGATTCTTACTAGTCAGATATATTCTTGGGCGGTGAACAGGGGGTGTTGAGTCCAGTTCACTGAGCAAGGAGTAGGTCTTGACTGTTACATATTGGGTTTATGGAACAGTATCTGAGCTAATTTGAAACCCTTGTTTTATGCATCACCCCACCTCACCTTTCCCGTTAAGCAGCCATAGTGTGTTTTCTAAACGTGTGACGCTGTTCTGTTTTGTAATTCAGTTCAAGTGTAGCGGTTTTTACATTCCCTCTATAAGTGATATCTTATGATAAGTGCCTTTTTCTGTGTGACTTATTTCACTTAGAGTCGTCGTACCTAAATCTTCTCATCATGCTGCTACTAGCCTTATGATGTTGATTTCATTGCTGAGTGATATGCCATTATACATATGGACCACAACTTCTTTATCCATTTTTCTATTTCCTGGGATATTTAAGTTGTAACGAAGTGGAGGTTCTTGTCAACAGAGCAGCCCTAAACTTTGGGGTGCCTGTGTCTTGCTGATTTTTAGTTTTCCCAATTTATACGCCTATGAGTGGAAGTGCCCTATGCTCTCTAAGCTGAGTTTTTTAGATGTTTCAGGACACACCGTACACTTCTCCAGAGTGGCTGTGGGCAATTTACATCCCGCCCATCAGCGTAGCAAGGCTCCCGTTTCTCCATGGCCTGTCCTGCATTTCTGGTTTTGACACTTTATTCAGCATGGCCCTTTTGACCGATGGGAAGCGAGACTTCTTTGTAGCGCTGATTTGCCTTTCCAGGTTGCTTGGTTGGCCAAAAAGGGCGTATGCGTTTTTTCCTGAATATATTCAGGAAAAAACGCATACGCCCTTTTTGGCCAAGGGCATCATTGTCGAAGTTTTGCCGCTTTTCCTGTGCTTTAAAGGCGATTCGAATCTACCTCCTGAAATCTGTTTCCTGCAATTCTGCCTTGCTTTCAAATCCTCTTCGTTGCCTTCCCTCAATATATTTGTGGACGAGAGTTAACATTTATAACTCTGCAGGTTTGTGAATTGCAGTGCCCCTGAGCTCAATTTTTCAACTCGCTTTCTTGGGAGCTGGCCCCAAAAGCGCAGGATTGCTTCAGGCCCTATTCTGGTTCCGGGCGGCAGGCTGAGCCTGTGGTTAATTCTTCTTCCTGATGGGAAAATAGAGTGACCTGTGCCTGTCCCCACACCTAGACCTAGTCTCTCATTGGTTCCCCCTCTTCCCGTTCATCCTCAGGACAAATTGCAACCTGTACGGAACAGGAGGTTAAAGGTGCTCATTCTCCAAGGAGGGAGATTGCTAGTAAAGCGGCTGGAATGGCGAACCCGAGCACAAGGAGATGAGAAATGAGGTGCGTTTTAGACATCTTTCCCGATCACATGGTGTACCATCTTCTGGGTTTCTCATGCATGTTTTTGATGTAGGAAGATGCCCTTGAAGCTGGAGATTTGGGACCCATGGGATGGATACCACGCAGTATTACTTTAAAGGGTCTGCGTTTGCTCACCCAACCTCACCAAACCTCTCAGCCCCAAGAGTGTCCACCCTTATGTCTCAATCAGCTGTGGGTCTAGAGATGGTCAATAAAGGTGGCATCCCAGCCCCTGAACGAATTCTGTATGAATTTCTCTCTCTTTCACTGTCTTTGTTTCACGGGTTTTTAAAAGTAATTGATTTTTATAATGGGGTTTAGCTGCTTTTCACTGCTGTGTTTATGCCGCTTTACACCCACTTGACTCACTTACAGAGAGATATCAATACATTGGTTTTAAGAGTCTTACTAGTCAGATATATTCTTGGGAGGTGAACAGGGGGTGTTGAATCCAGTTCACTGAGCAAGGAGTAGGTCTTGTCTGTTACATATTGGGTTTATGGAACAGTATCTGAGCTAATTTGCAACCCTTGTGTTATGCATCACCCCACCTCACCTTTCCCGTTAAGCAGCCATAGTGTGTTTCCTAAACGTGTGACGCTGTTCTGTTTTGTAATTCAGTTCAAGTGTAGCGGTTTTTACATTCCCTCTATAAGTGATATCTTATGATAAGTGCCTTTTTCTGTGTGACTTATGGCACTTAGAATCGTCGTACCTAAATCTTCTCATCATGCTGCTACTAGCCTTATGATGTTGATTTCATGCCTGAGTGACATTCCATTGTACATAAGGACCACAACTTCTTTATCCATTTTTCTCTTTCCTGGGATATTTAAGGTGTAATGAAGTGGAGGTTCTTGTCAACAGAGCAGCCCTAAACTTTGGGGTGCCTGTGTCTTGCTGATTTTTAGTTTTCCCAATTTATACGCCCATGAGTGGAACTGCCCTATGCTCTCTAAGCTGAGTTTTTTAGATGTTTCAGGACACACTGTACACTTCTCCAGAGTGGCTGTTGGCAATTTACATCCCGCCCATCAGCATAGCAAGGCTCCCGTTTCTCCATGGCCTGTCCTGCATTTCTGGTTTTGACACTTTATTCAGCATGGCCCTTTTGACCGATGGGAAGCGAGACTTCTTTGTAGCGCTGATTTGCCTTTCCAGGTTGCTTGGTTGGCCAAAAAGGGCGTATGCGTTTTTTCCTGAATATATTCAGGAAAAAACGCATACGCCCTTTTTGGCCAAGGGCATCATGGTCGAGGTTTTGCCGCTTTTCCTGTGCTTTAAAGGCGATTCGAATCTACCTCCTGAAATCTGTTTCCTGCAATTCTGCCTTGCTTTCAAATCCTCTTCGTTGCCTTCCCTCAATATATTTGTGGACGAGAGTTATCATTTCTAACTCTGCAGGTTTGTGAATTGCAGTGCCCCTGAGCTCCATTTTTCAACTCGCTTTCTTGGGAGCTGGCCCCAAAAGCGCAGGATTGCTTCAGGCCCTATTGTGGTTCCGGGCGGCAGGCTGAGCCTGTGGTTAATTCTTCTTCCTGATGGGAAAATAGAGTGACCTGTGCCTGTCCCCACACCTAGACCTAGTCTCTCATTGGTTCCCCCTCTTCCCGTTCATCCTCAGGACAAATTGCAACCTGTTCGGAACAGGAGGTTAAAGGTGCTCATTATCCAAGGAGGGAGATTGCTAGTAAAGCGGCTGTAATGGCGAGCCCGAGCACAAGGAGATGAGAAATGAGGTGCGTTTTAGAAACCTTTCCCGATCACACGGTGTACCGTCTTCTGGGTTTCTCATGCATGTTTTCGATGTAGGAAGATGCCCTTGAACCTGGAGATTTTGGACCCATGGGATGGGTACCACGCAGTATTACTTTAAAAGGTCTGCGTTTGCTCACCCAACCTCACCAAACCTCTCAGCCCCAAGAGTGTCCACCCTTATGTCTCAATCAGCTGTGGGTCTAGAGATGGTCAATAAAGGTGGCATCCCAGCCCCTGAACGAATTCTGTATGAATTTCTCTCTCTTTCACTGTCTTTGTTTCACGGGTTTTTAAAAGTAATTGATTTTTATAATGGGGTTTAGCTGCTTTTCACTGCTGTGTTTATGCCGCTTTACACCCACTTGACTCACTTACAGAGAGATATCAATACATTGGTTTTAAGAGTCTTACTAGTCAGATATATTCTTGGGCGGTGAACAGGGGGTGTTGAATCCAGTTCACTGAGCAAGGAGTAGGTCTTGTCTGTTACATATTGGGTTTATGGAACAGTATCTGAGCTAATTTGCAACCCTTGTGTTATGCATCACCCCACCTCACCTTTCCCGTTAAGCAGCCATAGTGTGTTTTCTAAACGTGTGACGCTGTTCTGTTTTGTAATTCAGTTCAAGTGTAGCGGTTTTTACATTCCCTCTATAAGTGATATCTTATGATAAGTGCCTTTTTCTGTGTGACTTATTTCACTTAGAATCGTCGTACCTAAATCTTCTCATCATGCTGCTACTAGCCTTATGATGTTGATTTCATGCCTGAGTGACATTCCATTGTACATAAGGACCACAACTTCTTTATCCATTTTTCTCTTTCCTGGGATATTTAAGGTGTAATGAAGTGGAGGTTCTTGTCAACAGAGCAGCCCTAAACTTTGGGCTGCCTGTGTCTTGCTGATTTTTAGTTTTCCCAATTTATACGCCTATGAGTGGAAGTGCCCTATGCTCTCTAAGCTGAGTTTTTTAGATGTTTCAGGACACACCGTACACTTCTCCAGAGTGGCTGTTGGCAATTTACATCCCGCCCATCAGCGTAGCAAGGCTCCCGTTTCTCCATGGCCTGTCCTGCATTTCTGGTTTTGACACTTTATTCAGCATGGCCCTTTTGACCGATGGGAAGCGAGACTTCTTTGTAGCGCTGATTTGCCTTTCCAGGTTGCTTGGTTGGCCAAAAAGGGCGTATGCGTTTTTTCCTGAATATATTCAGGAAAAAATGCATACGCCCTTTTTGGCCAAGGGCATCATGGTCGAGGTTTTGCTGCTTTTCCTGTGCTTTAAAGGCGATTCGAATCTACCTCCTGAAATCTGTTTCCTGCAATTCTGCCTTGCTTTCAAATCCTCTTCGTTGCCTTCCCTCAATATATTTGTGGACGAGAGTTATCATTTCTAACTCTGCAGGTTTGTGAATTGCAGTGCCCCTGAGCTCCATTTTTCAACTCGCTTTCTTGGGAGCTGGCCGCAAAAGCGCAGGATTGCTTCAGGCCCTATTGTGGTTCCGGGCGGCAGGCTGAGCCTGTGGTTAATTCTTCTTCCTGATGGGAAAATAGAGTGACCTGTGCCTGTCCCCACACCTAGACCTAGTCTCTCATTGGTTCCCCCTCTTCCCGTTCATCCTCAGGACAAATTTGCAACCTGTACAGAACAGGAGGTTAAAGGTGCTCATTCTCCAAGGAGGGAGATTGCTAGTAAAGCGGCTGTAATGGCAAGCCCGAGCACAAGGAGATGAGAAATGAGGTGCGTTTTAGAAACCTTTCCCGATCACACGGTGTACCATCTTCTGGGTTTCTCATGCATGTTTTCGATGTAGGAAGATGCCCTTGAACCTGGAGATTTTGGACCCATGGGATGGATACCACGCAGTATTACTTTAAAGGGTCTGCGTTTGCTCACCCAACCTCACCAAACCTCTCAGCCCGAAGAGTGTCCACCCTTATGTCTCAATCAGCTGTGGGTCTAGAGATGGTCAATCCAGGTGGCATCACAGCCCCTGAACGAATTTTGTAAGAATTTCTCTCTCTTTCACTGTCTTTGTTTCACGGGTTTTTAAAAGTAATTGATTTTTATAATGGGGTTTAGCTGCTTTTCACTGCTGTGTTTATGCCGGTTTACACCCACTTGACTCAGTTACAGAGGGATATCAATACATTGGTTTTAAGATTCTTACTAGTCAGATATATTCTTGGGCGGTGAACAGGGGGTGTTGAGTCCAGTTCACTGAGCAAGGAGTAGGTCTTGACTGTTACATATTGGGTTTATGGAACAGTATCTGAGCTAATTTGAAACCCTTGTTTTATGCATCACCCCACCTCACCTTTCCCGTTAAGCAGCCATAGTGTGTTTTCTAAACGTGTGACGCTGTTCTGTTTTGTAATTCAGTTCAAGTGTAGCGGTTTTTACATTCCCTCTATAAGTGATATCTTATGATAAGTGCCTTTTTCTGTGTGACTTATTTCACTTAGAGTCGTCGTACCTAAATCTTCTCATCATGCTGCTACTAGCCTTATGATGTTGATTTCATTGCTGAGTGATATGCCATTATACATATGGACCACAACTTCTTTATCCATTTTTCTATTTCCTGGGATATTTAAGTTGTAACGAAGTGGAGGTTCTTGTCAACAGAGCAGCCCTAAACTTTGGGGTGCCTGTGTCTTGCTGATTTTTAGTTTTCCCAATTTATACGCCTATGAGTGGAAGTGCCCTATGCTCTCTAAGCTGAGTTTTTTAGATGTTTCAGGACACACCGTACACTTCTCCAGAGTGGCTGTGGGCAATTTACATCCCGCCCATCAGCGTAGCAAGGCTCCCGTTTCTCCATGGCCTGTCCTGCATTTCTGGTTTTGACACTTTATTCAGCATGGCCCTTTTGACCGATGGGAAGCGAGACTTCTTTGTAGCGCTGATTTGCCTTTCCAGGTTGCTTGGTTGGCCAAAAAGGGCGTATGCGTTTTTTCCTGAATATATTCAGGAAAAAACGCATACGCCCTTTTTGGCCAAGGGCATCATTGTCGAAGTTTTGCCGCTTTTCCTGTGCTTTAAAGGCGATTCGAATCTACCTCCTGAAATCTGTTTCCTGCAATTCTGCCTTGCTTTCAAATCCTCTTCGTTGCCTTCCCTCAATATATTTGTGGACGAGAGTTAACATTTATAACTCTGCAGGTTTGTGAATTGCAGTGCCCCTGAGCTCAATTTTTCAACTCGCTTTCTTGGGAGCTGGCCCCAAAAGCGCAGGATTGCTTCAGGCCCTATTCTGGTTCCGGGCGGCAGGCTGAGCCTGTGGTTAATTCTTCTTCCTGATGGGAAAATAGAGTGACCTGTGCCTGTCCCCACACCTAGACCTAGTCTCTCATTGGTTCCCCCTCTTCCCGTTCATCCTCAGGACAAATTGCAACCTGTACGGAACAGGAGGTTAAAGGTGCTCATTCTCCAAGGAGGGAGATTGCTAGTAAAGCGGCTGGAATGGCGAACCCGAGCACAAGGAGATGAGAAATGAGGTGCGTTTTAGACATCTTTCCCGATCACATGGTGTACCATCTTCTGGGTTTCTCATGCATGTTTTTGATGTAGGAAGATGCCCTTGAAGCTGGAGATTTGGGACCCATGGGATGGATACCACGCAGTATTACTTTAAAGGGTCTGCGTTTGCTCACCCAACCTCACCAAACCTCTCAGCCCCAAGAGTGTCCACCCTTATGTCTCAATCAGCTGTGGGTCTAGAGATGGTCAATAAAGGTGGCATCCCAGCCCCTGAACGAATTCTGTATGAATTTCTCTCTCTTTCACTGTCTTTGTTTCACGGGTTTTTAAAAGTAATTGATTTTTATAATGGGGTTTAGCTGCTTTTCACTGCTGTGTTTATGCCGCTTTACACCCACTTGACTCACTTACAGAGAGATATCAATACATTGGTTTTAAGAGTCTTACTAGTCAGATATATTCTTGGGAGGTGAACAGGGGGTGTTGAATCCAGTTCACTGAGCAAGGAGTAGGTCTTGTCTGTTACATATTGGGTTTATGGAACAGTATCTGAGCTAATTTGAAACCCTTGTGTTATGCATCACCCCACCTCACCTTTCCCGTTAAGCAGCCATAGTGTGTTTCCTAAACGTGTGACGCTGTTCTGTTTTGTAATTCAGTTCAAGTGTAGCGGTTTTTACATTCCCTCTATAAGTGATATCTTATGATAAGTGCCTTTTTCTGTGTGACTTATTTCACTTAGAGTCGTCGTACCTAAATCTTCTCATCATGCTGCTACTAGCCTTATGATGTTGATTTCATTGCTGAGTGATATGCCATTATACATATGGACCACAACTTCTTTATCCATTTTTCTATTTCCTGGGATATTTAAGTTGTAACGAAGTGGAGGTTCTTGTCAACAGAGCAGCCCTAAACTTTGGGGTGCCTGTGTCTTGCTGATTTTTAGTTTTCCCAATTTATACGCCTATGAGTGGAAGTGCCCTATGCTCTCTAAGCTGAGTTTTTTAGATGTTTCAGGACACACCGTACACTTCTCCAGAGTGGCTGTGGGCAATTTACATCCCGCCCATCAGCGTAGCAAGGCTCCCGTTTCTCCATGGCCTGTCCTGCATTTCTGGTTTTGACACTTTATTCAGCATGGCCCTTTTGACCGATGGGAAGCGAGACTTCTTTGTAGCGCTGATTTGCCTTTCCAGGTTGCTTGGTTGGCCAAAAAGGGCGTATGCGTTTTTTCCTGAATATATTCAGGAAAAAACGCATACGCCCTTTTTGGCCAAGGGCATCATTGTCGAAGTTTTGCCGCTTTTCCTGTGCTTTAAAGGCGATTCGAATCTACCTCCTGAAATCTGTTTCCTGCAATTCTGCCTTGCTTTCAAATCCTCTTCGTTGCCTTCCCTCAATATATTTGTGGACGAGAGTTAACATTTATAACTCTGCAGGTTTGTGAATTGCAGTGCCCCTGAGCTCAATTTTTCAACTCGCTTTCTTGGGAGCTGGCCCCAAAAGCGCAGGATTGCTTCAGGCCCTATTCTGGTTCCGGGCGGCAGGCTGAGCCTGTGGTTAATTCTTCTTCCTGATGGGAAAATAGAGTGACCTGTGCCTGTCCCCACACCTAGACCTAGTCTCTCATTGGTTCCCCCTCTTCCCGTTCATCCTCAGGACAAATTGCAACCTGTACGGAACAGGAGGTTAAAGGTGCTCATTCTCCAAGGAGGGAGATTGCTAGTAAAGCGGCTGGAATGGCGAACCCGAGCACAAGGAGATGAGAAATGAGGTGCGTTTTAGACATCTTTCCCGATCACATGGTGTACCATCTTCTGGGTTTCTCATGCATGTTTTTGATGTAGGAAGATGCCCTTGAAGCTGGAGATTTGGGACCCATGGGATGGATACCACGCAGTATTACTTTAAAGGGTCTGCGTTTGCTCACCCAACCTCACCAAACCTCTCAGCCCCAAGAGTGTCCACCCTTATGTCTCAATCAGCTGTGGGTCTAGAGATGGTCAATAAAGGTGGCATCCCAGCCCCTGAACGAATTCTGTATGAATTTCTCTCTCTTTCACTGTCTTTGTTTCACGGGTTTTTAAAAGTAATTGATTTTTATAATGGGGTTTAGCTGCTTTTCACTGCTGTGTTTATGCCGCTTTACACCCACTTGACTCACTTACAGAGAGATATCAATACATTGGTTTTAAGAGTCTTACTAGTCAGATATATTCTTGGGAGGTGAACAGGGGGTGTTGAATCCAGTTCACTGAGCAAGGAGTAGGTCTTGTCTGTTACATATTGGGTTTATGGAACAGTATCTGAGCTAATTTGCAACCCTTGTGTTATGCATCACCCCACCTCACCTTTCCCGTTAAGCAGCCATAGTGTGTTTCCTAAACGTGTGACGCTGTTCTGTTTTGTAATTCAGTTCAAGTGTAGCGGTTTTTACATTCCCTCTATAAGTGATATCTTATGATAAGTGCCTTTTTCTGTGTGACTTATGGCACTTAGAATCGTCGTACCTAAATCTTCTCATCATGCTGCTACTAGCCTTATGATGTTGATTTCATGCCTGAGTGACATTCCATTGTACATAAGGACCACAACTTCTTTATCCATTTTTCTCTTTCCTGGGATATTTAAGGTGTAATGAAGTGGAGGTTCTTGTCAACAGAGCAGCCCTAAACTTTGGGGTGCCTGTGTCTTGCTGATTTTTAGTTTTCCCAATTTATACGCCCATGAGTGGAACTGCCCTATGCTCTCTAAGCTGAGTTTTTTAGATGTTTCAGGACACACTGTACACTTCTCCAGAGTGGCTGTTGGCAATTTACATCCCGCCCATCAGCATAGCAAGGCTCCCGTTTCTCCATGGCCTGTCCTGCATTTCTGGTTTTGACACTTTATTCAGCATGGCCCTTTTGACCGATGGGAAGCGAGACTTCTTTGTAGCGCTGATTTGCCTTTCCAGGTTGCTTGGTTGGCCAAAAAGGGCGTATGCGTTTTTTCCTGAATATATTCAGGAAAAAACGCATACGCCCTTTTTGGCCAAGGGCATCATGGTCGAGGTTTTGCCGCTTTTCCTGTGCTTTAAAGGCGATTCGAATCTACCTCCTGAAATCTGTTTCCTGCAATTCTGCCTTGCTTTCAAATCCTCTTCGTTGCCTTCCCTCAATATATTTGTGGACGAGAGTTATCATTTCTAACTCTGCAGGTTTGTGAATTGCAGTGCCCCTGAGCTCCATTTTTCAACTCGCTTTCTTGGGAGCTGGCCCCAAAAGCGCAGGATTGCTTCAGGCCCTATTGTGGTTCCGGGCGGCAGGCTGAGCCTGTGGTTAATTCTTCTTCCTGATGGGAAAATAGAGTGACCTGTGCCTGTCCCCACACCTAGACCTAGTCTCTCATTGGTTCCCCCTCTTCCCGTTCATCCTCAGGACAAATTGCAACCTGTTCGGAACAGGAGGTTAAAGGTGCTCATTATCCAAGGAGGGAGATTGCTAGTAAAGCGGCTGTAATGGCGAGCCCGAGCACAAGGAGATGAGAAATGAGGTGCGTTTTAGAAACCTTTCCCGATCACACGGTGTACCGTCTTCTGGGTTTCTCATGCATGTTTTCGATGTAGGAAGATGCCCTTGAACCTGGAGATTTTGGACCCATGGGATGGGTACCACGCAGTATTACTTTAAAAGGTCTGCGTTTGCTCACCCAACCTCACCAAACCTCTCAGCCCCAAGAGTGTCCACCCTTATGTCTCAATCAGCTGTGGGTCTAGAGATGGTCAATAAAGGTGGCATCCCAGCCCCTGAACGAATTCTGTATGAATTTCTCTCTCTTTCACTGTCTTTGTTTCACGGGTTTTTAAAAGTAATTGATTTTTATAATGGGGTTTAGCTGCTTTTCACTGCTGTGTTTATGCCGCTTTACACCCACTTGACTCACTTACAGAGAGATATCAATACATTGGTTTTAAGAGTCTTACTAGTCAGATATATTCTTGGGCGGTGAACAGGGGGTGTTGAATCCAGTTCACTGAGCAAGGAGTAGGTCTTGTCTGTTACATATTGGGTTTATGGAACAGTATCTGAGCTAATTTGCAACCCTTGTGTTATGCATCACCCCACCTCACCTTTCCCGTTAAGCAGCCATAGTGTGTTTTCTAAACGTGTGACGCTGTTCTGTTTTGTAATTCAGTTCAAGTGTAGCGGTTTTTACATTCCCTCTATAAGTGATATCTTATGATAAGTGCCTTTTTCTGTGTGACTTATTTCACTTAGAATCGTCGTACCTAAATCTTCTCATCATGCTGCTACTAGCCTTATGATGTTGATTTCATGCCTGAGTGACATTCCATTGTACATAAGGACCACAACTTCTTTATCCATTTTTCTCTTTCCTGGGATATTTAAGGTGTAATGAAGTGGAGGTTCTTGTCAACAGAGCAGCCCTAAACTTTGGGCTGCCTGTGTCTTGCTGATTTTTAGTTTTCCCAATTTATACGCCTATGAGTGGAAGTGCCCTATGCTCTCTAAGCTGAGTTTTTTAGATGTTTCAGGACACACCGTACACTTCTCCAGAGTGGCTGTTGGCAATTTACATCCCGCCCATCAGCGTAGCAAGGCTCCCGTTTCTCCATGGCCTGTCCTGCATTTCTGGTTTTGACACTTTATTCAGCATGGCCCTTTTGACCGATGGGAAGCGAGACTTCTTTGTAGCGCTGATTTGCCTTTCCAGGTTGCTTGGTTGGCCAAAAAGGGCGTATGCGTTTTTTCCTGAATATATTCAGGAAAAAATGCATACGCCCTTTTTGGCCAAGGGCATCATGGTCGAGGTTTTGCTGCTTTTCCTGTGCTTTAAAGGCGATTCGAATCTACCTCCTGAAATCTGTTTCCTGCAATTCTGCCTTGCTTTCAAATCCTCTTCGTTGCCTTCCCTCAATATATTTGTGGACGAGAGTTATCATTTCTAACTCTGCAGGTTTGTGAATTGCAGTGCCCCTGAGCTCCATTTTTCAACTCGCTTTCTTGGGAGCTGGCCGCAAAAGCGCAGGATTGCTTCAGGCCCTATTGTGGTTCCGGGCGGCAGGCTGAGCCTGTGGTTAATTCTTCTTCCTGATGGGAAAATAGAGTGACCTGTGCCTGTCCCCACACCTAGACCTAGTCTCTCATTGGTTCCCCCTCTTCCCGTTCATCCTCAGGACAAATTTGCAACCTGTACAGAACAGGAGGTTAAAGGTGCTCATTCTCCAAGGAGGGAGATTGCTAGTAAAGCGGCTGTAATGGCAAGCCCGAGCACAAGGAGATGAGAAATGAGGTGCGTTTTAGAAACCTTTCCCGATCACACGGTGTACCATCTTCTGGGTTTCTCATGCATGTTTTCGATGTAGGAAGATGCCCTTGAACCTGGAGATTTTGGACCCATGGGATGGATACCACGCAGTATTACTTTAAAGGGTCTGCGTTTGCTCACCCAACCTCACCAAACCTCTCAGCCCCAAGAGTGTCCACCCTTATGTCTCAATCAGCTGTGGGTCTAGAGATGGTCAATCCAGGTGGCATCACAGCCCCTGAACGAATTTTGTAAGAATTTCTCTCTCTTTCACTGTCTTTGTTTCACGGATTTTTAAAAGTAATTGATTTTTATAATGGGGTTTAGCTGCTTTTCACTGCTGTGTTTATGCCGGTTTACACCCACTTGACTCAGTTACAGAGGGATATCAATACATTGGTTTTAAGATTCTTACTAGTCAGATATATTCTTGGGCGGTGAACAGGGGGTGTTGAGTCCAGTTCACTGAGCAAGGAGTAGGTCTTGACTGTTACATATTGGGTTTATGGAACAGTATCTGAGCTAATTTGAAACCCTTGTTTTATGCATCACCCCACCTCACCTTTCCCGTTAAGCAGCCATAGTGTGTTTTCTAAACGTGTGACGCTGTTCTGTTTTGTAATTCAGTTCAAGTGTAGCGGTTTTTACATTCCCTCTATAAGTGATATCTTATGATAAGTGCCTTTTTCTGTGTGACTTATTTCACTTAGAGTCGTCGTACCTAAATCTTCTCATCATGCTGCTACTAGCCTTATGATGTTGATTTCATTGCTGAGTGATATGCCATTATACATATGGACCACAACTTCTTTATCCATTTTTCTATTTCCTGGGATATTTAAGTTGTAACGAAGTGGAGGTTCTTGTCAACAGAGCAGCCCTAAACTTTGGGGTGCCTGTGTCTTGCTGATTTTTAGTTTTCCCAATTTATACGCCTATGAGTGGAAGTGCCCTATGCTCTCTAAGCTGAGTTTTTTAGATGTTTCAGGACACACCGTACACTTCTCCAGAGTGGCTGTGGGCAATTTACATCCCGCCCATCAGCGTAGCAAGGCTCCCGTTTCTCCATGGCCTGTCCTGCATTTCTGGTTTTGACACTTTATTCAGCATGGCCCTTTTGACCGATGGGAAGCGAGACTTCTTTGTAGCGCTGATTTGCCTTTCCAGGTTGCTTGGTTGGCCAAAAAGGGCGTATGCGTTTTTTCCTGAATATATTCAGGAAAAAACGCATACGCCCTTTTTGGCCAAGGGCATCATTGTCGAAGTTTTGCCGCTTTTCCTGTGCTTTAAAGGCGATTCGAATCTACCTCCTGAAATCTGTTTCCTGCAATTCTGCCTTGCTTTCAAATCCTCTTCGTTGCCTTCCCTCAATATATTTGTGGACGAGAGTTAACATTTATAACTCTGCAGGTTTGTGAATTGCAGTGCCCCTGAGCTCAATTTTTCAACTCGCTTTCTTGGGAGCTGGCCCCAAAAGCGCAGGATTGCTTCAGGCCCTATTCTGGTTCCGGGCGGCAGGCTGAGCCTGTGGTTAATTCTTCTTCCTGATGGGAAAATAGAGTGACCTGTGCCTGTCCCCACACCTAGACCTAGTCTCTCATTGGTTCCCCCTCTTCCCGTTCATCCTCAGGACAAATTGCAACCTGTACGGAACAGGAGGTTAAAGGTGCTCATTCTCCAAGGAGGGAGATTGCTAGTAAAGCGGCTGGAATGGCGAACCCGAGCACAAGGAGATGAGAAATGAGGTGCGTTTTAGACATCTTTCCCGATCACATGGTGTACCATCTTCTGGGTTTCTCATGCATGTTTTTGATGTAGGAAGATGCCCTTGAAGCTGGAGATTTGGGACCCATGGGATGGATACCACGCAGTATTACTTTAAAGGGTCTGCGTTTGCTCACCCAACCTCACCAAACCTCTCAGCCCCAAGAGTGTCCACCCTTATGTCTCAATCAGCTGTGGGTCTAGAGATGGTCAATAAAGGTGGCATCCCAGCCCCTGAACGAATTCTGTATGAATTTCTCTCTCTTTCACTGTCTTTGTTTCACGGGTTTTTAAAAGTAATTGATTTTTATAATGGGGTTTAGCTGCTTTTCACTGCTGTGTTTATGCCGCTTTACACCCACTTGACTCACTTACAGAGAGATATCAATACATTGGTTTTAAGAGTCTTACTAGTCAGATATATTCTTGGGAGGTGAACAGGGGGTGTTGAATCCAGTTCACTGAGCAAGGAGTAGGTCTTGTCTGTTACATATTGGGTTTATGGAACAGTATCTGAGCTAATTTGCAACCCTTGTGTTATGCATCACCCCACCTCACCTTTCCCGTTAAGCAGCCATAGTGTGTTTCCTAAACGTGTGACGCTGTTCTGTTTTGTAATTCAGTTCAAGTGTAGCGGTTTTTACATTCCCTCTATAAGTGATATCTTATGATAAGTGCCTTTTTCTGTGTGACTTATGGCACTTAGAATCGTCGTACCTAAATCTTCTCATCATGCTGCTACTAGCCTTATGATGTTGATTTCATGCCTGAGTGACATTCCATTGTACATAAGGACCACAACTTCTTTATCCATTTTTCTCTTTCCTGGGATATTTAAGGTGTAATGAAGTGGAGGTTCTTGTCAACAGAGCAGCCCTAAACTTTGGGGTGCCTGTGTCTTGCTGATTTTTAGTTTTCCCAATTTATACGCCCATGAGTGGAACTGCCCTATGCTCTCTAAGCTGAGTTTTTTAGATGTTTCAGGACACACTGTACACTTCTCCAGAGTGGCTGTTGGCAATTTACATCCCGCCCATCAGCATAGCAAGGCTCCCGTTTCTCCATGGCCTGTCCTGCATTTCTGGTTTTGACACTTTATTCAGCATGGCCCTTTTGACCGATGGGAAGCGAGACTTCTTTGTAGCGCTGATTTGCCTTTCCAGGTTGCTTGGTTGGCCAAAAAGGGCGTATGCGTTTTTTCCTGAATATATTCAGGAAAAAACGCATACGCCCTTTTTGGCCAAGGGCATCATGGTCGAGGTTTTGCCGCTTTTCCTGTGCTTTAAAGGCGATTCGAATCTACCTCCTGAAATCTGTTTCCTGCAATTCTGCCTTGCTTTCAAATCCTCTTCGTTGCCTTCCCTCAATATATTTGTGGACGAGAGTTATCATTTCTAACTCTGCAGGTTTGTGAATTGCAGTGCCCCTGAGCTCCATTTTTCAACTCGCTTTCTTGGGAGCTGGCCCCAAAAGCGCAGGATTGCTTCAGGCCCTATTGTGGTTCCGGGCGGCAGGCTGAGCCTGTGGTTAATTCTTCTTCCTGATGGGAAAATAGAGTGACCTGTGCCTGTCCCCACACCTAGACCTAGTCTCTCATTGGTTCCCCCTCTTCCCGTTCATCCTCAGGACAAATTGCAACCTGTTCGGAACAGGAGGTTAAAGGTGCTCATTATCCAAGGAGGGAGATTGCTAGTAAAGCGGCTGTAATGGCGAGCCCGAGCACAAGGAGATGAGAAATGAGGTGCGTTTTAGAAACCTTTCCCGATCACACGGTGTACCGTCTTCTGGGTTTCTCATGCATGTTTTCGATGTAGGAAGATGCCCTTGAACCTGGAGATTTTGGACCCATGGGATGGGTACCACGCAGTATTACTTTAAAAGGTCTGCGTTTGCTCACCCAACCTCACCAAACCTCTCAGCCCCAAGAGTGTCCACCCTTATGTCTCAATCAGCTGTGGGTCTAGAGATGGTCAATAAAGGTGGCATCCCAGCCCCTGAACGAATTCTGTATGAATTTCTCTCTCTTTCACTGTCTTTGTTTCACGGGTTTTTAAAAGTAATTGATTTTTATAATGGGGTTTAGCTGCTTTTCACTGCTGTGTTTATGCCGCTTTACACCCACTTGACTCACTTACAGAGAGATATCAATACATTGGTTTTAAGAGTCTTACTAGTCAGATATATTCTTGGGCGGTGAACAGGGGGTGTTGAATCCAGTTCACTGAGCAAGGAGTAGGTCTTGTCTGTTACATATTGGGTTTATGGAACAGTATCTGAGCTAATTTGCAACCCTTGTGTTATGCATCACCCCACCTCACCTTTCCCGTTAAGCAGCCATAGTGTGTTTTCTAAACGTGTGACGCTGTTCTGTTTTGTAATTCAGTTCAAGTGTAGCGGTTTTTACATTCCCTCTATAAGTGATATCTTATGATAAGTGCCTTTTTCTGTGTGACTTATTTCACTTAGAATCGTCGTACCTAAATCTTCTCATCATGCTGCTACTAGCCTTATGATGTTGATTTCATGCCTGAGTGACATTCCATTGTACATAAGGACCACAACTTCTTTATCCATTTTTCTCTTTCCTGGGATATTTAAGGTGTAATGAAGTGGAGGTTCTTGTCAACAGAGCAGCCCTAAACTTTGGGCTGCCTGTGTCTTGCTGATTTTTAGTTTTCCCAATTTATACGCCTATGAGTGGAAGTGCCCTATGCTCTCTAAGCTGAGTTTTTTAGATGTTTCAGGACACACCGTACACTTCTCCAGAGTGGCTGTTGGCAATTTACATCCCGCCCATCAGCGTAGCAAGGCTCCCGTTTCTCCATGGCCTGTCCTGCATTTCTGGTTTTGACACTTTATTCAGCATGGCCCTTTTGACCGATGGGAAGCGAGACTTCTTTGTAGCGCTGATTTGCCTTTCCAGGTTGCTTGGTTGGCCAAAAAGGGCGTATGCGTTTTTTCCTGAATATATTCAGGAAAAAATGCATACGCCCTTTTTGGCCAAGGGCATCATGGTCGAGGTTTTGCTGCTTTTCCTGTGCTTTAAAGGCGATTCGAATCTACCTCCTGAAATCTGTTTCCTGCAATTCTGCCTTGCTTTCAAATCCTCTTCGTTGCCTTCCCTCAATATATTTGTGGACGAGAGTTATCATTTCTAACTCTGCAGGTTTGTGAATTGCAGTGCCCCTGAGCTCCATTTTTCAACTCGCTTTCTTGGGAGCTGGCCGCAAAAGCGCAGGATTGCTTCAGGCCCTATTGTGGTTCCGGGCGGCAGGCTGAGCCTGTGGTTAATTCTTCTTCCTGATGGGAAAATAGAGTGACCTGTGCCTGTCCCCACACCTAGACCTAGTCTCTCATTGGTTCCCCCTCTTCCCGTTCATCCTCAGGACAAATTTGCAACCTGTACAGAACAGGAGGTTAAAGGTGCTCATTCTCCAAGGAGGGAGATTGCTAGTAAAGCGGCTGTAATGGCAAGCCCGAGCACAAGGAGATGAGAAATGAGGTGCGTTTTAGAAACCTTTCCCGATCACACGGTGTACCATCTTCTGGGTTTCTCATGCATGTTTTCGATGTAGGAAGATGCCCTTGAACCTGGAGATTTTGGACCCATGGGATGGATACCACGCAGTATTACTTTAAAGGGTCTGCGTTTGCTCACCCAACCTCACCAAACCTCTCAGCCCCAAGAGTGTCCACCCTTATGTCTCAATCAGCTGTGGGTCTAGAGATGGTCAATCCAGGTGGCATCACAGCCCCTGAACGAATTTTGTAAGAATTTCTCTCTCTTTCACTGTCTTTGTTTCACGGGTTTTTAAAAGTAATTGATTTTTATAATGGGGTTTAGCTGCTTTTCACTGCTGTGTTTATGCCGGTTTACACCCACTTGACTCAGTTACAGAGGGATATCAATACATTGGTTTTAAGATTCTTACTAGTCAGATATATTCTTGGGCGGTGAACAGGGGGTGTTGAGTCCAGTTCACTGAGCAAGGAGTAGGTCTTGACTGTTACATATTGGGTTTATGGAACAGTATCTGAGCTAATTTGAAACCCTTGTTTTATGCATCACCCCACCTCACCTTTCCCGTTAAGCAGCCATAGTGTGTTTTCTAAACGTGTGACGCTGTTCTGTTTTGTAATTCAGTTCAAGTGTAGCGGTTTTTACATTCCCTCTATAAGTGATATCTTATGATAAGTGCCTTTTTCTGTGTGACTTATTTCACTTAGAGTCGTCGTACCTAAATCTTCTCATCATGCTGCTACTAGCCTTATGATGTTGATTTCATTGCTGAGTGATATGCCATTATACATATGGACCACAACTTCTTTATCCATTTTTCTATTTCCTGGGATATTTAAGTTGTAACGAAGTGGAGGTTCTTGTCAACAGAGCAGCCCTAAACTTTGGGGTGCCTGTGTCTTGCTGATTTTTAGTTTTCCCAATTTATACGCCTATGAGTGGAAGTGCCCTATGCTCTCTAAGCTGAGTTTTTTAGATGTTTCAGGACACACCGTACACTTCTCCAGAGTGGCTGTGGGCAATTTACATCCCGCCCATCAGCGTAGCAAGGCTCCCGTTTCTCCATGGCCTGTCCTGCATTTCTGGTTTTGACACTTTATTCAGCATGGCCCTTTTGACCGATGGGAAGCGAGACTTCTTTGTAGCGCTGATTTGCCTTTCCAGGTTGCTTGGTTGGCCAAAAAGGGCGTATGCGTTTTTTCCTGAATATATTCAGGAAAAAACGCATACGCCCTTTTTGGCCAAGGGCATCATTGTCGAAGTTTTGCCGCTTTTCCTGTGCTTTAAAGGCGATTCGAATCTACCTCCTGAAATCTGTTTCCTGCAATTCTGCCTTGCTTTCAAATCCTCTTCGTTGCCTTCCCTCAATATATTTGTGGACGAGAGTTAACATTTATAACTCTGCAGGTTTGTGAATTGCAGTGCCCCTGAGCTCAATTTTTCAACTCGCTTTCTTGGGAGCTGGCCCCAAAAGCGCAGGATTGCTTCAGGCCCTATTCTGGTTCCGGGCGGCAGGCTGAGCCTGTGGTTAATTCTTCTTCCTGATGGGAAAATAGAGTGACCTGTGCCTGTCCCCACACCTAGACCTAGTCTCTCATTGGTTCCCCCTCTTCCCGTTCATCCTCAGGACAAATTGCAACCTGTACGGAACAGGAGGTTAAAGGTGCTCATTCTCCAAGGAGGGAGATTGCTAGTAAAGCGGCTGGAATGGCGAACCCGAGCACAAGGAGATGAGAAATGAGGTGCGTTTTAGACATCTTTCCCGATCACATGGTGTACCATCTTCTGGGTTTCTCATGCATGTTTTTGATGTAGGAAGATGCCCTTGAAGCTGGAGATTTGGGACCCATGGGATGGATACCACGCAGTATTACTTTAAAGGGTCTGCGTTTGCTCACCCAACCTCACCAAACCTCTCAGCCCCAAGAGTGTCCACCCTTATGTCTCAATCAGCTGTGGGTCTAGAGATGGTCAATAAAGGTGGCATCCCAGCCCCTGAACGAATTCTGTATGAATTTCTCTCTCTTTCACTGTCTTTGTTTCACGGGTTTTTAAAAGTAATTGATTTTTATAATGGGGTTTAGCTGCTTTTCACTGCTGTGTTTATGCCGCTTTACACCCACTTGACTCACTTACAGAGAGATATCAATACATTGGTTTTAAGAGTCTTACTAGTCAGATATATTCTTGGGAGGTGAACAGGGGGTGTTGAATCCAGTTCACTGAGCAAGGAGTAGGTCTTGTCTGTTACATATTGGGTTTATGGAACAGTATCTGAGCTAATTTGCAACACTTGTGTTATGCATCACCCCACCTCACCTTTCCCGTTAAGCAGCCATAGTGTGTTTCCTAAACGTGTGACGCTGTTCTGTTTTGTAATTCAGTTCAAGTGTAGCGGTTTTTACATTCCCTCTATAAGTGATATCTTATGATAAGTGCCTTTTTCTGTGTGACTTATGGCACTTAGAATCGTCGTACCTAAATCTTCTCATCATGCTGCTACTAGCCTTATGATGTTGATTTCATGCCTGAGTGACATTCCATTGTACATAAGGACCACAACTTCTTTATCCATTTTTCTCTTTCCTGGGATATTTAAGGTGTAATGAAGTGGAGGTTCTTGTCAACAGAGCAGCCCTAAACTTTGGGGTGCCTGTGTCTTGCTGATTTTTAGTTTTCCCAATTTATACGCCCATGAGTGGAACTGCCCTATGCTCTCTAAGCTGAGTTTTTTAGATGTTTCAGGACACACTGTACACTTCTCCAGAGTGGCTGTTGGCAATTTACATCCCGCCCATCAGCATAGCAAGGCTCCCGTTTCTCCATGGCCTGTCCTGCATTTCTGGTTTTGACACTTTATTCAGCATGGCCCTTTTGACCGATGGGAAGCGAGACTTCTTTGTAGCGCTGATTTGCCTTTCCAGGTTGCTTGGTTGGCCAAAAAGGGCGTATGCGTTTTTTCCTGAATATATTCAGGAAAAAACGCATACGCCCTTTTTGGCCAAGGGCATCATGGTCGAGGTTTTGCCGCTTTTCCTGTGCTTTAAAGGCGATTCGAATCTACCTCCTGAAATCTGTTTCCTGCAATTCTGCCTTGCTTTCAAATCCTCTTCGTTGCCTTCCCTCAATATATTTGTGGACGAGAGTTATCATTTCTAACTCTGCAGGTTTGTGAATTGCAGTGCCCCTGAGCTCCATTTTTCAACTCGCTTTCTTGGGAGCTGGCCCCAAAAGCGCAGGATTGCTTCAGGCCCTATTGTGGTTCCGGGCGGCAGGCTGAGCCTGTGGTTAATTCTTCTTCCTGATGGGAAAATAGAGTGACCTGTGCCTGTCCCCACACCTAGACCTAGTCTCTCATTGGTTCCCCCTCTTCCCGTTCATCCTCAGGACAAATTGCAACCTGTTCGGAACAGGAGGTTAAAGGTGCTCATTATCCAAGGAGGGAGATTGCTAGTAAAGCGGCTGTAATGGCGAGCCCGAGCACAAGGAGATGAGAAATGAGGTGCGTTTTAGAAACCTTTCCCGATCACACGGTGTACCGTCTTCTGGGTTTCTCATGCATGTTTTCGATGTAGGAAGATGCCCTTGAACCTGGAGATTTTGGACCCATGGGATGGGTACCACGCAGTATTACTTTAAAAGGTCTGCGTTTGCTCACCCAACCTCACCAAACCTCTCAGCCCCAAGAGTGTCCACCCTTATGTCTCAATCAGCTGTGGGTCTAGAGATGGTCAATAAAGGTGGCATCCCAGCCCCTGAACGAATTCTGTATGAATTTCTCTCTCTTTCACTGTCTTTGTTTCACGGGTTTTTAAAAGTAATTGATTTTTATAATGGGGTTTAGCTGCTTTTCACTGCTGTGTTTATGCCGCTTTACACCCACTTGACTCACTTACAGAGAGATATCAATACATTGGTTTTAAGAGTCTTACTAGTCAGATATATTCTTGGGCGGTGAACAGGGGGTGTTGAATCCAGTTCACTGAGCAAGGAGTAGGTCTTGTCTGTTACATATTGGGTTTATGGAACAGTATCTGAGCTAATTTGCAACCCTTGTGTTATGCATCACCCCACCTCACCTTTCCCGTTAAGCAGCCATAGTGTGTTTTCTAAACGTGTGACGCTGTTCTGTTTTGTAATTCAGTTCAAGTGTAGCGGTTTTTACATTCCCTCTATAAGTGATATCTTATGATAAGTGCCTTTTTCTGTGTGACTTATTTCACTTAGAATCGTCGTACCTAAATCTTCTCATCATGCTGCTACTAGCCTTATGATGTTGATTTCATGCCTGAGTGACATTCCATTGTACATAAGGACCACAACTTCTTTATCCATTTTTCTCTTTCCTGGGATATTTAAGGTGTAATGAAGTGGAGGTTCTTGTCAACAGAGCAGCCCTAAACTTTGGGGTGCCTGTGTCTTGCTGATTTTTAGTTTTCCCAATTTATACGCCTATGAGTGGAAGTGCCCTATGCTCTCTAAGCTGAGTTTTTTAGATGTTTCAGGACACACCGTACACTTCTCCAGAGTGGCTGTTGGCAATTTACATCCCGCCCATCAGCGTAGCAAGGCTCCCGTTTCTCCATGGCCTGTCCTGCATTTCTGGTTTTGACACTTTATTCAGCATGGCCCTTTTGACCGATGGGAAGCGAGACTTCTTTGTAGCGCTGATTTGCCTTTCCAGGTTGCTTGGTTGGCCAAAAAGGGCGTATGCGTTTTTTCCTGAATATATTCAGGAAAAAACGCATACGCCCTTTTTGGCCAAGGGCATCATGGTCGAGGTTTTGCTGCTTTTCCTGTGCTTTAAAGGCGATTCGAATCTACCTCCTGAAATCTGTTTCCTGCAATTCTGCCTTGCTTTCAAATCCTCTTCGTTGCCTTCCCTCAATATATTTGTGGACGAGAGTTATCATTTCTAACTCTGCAGGTTTGTGAATTGCAGTGCCCCTGAGCTCCATTTTTCAACTCGCTTTCTTGGGAGCTGGCCGCAAAAGCGCAGGATTGCTTCAGGCCCTATTGTGGTTCCGGGCGGCAGGCTGAGCCTGTGGTTAATTCTTCTTCCTGATGGGAAAATAGAGTGACCTGTGCCTGTCCCCACACCTAGACCTAGTCTCTCATTGGTTCCCCCTCTTCCCGTTCATCCTCAGGACAAATTTGCAACCTGTACAGAACAGGAGGTTAAAGGTGCTCATTCTCCAAGGAGGGAGATTGCTAGTAAAGCGGCTGTAATGGCAAGCCCGAGCACAAGGAGATGAGAAATGAGGTGCGTTTTAGAAACCTTTCCCGATCACACGGTGTACCATCTTCTGGGTTTCTCATGCATGTTTTCGATGTAGGAAGATGCCCTTGAACCTGGAGATTTTGGACCCATGGGATGGATACCACGCAGTATTACTTTAAAGGGTCTGCGTTTGCTCACCCAACCTCACCAAACCTCTCAGCCCCAAGAGTGTCCACCCTTATGTCTCAATCAGCTGTGGGTCTAGAGATGGTCAATCCAGGTGGCATCACAGCCCCTGAACGAATTTTGTAAGAATTTCTCTCTCTTTCACTGTCTTTGTTTCACGGGTTTTTAAAAGTAATTGATTTTTATAATGGGGTTTAGCTGCTTTTCACTGCTGTGTTTATGCCGGTTTACACCCACTTGACTCAGTTACAGAGGGATATCAATACATTGGTTTTAAGATTCTTACTAGTCAGATATATTCTTGGGCAGTGAACAGGGGGTGTTGAGTCCAGTTCACTGAGCAAGGAGTAGGTCTTGACTGTTACATATTGGGTTTATGGAACAGTATCTGAGCTAATTTGAAACCCTTGTTTTATGCATCACCCCACCTCACCTTTCCCGTTAAGCAGCCATAGTGTGTTTTCTAAACGTGTGACGCTGTTCTGTTTTGTAATTCAGTTCAAGTGTAGCGGTTTTTACATTCCCTCTATAAGTGATATCTTATGATAAGTGCCTTTTTCTGTGTGACTTATTTCACTTAGAATCGTCGTACCTAAATCTTCTCATCATGCTGCTACTAGCCTTATGATGTTGATTTCATGCCTGAGTGACATTCCATTGTACATAAGGACCACAACTTCTTTATCCATTTTTCTCTTTCCTGGGATATTTAAGGTGTAATGAAGTGGAGGTTCTTGTCAACAGAGCAGCCCTAAACTTTGGGGTGCCTGTGTCTTGCTGATTTTTAGTTTTCCCAATTTATACGCCTATGAGTGGAAGTGCCCTATGCTCTCTAAGCTGAGTTTTTTAGATGTTTCAGGACACACCGTACACTTCTCCAGAGTGGCTGTTGGCAATTTACATCCCGCCCATCAGCGTAGCAAGGCTCCCGTTTCTCCATGGCCTGTCCTGCATTTCTGGTTTTGACACTTTATTCAGCATGGCCCTTTTGACCGATGGGAAGCGAGACTTCTTTGTAGCGCTGATTTGCCTTTCCAGGTTGCTTGGTTGGCCAAAAAGGGCGTATGCGTTTTTTCCTGAATATATTCAGGAAAAAATGCATACGCCCTTTTTGGCCAAGGGCATCATGGTCGAGGTTTTGCTGCTTTTCCTGTGCTTTAAAGGCGATTCGAATCTACCTCCTGAAATCTGTTTCCTGCAATTCTGCCTTGCTTTCAAATCCTCTTCGTTGCCTTCCCTCAATATATTTGTGGACGAGAGTTATCATTTCTAACTCTGCAGGTTTGTGAATTGCAGTGCCCCTGAGCTCCATTTTTCAACTCGCTTTCTTGGGAGCTGGCCGCAAAAGCGCAGGATTGCTTCAGGCCCTATTGTGGTTCCGGGCGGCAGGCTGAGCCTGTGGTTAATTCTTCTTCCTGATGGGAAAATAGAGTGACCTGTGCCTGTCCCCACACCTAGACCTAGTCTCTCATTGGTTCCCCCTCTTCCCGTTCATCCTCAGGACAAATTTGCAACCTGTACAGAACAGGAGGTTAAAGGTGCTCATTCTCCAAGGAGGGAGATTGCTAGTAAAGCGGCTGTAATGGCAAGCCCGAGCACAAGGAGATGAGAAATGAGGTGCGTTTTAGAAACCTTTCCCGATCACACGGTGTACCATCTTCTGGGTTTCTCATGCATGTTTTCGATGTAGGAAGATGCCCTTGAACCTGGAGATTTTGGACCCATGGGATGGATACCACGCAGTATTACTTTAAAGGGTCTGCGTTTGCTCACCCAACCTCACCAAACCTCTCAGCCCCAAGAGTGTCCACCCTTATGTCTCAATCAGCTGTGGGTCTAGAGATGGTCAATCCAGGTGGCATCACAGCCCCTGAACGAATTTTGTAAGAATTTCTCTCTCTTTCACTGTCTTTGTTTCACGGGTTTTTAAAAGTAATTGATTTTTATAATGGGGTTTAGCTGCTTTTCACTGCTGTGTTTATGCCGGTTTACACCCACTTGACTCAGTTACAGAGGGATATCAATACATTGGTTTTAAGATTCTTACTAGTCAGATATATTCTTGGGCAGTGAACAGGGGGTGTTGAGTCCAGTTCACTGAGCAAGGAGTAGGTCTTGACTGTTACATATTGGGTTTATGGAACAGTATCTGAGCTAATTTGAAACCCTTGTTTTATGCATCACCCCACCTCACCTTTCCCGTTAAGCAGCCATAGTGTGTTTTCTAAACGTGTGACGCTGTTCTGTTTTGTAATTCAGTTCAAGTGTAGCGGTTTTTACATTCCCTCTATAAGTGATATCTTATGATAAGTGCCTTTTTCTGTGTGACTTATTTCACTTAGAGTCGTCGTACCTAAATCTTCTCATCATGCTGCTACTAGCCTTATGATGTTGATTTCATTGCTGAGTGATATGCCATTATACATATGGACCACAACTTCTTTATCCATTTTTCTATTTCCTGGGATATTTAAGTTGTAACGAAGTGGAGGTTCTTGTCAACAGAGCAGCCCTAAACTTTGGGGTGCCTGTGTCTTGCTGATTTTTAGTTTTCCCAATTTATACGCCTATGAGTGGAAGTGCCCTATGCTCTCTAAGCTGAGTTTTTTAGATGTTTCAGGACACACCGTACACTTCTCCAGAGTGGCTGTGGGCAATTTACATCCCGCCCATCAGCGTAGCAAGGCTCCCGTTTCTCCATGGCCTGTCCTGCATTTCTGGTTTTGACACTTTATTCAGCATGGCCCTTTTGACCGATGGGAAGCGAGACTTCTTTGTAGCGCTGATTTGCCTTTCCAGGTTGCTTGGTTGGCCAAAAAGGGCGTATGCGTTTTTTCCTGAATATATTCAGGAAAAAACGCATACGCCCTTTTTGGCCAAGGGCATCATTGTCGAAGTTTTGCCGCTTTTCCTGTGCTTTAAAGGCGATTCGAATCTACCTCCTGAAATCTGTTTCCTGCAATTCTGCCTTGCTTTCAAATCCTCTTCGTTGCCTTCCCTCAATATATTTGTGGACGAGAGTTAACATTTATAACTCTGCAGGTTTGTGAATTGCAGTGCCCCTGAGCTCAATTTTTCAACTCGCTTTCTTGGGAGCTGGCCCCAAAAGCGCAGGATTGCTTCAGGCCCTATTCTGGTTCCGGGCGGCAGGCTGAGCCTGTGGTTAATTCTTCTTCCTGATGGGAAAATAGAGTGACCTGTGCCTGTCCCCACACCTAGACCTAGTCTCTCATTGGTTCCCCCTCTTCCCGTTCATCCTCAGGACAAATTGCAACCTGTACGGAACAGGAGGTTAAAGGTGCTCATTCTCCAAGGAGGGAGATTGCTAGTAAAGCGGCTGGAATGGCGAACCCGAGCACAAGGAGATGAGAAATGAGGTGCGTTTTAGACATCTTTCCCGATCACATGGTGTACCATCTTCTGGGTTTCTCATGCATGTTTTTGATGTAGGAAGATGTCCTTGAAGCTGGAGATTTGGGACCCATGGGATGGATACCACGCAGTATTACTTTAAAGGGTCTGCGTTTGCTCACCCAACCTCACCAAACCTCTCAGCCCCAAGAGTGTCCACCCTTATGTCTCAATCAGCTGTGGGTCTAGAGATGGTCAATAAAGGTGGCATCCCAGCCCCTGAACGAATTCTGTATGAATTTCTCTCTCTTTCACTGTCTTTGTTTCACGGGTTTTTAAAAGTAATTGATTTTTATAATGGGGTTTAGCTGCTTTTCACTGCTGTGTTTATGCCGCTTTACACCCACTTGACTCACTTACAGAGAGATATCAATACATTGGTTTTAAGAGTCTTACTAGTCAGATATATTCTTGGGAGGTGAACAGGGGGTGTTGAATCCAGTTCACTGAGCAAGGAGTAGGTCTTGTCTGTTACATATTGGGTTTATGGAACAGTATCTGAGCTAATTTGAAACCCTTGTGTTATGCATCACCCCACCTCACCTTTCCCGTTAAGCAGCCATAGTGTGTTTCCTAAACGTGTGACGCTGTTCTGTTTTGTAATTCAGTTCAAGTGTAGCGGTTTTTACATTCCCTCTATAAGTGATATCTTATGATAAGTGCCTTTTTCTGTGTGACTTATGGCACTTAGAATCGTCGTACCTAAATCTTCTCATCATGCTGCTACTAGCCTTATGATGTTGATTTCATGCCTGAGTGACATTCCATTGTACATAAGGACCACAACTTCTTTATCCATTTTTCTCTTTCCTGGGATATTTAAGGTGTAATGAAGTGGAGGTTCTTGTCAACAGAGCAGCCCTAAACTTTGGGGTGCCTGTGTCTTGCTGATTTTTAGTTTTCCCAATTTATACGCCCATGAGTGGAACTGCCCTATGCTCTCTAAGCTGAGTTTTTTAGATGTTTCAGGACACACTGTACACTTCTCCAGAGTGGCTGTTGGCAATTTACATCCCGCCCATCAGCATAGCAAGGCTCCCGTTTCTCCATGGCCTGTCCTGCATTTCTGGTTTTGACACTTTATTCAGCATGGCCCTTTTGACCGATGGGAAGCGAGACTTCTTTGTAGCGCTGATTTGCCTTTCCAGGTTGCTTGGTTGGCCAAAAAGGGCGTATGCGTTTTTTCCTGAATATATTCAGGAAAAAACGCATACGCCCTTTTTGGCCAAGGGCATCATGGTCGAGGTTTTGCCGCTTTTCCTGTGCTTTAAAGGCGATTCGAATCTACCTCCTGAAATCTGTTTCCTGCAATTCTGCCTTGCTTTCAAATCCTCTTCGTTGCCTTCCCTCAATATATTTGTGGACGAGAGTTATCATTTCTAACTCTGCAGGTTTGTGAATTGCAGTGCCCCTGAGCTCCATTTTTCAACTCGCTTTCTTGGGAGCTGGCCCCAAAAGCGCAGGATTGCTTCAGGCCCTATTGTGGTTCCGGGCGGCAGGCTGAGCCTGTGGTTAATTCTTCTTCCTGATGGGAAAATAGAGTGACCTGTGCCTGTCCCCACACCTAGACCTAGTCTCTCATTGGTTCCCCCTCTTCCCGTTCATCCTCAGGACAAATTGCAACCTGTTCGGAACAGGAGGTTAAAGGTGCTCATTATCCAAGGAGGGAGATTGCTAGTAAAGCGGCTGTAATGGCGAGCCCGAGCACAAGGAGATGAGAAATGAGGTGCGTTTTAGAAACCTTTCCCGATCACACGGTGTACCGTCTTCTGGGTTTCTCATGCATGTTTTCGATGTAGGAAGATGCCCTTGAACCTGGAGATTTTGGACCCATGGGATGGGTACCACGCAGTATTACTTTAAAAGGTCTGCGTTTGCTCACCCAACCTCACCAAACCTCTCAGCCCCAAGAGTGTCCACCCTTATGTCTCAATCAGCTGTGGGTCTAGAGATGGTCAATAAAGGTGGCATCCCAGCCCCTGAACGAATTCTGTATGAATTTCTCTCTCTTTCACTGTCTTTGTTTCACGGGTTTTTAAAAGTAATTGATTTTTATAATGGGGTTTAGCTGCTTTTCACTGCTGTGTTTATGCCGCTTTACACCCACTTGACTCACTTACAGAGAGATATCAATACATTGGTTTTAAGAGTCTTACTAGTCAGATATATTCTTGGGCGGTGAACAGGGGGTGTTGAATCCAGTTCACTGAGCAAGGAGTAGGTCTTGTCTGTTACATATTGGGTTTATGGAACAGTATCTGAGCTAATTTGCAACCCTTGTGTTATGCATCACCCCACCTCACCTTTCCCGTTAAGCAGCCATAGTGTGTTTTCTAAACGTGTGACGCTGTTCTGTTTTGTAATTCAGTTCAAGTGTAGCGGTTTTTACATTCCCTCTATAAGTGATATCTTATGATAAGTGCCTTTTTCTGTGTGACTTATTTCACTTAGAATCGTCGTACCTAAATCTTCTCATCATGCTGCTACTAGCCTTATGATGTTGATTTCATGCCTGAGTGACATTCCATTGTACATAAGGACCACAACTTCTTTATCCATTTTTCTCTTTCCTGGGATATTTAAGGTGTAATGAAGTGGAGGTTCTTGTCAACAGAGCAGCCCTAAACTTTGGGGTGCCTGTGTCTTGCTGATTTTTAGTTTTCCCAATTTATACGCCTATGAGTGGAAGTGCCCTATGCTCTCTAAGCTGAGTTTTTTAGATGTTTCAGGACACACCGTACACTTCTCCAGAGTGGCTGTTGGCAATTTACATCCCGCCCATCAGCGTAGCAAGGCTCCCGTTTCTCCATGGCCTGTCCTGCATTTCTGGTTTTGACACTTTATTCAGCATGGCCCTTTTGACCGATGGGAAGCGAGACTTCTTTGTAGCGCTGATTTGCCTTTCCAGGTTGCTTGGTTGGCCAAAAAGGGCGTATGCGTTTTTTCCTGAATATATTCAGGAAAAAACGCATACGCCCTTTTTGGCCAAGGGCATCATGGTCGAGGTTTTGCTGCTTTTCCTGTGCTTTAAAGGCGATTCGAATCTACCTCCTGAAATCTGTTTCCTGCAATTCTGCCTTGCTTTCAAATCCTCTTCGTTGCCTTCCCTCAATATATTTGTGGACGAGAGTTATCATTTCTAACTCTGCAGGTTTGTGAATTGCAGTGCCCCTGAGCTCCATTTTTCAACTCGCTTTCTTGGGAGCTGGCCGCAAAAGCGCAGGATTGCTTCAGGCCCTATTGTGGTTCCGGGCGGCAGGCTGAGCCTGTGGTTAATTCTTCTTCCTGATGGGAAAATAGAGTGACCTGTGCCTGTCCCCACACCTAGACCTAGTCTCTCATTGGTTCCCCCTCTTCCCGTTCATCCTCAGGACAAATTTGCAACCTGTACAGAACAGGAGGTTAAAGGTGCTCATTCTCCAAGGAGGGAGATTGCTAGTAAAGCGGCTGTAATGGCAAGCCCGAGCACAAGGAGATGAGAAATGAGGTGCGTTTTAGAAACCTTTCCCGATCACACGGTGTACCATCTTCTGGGTTTCTCATGCATGTTTTCGATGTAGGAAGATGCCCTTGAACCTGGAGATTTTGGACCCATGGGATGGATACCACGCAGTATTACTTTAAAGGGTCTGCGTTTGCTCACCCAACCTCACCAAACCTCTCAGCCCCAAGAGTGTCCACCCTTATGTCTCAATCAGCTGTGGGTCTAGAGATGGTCAATCCAGGTGGCATCACAGCCCCTGAACGAATTTTGTAAGAATTTCTCTCTCTTTCACTGTCTTTGTTTCACGGGTTTTTAAAAGTAATTGATTTTTATAATGGGGTTTAGCTGCTTTTCACTGCTGTGTTTATGCCGGTTTACACCCACTTGACTCAGTTACAGAGGGATATCAATACATTGGTTTTAAGATTCTTACTAGTCAGATATATTCTTGGGCAGTGAACAGGGGGTGTTGAGTCCAGTTCACTGAGCAAGGAGTAGGTCTTGACTGTTACATATTGGGTTTATGGAACAGTATCTGAGCTAATTTGAAACCCTTGTTTTATGCATCACCCCACCTCACCTTTCCCGTTAAGCAGCCATAGTGTGTTTTCTAAACGTGTGACGCTGTTCTGTTTTGTAATTCAGTTCAAGTGTAGCGGTTTTTACATTCCCTCTATAAGTGATATCTTATGATAAGTGCCTTTTTCTGTGTGACTTATTTCACTTAGAATCGTCGTACCTAAATCTTCTCATCATGCTGCTACTAGCCTTATGATGTTGATTTCATGCCTGAGTGACATTCCATTGTACATAAGGACCACAACTTCTTTATCCATTTTTCTCTTTCCTGGGATATTTAAGGTGTAATGAAGTGGAGGTTCTTGTCAACAGAGCAGCCCTAAACTTTGGGGTGCCTGTGTCTTGCTGATGTTTAGTTTTCCCAATTTATACGCCTATGAGTGGAAGTGCCCTATGCTCTCTAAGCTGAGTTTTTTAGATGTTTCAGGACACACCGTACACTTCTCCAGAGTGGCTGTTGGCAATTTACATCCCGCCCATCAGCGTAGCAAGGCTCCCGTTTCTCCATGGCCTGTCCTGCATTTCTGGTTTTGACACTTTATTCAGCATGGCCCTTTTGACCGATGGGAAGCGAGACTTCTTTGTAGCGCTGATTTGCCTTTCCAGGTTGCTTGGTTGGCCAAAAAGGGCGTATGCGTTTTTTCCTGAATATATTCAGGAAAAAATGCATACGCCCTTTTTGGCCAAGGGCATCATGGTCGAGGTTTTGCTGCTTTTCCTGTGCTTTAAAGGCGATTCGAATCTACCTCCTGAAATCTGTTTCCTGCAATTCTGCCTTGCTTTCAAATCCTCTTCGTTGCCTTCCCTCAATATATTTGTGGACGAGAGTTATCATTTCTAACTCTGCAGGTTTGTGAATTGCAGTGCCCCTGAGCTCCATTTTTCAACTCGCTTTCTTGGGAGCTGGCCGCAAAAGCGCAGGATTGCTTCAGGCCCTATTGTGGTTCCGGGCGGCAGGCTGAGCCTGTGGTTAATTCTTCTTCCTGATGGGAAAATAGAGTGACCTGTGCCTGTCCCCACACCTAGACCTAGTCTCTCATTGGTTCCCCCTCTTCCCGTTCATCCTCAGGACAAATTTGCAACCTGTACAGAACAGGAGGTTAAAGGTGCTCATTCTCCAAGGAGGGAGATTGCTAGTAAAGCGGCTGTAATGGCAAGCCCGAGCACAAGGAGATGAGAAATGAGGTGCGTTTTAGAAACCTTTCCCGATCACACGGTGTACCATCTTCTGGGTTTCTCATGCATGTTTTCGATGTAGGAAGATGCCCTTGAACCTGGAGATTTTGGACCCATGGGATGGATACCACGCAGTATTACTTTAAAGGGTCTGCGTTTGCTCACCCAACCTCACCAAACCTCTCAGCCCCAAGAGTGTCCACCCTTATGTCTCAATCAGCTGTGGGTCTAGAGATGGTCAATCCAGGTGGCATCACAGCCCCTGAACGAATTTTGTAAGAATTTCTCTCTCTTTCACTGTCTTTGTTTCACGGGTTTTTAAAAGTAATTGATTTTTATAATGGGGTTTAGCTGCTTTTCACTGCTGTGTTTATGCCGGTTTACACCCACTTGACTCAGTTACAGAGGGATATCAATACATTGGTTTTAAGATTCTTACTAGTCAGATATATTCTTGGGCAGTGAACAGGGGGTGTTGAGTCCAGTTCACTGAGCAAGGAGTAGGTCTTGACTGTTACATATTGGGTTTATGGAACAGTATCTGAGCTAATTTGAAACCCTTGTTTTATGCATCACCCCACCTCACCTTTCCCGTTAAGCAGCCATAGTGTGTTTTCTAAACGTGTGACGCTGTTCTGTTTTGTAATTCAGTTCAAGTGTAGCGGTTTTTACATTCCCTCTATAAGTGATATCTTATGATAAGTGCCTTTTTCTGTGTGACTTATTTCACTTAGAGTCGTCGTACCTAAATCTTCTCATCATGCTGCTACTAGCCTTATGATGTTGATTTCATTGCTGAGTGATATGCCATTATACATATGGACCACAACTTCTTTATCCATTTTTCTATTTCCTGGGATATTTAAGTTGTAACGAAGTGGAGGTTCTTGTCAACAGAGCAGCCCTAAACTTTGGGGTGCCTGTGTCTTGCTGATTTTTAGTTTTCCCAATTTATACGCCTATGAGTGGAAGTGCCCTATGCTCTCTAAGCTGAGTTTTTTAGATGTTTCAGGACACACCGTACACTTCTCCAGAGTGGCTGTGGGCAATTTACATCCCGCCCATCAGCGTAGCAAGGCTCCCGTTTCTCCATGGCCTGTCCTGCATTTCTGGTTTTGACACTTTATTCAGCATGGCCCTTTTGACCGATGGGAAGCGAGACTTCTTTGTAGCGCTGATTTGCCTTTCCAGGTTGCTTGGTTGGCCAAAAAGGGCGTATGCGTTTTTTCCTGAATATATTCAGGAAAAAACGCATACGCCCTTTTTGGCCAAGGGCATCATTGTCGAAGTTTTGCCGCTTTTCCTGTGCTTTAAAGGCGATTCGAATCTACCTCCTGAAATCTGTTTCCTGCAATTCTGCCTTGCTTTCAAATCCTCTTCGTTGCCTTCCCTCAATATATTTGTGGACGAGAGTTAACATTTATAACTCTGCAGGTTTGTGAATTGCAGTGCCCCTGAGCTCAATTTTTCAACTCGCTTTCTTGGGAGCTGGCCCCAAAAGCGCAGGATTGCTTCAGGCCCTATTCTGGTTCCGGGCGGCAGGCTGAGCCTGTGGTTAATTCTTCTTCCTGATGGGAAAATAGAGTGACCTGTGCCTGTCCCCACACCTAGACCTAGTCTCTCATTGGTTCCCCCTCTTCCCGTTCATCCTCAGGACAAATTGCAACCTGTACGGAACAGGAGGTTAAAGGTGCTCATTCTCCAAGGAGGGAGATTGCTAGTAAAGCGGCTGGAATGGCGAACCCGAGCACAAGGAGATGAGAAATGAGGTGCGTTTTAGACATCTTTCCCGATCACATGGTGTACCATCTTCTGGGTTTCTCATGCATGTTTTTGATGTAGGAAGATGTCCTTGAAGCTGGAGATTTGGGACCCATGGGATGGATACCACGCAGTATTACTTTAAAGGGTCTGCGTTTGCTCACCCAACCTCACCAAACCTCTCAGCCCCAAGAGTGTCCACCCTTATGTCTCAATCAGCTGTGGGTCTAGAGATGGTCAATAAAGGTGGCATCCCAGCCCCTGAACGAATTCTGTATGAATTTCTCTCTCTTTCACTGTCTTTGTTTCACGGGTTTTTAAAAGTAATTGATTTTTATAATGGGGTTTAGCTGCTTTTCACTGCTGTGTTTATGCCGCTTTACACCCACTTGACTCACTTACAGAGAGATATCAATACATTGGTTTTAAGAGTCTTACTAGTCAGATATATTCTTGGGAGGTGAACAGGGGGTGTTGAATCCAGTTCACTGAGCAAGGAGTAGGTCTTGTCTGTTACATATTGGGTTTATGGAACAGTATCTGAGCTAATTTGAAACCCTTGTGTTATGCATCACCCCACCTCACCTTTCCCGTTAAGCAGCCATAGTGTGTTTCCTAAACGTGTGACGCTGTTCTGTTTTGTAATTCAGTTCAAGTGTAGCGGTTTTTACATTCCCTCTATAAGTGATATCTTATGATAAGTGCCTTTTTCTGTGTGACTTATGGCACTTAGAATCGTCGTACCTAAATCTTCTCATCATGCTGCTACTAGCCTTATGATGTTGATTTCATGCCTGAGTGACATTCCATTGTACATAAGGACCACAACTTCTTTATCCATTTTTCTCTTTCCTGGGATATTTAAGGTGTAATGAAGTGGAGGTTCTTGTCAACAGAGCAGCCCTAAACTTTGGGGTGCCTGTGTCTTGCTGATTTTTAGTTTTCCCAATTTATACGCCCATGAGTGGAACTGCCCTATGCTCTCTAAGCTGAGTTTTTTAGATGTTTCAGGACACACTGTACACTTCTCCAGAGTGGCTGTTGGCAATTTACATCCCGCCCATCAGCATAGCAAGGCTCCCGTTTCTCCATGGCCTGTCCTGCATTTCTGGTTTTGACACTTTATTCAGCATGGCCCTTTTGACCGATGGGAAGCGAGACTTCTTTGTAGCGCTGATTTGCCTTTCCAGGTTGCTTGGTTGGCCAAAAAGGGCGTATGCGTTTTTTCCTGAATATATTCAGGAAAAAACGCATACGCCCTTTTTGGCCAAGGGCATCATGGTCGAGGTTTTGCCGCTTTTCCTGTGCTTTAAAGGCGATTCGAATCTACCTCCTGAAATCTGTTTCCTGCAATTCTGCCTTGCTTTCAAATCCTCTTCGTTGCCTTCCCTCAATATATTTGTGGACGAGAGTTATCATTTCTAACTCTGCAGGTTTGTGAATTGCAGTGCCCCTGAGCTCCATTTTTCAACTCGCTTTCTTGGGAGCTGGCCCCAAAAGCGCAGGATTGCTTCAGGCCCTATTGTGGTTCCGGGCGGCAGGCTGAGCCTGTGCTTAATTCTTCTTCCTGATGGGAAAATAGAGTGACCTGTGCCTGTCCCCACACCTAGACCTAGTCTCTCATTGGTTCCCCCTCTTCCCGTTCATCCTCAGGACAAATTGCAACCTGTTCGGAACAGGAGGTTAAAGGTGCTCATTATCCAAGGAGGGAGATTGCTAGTAAAGCGGCTGTAATGGCGAGCCCGAGCACAAGGAGATGAGAAATGAGGTGCGTTTTAGAAACCTTTCCCGATCACACGGTGTACCGTCTTCTGGGTTTCTCATGCATGTTTTCGATGTAGGAAGATGCCCTTGAACCTGGAGATTTTGGACCCATGGGATGGGTACCACGCAGTATTACTTTAAAGGGTCTGCGTTTGCTCACCCAACCTCACCAAACCTCTCAGCCCCAAGAGTGTCCACCCTTATGTCTCAATCAGCTGTGGGTCTAGAGATGGTCAATAAAGGTGGCATCCCAGCCCCTGAACGAATTCTGTATGAATTTCTCTCTCTTTCACTGTCTTTGTTTCACGGGTTTTTAAAAGTAATTGATTTTTATAATGGGGTTTAGCTGCTTTTCACTGCTGTGTTTATGCCGCTTTACACCCACTTGACTCACTTACAGAGAGATATCAATACATTGGTTTTAAGAGTCTTACTAGTCAGATATATTCTTGGGCGGTGAACAGGGGGTGTTGAATCCAGTTCACTGAGCAAGGAGTAGGTCTTGTCTGTTACATATTGGGTTTATGGAACAGTATCTGAGCTAATTTGCAACCCTTGTGTTATGCATCACCCCACCTCACCTTTCCCGTTAAGCAGCCATAGTGTGTTTTCTAAACGTGTGACGCTGTTCTGTTTTGTAATTCAGTTCAAGTGTAGCGGTTTTTACATTCCCTCTATAAGTGATATCTTATGATAAGTGCCTTTTTCTGTGTGACTTATTTCACTTAGAATCGTCGTACCTAAATCTTCTCATCATGCTGCTACTAGCCTTATGATGTTGATTTCATGCCTGAGTGACATTCCATTGTACATAAGGACCACAACTTCTTTATCCATTTTTCTCTTTCCTGGGATATTTAAGGTGTAATGAAGTGGAGGTTCTTGTCAACAGAGCAGCCCTAAACTTTGGGGTGCCTGTGTCTTGCTGATTTTTAGTTTTCCCAATTTATACGCCTATGAGTGGAAGTGCCCTATGCTCTCTAAGCTGAGTTTTTTAGATGTTTCAGGACACACCGTACACTTCTCCAGAGTGGCTGTTGGCAATTTACATCCCGCCCATCAGCGTAGCAAGGCTCCCGTTTCTCCATGGCCTGTCCTGCATTTCTGGTTTTGACACTTTATTCAGCATGGCCCTTTTGACCGATGGGAAGCGAGACTTCTTTGTAGCGCTGATTTGCCTTTCCAGGTTGCTTGGTTGGCCAAAAAGGGCGTATGCGTTTTTTCCTGAATATATTCAGGAAAAAATGCATACGCCCTTTTTGGCCAAGGGCATCATGGTCGAGGTTTTGCTGCTTTTCCTGTGCTTTAAAGGCGATTCGAATCTACCTCCTGAAATCTGTTTCCTGCAATTCTGCCTTGCTTTCAAATCCTCTTCGTTGCCTTCCCTCAATATATTTGTGGACGAGAGTTATCATTTCTAACTCTGCAGGTTTGTGAATTGCAGTGCCCCTGAGCTCCATTTTTCAACTCGCTTTCTTGGGAGCTGGCCGCAAAAGCGCAGGATTGCTTCAGGCCCTATTGTGGTTCCGGGCGGCAGGCTGAGCCTGTGGTTAATTCTTCTTCCTGATGGGAAAATAGAGTGACCTGTGCCTGTCCCCACACCTAGACCTAGTCTCTCATTGGTTCCCCCTCTTCCCGTTCATCCTCAGGACAAATTTGCAACCTGTACAGAACAGGAGGTTAAAGGTGCTCATTCTCCAAGGAGGGAGATTGCTAGTAAAGCGGCTGTAATGGCAAGCCCGAGCACAAGGAGATGAGAAATGAGGTGCGTTTTAGAAACCTTTCCCGATCACACGGTGTACCATCTTCTGGGTTTCTCATGCATGTTTTCGATGTAGGAAGATGCCCTTGAACCTGGAGATTTTGGACCCATGGGATGGATACCACGCAGTATTACTTTAAAGGGTCTGCGTTTGCTCACCCAACCTCACCAAACCTCTCAGCCCCAAGAGTGTCCACCCTTATGTCTCAATCAGCTGTGGGTCTAGAGATGGTCAATCCAGGTGGCATCACAGCCCCTGAACGAATTTTGTAAGAATTTCTCTCTCTTTCACTGTCTTTGTTTCACGGGTTTTTAAAAGTAATTGATTTTTATAATGGGGTTTAGCTGCTTTTCACTGCTGTGTTTATGCCGGTTTACACCCACTTGACTCAGTTACAGAGGGATATCAATACATTGGTTTTAAGATTCTTACTAGTCAGATATATTCTTGGGCAGTGAACAGGGGGTGTTGAGTCCAGTTCACTGAGCAAGGAGTAGGTCTTGACTGTTACATATTGGGTTTATGGAACAGTATCTGAGCTAATTTGAAACCCTTGTTTTATGCATCACCCCACCTCACCTTTCCCGTTAAGCAGCCATAGTGTGTTTTCTAAACGTGTGACGCTGTTCTGTTTTGTAATTCAGTTCAAGTGTAGCGGTTTTTACATTCCCTCTATAAGTGATATCTTATGATAAGTGCCTTTTTCTGTGTGACTTATTTCACTTAGAGTCGTCGTACCTAAATCTTCTCATCATGCTGCTACTAGCCTTATGATGTTGATTTCATTGCTGAGTGATATGCCATTATACATATGGACCACAACTTCTTTATCCATTTTTCTATTTCCTGGGATATTTAAGTTGTAACGAAGTGGAGGTTCTTGTCAACAGAGCAGCCCTAAACTTTGGGGTGCCTGTGTCTTGCTGATTTTTAGTTTTCCCAATTTATACGCCTATGAGTGGAAGTGCCCTATGCTCTCTAAGCTGAGTTTTTTAGATGTTTCAGGACACACCGTACACTTCTCCAGAGTGGCTGTGGGCAATTTACATCCCGCCCATCAGCGTAGCAAGGCTCCCGTTTCTCCATGGCCTGTCCTGCATTTCTGGTTTTGACACTTTATTCAGCATGGCCCTTTTGACCGATGGGAAGCGAGACTTCTTTGTAGCGCTGATTTGCCTTTCCAGGTTGCTTGGTTGGCCAAAAAGGGCGTATGCATTTTTTCCTGAATATATTCAGGAAAAAACGCATACGCCCTTTTTGGCCAAGGGCATCATTGTCGAAGTTTTGCCGCTTTTCCTGTGCTTTAAAGGCGATTCGAATCTACCTCCTGAAATCTGTTTCCTGCAATTCTGCCTTGCTTTCAAATCCTCTTCGTTGCCTTCCCTCAATATATTTGTGGACGAGAGTTAACATTTATAACTCTGCAGGTTTGTGAATTGCAGTGCCCCTGAGCTCCATTTTTCAACTCGCTTTCTTGGGAGCTGGCCCCAAAAGCGCAGGATTGCTTCAGGCCCTATTCTGGTTCCGGGCGGCAGGCTGAGCCTGTGGTTAATTCTTCTTCCTGATGGGAAAATAGAGTGACCTGTGCCTGTCCCCACACCTAGACCTAGTCTCTCATTGGTTCCCCCTCTTCCCGTTCATCCTCAGGACAAATTGCAACCTGTACGGAACAGGAGGTTAAAGGTGCTCATTCTCCAAGGAGGGAGATTGCTAGTAAAGCGGCTGGAATGGCGAACCCGAGCACAAGGAGATGAGAAATGAGGTGCGTTTTAGACATCTTTCCCGATCACATGGTGTACCATCTTCTGGGTTTCTCATGCATGTTTTTGATGTAGGAAGATGCCCTTGAAGCTGGAGATTTGGGACCCATGGGATGGATACCACGCAGTATTACTTTAAAGGGTCTGCGTTTGCTCACCCAACCTCACCAAACCTCTCAGCCCCAAGAGTGTCCACCCTTATGTCTCAATCAGCTGTGGGTCTAGAGATGGTCAATAAAGGTGGCATCCCAGCCCCTGAACGAATTCTGTATGAATTTCTCTCTCTTTCACTGTCTTTGTTTCACGGGTTTTTAAAAGTAATTGATTTTTATAATGGGGTTTAGCTGCTTTTCACTGCTGTGTTTATGCCGCTTTACACCCACTTGACTCACTTACAGAGAGATATCAATACATTGGTTTTAAGAGTCTTACTAGTCAGATATATTCTTGGGAGGTGAACAGGGGGTGTTGAATCCAGTTCACTGAGCAAGGAGTAGGTCTTGTCTGTTACATATTGGGTTTATGGAACAGTATCTGAGCTAATTTGAAACCCTTGTGTTATGCATCACCCCACCTCACCTTTCCCGTTAAGCAGCCATAGTGTGTTTCCTAAACGTGTGACGCTGTTCTGTTTTGTAATTCAGTTCAAGTGTAGCGGTTTTTACATTCCCTCTATAAGTGATATCTTATGATAAGTGCCTTTTTCTGTGTGACTTATGGCACTTAGAATCGTCGTACCTAAATCTTCTCATCATGCTGCTACTAGCCTTATGATGTTGATTTCATGCCTGAGTGACATTCCATTGTACATAAGGACCACAACTTCTTTATCCATTTTTCTCTTTCCTGGGATATTTAAGGTGTAATGAAGTGGAGGTTCTTGTCAACAGAGCAGCCCTAAACTTTGGGGTGCCTGTGTCTTGCTGATTTTTAGTTTTCCCAATTTATACGCCCATGAGTGGAACTGCCCTATGCTCTCTAAGCTGAGTTTTTTAGATGTTTCAGGACACACTGTACACTTCTCCAGAGTGGCTGTTGGCAATTTACATCCCGCCCATCAGCATAGCAAGGCTCCCGTTTCTCCATGGCCTGTCCTGCATTTCTGGTTTTGACACTTTATTCAGCATGGCCCTTTTGACCGATGGGAAGCGAGACTTCTTTGTAGCGCTGATTTGCCTTTCCAGGTTGCTTGGTTGGCCAAAAAGGGCGTATGCGTTTTTTCCTGAATATATTCAGGAAAAAACGCATACGCCCTTTTTGGCCAAGGGCATCATGGTCGAGGTTTTGCCGCTTTTCCTGTGCTTTAAAGGCGATTCGAATCTACCTCCTGAAATCTGTTTCCTGCAATTCTGCCTTGCTTTCAAATCCTCTTCGTTGCCTTCCCTCAATATATTTGTGGACGAGAGTTATCATTTCTAACTCTGCAGGTTTGTGAATTGCAGTGCCCCTGAGCTCCATTTTTCAACTCGCTTTCTTGGGAGCTGGCCCCAAAAGCGCAGGATTGCTTCAGGCCCTATTGTGGTTCCGGGCGGCAGGCTGAGCCTGTGGTTAATTCTTCTTCCTGATGGGAAAATAGAGTGACCTGTGCCTGTCCCCACACCTAGACCTAGTCTCTCATTGGTTCCCCCTCTTCCCGTTCATCCTCAGGACAAATTGCAACCTGTTCGGAACAGGAGGTTAAAGGTGCTCATTATCCAAGGAGGGAGATTGCTAGTAAAGCGGCTGTAATGGCGAGCCCGAGCACAAGGAGATGAGAAATGAGGTGCGTTTTAGAAACCTTTCCCGATCACACGGTGTACCGTCTTCTGGGTTTCTCATGCATGTTTTCGATGTAGGAAGATGCCCTTGAACCTGGAGATTTTGGACCCATGGGATGGGTACCACGCAGTATTACTTTAAAAGGTCTGCGTTTGCTCACCCAACCTCACCAAACCTCTCAGCCCCAAGAGTGTCCACCCTTATGTCTCAATCAGCTGTGGGTCTAGAGATGGTCAATAAAGGTGGCATCCCAGCCCCTGAACGAATTCTGTATGAATTTCTCTCTCTTTCACTGTCTTTGTTTCACGGGTTTTTAAAAGTAATTGATTTTTATAATGGGGTTTAGCTGCTTTTCACTGCTGTGTTTATGCCGCTTTACACCCACTTGACTCACTTACAGAGAGATATCAATACATTGGTTTTAAGAGTCTTACTAGTCAGATATATTCTTGGGCGGTGAACAGGGGGTGTTGAATCCAGTTCACTGAGCAAGGAGTAGGTCTTGTCTGTTACATATTGGGTTTATGGAACAGTATCTGAGCTAATTTGCAACCCTTGTGTTATGCATCACCCCACCTCACCTTTCCCGTTAAGCAGCCATAGTGTGTTTTCTAAACGTGTGACGCTGTTCTGTTTTGTAATTCAGTTCAAGTGTAGCGGTTTTTACATTCCCTCTATAAGTGATATCTTATGATAAGTGCCTTTTTCTGTGTGACTTATTTCACTTAGAATCGTCGTACCTAAATCTTCTCATCATGCTGCTACTAGCCTTATGATGTTGATTTCATGCCTGAGTGACATTCCATTGTACATAAGGACCACAACTTCTTTATCCATTTTTCTCTTTCCTGGGATATTTAAGGTGTAATGAAGTGGAGGTTCTTGTCAACAGAGCAGCCCTAAACTTTGGGGTGCCTGTGTCTTGCTGATTTTTAGTTTTCCCAATTTATACGCCTATGAGTGGAAGTGCCCTATGCTCTCTAAGCTGAGTTTTTTAGATGTTTCAGGACACACCGTACACTTCTCCAGAGTGGCTGTTGGCAATTTACATCCCGCCCATCAGCGTAGCAAGGCTCCCGTTTCTCCATGGCCTGTCCTGCATTTCTGGTTTTGACACTTTATTCAGCATGGCCCTTTTGACCGATGGGAAGCGAGACTTCTTTGTAGCGCTGATTTGCCTTTCCAGGTTGCTTGGTTGGCCAAAAAGGGCGTATGCGTTTTTTCCTGAATATATTCAGGAAAAAATGCATACGCCCTTTTTGGCCAAGGGCATCATGGTCGAGGTTTTGCTGCTTTTCCTGTGCTTTAAAGGCGATTCGAATCTACCTCCTGAAATCTGTTTCCTGCAATTCTGCCTTGCTTTCAAATCCTCTTCGTTGCCTTCCCTCAATATATTTGTGGACGAGAGTTATCATTTCTAACTCTGCAGGTTTGTGAATTGCAGTGCCCCTGAGCTCCATTTTTCAACTCGCTTTCTTGGGAGCTGGCCGCAAAAGCGCAGGATTGCTTCAGGCCCTATTGTGGTTCCGGGCGGCAGGCTGAGCCTGTGGTTAATTCTTCTTCCTGATGGGAAAATAGAGTGACCTGTGCCTGTCCCCACACCTAGACCTAGTCTCTCATTGGTTCCCCCTCTTCCCGTTCATCCTCAGGACAAATTTGCAACCTGTACAGAACAGGAGGTTAAAGGTGCTCATTCTCCAAGGAGGGAGATTGCTAGTAAAGCGGCTGTAATGGCAAGCCCGAGCACAAGGAGATGAGAAATGAGGTGCGTTTTAGAAACCTTTCCCGATCACACGGTGTACCATCTTCTGGGTTTCTCATGCATGTTTTCGATGTAGGAAGATGCCCTTGAACCTGGAGATTTTGGACCCATGGGATGGATACCACGCAGTATTACTTTAAAGGGTCTGCGTTTGCTCACCCAACCTCACCAAACCTCTCAGCCCCAAGAGTGTCCACCCTTATGTCTCAATCAGCTGTGGGTCTAGAGATGGTCAATCCAGGTGGCATCACAGCCCCTGAACGAATTTTGTAAGAATTTCTCTCTCTTTCACTGTCTTTGTTTCACGGGTTTTTAAAAGTAATTGATTTTTATAATGGGGTTTAGCTGCTTTTCACTGCTGTGTTTATGCCGGTTTACACCCACTTGACTCAGTTACAGAGGGATATCAATACATTGGTTTTAAGATTCTTACTAGTCAGATATATTCTTGGGCGGTGAACAGGGGGTGTTGAGTCCAGTTCACTGAGCAAGGAGTAGGTCTTGACTGTTACATATTGGGTTTATGGAACAGTATCTGAGCTAATTTGAAACCCTTGTTTTATGCATCACCCCACCTCACCTTTCCCGTTAAGCAGCCATAGTGTGTTTTCTAAACGTGTGACGCTGTTCTGTTTTGTAATTCAGTTCAAGTGTAGCGGTTTTTACATTCCCTCTATAAGTGATATCTTATGATAAGTGCCTTTTTCTGTGTGACTTATTTCACTTAGAGTCGTCGTACCTAAATCTTCTCATCATGCTGCTACTAGCCTTATGATGTTGATTTCATTGCTGAGTGATATGCCATTATACATATGGACCACAACTTCTTTATCCATTTTTCTATTTCCTGGGATATTTAAGTTGTAACGAAGTGGAGGTTCTTGTCAACAGAGCAGCCCTAAACTTTGGGGTGCCTGTGTCTTGCTGATTTTTAGTTTTCCCAATTTATACGCCTATGAGTGGAAGTGCCCTATGCTCTCTAAGCTGAGTTTTTTAGATGTTTCAGGACACACCGTACACTTCTCCAGAGTGGCTGTGGGCAATTTACATCCCGCCCATCAGCGTAGCAAGGCTCCCGTTTCTCCATGGCCTGTCCTGCATTTCTGGTTTTGACACTTTATTCAGCATGGCCCTTTTGACCGATGGGAAGCGAGACTTCTTTGTAGCGCTGATTTGCCTTTCCAGGTTGCTTGGTTGGCCAAAAAGGGCGTATGCGTTTTTTCCTGAATATATTCAGGAAAAAACGCATACGCCCTTTTTGGCCAAGGGCATCATTGTCGAAGTTTTGCCGCTTTTCCTGTGCTTTAAAGGCGATTCGAATCTACCTCCTGAAATCTGTTTCCTGCAATTCTGCCTTGCTTTCAAATCCTCTTCGTTGCCTTCCCTCAATATATTTGTGGACGAGAGTTAACATTTATAACTCTGCAGGTTTGTGAATTGCAGTGCCCCTGAGCTCAATTTTTCAACTCGCTTTCTTGGGAGCTGGCCCCAAAAGCGCAGGATTGCTTCAGGCCCTATTCTGGTTCCGGGCGGCAGGCTGAGCCTGTGGTTAATTCTTCTTCCTGATGGGAAAATAGAGTGACCTGTGCCTGTCCCCACACCTAGACCTAGTCTCTCATTGGTTCCCCCTCTTCCCGTTCATCCTCAGGACAAATTGCAACCTGTACGGAACAGGAGGTTAAAGGTGCTCATTCTCCAAGGAGGGAGATTGCTAGTAAAGCGGCTGGAATGGCGAACCCGAGCACAAGGAGATGAGAAATGAGGTGCGTTTTAGACATCTTTCCCGATCACATGGTGTACCATCTTCTGGGTTTCTCATGCATGTTTTTGATGTAGGAAGATGCCCTTGAAGCTGGAGATTTGGGACCCATGGGATGGATACCACGCAGTATTACTTTAAAGGGTCTGCGTTTGCTCACCCAACCTCACCAAACCTCTCAGCCCCAAGAGTGTCCACCCTTATGTCTCAATCAGCTGTGGGTCTAGAGATGGTCAATAAAGGTGGCATCCCAGCCCCTGAACGAATTCTGTATGAATTTCTCTCTCTTTCACTGTCTTTGTTTCACGGGTTTTTAAAAGTAATTGATTTTTATAATGGGGTTTAGCTGCTTTTCACTGCTGTGTTTATGCCGCTTTACACCCACTTGACTCACTTACAGAGAGATATCAATACATTGGTTTTAAGAGTCTTACTAGTCAGATATATTCTTGGGAGGTGAACAGGGGGTGTTGAATCCAGTTCACTGAGCAAGGAGTAGGTCTTGTCTGTTACATATTGGGTTTATGGAACAGTATCTGAGCTAATTTGAAACCCTTGTGTTATGCATCACCCCACCTCACCTTTCCCGTTAAGCAGCCATAGTGTGTTTCCTAAACGTGTGACGCTGTTCTGTTTTGTAATTCAGTTCAAGTGTAGCGGTTTTTACATTCCCTCTATAAGTGATATCTTATGATAAGTGCCTTTTTCTGTGTGACTTATGGCACTTAGAATCGTCGTACCTAAATCTTCTCATCATGCTGCTACTAGCCTTATGATGTTGATTTCATGCCTGAGTGACATTCCATTGTACATAAGGACCACAACTTCTTTATCCATTTTTCTCTTTCCTGGGATATTTAAGGTGTAATGAAGTGGAGGTTCTTGTCAACAGAGCAGCCCTAAACTTTGGGGTGCCTGTGTCTTGCTGATTTTTAGTTTTCCCAATTTATACGCCCATGAGTGGAACTGCCCTATGCTCTCTAAGCTGAGTTTTTTAGATGTTTCAGGACACACTGTACACTTCTCCAGAGTGGCTGTTGGCAATTTACATCCCGCCCATCAGCATAGCAAGGCTCCCGTTTCTCCATGGCCTGTCCTGCATTTCTGGTTTTGACACTTTATTCAGCATGGCCCTTTTGACCGATGGGAAGCGAGACTTCTTTGTAGCGCTGATTTGCCTTTCCAGGTTGCTTGGTTGGCCAAAAAGGGCGTATGCGTTTTTTCCTGAATATATTCAGGAAAAAACGCATACGCCCTTTTTGGCCAAGGGCATCATGGTCGAGGTTTTGCCGCTTTTCCTGTGCTTTAAAGGCGATTCGAATCTACCTCCTGAAATCTGTTTCCTGCAATTCTGCCTTGCTTTCAAATCCTCTTCGTTGCCTTCCCTCAATATATTTGTGGACGAGAGTTATCATTTCTAACTCTGCAGGTTTGTGAATTGCAGTGCCCCTGAGCTCCATTTTTCAACTCGCTTTCTTGGGAGCTGGCCCCAAAAGCGCAGGATTGCTTCAGGCCCTATTGTGGTTCCGGGCGGCAGGCTGAGCCTGTGGTTAATTCTTCTTCCTGATGGGAAAATAGAGTGACCTGTGCCTGTCCCCACACCTAGACCTAGTCTCTCATTGGTTCCCCCTCTTCCCGTTCATCCTCAGGACAAATTGCAACCTGTTCGGAACAGGAGGTTAAAGGTGCTCATTATCCAAGGAGGGAGATTGCTAGTAAAGCGGCTGTAATGGCGAGCCCGAGCACAAGGAGATGAGAAATGAGGTGCGTTTTAGAAACCTTTCCCGATCACACGGTGTACCGTCTTCTGGGTTTCTCATGCATGTTTTCGATGTAGGAAGATGCCCTTGAACCTGGAGATTTTGGACCCATGGGATGGGTACCACGCAGTATTACTTTAAAAGGTCTGCGTTTGCTCACCCAACCTCACCAAACCTCTCAGCCCCAAGAGTGTCCACCCTTATGTCTCAATCAGCTGTGGGTCTAGAGATGGTCAATAAAGGTGGCATCCCAGCCCCTGAACGAATTCTGTATGAATTTCTCTCTCTTTCACTGTCTTTGTTTCACGGGTTTTTAAAAGTAATTGATTTTTATAATGGGGTTTAGCTGCTTTTCACTGCTGTGTTTATGCCGCTTTACACCCACTTGACTCACTTACAGAGAGATATCAATACATTGGTTTTAAGAGTCTTACTAGTCAGATATATTCTTGGGCGGTGAACAGGGGGTGTTGAATCCAGTTCACTGAGCAAGGAGTAGGTCTTGTCTGTTACATATTGGGTTTATGGAACAGTATCTGAGCTAATTTGCAACCCTTGTGTTATGCATCACCCCACCTCACCTTTCCCGTTAAGCAGCCATAGTGTGTTTTCTAAACGTGTGACGCTGTTCTGTTTTGTAATTCAGTTCAAGTGTAGCGGTTTTTACATTCCCTCTATAAGTGATATCTTATGATAAGTGCCTTTTTCTGTGTGACTTATTTCACTTAGAATCGTCGTACCTAAATCTTCTCATCATGCTGCTACTAGCCTTATGATGTTGATTTCATGCCTGAGTGACATTCCATTGTACATAAGGACCACAACTTCTTTATCCATTTTTCTCTTTCCTGGGATATTTAAGGTGTAATGAAGTGGAGGTTCTTGTCAACAGAGCAGCCCTAAACTTTGGGGTGCCTGTGTCTTGCTGATTTTTAGTTTTCCCAATTTATACGCCTATGAGTGGAAGTGCCCTATGCTCTCTAAGCTGAGTTTTTTAGATGTTTCAGGACACACCGTACACTTCTCCAGAGTGGCTGTTGGCAATTTACATCCCGCCCATCAGCGTAGCAAGGCTCCCGTTTCTCCATGGCCTGTCCTGCATTTCTGGTTTTGACACTTTATTCAGCATGGCCCTTTTGACCGATGGGAAGCGAGACTTCTTTGTAGCGCTGATTTGCCTTTCCAGGTTGCTTGGTTGGCCAAAAAGGGCGTATGCGTTTTTTCCTGAATATATTCAGGAAAAAATGCATACGCCCTTTTTGGCCAAGGGCATCATGGTCGAGGTTTTGCTGCTTTTCCTGTGCTTTAAAGGCGATTCGAATCTACCTCCTGAAATCTGTTTCCTGCAATTCTGCCTTGCTTTCAAATCCTCTTCGTTGCCTTCCCTCAATATATTTGTGGACGAGAGTTATCATTTCTAACTCTGCAGGTTTGTGAATTGCAGTGCCCCTGAGCTCCATTTTTCAACTCGCTTTCTTGGGAGCTGGCCGCAAAAGCGCAGGATTGCTTCAGGCCCTATTGTGGTTCCGGGCGGCAGGCTGAGCCTGTGGTTAATTCTTCTTCCTGATGGGAAAATAGAGTGACCTGTGCCTGTCCCCACACCTAGACCTAGTCTCTCATTGGTTCCCCCTCTTCCCGTTCATCCTCAGGACAAATTTGCAACCTGTACAGAACAGGAGGTTAAAGGTGCTCATTCTCCAAGGAGGGAGATTGCTAGTAAAGCGGCTGTAATGGCAAGCCCGAGCACAAGGAGATGAGAAATGAGGTGCGTTTTAGAAACCTTTCCCGATCACACGGTGTACCATCTTCTGGGTTTCTCATGCATGTTTTCGATGTAGGAAGATGCCCTTGAACCTGGAGATTTTGGACCCATGGGATGGATACCACGCAGTATTACTTTAAAGGGTCTGCGTTTGCTCACCCAACCTCACCAAACCTCTCAGCCCCAAGAGTGTCCACCCTTATGTCTCAATCAGCTGTGGGTCTAGAGATGGTCAATCCAGGTGGCATCACAGCCCCTGAACGAATTTTGTAAGAATTTCTCTCTCTTTCACTGTCTTTGTTTCACGGGTTTTTAAAAGTAATTGATTTTTATAATGGGGTTTAGCTGCTTTTCACTGCTGTGTTTATGCCGGTTTACACCCACTTGACTCAGTTACAGAGGGATATCAATACATTGGTTTTAAGATTCTTACTAGTCAGATATATTCTTGGGCGGTGAACAGGGGGTGTTGAGTCCAGTTCACTGAGCAAGGAGTAGGTCTTGACTGTTACATATTGGGTTTATGGAACAGTATCTGAGCTAATTTGAAACCCTTGTTTTATGCATCACCCCACCTCACCTTTCCCGTTAAGCAGCCATAGTGTGTTTTCTAAACGTGTGACGCTGTTCTGTTTTGTAATTCAGTTCAAGTGTAGCGGTTTTTACATTCCCTCTATAAGTGATATCTTATGATAAGTGCCTTTTTCTGTGTGACTTATTTCACTTAGAGTCGTCGTACCTAAATCTTCTCATCATGCTGCTACTAGCCTTATGATGTTGATTTCATTGCTGAGTGATATGCCATTATACATATGGACCACAACTTCTTTATCCATTTTTCTATTTCCTGGGATATTTAAGTTGTAACGAAGTGGAGGTTCTTGTCAACAGAGCAGCCCTAAACTTTGGGGTGCCTGTGTCTTGCTGATTTTTAGTTTTCCCAATTTATACGCCTATGAGTGGAAGTGCCCTATGCTCTCTAAGCTGAGTTTTTTAGATGTTTCAGGACACACCGTACACTTCTCCAGAGTGGCTGTGGGCAATTTACATCCCGCCCATCAGCGTAGCAAGGCTCCCGTTTCTCCATGGCCTGTCCTGCATTTCTGGTTTTGACACTTTATTCAGCATGGCCCTTTTGACCGATGGGAAGCGAGACTTCTTTGTAGCGCTGATTTGCCTTTCCAGGTTGCTTGGTTGGCCAAAAAGGGCGTATGCGTTTTTTCCTGAATATATTCAGGAAAAAACGCATACGCCCTTTTTGGCCAAGGGCATCATTGTCGAAGTTTTGCCGCTTTTCCTGTGCTTTAAAGGCGATTCGAATCTACCTCCTGAAATCTGTTTCCTGCAATTCTGCCTTGCTTTCAAATCCTCTTCGTTGCCTTCCCTCAATATATTTGTGGACGAGAGTTAACATTTATAACTCTGCAGGTTTGTGAATTGCAGTGCCCCTGAGCTCAATTTTTCAACTCGCTTTCTTGGGAGCTGGCCCCAAAAGCGCAGGATTGCTTCAGGCCCTATTCTGGTTCCGGGCGGCAGGCTGAGCCTGTGGTTAATTCTTCTTCCTGATGGGAAAATAGAGTGACCTGTGCCTGTCCCCACACCTAGACCTAGTCTCTCATTGGTTCCCCCTCTTCCCGTTCATCCTCAGGACAAATTGCAACCTGTACGGAACAGGAGGTTAAAGGTGCTCATTCTCCAAGGAGGGAGATTGCTAGTAAAGCGGCTGGAATGGCGAACCCGAGCACAAGGAGATGAGAAATGAGGTGCGTTTTAGACATCTTTCCCGATCACATGGTGTACCATCTTCTGGGTTTCTCATGCATGTTTTTGATGTAGGAAGATGCCCTTGAAGCTGGAGATTTGGGACCCATGGGATGGATACCACGCAGTATTACTTTAAAGGGTCTGCGTTTGCTCACCCAACCTCACCAAACCTCTCAGCCCCAAGAGTGTCCACCCTTATGTCTCAATCAGCTGTGGGTCTAGAGATGGTCAATAAAGGTGGCATCCCAGCCCCTGAACGAATTCTGTATGAATTTCTCTCTCTTTCACTGTCTTTGTTTCACGGGTTTTTAAAAGTAATTGATTTTTATAATGGGGTTTAGCTGCTTTTCACTGCTGTGTTTATGCCGCTTTACACCCACTTGACTCACTTACAGAGAGATATCAATACATTGGTTTTAAGAGTCTTACTAGTCAGATATATTCTTGGGAGGTGAACAGGGGGTGTTGAATCCAGTTCACTGAGCAAGGAGTAGGTCTTGTCTGTTACATATTGGGTTTATGGAACAGTATCTGAGCTAATTTGAAACCCTTGTGTTATGCATCACCCCACCTCACCTTTCCCGTTAAGCAGCCATAGTGTGTTTTCTAAACGTGTGACGCTGTTCTGTTTTGTAATTCAGTTCAAGTGTAGCGGTTTTTACATTCCCTCTATAAGTGATATCTTATGATAAGTGCCTTTTTCTGTGTGACTTATTTCACTTAGAGTCGTCGTACCTAAATCTTCTCATCATGCTGCTACTAGCCTTATGATGTTGATTTCATGCCTGAGTGACATTCCATTGTACATAAGGACCACAACTTCTTTATCCATTTTTCTCTTTCCTGGGATATTTAAGGTGTAATGAAGTGGAGGTTCTTGTCAACAGAGCAGCCCTAAACTTTGGGGTGCCTGTGTCTTGCTGATTTTTAGTTTTCCCAATTTATACGCCTATGAGTGGAAGTGCCCTATGCTCTCTAAGCTGAGTTTTTTAGATGTTTCAGGACACACCATACACTTCTCCAGAGTGGCTGTTGGCAATTTACATCCCGCCCATCAGCGTAGCAAGGCTCCCGTTTCTCCATGGCCTGTCCTGCATTTCTGGTTTTGACACTTTATTCAGCATGGCCCTTTTGACCGATGGGAAGCGAGACTTCTTTGTAGCGCTGATTTGCCTTTCCAGGTTGCTTGGTTGGCCAAAAAGGGCGTATGCGTTTTTTCCTGAATATATTCAGGAAAAAACGCATACGCCCTTTTTGGCCAAGGGCATCATGGTCGAGGTTTTGCTGCTTTTCCTGTGCTTTAAAGGCGATTCGAATCTACCTCCTGAAATCTGTTTCCTGCAATTCTGCCTTGCTTTCAAATCCTCTTCGTTGCCTTCCCTCAATATATTTGTGGACGAGAGTTATCATTTCTAACTCTGCAGGTTTGTGAATTGCAGTGCCCCTGAGCTCCATTTTTCAACTCGCTTTCTTGGGAGCTGGCCGCAAAAGCGCAGGATTGCTTCAGGCCCTATTGTGGTTCCGGGCGGCAGGCTGAGCCTGTGGTTAATTCTTCTTCCTGATGGGAAAATAGAGTGACCTGTGCCTGTCCCCACACCTAGACCTAGTCTCTCATTGGTTCCCCCTCTTCCCGTTCATCCTCAGGACAAATTTGCAACCTGTACGGAACAGGAGGTTAAAGGTGCTCATTCTCCAAGGAGGGAGATTGCTAGTAAAGCGGCTGTAATGGCAAGCCCGAGCACAAGGAGATGAGAAATGAGGTGCGTTTTAGAAACCTTTCCCGATCGCACGGTGTACCATCTTCTGGGTTTCTCATGCATGTTTTCGATGTAGGAAGATGCCCTTGAACCTGGAGATTTTGGACCCATGGGATGGATACCACGCAGTATTACTTTAAAGGGTCTGCGTTTGCTCACCCAACCTCACCAAACCTCTCAGCCCCAAGAGTGTCCACCCTTATGTCTCAATCAGCTGTGGGTCTAGAGATGGTCAATCCAGGTGGCATCACAGCCCCTGAACGAATTTTGTAAGAATTTCTCTCTCTTTCACTGTCTTTGTTTCACGGGTTTTTAAAAGTAATTGATTTTTATAATGGGGTTTAGCTGCTTTTCACTGCTGTGTTTATGCCGGTTTACACCCACTTGACTCAGTTACAGAGGGATATCAATACATTGGTTTTAAGATTCTTACTAGTCAGATATATTCTTGGGCGGTGAACAGGGGGTGTTGAGTCCAGTTCACTGAGCAAGGAGTAGGTCTTGACTGTTACATATTGGGTTTATGGAACAGTATCTGAGCTAATTTGAAACCCTTGTTTTATGCATCACCCCACCTCACCTTTCCCGTTAAGCAGCCATAGTGTGTTTTCTAAACGTGTGACGCTGTTCTGTTTTGTAATTCAGTTCAAGTGTAGCGGTTTTTACATTCCCTCTATAAGTGATATCTTATGATAAGTGCCTTTTTCTGTGTGACTTATTTCACTTAGAGTCGTCGTACCTAAATCTTCTCATCATGCTGCTACTAGCCTTATGATGTTGATTTCATTGCTGAGTGATATGCCATTATACATATGGACCACAACTTCTTTATCCATTTTTCTATTTCCTGGGATATTTAAGTTGTAACGAAGTGGAGGTTCTTGTCAACAGAGCAGCCCTAAACTTTGGGGTGCCTGTGTCTTGCTGATTTTTAGTTTTCCCAATTTATACGCCTATGAGTGGAAGTGCCCTATGCTCTCTAAGCTGAGTTTTTTAGATGTTTCAGGACACACCGTACACTTCTCCAGAGTGGCTGTGGGCAATTTACATCCCGCCCATCAGCGTAGCAAGGCTCCCGTTTCTCCATGGCCTGTCCTGCATTTCTGGTTTTGACACTTTATTCAGCATGGCCCTTTTGACCGATGGGAAGCGAGACTTCTTTGTAGCGCTGATTTGCCTTTCCAGGTTGCTTGGTTGGCCAAAAAGGGCGTATGCGTTTTTTCCTGAATATATTCAGGAAAAAACGCATACGCCCTTTTTGGCCAAGGGCATCATTGTCGAAGTTTTGCCGCTTTTCCTGTGCTTTAAAGGCGATTCGAATCTACCTCCTGAAATCTGTTTCCTGCAATTCTGCCTTGCTTTCAAATCCTCTTCGTTGCCTTCCCTCAATATATTTGTGGACGAGAGTTAACATTTATAACTCTGCAGGTTTGTGAATTGCAGTGCCCCTGAGCTCAATTTTTCAACTCGCTTTCTTGGGAGCTGGCCCCAAAAGCGCAGGATTGCTTCAGGCCCTATTCTGGTTCCGGGCGGCAGGCTGAGCCTGTGGTTAATTCTTCTTCCTGATGGGAAAATAGAGTGACCTGTGCCTGTCCCCACACCTAGACCTAGTCTCTCATTGGTTCCCCCTCTTCCCGTTCATCCTCAGGACAAATTGCAACCTGTACGGAACAGGAGGTTAAAGGTGCTCATTCTCCAAGGAGGGAGATTGCTAGTAAAGCGGCTGGAATGGCGAACCCGAGCACAAGGAGATGAGAAATGAGGTGCGTTTTAGAAACCTTTCCCGATCACATGGTGTACCATCTTCTGGGTTTCTCATGCATGTTTTTGATGTAGGAAGATGCCCTTGAAGCTGGAGATTTGGGACCCATGGGATGGATACCACGCAGTATTACTTTAAAGGGTCTGCGTTTGCTCACCCAACCTCACCAAACCTCTCAGCCCCAAGAGTGTCCACCCTTATGTCTCAATCAGCTGTGGGTCTAGAGATGGTCAATAAAGGTGGCATCCCAGCCCCTGAACGAATTCTGTATGAATTTCTCTCTCTTTCACTGTCTTTGTTTCACGGGTTTTTAAAAGTAATTGATTTTTATAATGGGGTTTAGCTGCTTTTCACTGCTGTGTTTATGCCGCTTTACACCCACTTGACTCACTTACAGAGAGATATCAATACATTGGTTTTAAGAGTCTTACTAGTCAGATATATTCTTGGGAGGTGAACAGGGGGTGTTGAATCCAGTTCACTGAGCAAGGAGTAGGTCTTGTCTGTTACATATTGGGTTTATGGAACAGTATCTGAGCTAATTTGAAACCCTTGTGTTATGCATCACCCCACCTCACCTTTCCCGTTAAGCAGCCATAGTGTGTTTCCTAAACGTGTGACGCTGTTCTGTTTTGTAATTCAGTTCAAGTGTAGCGGTTTTTACATTCCCTCTATAAGTGATATCTTATGATAAGTGCCTTTTTCTGTGTGACTTATGGCACTTAGAATCGTCGTACCTAAATCTTCTCATCATGCTGCTACTAGCCTTATGATGTTGATTTCATGCCTGAGTGACATTCCATTGTACATAAGGACCACAACTTCTTTATCCATTTTTCTCTTTCCTGGGATATTTAAGGTGTAATGAAGTGGAGGTTCTTGTCAACAGAGCAGCCCTAAACTTTGGGGTGCCTGTGTCTTGCTGATTTTTAGTTTTCCCAATTTATACGCCCATGAGTGGAACTGCCCTATGCTCTCTAAGCTGAGTTTTTTAGATGTTTCAGGACACACTGTACACTTCTCCAGAGTGGCTGTTGGCAATTTACATCCCGCCCATCAGCATAGCAAGGCTCCCGTTTCTCCATGGCCTGTCCTGCATTTCTGGTTTTGACACTTTATTCAGCATGGCCCTTTTGACCGATGGGAAGCGAGACTTCTTTGTAGCGCTGATTTGCCTTTCCAGGTTGCTTGGTTGGCCAAAAAGGGCGTATGCGTTTTTTCCTGAATATATTCAGGAAAAAACGCATACGCCCTTTTTGGCCAAGGGCATCATGGTCGAGGTTTTGCCGCTTTTCCTGTGCTTTAAAGGCGATTCGAATCTACCTCCTGAAATCTGTTTCCTGCAATTCTGCCTTGCTTTCAAATCCTCTTCGTTGCCTTCCCTCAATATATTTGTGGACGAGAGTTATCATTTCTAACTCTGCAGGTTTGTGAATTGCAGTGCCCCTGAGCTCCATTTTTCAACTCGCTTTCTTGGGAGCTGGCCCCAAAAGCGCAGGATTGCTTCAGGCCCTATTGTGGTTCCGGGCGGCAGGCTGAGCCTGTGGTTAATTCTTCTTCCTGATGGGAAAATAGAGTGACCTGTGCCTGTCCCCACACCTAGACCTAGTCTCTCATTGGTTCCCCCTCTTCCCGTTCATCCTCAGGACAAATTGCAACCTGTTCGGAACAGGAGGTTAAAGGTGCTCATTATCCAAGGAGGGAGATTGCTAGTAAAGCGGCTGTAATGGCGAGCCCGAGCACAAGGAGATGAGAAATGAGGTGCGTTTTAGAAACCTTTCCCGATCACACGGTGTACCGTCTTCTGGGTTTCTCATGCATGTTTTCGATGTAGGAAGATGCCCTTGAACCTGGAGATTTTGGACCCATGGGATGGGTACCACGCAGTATTACTTTAAAAGGTCTGCGTTTGCTCACCCAACCTCACCAAACCTCTCAGCCCCAAGAGTGTCCACCCTTATGTCTCAATCAGCTGTGGGTCTAGAGATGGTCAATAAAGGTGGCATCCCAGCCCCTGAACGAATTCTGTATGAATTTCTCTCTCTTTCACTGTCTTTGTTTCACGGGTTTTTAAAAGTAATTGATTTTTATAATGGGGTTTAGCTGCTTTTCACTGCTGTGTTTATGCCGCTTTACACCCACTTGACTCACTTACAGAGAGATATCAATACATTGGTTTTAAGAGTCTTACTAGTCAGATATATTCTTGGGCGGTGAACAGGGGGTGTTGAATCCAGTTCACTGAGCAAGGAGTAGGTCTTGTCTGTTACATATTGGGTTTATGGAACAGTATCTGAGCTAATTTGCAACCCTTGTGTTATGCATCACCCCACCTCACCTTTCCCGTTAAGCAGCCATAGTGTGTTTTCTAAACGTGTGACGCTGTTCTGTTTTGTAATTCAGTTCAAGTGTAGCGGTTTTTACATTCCCTCTATAAGTGATATCTTATGATAAGTGCCTTTTTCTGTGTGACTTATTTCACTTAGAATCGTCGTACCTAAATCTTCTCATCATGCTGCTACTAGCCTTATGATGTTGATTTCATGCCTGAGTGACATTCCATTGTACATAAGGACCACAACTTCTTTATCCATTTTTCTCTTTCCTGGGATATTTAAGGTGTAATGAAGTGGAGGTTCTTGTCAACAGAGCAGCCCTAAACTTTGGGGTGCCTGTGTCTTGCTGATTTTTAGTTTTCCCAATTTATACGCCTATGAGTGGAAGTGCCCTATGCTCTCTAAGCTGAGTTTTTTAGATGTTTCAGGACACACCGTACACTTCTCCAGAGTGGCTGTTGGCAATTTACATCCCGCCCATCAGCGTAGCAAGGCTCCCGTTTCTCCATGGCCTGTCCTGCATTTCTGGTTTTGACACTTTATTCAGCATGGCCCTTTTGACCGATGGGAAGCGAGACTTCTTTGTAGCGCTGATTTGCCTTTCCAGGTTGCTTGGTTGGCCAAAAAGGGCGTATGCGTTTTTTCCTGAATATATTCAGGAAAAAATGCATACGCCCTTTTTGGCCAAGGGCATCATGGTCGAGGTTTTGCCGCTTTTCCTGTGCTTTAAAGGCGATTCGAATCTACCTCCTGAAATCTGTTTCCTGCAATTCTGCCTTGCTTTCAAATCCTCTTCGTTGCCTTCCCTCAATATATTTGTGGACGAGAGTTATCATTTCTAACTCTGCAGGTTTGTGAATTGCAGTGCCCCTGAGCTCCATTTTTCAACTCGCTTTCTTGGGAGCTGGCCGCAAAAGCGCAGGATTGCTTCAGGCCCTATTGTGGTTCCGGGCGGCAGGCTGAGCCTGTGGTTAATTCTTCTTCCTGATGGGAAAATAGAGTGACCTGTGCCTGTCCCCACACCTAGACCTAGTCTCTCATTGGTTCCCCCTCTTCCCGTTCATCCTCAGGACAAATTTGCAACCTGTACGGAACAGGAGGTTAAAGGTGCTCATTCTCCAAGGAGGGAGATTGCTAGTAAAGCGGCTGTAATGGCAAGCCCGAGCACAAGGAGATGAGAAATGAGGTGCGTTTTAGAAACCTTTCCCGATCACACGGTGTACCATCTTCTGGGTTTCTCATGCATGTTTTCGATGTAGGAAGATGCCCTTGAACCTGGAGATTTTGGACCCATGGGATGGATACCACGCAGTATTACTTTAAAGGGTCTGCGTTTGCTCACCCAACCTCACCAAACCTCTCAGCCCCAAGAGTGTCCACCCTTATGTCTCAATCAGCTGTGGGTCTAGAGATGGTCAATCCAGGTGGCATCACAGCCCCTGAACGAATTTTGTAAGAATTTCTCTCTCTTTCACTGTCTTTGTTTCACGGGTTTTTAAAAGTAATTGATTTTTATAATGGGGTTTAGCTGCTTTTCACTGCTGTGTTTATGCCGGTTTACACCCACTTGACTCAGTTACAGAGGGATATCAATACATTGGTTTTAAGATTCTTACTAGTCAGATATATTCTTGGGCGGTGAACAGGGGGTGTTGAGTCCAGTTCACTGAGCAAGGAGTAGGTCTTGACTGTTACATATTGGGTTTATGGAACAGTATCTGAGCTAATTTGAAACCCTTGTTTTATGCATCACCCCACCTCACCTTTCCCGTTAAGCAGCCATAGTGTGTTTTCTAAACGTGTGACGCTGTTCTGTTTTGTAATTCAGTTCAAGTGTAGCGGTTTTTACATTCCCTCTATAAGTGATATCTTATGATAAGTGCCTTTTTCTGTGTGACTTATGGCACTTAGAATCGTCGTACCTAAATCTTCTCATCATGCTGCTACTAGCCTTATGATGTTGATTTCATTGCTGAGTGATATGCCATTATACATATGGACCACAACTTCTTTATCCATTTTTCTATTTCCTGGGATATTTAAGTTGTAACGAAGTGGAGGTTCTTGTCAACAGAGCAGCCCTAAACTTTGGGGTGCCTGTGTCTTGCTGATTTTTAGTTTTCCCAATTTATACGCCTATGAGTGGAAGTGCCCTATGCTCTCTAAGCTGAGTTTTTTAGATGTTTCAGGACACACCGTACACTTCTCCAGAGTGGCTGTGGGCAATTTACATCCCGCCCATCAGCGTAGCAAGGCTCCCGTTTCTCCATGGCCTGTCCTGCATTTCTGGTTTTGACACTTTATTCAGCATGGCCCTTTTGACCGATGGGAAGCGAGACTTCTTTGTAGCGCTGATTTGCCTTTCCAGGTTGCTTGGTTGGCCAAAAAGGGCGTATGCGTTTTTTCCTGAATATATTCAGGAAAAAACGCATACGCCCTTTTTGGCCAAGGGCATCATGGTCGAGGTTTTGCCGCTTTTCCTGTGCTTTAAAGGCGATTCGAATCTACCTCCTGAAATCTGTTTCCTGCAATTCTGCCTTGCTTTCAAATCCTCTTCGTTGCCTTCCCTCAATATATTTGTGGACGAGAGTTAACATTTATAACTCTGCAGGTTTGTGAATTGCAGTGCCCCTGAGCTCAATTTTTCAACTCGCTTTCTTGGGAGCTGGCCCCAAAAGCGCAGGATTGCTTCAGGCCCTATTCTGGTTCCGGGCGGCAGGCTGAGCCTGTGGTTAATTCTTCTTCCTGATGGGAAAATAGAGTGACCTGTGCCTGTCCCCACACCTAGACCTAGTCTCTCATTGGTTCCCCCTCTTCCCGTTCATCCTCAGGACAAATTGCAACCTGTACGGAACAGGAGGTTAAAGGTGCTCATTCTCCAAGGAGGGAGATTGCTAGTAAAGCGGCTGGAATGGCGAACCCGAGCACAAGGAGATGAGAAATGAGGTGCGTTTTAGACATCTTTCCCGATCACATGGTGTACCATCTTCTGGGTTTCTCATGCATGTTTTTGATGTAGGAAGATGCCCTTGAAGCTGGAGATTTGGGACCCATGGGATGGATACCACGCAGTATTACTTTAAAGGGTCTGCGTTTGCTCACCCAACCTCACCAAACCTCTCAGCCCCAAGAGTGTCCACCCTTATGTCTCAATCAGCTGTGGGTCTAGAGATGGTCAATAAAGGTGGCATCCCAGCCCCTGAACGAATTCTGTATGAATTTCTCTCTCTTTCACTGTCTTTGTTTCACGGGTTTTTAAAAGTAATTGATTTTTATAATGGGGTTTAGCTGCTTTTCACTGCTGTGTTTATGCCGCTTTACACCCACTTGACTCACTTACAGAGAGATATCAATACATTGGTTTTAAGAGTCTTACTAGTCAGATATATTCTTGGGAGGTGAACAGGGGGTGTTGAATCCAGTTCACTGAGCAAGGAGTAGGTCTTGTCTGTTACATATTGGGTTTATGGAACAGTATCTGAGCTAATTTGAAACCCTTGTGTTATGCATCACCCCACCTCACCTTTCCCGTTAAGCAGCCATAGTGTGTTTCCTAAACGTGTGACGCTGTTCTGTTTTGTAATTCAGTTCAAGTGTAGCGGTTTTTACATTCCCTCTATAAGTGATATCTTATGATAAGTGCCTTTTTCTGTGTGACTTATGGCACTTAGAATCGTCGTACCTAAATCTTCTCATCATGCTGCTACTAGCCTTATGATGTTGATTTCATGCCTGAGTGACATTCCATTGTACATAAGGACCACAACTTCTTTATCCATTTTTCTCTTTCCTGGGATATTTAAGGTGTAATGAAGTGGAGGTTCTTGTCAACAGAGCAGCCCTAAACTTTGGGGTGCCTGTGTCTTGCTGATTTTTAGTTTTCCCAATTTATACGCCCATGAGTGGAACTGCCCTATGCTCTCTAAGCTGAGTTTTTTAGATGTTTCAGGACACACTGTACACTTCTCCAGAGTGGCTGTTGGCAATTTACATCCCGCCCATCAGCATAGCAAGGCTCCCGTTTCTCCATGGCCTGTCCTGCATTTCTGGTTTTGACACTTTATTCAGCATGGCCCTTTTGACCGATGGGAAGCGAGACTTCTTTGTAGCGCTGATTTGCCTTTCCAGGTTGCTTGGTTGGCCAAAAAGGGCGTATGCGTTTTTTCCTGAATATATTCAGGAAAAAACGCATACGCCCTTTTTGGCCAAGGGCATCATGGTCGAGGTTTTGCCGCTTTTCCTGTGCTTTAAAGGCGATTCGAATCTACCTCCTGAAATCTGTTTCCTGCAATTCTGCCTTGCTTTCAAATCCTCTTCGTTGCCTTCCCTCAATATATTTGTGGACGAGAGTTATCATTTATAACTCTGCAGGTTTGTGAATTGCAGTGCCCCTGAGCTCCATTTTTCAACTCGCTTTCTTGGGAGCTGGCCGCAAAAGCGCAGGATTGCTTCAGGCCCTATTGTGGTTCCGGGCGGCAGGCTGAGCCTGTGGTTAATTCTTCTTCCTGATGGGAAAATAGAGTGACCTGTGCCTGTCCCCACACCTAGACCTAGTCTCTCATTGGTTCCCCCTCTTCCCGTTCATCCTCAGGACAAATTTGCAACCTATACGGAACAGGAGGTTAAAGGTGCTCTTTCTCCAAGGAGGGAGATTGCTAGTAAAGCGGCTGTAATGGCAAGCCCGAGCACAAGGAGATGAGAAATGAGGTGCGTTTTAGAAACCTTTCCCGATCGCACGGTGTACCATCTTCTGGGTTTCTCATGCATGTTTTCGATGTAGGAAGATGCCCTTGAACCTGGAGATTTTGGACCCATGGGATGGATACCACGCAGTATTACTTTAAAGGGTCTGCGTTTGCTCACCCAACCTCACCAAACCTCTCAGCCCCAAGAGTGTCCACCCTTATGTCTCAATCAGCTGTGGGTCTAGAGATGGTCAATCCAGGTGGCATCACAGCCCCTGAACGAATTTTGTAAGAATTTCTCTCTCTTTCACTGTCTTTGTTTCACGGGTTTTTAAAAGTAATTGATTTTTATAATGGGGTTTAGCTGCTTTTCACTGCTGTGTTTATGCCGCTTTACACCCACTTGACTCACTTACAGAGAGATATCAATACATTGGTTTTAAGAGTCTTACTAGTCAGATATATTCTTGGGCGGTGAACAGGGGGTGTTGAATCCAGTTCACTGAGCAAGGAGTAGGTCTTGTCTGTTACATATTGGGTTTATGGAACAGTATCTGAGCTAATTTGCAACCCTTGTGTTATGCATCACCCCACCTCACCTTTCCCGTTAAGCAGCCATAGTGTGTTTTCTAAACGTGTGACGCTGTTCTGTTTTGTAATTCAGTTCAAGTGTAGCGGTTTTTACATTCCCTCTATAAGTGATATCTTATGATAAGTGCCTTTTTCTGTGTGACTTATTTCACTTAGAATCGTCGTACCTAAATCTTCTCATCATGCTGCTACTAGCCTTATGATGTTGATTTCATGCCTGAGTGACATTCCATTGTACATAAGGACCACAACTTCTTTATCCATTTTTCTCTTTCCTGGGATATTTAAGGTGTAATGAAGTGGAGGTTCTTGTCAACAGAGCAGCCCTAAACTTTGGGGTGCCTGTGTCTTGCTGATTTTTAGTTTTCCCAATTTATACGCCTATGAGTGGAAGTGCCCTATGCTCTCTAAGCTGAGTTTTTTAGATGTTTCAGGACACACCGTACACTTCTCCAGAGTGGCTGTTGGCAATTTACATCCCGCCCATCAGCGTAGCAAGGCTCCCGTTTCTCCATGGCCTGTCCTGCATTTCTGGTTTTGACACTTTATTCAGCATGGCCCTTTTGACCGATGGGAAGCGAGACTTCTTTGTAGCGCTGATTTGCCTTTCCAGGTTGCTTGGTTGGCCAAAAAGGGCGTATGCGTTTTTTCCTGAATATATTCAGGAAAAAACGCATACGCCCTTTTTGGCCAAGGGCATCATGGTCGAGGTTTTGCCGCTTTTCCTGTGCTTTAAAGGCGATTCGAATCTACCTCCTGAAATCTGTTTCCTGCAATTCTGCCTTGCTTTCAAATCCTCTTCGTTGCCTTCCCTCAATATATTTGTGGACGAGAGTTATCATTTCTAACTCTGCAGGTTTGTGAATTGCAGTGCCCCTGAGCTCCATTTTTCAACTCGCTTTCTTGGGAGCTGGCCGCAAAAGCGCAGGATTGCTTCAGGCCCTATTGTGGTTCCGGGCGGCAGGCTGAGCCTGTGGTTAATTCTTCTTCCTGATGGGAAAATAGAGTGACCTGTGCCTGTCCCCACACCTAGACCTAGTCTCTCATTGGTTCCCCCTCTTCCCGTTCATCCTCAGGACAAATTTGCAACCTGTACGGAACAGGAGGTTAAAGGTGCTCATTCTCCAAGGAGGGAGATTGCTAGTAAAGCGGCTGTAATGGCAAGCCCGAGCACAAGGAGATGAGAAATGAGGTGCGTTTTAGAAACCTTTCCCGATCACACGGTGTACCATCTTCTGGGTTTCTCATGCATGTTTTCGATGTAGGAAGATGCCCTTGAACCTGGAGATTTTGGACCCATGGGATGGATACCACGCAGTATTACTTTAAAGGGTCTGCGTTTGCTCACCCAACCTCACCAAACCTCTCAGCCCCAAGAGTGTCCACCCTTATGTCTCAATCAGCTGTGGGTCTAGAGATGGTCAATCCAGGTGGCATCACAGCCCCTGAACGAATTTTGTAAGAATTTCTCTCTCTTTCACTGTCTTTGTTTCACGGGTTTTTAAAAGTAATTGATTTTTATAATGGGGTTTAGCTGCTTTTCACTGCTGTGTTTATGCCGGTTTACACCCACTTGACTCAGTTACAGAGGGATATCAATACATTGGTTTTAAGATTCTTACTAGTCAGATATATTCTTGGGCGGTGAACAGGGGGTGTTGAGTCCAGTTCACTGAGCAAGGAGTAGGTCTTGACTGTTACATATTGGGTTTATGGAACAGTATCTGAGCTAATTTGAAACCCTTGTTTTATGCATCACCCCACCTCACCTTTCCCGTTAAGCAGCCATAGTGTGTTTTCTAAACGTGTGACGCTGTTCTGTTTTGTAATTCAGTTCAAGTGTAGCGGTTTTTACATTCCCTCTATAAGTGATATCTTATGATAAGTGCCTTTTTCTGTGTGACTTATTTCACTTAGAGTCGTCGTACCTAAATCTTCTCATCATGCTGCTACTAGCCTTATGATGTTGATTTCATTGCTGAGTGATATGCCATTATACATATGGACCACAACTTCTTTATCCATTTTTCTATTTCCTGGGATATTTAAGTTGTAACGAAGTGGAGGTTCTTGTCAACAGAGCAGCCCTAAACTTTGGGGTGCCTGTGTCTTGCTGATTTTTAGTTTTCCCAATTTATACGCCTATGAGTGGAAGTGCCCTATGCTCTCTAAGCTGAGTTTTTTAGATGTTTCAGGACACACCGTACACTTCTCCAGAGTGGCTGTGGGCAATTTACATCCCGCCCATCAGCGTAGCAAGGCTCCCGTTTCTCCATGGCCTGTCCTGCATTTCTGGTTTTGACACTTTATTCAGCATGGCCCTTTTGACCGATGGGAAGCGAGACTTCTTTGTAGCGCTGATTTGCCTTTCCAGGTTGCTTGGTTGGCCAAAAAGGGCGTATGCGTTTTTTCCTGAATATATTCAGGAAAAAACGCATACGCCCTTTTTGGCCAAGGGCATCATTGTCGAAGTTTTGCCGCTTTTCCTGTGCTTTAAAGGCGATTCGAATCTACCTCCTGAAATCTGTTTCCTGCAATTCTGCCTTGCTTTCAAATCCTCTTCGTTGCCTTCCCTCAATATATTTGTGGACGAGAGTTAACATTTATAACTCTGCAGGTTTGTGAATTGCAGTGCCCCTGAGCTCAATTTTTCAACTCGCTTTCTTGGGAGCTGGCCCCAAAAGCGCAGGATTGCTTCAGGCCCTATTCTGGTTCCGGGCGGCAGGCTGAGCCTGTGGTTAATTCTTCTTCCTGATGGGAAAATAGAGTGACCTGTGCCTGTCCCCACACCTAGACCTAGTCTCTCATTGGTTCCCCCTCTTCCCGTTCATCCTCAGGACAAATTGCAACCTGTACGGAACAGGAGGTTAAAGGTGCTCATTCTCCAAGGAGGGAGATTGCTAGTAAAGCGGCTGGAATGGCGAACCCGAGCACAAGGAGATGAGAAATGAGGTGCGTTTTAGACATCTTTCCCGATCACATGGTGTACCATCTTCTGGGTTTCTCATGCATGTTTTTGATGTAGGAAGATGCCCTTGAAGCTGGAGATTTGGGACCCATGGGATGGATACCACGCAGTATTACTTTAAAGGGTCTGCGTTTGCTCACCCAACCTCACCAAACCTCTCAGCCCCAAGAGTGTCCACCCTTATGTCTCAATCAGCTGTGGGTCTAGAGATGGTCAATAAAGGTGGCATCCCAGCCCCTGAACGAATTCTGTATGAATTTCTCTCTCTTTCACTGTCTTTGTTTCACGGGTTTTTAAAAGTAATTGATTTTTATAATGGGGTTTAGCTGCTTTTCACTGCTGTGTTTATGCCGCTTTACACCCACTTGACTCACTTACAGAGAGATATCAATACATTGGTTTTAAGAGTCTTACTAGTCAGATATATTCTTGGGAGGTGAACAGGGGGTGTTGAATCCAGTTCACTGAGCAAGGAGTAGGTCTTGTCTGTTACATATTGGGTTTATGGAACAGTATCTGAGCTAATTTGAAACCCTTGTGTTATGCATCACCCCACCTCACCTTTCCCGTTAAGCAGCCATAGTGTGTTTCCTAAACGTGTGACGCTGTTCTGTTTTGTAATTCAGTTCAAGTGTAGCGGTTTTTACATTCCCTCTATAAGTGATATCTTATGATAAGTGCCTTTTTCTGTGTGACTTATGGCACTTAGAATCGTCGTACCTAAATCTTCTCATCATGCTGCTACTAGCCTTATGATGTTGATTTCATGCCTGAGTGACATTCCATTGTACATAAGGACCACAACTTCTTTATCCATTTTTCTCTTTCCTGGGATATTTAAGGTGTAATGAAGTGGAGGTTCTTGTCAACAGAGCAGCCCTAAACTTTGGGGTGCCTGTGTCTTGCTGATTTTTAGTTTTCCCAATTTATACGCCCATGAGTGGAACTGCCCTATGCTCTCTAAGCTGAGTTTTTTAGATGTTTCAGGACACACTGTACACTTCTCCAGAGTGGCTGTTGGCAATTTACATCCCGCCCATCAGCATAGCAAGGCTCCCGTTTCTCCATGGCCTGTCCTGCATTTCTGGTTTTGACACTTTATTCAGCATGGCCCTTTTGACCGATGGGAAGCGAGACTTCTTTGTAGCGCTGATTTGCCTTTCCAGGTTGCTTGGTTGGCCAAAAAGGGCGTATGCGTTTTTTCCTGAATATATTCAGGAAAAAACGCATACGCCCTTTTTGGCCAAGGGCATCATGGTCGAGGTTTTGCCGCTTTTCCTGTGCTTTAAAGGCGATTCGAATCTACCTCCTGAAATCTGTTTCCTGCAATTCTGCCTTGCTTTCAAATCCTCTTCGTTGCCTTCCCTCAATATATTTGTGGACGAGAGTTATCATTTCTAACTCTGCAGGTTTGTGAATTGCAGTGCCCCTGAGCTCCATTTTTCAACTCGCTTTCTTGGGAGCTGGCCCCAAAAGCGCAGGATTGCTTCAGGCCCTATTGTGGTTCCGGGCGGCAGGCTGAGCCTGTGCTTAATTCTTCTTCCTGATGGGAAAATAGAGTGACCTGTGCCTGTCCCCACACCTAGACCTAGTCTCTCATTGGTTCCCCCTCTTCCCGTTCATCCTCAGGACAAATTGCAACCTGTTCGGAACAGGAGGTTAAAGGTGCTCATTATCCAAGGAGGGAGATTGCTAGTAAAGCGGCTGTAATGGCGAGCCCGAGCACAAGGAGATGAGAAATGAGGTGCGTTTTAGAAACCTTTCCCGATCACACGGTGTACCGTCTTCTGGGTTTCTCATGCATGTTTTCGATGTAGGAAGATGCCCTTGAACCTGGAGATTTTGGACCCATGGGATGGGTACCACGCAGTATTACTTTAAAGGGTCTGCGTTTGCTCACCCAACCTCACCAAACCTCTCAGCCCCAAGAGTGTCCACCCTTATGTCTCAATCAGCTGTGGGTCTAGAGATGGTCAATAAAGGTGGCATCCCAGCCCCTGAACGAATTCTGTATGAATTTCTCTCTCTTTCACTGTCTTTGTTTCACGGGTTTTTAAAAGTAATTGATTTTTATAATGGGGTTTAGCTGCTTTTCACTGCTGTGTTTATGCCGCTTTACACCCACTTGACTCACTTACAGAGAGATATCAATACATTGGTTTTAAGAGTCTTACTAGTCAGATATATTCTTGGGCGGTGAACAGGGGGTGTTGAATCCAGTTCACTGAGCAAGGAGTAGGTCTTGTCTGTTACATATTGGGTTTATGGAACAGTATCTGAGCTAATTTGCAACCCTTGTTTTCTGCATCACCCCACCTCACCTTTCCCGTTAAGCAGCCATAGTGTGTTTTCTAAACGTGTGACGCTGTTCTGTTTTGTAATTCAGTTCAAGTGTAGCGGTTTTTACATTCCCTCTATAAGTGATATCTTATGATAAGTGCCTTTTTCTGTGTGACTTATTTCACTTAGAATCGTCGTACCTAAATCTTCTCATCATGCTGCTACTAGCCTTATGATGTTGATTTCATTGCTGAGTGATATGCCATTATACATATGGACCACAACTTCTTTATCCATTTTTCTATTTCCTGGGATATTTAAGTTGTAACGAAGTGGAGGTTCTTGTCAACAGAGCAGCCCTAAACTTTGGGGTGCCTGTGTCTTGCTGATTTTTAGTTTTCCCAATTTATACGCCTATGAGTGGAAGTGCCCTATGCTCTCTAAGCTGAGTTTTTTAGATGTTTCAGGACACACCGTACACTTCTCCAGAGTGGCTGTGGGCAATTTACATCCCGCCCATCAGCGTAGCAAGGCTCCCGTTTCTCCATGGCCTGTCCTGCATTTCTGGTTTTGACACTTTATTCAGCATGGCCCTTTTGACCGATGGGAAGCGAGACTTCTTTGTAGCGCTGATTTGCCTTTCCAGGTTGCTTGGTTGGCCAAAAAGGGCGTATGCGTTTTTTCCTGAATATATTCAGGAAAAAACGCATACGCCCTTTTTGGCCAAGGGCATCATTGTCGAAGTTTTGCCGCTTTTCCTGTGCTTTAAAGGCGATTCGAATCTACCTCCTGAAATCTGTTTCCTGCAATTCTGCCTTGCTTTCAAATCCTCTTCGTTGCCTTCCCTCAATATATTTGTGGACGAGAGTTAACATTTATAACTCTGCAGGTTTGTGAATTGCAGTGCCCCTGAGCTCAATTTTTCAACTCGCTTTCTTGGGAGCTGGCCCCAAAAGCGCAGGATTGCTTCAGGCCCTATTCTGGTTCCGGGCGGCAGGCTGAGCCTGTGGTTAATTCTTCTTCCTGATGGGAAAATAGAGTGACCTGTGCCTGTCCCCACACCTAGACCTAGTCTCTCATTGGTTCCCCCTCTTCCCGTTCATCCTCAGGACAAATTGCAACCTGTACGGAACAGGAGGTTAAAGGTGCTCATTCTCCAAGGAGGGAGATTGCTAGTAAAGCGGCTGGAATGGCGAACCCGAGCACAAGGAGATGAGAAATGAGGTGCGTTTTAGACATCTTTCCCGATCACATGGTGTACCATCTTCTGGGTTTCTCATGCATGTTTTTGATGTAGGAAGATGCCCTTGAAGCTGGAGATTTGGGACCCATGGGATGGATACCACGCAGTATTACTTTAAAGGGTCTGCGTTTGCTCACCCAACCTCACCAAACCTCTCAGCCCCAAGAGTGTCCACCCTTATGTCTCAATCAGCTGTGGGTCTAGAGATGGTCAATAAAGGTGGCATCCCAGCCCCTGAACGAATTCTGTATGAATTTCTCTCTCTTTCACTGTCTTTGTTTCACGGGTTTTTAAAAGTAATTGATTTTTATAATGGGGTTTAGCTGCTTTTCACTGCTGTGTTTATGCCGCTTTACACCCACTTGACTCACTTACAGAGAGATATCAATACATTGGTTTTAAGAGTCTTACTAGTCAGATATATTCTTGGGAGGTGAACAGGGGGTGTTGAATCCAGTTCACTGAGCAAGGAGTAGGTCTTGTCTGTTACATATTGGGTTTATGGAACAGTATCTGAGCTAATTTGAAACCCTTGTGTTATGCATCACCCCACCTCACCTTTCCCGTTAAGCAGCCATAGTGTGTTTCCTAAACGTGTGACGCTGTTCTGTTTTGTAATTCAGTTCAAGTGTAGCGGTTTTTACATTCCCTCTATAAGTGATATCTTATGATAAGTGCCTTTTTCTGTGTGACTTATGGCACTTAGAATCGTCGTACCTAAATCTTCTCATCATGCTGCTACTAGCCTTATGATGTTGATTTCATGCCTGAGTGACATTCCATTGTACATAAGGACCACAACTTCTTTATCCATTTTTCTCTTTCCTGGGATATTTAAGGTGTAATGAAGTGGAGGTTCTTGTCAACAGAGCAGCCCTAAACTTTGGGGTGCCTGTGTCTTGCTGATTTTTAGTTTTCCCAATTTATACGCCCATGAGTGGAACTGCCCTATGCTCTCTAAGCTGAGTTTTTTAGATGTTTCAGGACACACTGTACACTTCTCCAGAGTGGCTGTTGGCAATTTACATCCCGCCCATCAGCATAGCAAGGCTCCCGTTTCTCCATGGCCTGTCCTGCATTTCTGGTTTTGACACTTTATTCAGCATGGCCCTTTTGACCGATGGGAAGCGAGACTTCTTTGTAGCGCTGATTTGCCTTTCCAGGTTGCTTGGTTGGCCAAAAAGGGCGTATGCGTTTTTTCCTGAATATATTCAGGAAAAAACGCATACGCCCTTTTTGGCCAAGGGCATCATGGTCGAGGTTTTGCCGCTTTTCCTGTGCTTTAAAGGCGATTCGAATCTACCTCCTGAAATCTGTTTCCTGCAATTCTGCCTTGCTTTCAAATCCTCTTCGTTGCCTTCCCTCAATATATTTGTGGACGAGAGTTATCATTTCTAACTCTGCAGGTTTGTGAATTGCAGTGCCCCTGAGCTCCATTTTTCAACTCGCTTTCTTGGGAGCTGGCCCCAAAAGCGCAGGATTGCTTCAGGCCCTATTGTGGTTCCGGGTGGCAGGCTGAGCCTGTGGTTAATTCTTCTTCCTGATGGGAAAATAGAGTGACCTGTGCCTGTCCCCACACCTAGACCTAGTCTCTCATTGGTTCCCCCTCTTCCCGTTCATCCTCAGGACAAATTGCAACCTGTTCGGAACAGGAGGTTAAAGGTGCTCATTATCCAAGGAGGGAGATTGCTAGTAAAGCGGCTGTAATGGCGAGCCCGAGCACAAGGAGATGAGAAATGAGGTGCGTTTTAGAAACCTTTCCCGATCACACGGTGTACCGTCTTCTGGGTTTCTCATGCATGTTTTCGATGTAGGAAGATGCCCTTGAACCTGGAGATTTTGGACCCATGGGATGGGTACCACGCAGTATTACTTTAAAAGGTCTGCGTTTGCTCACCCAACCTCACCAAACCTCTCAGCCCCAAGAGTGTCCACCCTTATGTCTCAATCAGCTGTGGGTCTAGAGATGGTCAATAAAGGTGGCATCCCAGCCCCTGAACGAATTCTGTATGAATTTCTCTCTCTTTCACTGTCTTTGTTTCACGGGTTTTTAAAAGTAATTGATTTTTATAATGGGGTTTAGCTGCTTTTCACTGCTGTGTTTATGCCGCTTTACACCCACTTGACTCACTTACAGAGAGATATCAATACATTGGTTTTAAGAGTCTTACTAGTCAGATATATTCTTGGGCGGTGAACAGGGGGTGTTGAATCCAGTTCACTGAGCAAGGAGTAGGTCTTGTCTGTTACATATTGGGTTTATGGAACAGTATCTGAGCTAATTTGCAACCCTTGTGTTATGCATCACCCCACCTCACCTTTCCCGTTAAGCAGCCATAGTGTGTTTTCTAAACGTGTGACGCTGTTCTGTTTTGTAATTCAGTTCAAGTGTAGCGGTTTTTACATTCCCTCTATAAGTGATATCTTATGATAAGTGCCTTTTTCTGTGTGACTTATTTCACTTAGAATCGTCGTACCTAAATCTTCTCATCATGCTGCTACTAGCCTTATGATGTTGATTTCATTGCTGAGTGATATGCCATTATACATATGGACCACAACTTCTTTATCCATTTTTCTATTTCCTGGGATATTTAAGTTGTAACGAAGTGGAGGTTCTTGTCAACAGAGCAGCCCTAAACTTTGGGGTGCCTGTGTCTTGCTGATTTTTAGTTTTCCCAATTTATACGCCTATGAGTGGAAGTGCCCTATGCTCTCTAAGCTGAGTTTTTTAGATGTTTCAGGACACACCGTACACTTCTCCAGAGTGGCTGTGGGCAATTTACATCCCGCCCATCAGCGTAGCAAGGCTCCCGTTTCTCCATGGCCTGTCCTGCATTTCTGGTTTTGACACTTTATTCAGCATGGCCCTTTTGACCGATGGGAAGCGAGACTTCTTTGTAGCGCTGATTTGCCTTTCCAGGTTGCTTGGTTGGCCAAAAAGGGCGTATGCGTTTTTTCCTGAATATATTCAGGAAAAAACGCATACGCCCTTTTTGGCCAAGGGCATCATTGTCGAAGTTTTGCCGCTTTTCCTGTGCTTTAAAGGCGATTCGAATCTACCTCCTGAAATCTGTTTCCTGCAATTCTGCCTTGCTTTCAAATCCTCTTCGTTGCCTTCCCTCAATATATTTGTGGACGAGAGTTAACATTTATAACTCTGCAGGTTTGTGAATTGCAGTGCCCCTGAGCTCAATTTTTCAACTCGCTTTCTTGGGAGCTGGCCCCAAAAGCGCAGGATTGCTTCAGGCCCTATTCTGGTTCCGGGCGGCAGGCTGAGCCTGTGGTTAATTCTTCTTCCTGATGGGAAAATAGAGTGACCTGTGCCTGTCCCCACACCTAGACCTAGTCTCTCATTGGTTCCCCCTCTTCCCGTTCATCCTCAGGACAAATTGCAACCTGTACGGAACAGGAGGTTAAAGGTGCTCATTCTCCAAGGAGGGAGATTGCTAGTAAAGCGGCTGGAATGGCGAACCCGAGCACAAGGAGATGAGAAATGAGGTGCGTTTTAGACATCTTTCCCGATCACATGGTGTACCATCTTCTGGGTTTCTCATGCATGTTTTTGATGTAGGAAGATGCCCTTGAAGCTGGAGATTTGGGACCCATGGGATGGATACCACGCAGTATTACTTTAAAGGGTCTGCGTTTGCTCACCCAACCTCACCAAACCTCTCAGCCCCAAGAGTGTCCACCCTTATGTCTCAATCAGCTGTGGGTCTAGAGATGGTCAATAAAGGTGGCATCCCAGCCCCTGAACGAATTCTGTATGAATTTCTCTCTCTTTCACTGTCTTTGTTTCACGGGTTTTTAAAAGTAATTGATTTTTATAATGGGGTTTAGCTGCTTTTCACTGCTGTGTTTATGCCGCTTTACACCCACTTGACTCACTTACAGAGAGATATCAATACATTGGTTTTAAGAGTCTTACTAGTCAGATATATTCTTGGGAGGTGAACAGGGGGTGTTGAATCCAGTTCACTGAGCAAGGAGTAGGTCTTGTCTGTTACATATTGGGTTTATGGAACAGTATCTGAGCTAATTTGAAACCCTTGTGTTATGCATCACCCCACCTCACCTTTCCCGTTAAGCAGCCATAGTGTGTTTCCTAAACGTGTGACGCTGTTCTGTTTTGTAATTCAGTTCAAGTGTAGCGGTTTTTACATTCCCTCTATAAGTGATATCTTATGATAAGTGCCTTTTTCTGTGTGACTTATGGCACTTAGAATCGTCGTACCTAAATCTTCTCATCATGCTGCTACTAGCCTTATGATGTTGATTTCATGCCTGAGTGACATTCCATTGTACATAAGGACCACAACTTCTTTATCCATTTTTCTCTTTCCTGGGATATTTAAGGTGTAATGAAGTGGAGGTTCTTGTCAACAGAGCAGCCCTAAACTTTGGGGTGCCTGTGTCTTGCTGATTTTTAGTTTTCCCAATTTATACGCCCATGAGTGGAACTGCCCTATGCTCTCTAAGCTGAGTTTTTTAGATGTTTCAGGACACACTGTACACTTCTCCAGAGTGGCTGTTGGCAATTTACATCCCGCCCATCAGCATAGCAAGGCTCCCGTTTCTCCATGGCCTGTCCTGCATTTCTGGTTTTGACACTTTATTCAGCATGGCCCTTTTGACCGATGGGAAGCGAGACTTCTTTGTAGCGCTGATTTGCCTTTCCAGGTTGCTTGGTTGGCCAAAAAGGGCGTATGCGTTTTTTCCTGAATATATTCAGGAAAAAACGCATACGCCCTTTTTGGCCAAGGGCATCATGGTCGAGGTTTTGCCGCTTTTCCTGTGCTTTAAAGGCGATTCGAATCTACCTCCTGAAATCTGTTTCCTGCAATTCTGCCTTGCTTTCAAATCCTCTTCGTTGCCTTCCCTCAATATATTTGTGGACGAGAGTTATCATTTCTAACTCTGCAGGTTTGTGAATTGCAGTGCCCCTGAGCTCCATTTTTCAACTCGCTTTCTTGGGAGCTGGCCCCAAAAGCGCAGGATTGCTTCAGGCCCTATTGTGGTTCCGGGCGGCAGGCTGAGCCTGTGCTTAATTCTTCTTCCTGATGGGAAAATAGAGTGACCTGTGCCTGTCCCCACACCTAGACCTAGTCTCTCATTGGTTCCCCCTCTTCCCGTTCATCCTCAGGACAAATTGCAACCTGTTCGGAACAGGAGGTTAAAGGTGCTCATTATCCAAGGAGGGAGATTGCTAGTAAAGCGGCTGTAATGGCGAGCCCGAGCACAAGGAGATGAGAAATGAGGTGCGTTTTAGAAACCTTTCCCGATCACACGGTGTACCGTCTTCTGGGTTTCTCATGCATGTTTTCGATGTAGGAAGATGCCCTTGAACCTGGAGATTTTGGACCCATGGGATGGGTACCACGCAGTATTACTTTAAAGGGTCTGCGTTTGCTCACCCAACCTCACCAAACCTCTCAGCCCCAAGAGTGTCCACCCTTATGTCTCAATCAGCTGTGGGTCTAGAGATGGTCAATAAAGGTGGCATCCCAGCCCCTGAACGAATTCTGTATGAATTTCTCTCTCTTTCACTGTCTTTGTTTCACGGGTTTTTAAAAGTAATTGATTTTTATAATGGGGTTTAGCTGCTTTTCACTGCTGTGTTTATGCCGCTTTACACCCACTTGACTCACTTACAGAGAGATATCAATACATTGGTTTTAAGAGTCTTACTAGTCAGATATATTCTTGGGCGGTGAACAGGGGGTGTTGAATCCAGTTCACTGAGCAAGGAGTAGGTCTTGTCTGTTACATATTGGGTTTATGGAACAGTATCTGAGCTAATTTGCAACCCTTGTTTTCTGCATCACCCCACCTCACCTTTCCCGTTAAGCAGCCATAGTGTGTTTTCTAAACGTGTGACGCTGTTCTGTTTTGTAATTCAGTTCAAGTGTAGCGGTTTTTACATTCCCTCTATAAGTGATATCTTATGATAAGTGCCTTTTTCTGTGTGACTTATTTCACTTAGAATCGTCGTACCTAAATCTTCTCATCATGCTGCTACTAGCCTTATGATGTTGATTTCATTGCTGAGTGATATGCCATTATACATATGGACCACAACTTCTTTATCCATTTTTCTATTTCCTGGGATATTTAAGTTGTAACGAAGTGGAGGTTCTTGTCAACAGAGCAGCCCTAAACTTTGGGGTGCCTGTGTCTTGCTGATTTTTAGTTTTCCCAATTTATACGCCTATGAGTGGAAGTGCCCTATGCTCTCTAAGCTGAGTTTTTTAGATGTTTCAGGACACACCGTACACTTCTCCAGAGTGGCTGTGGGCAATTTACATCCCGCCCATCAGCGTAGCAAGGCTCCCGTTTCTCCATGGCCTGTCCTGCATTTCTGGTTTTGACACTTTATTCAGCATGGCCCTTTTGACCGATGGGAAGCGAGACTTCTTTGTAGCGCTGATTTGCCTTTCCAGGTTGCTTGGTTGGCCAAAAAGGGCGTATGCGTTTTTTCCTGAATATATTCAGGAAAAAACGCATACGCCCTTTTTGGCCAAGGGCATCATTGTCGAAGTTTTGCCGCTTTTCCTGTGCTTTAAAGGCGATTCGAATCTACCTCCTGAAATCTGTTTCCTGCAATTCTGCCTTGCTTTCAAATCCTCTTCGTTGCCTTCCCTCAATATATTTGTGGACGAGAGTTAACATTTATAACTCTGCAGGTTTGTGAATTGCAGTGCCCCTGAGCTCAATTTTTCAACTCGCTTTCTTGGGAGCTGGCCCCAAAAGCGCAGGATTGCTTCAGGCCCTATTCTGGTTCCGGGCGGCAGGCTGAGCCTGTGGTTAATTCTTCTTCCTGATGGGAAAATAGAGTGACCTGTGCCTGTCCCCACACCTAGACCTAGTCTCTCATTGGTTCCCCCTCTTCCCGTTCATCCTCAGGACAAATTGCAACCTGTACGGAACAGGAGGTTAAAGGTGCTCATTCTCCAAGGAGGGAGATTGCTAGTAAAGCGGCTGGAATGGCGAACCCGAGCACAAGGAGATGAGAAATGAGGTGCGTTTTAGACATCTTTCCCGATCACATGGTGTACCATCTTCTGGGTTTCTCATGCATGTTTTTGATGTAGGAAGATGCCCTTGAAGCTGGAGATTTGGGACCCATGGGATGGATACCACGCAGTATTACTTTAAAGGGTCTGCGTTTGCTCACCCAACCTCACCAAACCTCTCAGCCCCAAGAGTGTCCACCCTTATGTCTCAATCAGCTGTGGGTCTAGAGATGGTCAATAAAGGTGGCATCCCAGCCCCTGAACGAATTCTGTATGAATTTCTCTCTCTTTCACTGTCTTTGTTTCACGGGTTTTTAAAAGTAATTGATTTTTATAATGGGGTTTAGCTGCTTTTCACTGCTGTGTTTATGCCGCTTTACACCCACTTGACTCACTTACAGAGAGATATCAATACATTGGTTTTAAGAGTCTTACTAGTCAGATATATTCTTGGGAGGTGAACAGGGGGTGTTGAATCCAGTTCACTGAGCAAGGAGTAGGTCTTGTCTGTTACATATTGGGTTTATGGAACAGTATCTGAGCTAATTTGAAACCCTTGTGTTATGCATCACCCCACCTCACCTTTCCCGTTAAGCAGCCATAGTGTGTTTCCTAAACGTGTGACGCTGTTCTGTTTTGTAATTCAGTTCAAGTGTAGCGGTTTTTACATTCCCTCTATAAGTGATATCTTATGATAAGTGCCTTTTTCTGTGTGACTTATGGCACTTAGAATCGTCGTACCTAAATCTTCTCATCATGCTGCTACTAGCCTTATGATGTTGATTTCATGCCTGAGTGACATTCCATTGTACATAAGGACCACAACTTCTTTATCCATTTTTCTCTTTCCTGGGATATTTAAGGTGTAATGAAGTGGAGGTTCTTGTCAACAGAGCAGCCCTAAACTTTGGGGTGCCTGTGTCTTGCTGATTTTTAGTTTTCCCAATTTATACGCCCATGAGTGGAACTGCCCTATGCTCTCTAAGCTGAGTTTTTTAGATGTTTCAGGACACACTGTACACTTCTCCAGAGTGGCTGTTGGCAATTTACATCCCGCCCATCAGCATAGCAAGGCTCCCGTTTCTCCATGGCCTGTCCTGCATTTCTGGTTTTGACACTTTATTCAGCATGGCCCTTTTGACCGATGGGAAGCGAGACTTCTTTGTAGCGCTGATTTGCCTTTCCAGGTTGCTTGGTTGGCCAAAAAGGGCGTATGCGTTTTTTCCTGAATATATTCAGGAAAAAACGCATACGCCCTTTTTGGCCAAGGGCATCATGGTCGAGGTTTTGCCGCTTTTCCTGTGCTTTAAAGGCGATTCGAATCTACCTCCTGAAATCTGTTTCCTGCAATTCTGCCTTGCTTTCAAATCCTCTTCGTTGCCTTCCCTCAATATATTTGTGGACGAGAGTTATCATTTCTAACTCTGCAGGTTTGTGAATTGCAGTGCCCCTGAGCTCCATTTTTCAACTCGCTTTCTTGGGAGCTGGCCCCAAAAGCGCAGGATTGCTTCAGGCCCTATTGTGGTTCCGGGTGGCAGGCTGAGCCTGTGCTTAATTCTTCTTCCTGATGGGAAAATAGAGTGACCTGTGCCTGTCCCCACACCTAGACCTAGTCTCTCATTGGTTCCCCCTCTTCCCGTTCATCCTCAGGACAAATTGCAACCTGTTCGGAACAGGAGGTTAAAGGTGCTCATTATCCAAGGAGGGAGATTGCTAGTAAAGCGGCTGTAATGGCGAGCCCGAGCACAAGGAGATGAGAAATGAGGTGCGTTTTAGAAACCTTTCCCGATCACACGGTGTACCGTCTTCTGGGTTTCTCATGCATGTTTTCGATGTAGGAAGATGCCCTTGAACCTGGAGATTTTGGACCCATGGGATGGGTACCACGCAGTATTACTTTAAAAGGTCTGCGTTTGCTCACCCAACCTCACCAAACCTCTCAGCCCCAAGAGTGTCCACCCTTATGTCTCAATCAGCTGTGGGTCTAGAGATGGTCAATAAAGGTGGCATCCCAGCCCCTGAACGAATTCTGTATGAATTTCTCTCTCTTTCACTGTCTTTGTTTCACGGGTTTTTAAAAGTAATTGATTTTTATAATGGGGTTTAGCTGCTTTTCACTGCTGTGTTTATGCCGCTTTACACCCACTTGACTCACTTACAGAGAGATATCAATACATTGGTTTTAAGAGTCTTACTAGTCAGATATATTCTTGGGCGGTGAACAGGGGGTGTTGAATCCAGTTCACTGAGCAAGGAGTAGGTCTTGTCTGTTACATATTGGGTTTATGGAACAGTATCTGAGCTAATTTGCAACCCTTGTGTTATGCATCACCCCACCTCACCTTTCCCGTTAAGCAGCCATAGTGTGTTTTCTAAACGTGTGACGCTGTTCTGTTTTGTAATTCAGTTCAAGTGTAGCGGTTTTTACATTCCCTCTATAAGTGATATCTTATGATAAGTGCCTTTTTCTGTGTGACTTATTTCACTTAGAATCGTCGTACCTAAATCTTCTCATCATGCTGCTACTAGCCTTATGATGTTGATTTCATTGCTGAGTGATATGCCATTATACATATGGACCACAACTTCTTTATCCATTTTTCTATTTCCTGGGATATTTAAGTTGTAACGAAGTGGAGGTTCTTGTCAACAGAGCAGCCCTAAACTTTGGGGTGCCTGTGTCTTGCTGATTTTTAGTTTTCCCAATTTATACGCCTATGAGTGGAAGTGCCCTATGCTCTCTAAGCTGAGTTTTTTAGATGTTTCAGGACACACCGTACACTTCTCCAGAGTGGCTGTGGGCAATTTACATCCCGCCCATCAGCGTAGCAAGGCTCCCGTTTCTCCATGGCCTGTCCTGCATTTCTGGTTTTGACACTTTATTCAGCATGGCCCTTTTGACCGATGGGAAGCGAGACTTCTTTGTAGCGCTGATTTGCCTTTCCAGGTTGCTTGGTTGGCCAAAAAGGGCGTATGCGTTTTTTCCTGAATATATTCAGGAAAAAACGCATACGCCCTTTTTGGCCAAGGGCATCATTGTCGAAGTTTTGCCGCTTTTCCTGTGCTTTAAAGGCGATTCGAATCTACCTCCTGAAATCTGTTTCCTGCAATTCTGCCTTGCTTTCAAATCCTCTTCGTTGCCTTCCCTCAATATATTTGTGGACGAGAGTTAACATTTATAACTCTGCAGGTTTGTGAATTGCAGTGCCCCTGAGCTCAATTTTTCAACTCGCTTTCTTGGGAGCTGGCCCCAAAAGCGCAGGATTGCTTCAGGCCCTATTCTGGTTCCGGGCGGCAGGCTGAGCCTGTGGTTAATTCTTCTTCCTGATGGGAAAATAGAGTGACCTGTGCCTGTCCCCACACCTAGACCTAGTCTCTCATTGGTTCCCCCTCTTCCCGTTCATCCTCAGGACAAATTGCAACCTGTACGGAACAGGAGGTTAAAGGTGCTCATTCTCCAAGGAGGGAGATTGCTAGTAAAGCGGCTGGAATGGCGAACCCGAGCACAAGGAGATGAGAAATGAGGTGCGTTTTAGACATCTTTCCCGATCACATGGTGTACCATCTTCTGGGTTTCTCATGCATGTTTTTGATGTAGGAAGATGCCCTTGAAGCTGGAGATTTGGGACCCATGGGATGGATACCACGCAGTATTACTTTAAAGGGTCTGCGTTTGCTCACCCAACCTCACCAAACCTCTCAGCCCCAAGAGTGTCCACCCTTATGTCTCAATCAGCTGTGGGTCTAGAGATGGTCAATAAAGGTGGCATCCCAGCCCCTGAACGAATTCTGTATGAATTTCTCTCTCTTTCACTGTCTTTGTTTCACGGGTTTTTAAAAGTAATTGATTTTTATAATGGGGTTTAGCTGCTTTTCACTGCTGTGTTTATGCCGCTTTACACCCACTTGACTCACTTACAGAGAGATATCAATACATTGGTTTTAAGAGTCTTACTAGTCAGATATATTCTTGGGAGGTGAACAGGGGGTGTTGAATCCAGTTCACTGAGCAAGGAGTAGGTCTTGTCTGTTACATATTGGGTTTATGGAACAGTATCTGAGCTAATTTGAAACCCTTGTGTTATGCATCACCCCACCTCACCTTTCCCGTTAAGCAGCCATAGTGTGTTTCCTAAACGTGTGACGCTGTTCTGTTTTGTAATTCAGTTCAAGTGTAGCGGTTTTTACATTCCCTCTATAAGTGATATCTTATGATAAGTGCCTTTTTCTGTGTGACTTATGGCACTTAGAATCGTCGTACCTAAATCTTCTCATCATGCTGCTACTAGCCTTATGATGTTGATTTCATGCCTGAGTGACATTCCATTGTACATAAGGACCACAACTTCTTTATCCATTTTTCTCTTTCCTGGGATATTTAAGGTGTAATGAAGTGGAGGTTCTTGTCAACAGAGCAGCCCTAAACTTTGGGGTGCCTGTGTCTTGCTGATTTTTAGTTTTCCCAATTTATACGCCCATGAGTGGAACTGCCCTATGCTCTCTAAGCTGAGTTTTTTAGATGTTTCAGGACACACTGTACACTTCTCCAGAGTGGCTGTTGGCAATTTACATCCCGCCCATCAGCATAGCAAGGCTCCCGTTTCTCCATGGCCTGTCCTGCATTTCTGGTTTTGACACTTTATTCAGCATGGCCCTTTTGACCGATGGGAAGCGAGACTTCTTTGTAGCGCTGATTTGCCTTTCCAGGTTGCTTGGTTGGCCAAAAAGGGCGTATGCGTTTTTTCCTGAATATATTCAGGAAAAAACGCATACGCCCTTTTTGGCCAAGGGCATCATGGTCGAGGTTTTGCCGCTTTTCCTGTGCTTTAAAGGCGATTCGAATCTACCTCCTGAAATCTGTTTCCTGCAATTCTGCCTTGCTTTCAAATCCTCTTCGTTGCCTTCCCTCAATATATTTGTGGACGAGAGTTATCATTTCTAACTCTGCAGGTTTGTGAATTGCAGTGCCCCTGAGCTCCATTTTTCAACTCGCTTTCTTGGGAGCTGGCCCCAAAAGCGCAGGATTGCTTCAGGCCCTATTGTGGTTCCGGGCGGCAGGCTGAGCCTGTGGTTAATTCTTCTTCCTGATGGGAAAATAGAGTGACCTGTGCCTGTCCCCACACCTAGACCTAGTCTCTCATTGGTTCCCCCTCTTCCCGTTCATCCTCAGGACAAATTGCAACCTGTTCGGAACAGGAGGTTAAAGGTGCTCATTATCCAAGGAGGGAGATTGCTAGTAAAGCGGCTGTAATGGCGAGCCCGAGCACAAGGAGATGAGAAATGAGGTGCGTTTTAGAAACCTTTCCCGATCACACGGTGTACCGTCTTCTGGGTTTCTCATGCATGTTTTCGATGTAGGAAGATGCCCTTGAACCTGGAGATTTTGGACCCATGGGATGGGTACCACGCAGTATTACTTTAAAAGGTCTGCGTTTGCTCACCCAACCTCACCAAACCTCTCAGCCCCAAGAGTGTCCACCCTTATGTCTCAATCAGCTGTGGGTCTAGAGATGGTCAATAAAGGTGGCATCCCAGCCCCTGAACGAATTCTGTATGAATTTCTCTCTCTTTCACTGTCTTTGTTTCACGGGTTTTTAAAAGTAATTGATTTTTATAATGGGGTTTAGCTGCTTTTCACTGCTGTGTTTATGCCGCTTTACACCCACTTGACTCACTTACAGAGAGATATCAATACATTGGTTTTAAGAGTCTTACTAGTCAGATATATTCTTGGGCGGTGAACAGGGGGTGTTGAATCCAGTTCACTGAGCAAGGAGTAGGTCTTGTCTGTTACATATTGGGTTTATGGAACAGTATCTGAGCTAATTTGCAACCCTTGTGTTATGCATCACCCCACCTCACCTTTCCCGTTAAGCAGCCATAGTGTGTTTTCTAAACGTGTGACGCTGTTCTGTTTTGTAATTCAGTTCAAGTGTAGCGGTTTTTACATTCCCTCTATAAGTGATATCTTATGATAAGTGCCTTTTTCTGTGTGACTTATTTCACTTAGAATCGTCGTACCTAAATCTTCTCATCATGCTGCTACTAGCCTTATGATGTTGATTTCATGCCTGAGTGACATTCCATTGTACATAAGGACCACAACTTCTTTATCCATTTTTCTCTTTCCTGGGATATTTAAGGTGTAATGAAGTGGAGGTTCTTGTCAACAGAGCAGCCCTAAACTTTGGGGTGCCTGTGTCTTGCTGATTTTTAGTTTTCCCAATTTATACGCCTATGAGTGGAAGTGCCCTATGCTCTCTAAGCTGAGTTTTTTAGATGTTTCAGGACACACCGTACACTTCTCCAGAGTGGCTGTTGGCAATTTACATCCCGCCCATCAGCGTAGCAAGGCTCCCGTTTCTCCATGGCCTGTCCTGCATTTCTGGTTTTGACACTTTATTCAGCATGGCCCTTTTGACCGATGGGAAGCGAGACTTCTTTGTAGTGCTGATTTGCCTTTCCAGGTTGCTTGGTTGGCCAAAAAGGGCGTATGCGTTTTTTCCTGAATATATTCAGGAAAAAACGCATACGCCCTTTTTGGCCAAGGGCATCATGGTCGAGGTTTTGCCGCTTTTCCTGTGCTTTAAAGGCGATTCGAATCTACCTCCTGAAATCTGTTTCCTGCAATTCTGCCTTGCTTTCAAATCCTCTTCGTTGCCTTCCCTCAATATATTTGTGGACGAGAGTTATCATTTCTAACTCTGCAGGTTTGTGAATTGCAGTGCCCCTGAGCTCCATTTTTCAACTCGCTTTCTTGGGAGCTGGCCGCAAAAGCGCAGGATTGCTTCAGGCCCTATTGTGGTTCCGGGCGGCAGGCTGAGCCTGTGGTTAATTCTTCTTCCTGATGGGAAAATAGAGTGACCTGTGCCTGTCCCCACACCTAGACCTAGTCTCTCATTGGTTCCCCCTCTTCCCGTTCATCCTCAGGACAAATTTGCAACCTGTACGGAACAGGAGGTTAAAGGTGCTCATTCTCCAAGGAGGGAGATTGCTAGTAAAGCGGCTGTAATGGCAAGCCCGAGCACAAGGAGATGAGAAATGAGGTGCGTTTTAGAAACCTTTCCCGATCACACGGTGTACCATCTTCTGGGTTTCTCATGCATGTTTTCGATGTAGGAAGATGCCCTTGAACCTGGAGATTTTGGACCCATGGGATGGATACCACGCAGTATTACTTTAAAGGGTCTGCGTTTGCTCACCCAACCTCACCAAACCTCTCAGCCCCAAGAGTGTCCACCCTTATGTCTCAATCAGCTGTGGGTCTAGAGATGGTCAATCCAGGTGGCATCACAGCCCCTGAACGAATTTTGTAAGAATTTCTCTCTCTTTCACTGTCTTTGTTTCACGGGTTTTTAAAAGTAATTGATTTTTATAATGGGGTTTAGCTGCTTTTCACTGCTGTGTTTATGCCGGTTTACACCCACTTGACTCAGTTACAGAGGGATATCAATACATTGGTTTTAAGATTCTTACTAGTCAGATATATTCTTGGGCGGTGAACAGGGGGTGTTGAGTCCAGTTCACTGAGCAAGGAGTAGGTCTTGACTGTTACATATTGGGTTTATGGAACAGTATCTGAGCTAATTTGAAACCCTTGTTTTATGCATCACCCCACCTCACCTTTCCCGTTAAGCAGCCATAGTGTGTTTTCTAAACGTGTGACGCTGTTCTGTTTTGTAATTCAGTTCAAGTGTAGCGGTTTTTACATTCCCTCTATAAGTGATATCTTATGATAAGTGCCTTTTTCTGTGTGACTTATTTCACTTAGAGTCGTCGTACCTAAATCTTCTCATCATGCTGCTACTAGCCTTATGATGTTGATTTCATTGCTGAGTGATATGCCATTATACATATGGACCACAACTTCTTTATCCATTTTTCTATTTCCTGGGATATTTAAGTTGTAACGAAGTGGAGGTTCTTGTCAACAGAGCAGCCCTAAACTTTGGGGTGCCTGTGTCTTGCTGATTTTTAGTTTTCCCAATTTATACGCCTATGAGTGGAAGTGCCCTATGCTCTCTAAGCTGAGTTTTTTAGATGTTTCAGGACACACCGTACACTTCTCCAGAGTGGCTGTGGGCAATTTACATCCCGCCCATCAGCGTAGCAAGGCTCCCGTTTCTCCATGGCCTGTCCTGCATTTCTGGTTTTGACACTTTATTCAGCATGGCCCTTTTGACCGATGGGAAGCGAGACTTCTTTGTAGCGCTGATTTGCCTTTCCAGGTTGCTTGGTTGGCCAAAAAGGGCGTATGCGTTTTTTCCTGAATATATTCAGGAAAAAACGCATACGCCTTTTTTGGCCAAGGGCATCATTGTCGAAGTTTTGCCGCTTTTCCTGTGCTTTAAAGGCGATTCGAATCTACCTCCTGAAATCTGTTTCCTGCAATTCTGCCTTGCTTTCAAATCCTCTTCGTTGCCTTCCCTCAATATATTTGTGGACGAGAGTTAACATTTATAACTCTGCAGGTTTGTGAATTGCAGTGCCCCTGAGCTCAATTTTTCAACTCGCTTTCTTGGGAGCTGGCCCCAAAAGCGCAGGATTGCTTCAGGCCCTATTCTGGTTCCGGGCGGCAGGCTGAGCCTGTGGTTAATTCTTCTTCCTGATGGGAAAATAGAGTGACCTGTGCCTGTCCCCACACCTAGACCTAGTCTCTCATTGGTTCCCCCTCTTCCCGTTCATCCTCAGGACAAATTGCAACCTGTACGGAACAGGAGGTTAAAGGTGCTCATTCTCCAAGGAGGGAGATTGCTAGTAAAGCGGCTGGAATGGCGAACCCGAGCACAAGGAGATGAGAAATGAGGTGCGTTTTAGACATCTTTCCCGATCACATGGTGTACCATCTTCTGGGTTTCTCATGCATGTTTTTGATGTAGGAAGATGCCCTTGAAGCTGGAGATTTGGGACCCATGGGATGGATACCACGCAGTATTACTTTAAAGGGTCTGCGTTTGCTCACCCAACCTCACCAAACCTCTCAGCCCCAAGAGTGTCCACCCTTATGTCTCAATCAGCTGTGGGTCTAGAGATGGTCAATAAAGGTGGCATCCCAGCCCCTGAACGAATTCTGTATGAATTTCTCTCTCTTTCACTGTCTTTGTTTCACGGGTTTTTAAAAGTAATTGATTTTTATAATGGGGTTTAGCTGCTTTTCACTGCTGTGTTTATGCCGCTTTACACCCACTTGACTCACTTACAGAGAGATATCAATACATTGGTTTTAAGAGTCTTACTAGTCAGATATATTCTTGGGAGGTGAACAGGGGGTGTTGAATCCAGTTCACTGAGCCAGGAGTAGGTCTTGTCTGTTACATATTGGGTTTATGGAACAGTATCTGAGCTAATTTGAAACCCTTGTGTTATGCATCACCCCACCTCACCTTTCCCGTTAAGCAGCCATAGTGTGTTTCCTAAACGTGTGACGCTGTTCTGTTTTGTAATTCAGTTCAAGTGTAGCGGTTTTTACATTCCCTCTATAAGTGATATCTTATGATAAGTGCCTTTTTCTGTGTGACTTATGGCACTTAGAATCGTCGTACCTAAATCTTCTCATCATGCTGCTACTAGCCTTATGATGTTGATTTCATGCCTGAGTGACATTCCATTGTACATAAGGACCACAACTTCTTTATCCATTTTTCTCTTTCCTGGGATATTTAAGGTGTAATGAAGTGGAGGTTCTTGTCAACAGAGCAGCCCTAAACTTTGGGGTGCCTGTGTCTTGCTGATTTTTAGTTTTCCCAATTTATACGCCCATGAGTGGAACTGCCCTATGCTCTCTAAGCTGAGTTTTTTAGATGTTTCAGGACACACTGTACACTTCTCCAGAGTGGCTGTTGGCAATTTACATCCCGCCCATCAGCATAGCAAGGCTCCCGTTTCTCCATGGCCTGTCCTGCATTTCTGGTTTTGACACTTTATTCAGCATGGCCCTTTTGACCGATGGGAAGCGAGACTTCTTTGTAGCGCTGATTTGCCTTTCCAGGTTGCTTGGTTGGCCAAAAAGGGCGTATGCGTTTTTTCCTGAATATATTCAGGAAAAAACGCATACGCCCTTTTTGGCCAAGGGCATCATGGTCGAGGTTTTGCCGCTTTTCCTGTGCTTTAAAGGCGATTCGAATCTACCTCCTGAAATCTGTTTCCTGCAATTCTGCCTTGCTTTCAAATCCTCTTCGTTGCCTTCCCTCAATATATTTGTGGACGAGAGTTATCATTTCTAACTCTGCAGGTTTGTGAATTGCAGTGCCCCTGAGCTCCATTTTTCAACTCGCTTTCTTGGGAGCTGGCCCCAAAAGCGCAGGATTGCTTCAGGCCCTATTGTGGTTCCGGGCGGCAGGCTGAGCCTGTGGTTAATTCTTCTTCCTGATGGGAAAATAGAGTGACCTGTGCCTGTCCCCACACCTAGACCTAGTCTCTCATTGGTTCCCCCTCTTCCCGTTCATCCTCAGGACAAATTGCAACCTGTTCGGAACAGGAGGTTAAAGGTGCTCATTATCCAAGGAGGGAGATTGCTAGTAAAGCGGCTGTAATGGCGAGCCCGAGCACAAGGAGATGAGAAATGAGGTGCGTTTTAGAAACCTTTCCCGATCACACGGTGTACCATCTTCTGGGTTTCTCAAGCATGTTTTTGATGTAGGAAGATGCCCTTGAACCTGGAGATTTTGGACCCATGGGATGGGTACCACGCAGTATTACTTTAAAGGGTCTGCGTTTGCTCACCCAACCTCACCAAACCTCTCAGCCCCAAGAGTGTCCACCCTTATGTCTCAATCAGCTGTGGGTCTAGAGATGGTCAATAAAGGTGGCATCCCAGCCCCTGAACGAATTCTGTATGAATTTCTCTCTCTTTCACTGTCTTTGTTTCACGGGTTTTTAAAAGTAATTGATTTTTATAATGGGGTTTAGCTGCTTTTCACTGCTGTGTTTATGCCGCTTTACACCCACTTGACTCACTTACAGAGAGATATCAATACATTGGTTTTAAGAGTCTTACTAGTCAGATATATTCTTGGGCGGTGAACAGGGGGTGTTGAATCCAGTTCACTGAGCAAGGAGTAGGTCTTGTCTGTTACATATTGGGTTTATGGAACAGTATCTGAGCTAATTTGAAACCCTTGTTTTATGCATCACCCCACCTCACCTTTCCCGTTAAGCAGCCATAGTGTGTTTTCTAAACGTGTGACTCTGTTCTGTTTTGTAATTCAGTTCAAGTGTAGCGGTTTTTACATTCCCTCTATAAGTGATATCTTATGATAAGTGTCTTTTTCTGTGTGACTTATTTCACTTAGAATCGTTGTACCTAAATCCCCTCATCATGGTGCTACTAGCCGTATGACATTGATTTCATGGGTCAGTGATATTCCATTGTACATAAGTACCACAACTTCTTTATCCATTTTTCTGTATCCTGGCATATTAAAGGTGTACTGAAGTGGAGGTTCTTGTAAACAGAGGAGCCCTAAACTTTGTGGTGTCTGTGTCTTGTTGATTTTTATTTTTCCCATTTTATACGCCCATGAGTGGTAGTGCCTTATGCTCTCTAGCTGTGTTTTTTAGATGTTTTAGGAAACACCATACACTTCTCCAGAGTGGCCGTTCGCAAATTACATCCCGCCCATCAGCCTAACAAGGCTCCCTTTTCTCCCTGGCCTGTCCTGCATTTCTGGGTTTTACACTCTTTTAGAATGGCCCTGTTGACCCCTGGGAAATGAGACTTCTTTGTAGTGCTCATTTGCATTTCCGGCTTGCTTGGTTGGCCACAAAAGGCGTATGCGTTTTTTCCTGAATATATTCAGGAAAATGGGTACACGCCCTCTTTGGCCAAGGGCATCATTGTCGAAGTTTTACCGCTTTTCATGTGCTTTAAAGGCGATTCGAATCTACCTCCTGAAATTTGTTTCCTGCAATTCTGCCTTGCTTTCAAATCGTCTTCATTGCCTTCCCTCAATATATTTTTGGACGAGAGTGATCATTTATAACTCTGCATGTTTTTGAATTGCAGTGCCCCTGAGCTCAATTTTTCAACTCGCTTTTTTGTGAGCTGGCTGCAAAACTGCCGGATTGCTTTAGGCCCTATACTGGTTCCGTGGGGCAGGCTGAGCCTGTGGTTAATTCTTCTTTTTGATGGGAAATTATAGTGACCTCTGCCTGTCCGAACATCTAGGGCTTGTCTCTCATTGTTTCTCCTCCTTCCCCTTCATCCTCTGGACAAATTCCAAACTCTGTGCAACAGGATGTTGAAGGTGCTGACATCCTCAAGTGTGGAGAATGTTAGGAAAGCGGGTGGAGGGGTGAACCCGACAACCAGGGGATTAGGAGATGAGGTGCCTTTTCGAAAATCTTCCTGATCCAACCGTGTACCATCTTCTGGGTGTCACAGGCATATTTTAGCTGTAGGAAAGGTCCCATATATGTAAGGAGAACGCCAGGGATTTTTTCAAATCAGTGTCTCCCCGAACCCCAATCTGGGGAATTTTTAAGCTACTGGTACATGTATGTTCATTAAGGGACTGGGCTGTAGGCAGAGTCCGAACTTTAGAAGATTGAAGTCTTCATGGTCAGAAACGCTCACCATCGGCCTCCTTTATGTTCCATTTTATCTGTAGGTGATAGATGATGTCGATATAGATATCTATTGTTTTTCAGATTATTTCCCCTTAAGGGTTATTACAAAATATTGAGTATAGTTCCTTTGCTATACAGCAGTTCCTTGTTGATGATATATTTTATACATAGCAGTGTGTATATGTTAATCCGAAACTGTTAATTTATCCCTTCTCCCACCTTTCCCCTTTGGTAATAAAAAAAAACAAGATTTTATACTTCTCAGAAATCTAGGAGCTGAAAGAGAGGTATCATTTTCAATGGAAAATCATTCAAAACAAGATTGAAACTTCAGCCAAGATTAGTAGGTCCACATCCTTAGAAAGAAATCACTGCATTTCTCTAATGTTGACCTGACAAATACGACAAACCCTTCCACTGAACTTGCTTATAATAAAGTGATGGAAATATCAAATGGAAGTGTTTGAAATACCTTATTTTACACGAGCCTTATACACTGCTCTATGTTAATTACAGTTTGGCTCACACATCTGTTCATTGAAGTTACAATATTTGGCTCACACATCTGTTCATTGAAGTTACAATATTCTCAAATTCTGTTACTGATCCTGCAGAGTCGGCCCCAACAAGGGTCCCCCTGCCCAGTGTCATTGGAGCCAACAGATCGAGACTGAGTTTGGTTCAGAAGCAAAGGAAAACTTTATATTTTGATCAGAGAATGGAGAGGTGAGAGCGTGCGCTCCCCCGCGGGCTGTGGGCCGGGCTGCTGTGTAGGGATCCCATCAGCGTCAGCGGGAGGGATGGGGCGGAGCTCTCGAGGGCCGGGTTGGTTGGAGCTCAGGCTCTATGTGGCGGAGTCTGCACGGGGCCCTGAGAGCTGAGGTGTCGGCCCAGCCATCTTGCACTAGGAAATCGGGTCTGAAGTGCCAGGTGTGGGACCTCTGCCTGTGGAAACCTAGGAACAAGTGAAATTAGAAAAAGCACAAAGGAAAAAAAGGTTAGACTTTATTTTATTGCCCAGATTCTATTTTTATCTCCCAGGAATTTTTAATGGGCTTTGCCGGTGACAAACCCCTCCTCTGCCTCTTGCCCCATTCCAAATTCTTGGGGCGCTGAGGGTGCAGACACCTCTTCTGTAAATGCTTCGTGCTGAGTTGGGTGTCCTCATACCCGGGGGGAGGGGCAGGACTTCTCCCCAGCAGCCTCCAGGTGAGGCTGATTGTCCCCAGGACTCCTCCCTCACTGCTCGTCTGCCTGAGCACCAGCGTTGGAAGTTTTATAGATTCTAAAGACCTTTAAGGGTCCAGGAAAGAGATGCGCAGGGACGCTGGGGGGGCCGGTTTTACCCTGCTCCAAATTGGTTCGGCCCCCTTAGGCTGAAGGTTTCTGCCAGCCTAGATGCTCTGACCAGTAGTCTGTGCTTTCTTCAGTTAGGCCACTGAATTAATGTACAAACAGCACCAGGTGTCAGAGCCCTGCCTGCTCAACTCCCAGACAGTCCAGGGCCGGTGGTGATCCAGGACCATGACGGCCACTCAGTCACCGCCCTTTTGAAGTAACCAGGAATACATCTGGTCTCATTGGCCGCCATCACCGTGATGTCTGTAGGCTTTTCTATGGTGGCAGCGTTATTTACGGGTCCCCTGCCAGGTTTATTAGCTCCACTCTGGGTGCAGTAAGTCCTGCAAGCAATAGTCTGTTCTTTTGGGGCACACTCTTGTGGTTTTCTGAGAGAAGCTCCAGGTCAAGTGATGGTCACACGAGTCGTCATGGGGGCCTGTTGCCCCAGGTTGTCTCTCTGGAGGTTGGAGTTGGAGGGCCTCCTCACTCGAGGTCATTGTGCCCACGGAGCGATCCCTGCAACTTCAGGGCATGGTGGGTGGTTAGGATCACCAAGTGGCGTCCTTTACCCTTAGGAGGGAGCTGGCCTTGCGGGCTGCTCATTTCCAGGTTTTTAGATACCCCCAGTATCCTGGTCGGATGGGGTGGCTGGCCAATGCCTGGAGGGCATTCTTGCGTTGTTCCATTTCAAGTGGTCCCAGTTTTTGCACTAAAACTCCAAGGGCGATTCGCCTTCGACCAGGAATGTAAAGGTCAAAGGGTTTAGCTAAATTAGGGAGGTCCAGGGCAAGGGTCTGAATTGACTGCTCTTTCCATTCTTGAAAGGCCGCTTCTGGATTCTATTCAAAAGGATCATCATCTTTTCCTTTCAGTGTTTCATATAGAGGCCCAGGTATTAGACTGTAGTTAGGGATCCAGATGCAGTAAACCCCGGTCTCCCCAGGAACCCCTAAGCTGTCTTCTAGTTTTAGGAAGGGTGAGGCTGCAAATGGCTTCTTCCCTTTCCTGGGATGGGCTTCTCCAATCTTCTGTGAGAATGAAGCCCAGGCAGGTCACCTTAGTCTGTGATATTTGAGCCTTTTTCTTGGACACCTTCTATCTTTTATTGGCTAGGTAGACCAGAGGCCTCCCTAGTAGGGCTGGCGATCAGAATGTCGTCTGCATATTTTTTTTTTAATTAATTTATTTATTATTTATGGCTGTGTTGGGTCTTCGTTTCTGTGCAAGGGCTTTCTTTAGTTGCGGCAAGTGGGGGCCACTCTTCATCGTGGTGCACGGGCCTCTCACTATCGCAGCCTCTCTTATTGTGGAGCACAGGCTCCAGAAGCGCAGGCTCAGTAATTGTGGCTCACGGGCCTAGCTGCTCCGCAGAATATGGGATCTTCTCAGACCAGGGCTCGAACCTGTGTCCCCTGCATTGGCAGGCAGATTCTCAACCACTGTGCCATCAGGGAAGCCCAGAATGTCGTCTGCATATTGAAGGAGGGTTCACTTCTCCAGAGGTAGATCTTTTAGGGTTTTAGCTAACGTTTCCCCGAAGATGGTGTGGGAATTTTTGAACCCCTGGGGCAGGACGGCCAAGCAGTATTGTTTTTGTTGTATGTTGAGTCCTGCCACTCACAGCCAAAATTTCTTGTGACTCTGAGACTAATGGAATACAGAAGAAGGCATCATTGAAGTCTAATACAGAATACCATGTCCTGGTGGATGGTAGAATGACCAGCAGGGTGTAGGAATTAGGAACTACTGGATGTATATCCTCTGTGGCTTCACTGACTGTCCTGGCGTCCTTTACCAGGTCCCCAGCAGCCCACGGGGCTCTCATGGTCAGGCCCCTCCCAGGATATGGAGCTCACCTGTGCAGGTAGCCAGCAGCCCACGGGGCTCTCGTGGTTAAGCCCCTCCCAGGATATGGAGCTCACCTGTGCAGGTACCCAGCAGCCCACGGGGCTCTCATTGTCAGGCCCCTCCCAGGATATGGAGCTCACCTGGGCAGCTACCCAGCAGCCCACGGGGCTCTCGTGGTCAGGCCCCTCCCAGGATATGGAGCTCACCTGGGCAGGTACCCAGCAGCTCACGGGGCTCTCGTGGGCAGGCCCCTCCCAGGATATGGAGCTCACCTGGGCAGGTACCCAGCAGCTCACGGGGCTCTCGTGGGCAGGCCCCTCCCTGGATATGGAGCTCCCTTGGACAGGTAACCCGGCAGAGATGGGCACACAGGAACCTTGCACATAGCCCTCATCGCAGAGCACCGCCAGCACACCTGTCGCTCAGAGCTGACACAGAGCACCTCAGAGCAGGGCTTGAACTAACAAACAGCAGCTCCGACATGTCTGTGACCCTAGGCTTCACTCTGTGTGGCCTCCTTCCACCTGGTCTTCCAGGGGCTTCCACTGTAGCCGGGGCACCAGGCCTCTGTCTCCACCCACCACCCCTCCTCTCCCTGACTCCTGGGTTCCTCTCATTAGAAGAGGGTCTTCTTGAAGTTGTCTTCCACTCATGGACCAGATAAAATGATTAGAAAACAAGCCAGGGCTGCCGCCCCTTGTCTATCCTGACTCTCGGGACCCTACACCTGTTCCTTGGATCTGGCCGGTGCAGCAAGGCCCATTATCTGCAACTCTGAGCCCCTGAGGGGCGAGGATTGGCTGACCTGGGCAGCCTGACCCGGCCGGCCAGCCCTTCCCAGGTGTGCCTGGGTTGAGGTCAATATAAACACCCCTCCAGGCAGCAAAAGCCTCTGCAGCTGTGCCTGACGCCATATTCTCTGCCCCGTCAGCAGTCTCGGGGTTGTGCTGCTGGGAGGGAGTAGGGCCCAGGGCTCTATGAGTGGCCCCGTGTGAGTGGGGCTCTGCTGGACTTTCTGCAGGAGTTGCCGGGCTGCCACCTGCTAAAGAAGAGGATGTGTCACCCATACCTGCTGCTGGAATTTCTCCCCGGGCAGAGGTGAGGAAGGAAAAAAGCAGTGGGCACCGGGACAGGACGGGTACCTCAGGCAGGGAAATGGAAAGCTTCCAGAAGAGCGCCCAGGGCCAGGACTGTCCTGGCTGGCCTGCAGGCACCAAGTCGGCCTGCGTGCTGTCGCTGGTGTGACTCCAAGCCCCTTCCTCTAGGCTTTAAAGTCTTTGCACACATTCAGGTGTTTTACCTGGGAAGGGTGGGAAAAGTTCAGCAGCAGCTGGCCTGGGGCTCAGCTCACGTTTACTCAGAGACGCCTCCTCACGGTCCCCCAGCTTTGCAATGAGGACGCTCCTTGCGGGGGAGCTGCTGGCTGCATGGGAGACGATTCCCCACCTCTGACCAACTTCAGAATTGTTTACCACTGGAGCAAGTGCCCTGATAGGGTTTTCCTCTGTATGACCAGTGGGTTCTGTTTTTTTTTTTTTCTTTTTTGGTTCAAGGTAGGTTTTATTCCTCTTTTTGTATTTATAGATATAAGCATGGAAATAATTCATTCATATAAATACGTCTATGGGAAGGACAGACTTGTTTTTCTGTTTTATGTTTTTAAATATTATTTTTTAATTTTTAAATTTTATTTTATTCATTTTTTTATACAGCAGGTTCTTATTGGTTATCTATTTTATACATATAAGTGTATATATGTCAATCCCAGGCTCGCAATTCATCCCACCACCCTGCCACTTTCCCCCCTTGGTGACCATACATTTGTTCTCTACATCTGTGTCTCTATTTCTGCCTTGCAAAGCGGTTCATCTGTACCATTTTTCTAGGTTCCACATGTATGCGTTAATATACGATATTTGTTTTTCTTTTTCTGACTTACTTCACTCTGTATGACAGTCTCTAGATCTATCCACGTCTCTACAAATGACCCAATTTCATTCCTTTTTATGGCTGAGTAATATTCCATTGTATATATGTACCACATCTTTTCCATTTGTCTATCTATGGGCATTTAGGTTGCTTCCATGACCTGGCTATTGTAAATAGTGCTGCAATGAACATTGTGGTGAATGTGTCTTTTTGAATTATGGTTTTCTCTGGGTATATGCCCAGTAGTGGGATTGCTGGGTCATATGATAATTCTATTTTTAGTTTTTTAAGGCACCTCCATACTGTTCTCCATAGTGACTGTATCAATTTACATTCCCACAAATAGTGTAAGAGGGTTCCCTTTTCTCCACACCCTCTCCAGCATTTGTTGTTTGTAGATTTTCTGATGATGCCCATTCTAACTGGTGTGAGGTGATACCTCATTGTAGTTTTGGTTTATATTTCTCTAATAATTAGTGATGTTGAGCAGCTTTTCATGTGCTTCTTGGCCATCTGTATGTCTTCTTGGGACAAATGTCTATTTACGTCATCTGCCCATTTTTGGATTGGGTTGTTTGTTTTTTTACTGTTGAGCTGCATGAGCTGTTGATATATATTGGAGATTAATCCTTTGTCCATTGATTCGTTTGCAAATATTTTCTCCCATTCTGAGGGTTGTCTTTTCGTCGTCTTTGTAGTTTCCTTTGCTTTCCAAAAGCTTTTAGGTTTCATTTGCTCCCATTTGTTTATTTTTGTTTTTTATTCCATTACTCTAGGAGGTGGATCAAAAAGGATCTTGCTGTGATTTATGTCATAGACTGTTCTGCTTATGTTTTCCTCTAAGAGTTTTATAGTGGCTGGTCTTACATTTAGGTCTCTAATCCATTTTGAGTTTATTTTTGTGTATGGTGTTAGGGAGCATTGTAATTTCATTCTTTTACATGTAGCTGTCCAGTTTTCCCAGCACCACTTACTGAAGACACTGTCTTTTCTCCATTGTATACCCTTGCCTCCTTTGTCATAGATTAGTTAACCATAGTTACGTGGGTTTATCTCTGTGCTTTCTATCCTGTTCTATTGATCTATATTTCTGTTTTTGTGTCAGTACCATATCATCTTGATTACTGTAGCTTTGTAATATAGTCTGAAGTCTGGAAGTCTGATTCCTCCAGTGCTTTTTTTTCCCCTCAAGGCTGCTTTGGCTATCCAGGGTCTTTTGTGTCTCCCTACAAATTTTAAGATTTTTTTTTCTAGTTCTGTAGAAAATGCCAAAGGTATTTTGATAGGGATTGCATTGAATCTGTAGATTGCTTTGGGTAGTATAGTCATTTTCACAATATTGATTCTTCTAATCCAAGAACATGGTATATGTCTCCATCTGTTTATATCATCTTTGATTTCTTTCATCAGTGTCTTATAGTTTTCTGAGTACAGGTCTTTTACTTCCTTAGGTAGGTTTATTCCTAGGTAGTTTATTCTTTTTGTTGCAGTGGTAATGGTATTGTTTCCTTAATTTCTCTTTCTGTTCTTTCATTGTTAGTGTATAGGAATGCAAGCAATTTCTGTGCATTAATTTTGTATCCTGCAACTTTACCAAATTCATTGATTAGCTCCAGTGGTTTTCTGGTGGCATCTTTAGGATTCTCTATCTATGATATGATGTCTTCTGCAAACAGTGACAATTTTACTTCTTTTCCTTTTTGTATTCCTTTTATTTCTTTTTCTTCTCTGATTGCCATGGCTAGGACTTCCAAAACTATGTTGAATAGTAGTGGTGAGAGTGGACATCCTCGTCTTGTTCCTGATCTTAGAGGAAACGCTTTCAGTTTTTCACCATTGAGAATGATGTTTGCTGTGGGTTTGTCATATATGGCCTTTATAAGGTTGAGGTAGTTTCCCTCTATGCCCACACTCTGCAGAGTTTTTAACATAAATGGATGTTGAATTTTCTCAAAATCTTTTCCTGCATCTATTGAGATGATCATATGGTTTTATTCTACAATTTGTTAATATGGTGTATCACATTGATTTGTGTATATTGAAGAATCCTTGCATCCCTGGGATAAACCCCACTTGATCATGGTGTATGATCCTTTTAACGTGTTGTTCGATTCTGGTTGCTAGTATTTTGTTGAGGATTTTTACATCTATATTCATCAGTGATATTGGTCTATAATTTTCTTTCCTTGTAGTATCTTTGTCTGGTTTTGGTATCAGGGTGATGGTGGTCTCATAGAATGAGTTTGGGAGTGTTCCTTCCCCTGCAATTGTTTTGAAGAATTTGAGAAGGTTGGGTGCTAGCTCTTCTCTAAATATTTGATAGAATTCACCTGTTATGCCATCTGGTTCTGGACTTTTGTTTGTTGGAAGATTTTTAATCACAGTTTCAATTTCATTGCTTGTGATAGGTTTGTTCATATTCTCTATTTCTTCCTGATTCAGTCTTGGAAAGTTATCCCTTTCTAAGAATTTGTCCATTTCTTCCAGGTTGTCCATTTTATTGGCATAGAGTTGCTTGTACTAGTCTCTTAGGATGCTTTGTATTCCTGTGGTGTCTGTTGTAACTTCTCCTTTTTCACTTCTAATTTTGTTGATTTGAATCCTCTCCCTCTTTTTCTTGGGTCTGGCTAAAGGCTTATCATTTTTGTTTATCTTCTCAAAGAACCAGCTTTTAGTTTTATTGATCTTTGCTTTCATTTTCTTTGTTTCTATTCCATTTATTTCTGCTCTGATCTTTATGATTCCTTTCCTTCTACTAACTTTGGGTTTTGTTCTTCTTTCTCTAGTTCCTCTGGGTGTAAGGTTAGATTGTTTATTTGAGATTTTTCTTGTTTCTTGAGGTAGGCTTGTATTGCTATAAACTTCCCTCTTAGAACTGCTTTTGCTGCATCCCATTGGTTTTAGATCATCGTGTTTTTGTTGTCATTTGTCTCTAGGTAGTTTTTGATTTCCTCTTTTATTTCTTCAGTGATCTCTTGGTTATTTAGTAACGTATTGCTTAGCCTCCATGTTTTTTTGTTTTTTACGGATTTTTCCCTGTAATTGATTTCTAATCTCATAGCATTGTGGTCGGAACAGCTGCTTGATATGATTTCAGCTTTCTTTAATTTACTGAGGCTTTTTTGTGACCCGAGATGTGATCTATCCTGGAGAACGTTCTGTGTGCAGTTGAGAAGAACATGTAATCTGCTGTTTTTGGATGGAATATCCTATAAATATCAGTTAACTCTATCTGGTCTATTGTGTCATTTAAAGCTTGTGTTTCCTTATTAATTTTCTGTCTGGATGATCTCCACTGGTGTAAGTGAGCTGTTAAAGTCCCCCGCTATTATTGTGTTACTGTCGATTTCCTCTTTTATAGCTGTTAGCAGTTGCCTTATATATTGAGGTGCTCCTATGTTGGGTACATATATATTTATAATTGTTATATCTTCTTCTTGGGTTGATCCCTTGACCGTTATGTAGTGTCTTTCCTTGTCTCTTGTAACATTCTTTATTTTAAAGTCTATTTTATCTGATATGAGTATTGCTACTCCAGCTTTCTTTTGATTTGCATTTGCATAGAATATATTTTTCCATCGCCTCACTTTCAGTCTGTATGTGTCCCTAGGTCTGAAATGGGTCTCTTGTAGACCGCATATATATAGGTCTTGTTTTTGTATCCATTCAGAGAGGCTGTGTCTTTTGGTTGGAACATTTAGTCCATTCATGTTTAAGGTAATTATTGATATGCATATTACTATTTTCTTAATTGTTATGGGTTTGTCTTGTTGGGTCCTTTTCTTCTCTTCTGTTTCCCACTTAGAGAATTTCCTTTAGCATTTGGTGTAGAGCTGGTTTCATGGTGCTGAATTCTCTTAGCTTTTGCTTGTCTGTAGGACTTTTGATTTCTCTGTGAAATCTGAAAGAGATCCTTGCTGGGTGGAGTACTCTTGGTTGTTGGTTCTTCCCTTTCATCACTTTAAATTTATCATGCCACTCCCTTCTGGCTTGTAGATTTTCTGCTGAGAAATCAGCTGTTATGGGAGTTCCCTTTTATGTTATTTGTCATTTTTCCCTTGTTGCTTTCAATAATTTTTCTTTGTCTTTAATTTTTGTCAATTTGGTTACTATGTGTCTTTGCATTTCTCTCCTTTGATTTATCCTGCCTGGGACTCTCTGCACTTCCTGGACTTGGGTGGCTATTTCTTTTCCCATGCTAGGGAAGTTTTTGACTATAATCTCTTCAAATATATTCTTGCGTCCTTTCTCTCTCTCTTCTCCTTCTGGGACCCCTATAATGTGAATGTTGTTGCATTTAATGTTGTCCCAGAGGACTCTTAGGGTGTCTTCATTTATTTTCATTCTTTTTCTTTATTCTGTTCCATGGCAGTGATTTCCACCTTTCTGTCTTCCAGGTCACTTATCCGTTCTTCTGCCACAGTTATTCTGCTACTGATTCTTTCTAGTGTATTTTTCATTTCAGTTATTATATTATTCACCTCTGTTTGTTTGTTCTTTAATTCTTCTAGGTGTTTGTTCCTTAATTCTTCTAGGTCTTTGTTAAGCATTTCTTGCATCTTCTCGATCTTTGCCTCCATTCTTTTTTTTTTTAATTTTTTTTTTACGTTTTTTTTTAAACATCTTTATTGAAGTATAATTGCTTCACAATGGTGTGTTAGTTTCTGCTTTATAACAAAGTGAATCAGCTACACATATACACACGTTCCCATATCTCCTCCCTCCCGCATCTCCCTCCCTCCCACCCTCCCCATCCCACCCCCCCAGGCGGTCACAAAGCACCGAGCTGATCTCACTGTGCTATGCGGCTGCTTCCCACTAGCCATCTATTTTACATTTGGTAGTGTATATATGTCCATGACACTCTGTCACCCTGTCACATCTCACCCCTCCCCCTCCCCATATCCTCAAGTCCATTCTTTAGTAGGTCTGTGTCTTTATTCCCATCTTGCCACTAGGTTCTTCATGACCTTTTTTTCCCTTAGATTCCATATACATGTGTTAGCATACTGTATTTGTTCTTCTCTTTCTGACTTACTTCACTCTGTATGACAGACTCTAACTCCATCCACTTCATTACAAATACCTCCATTTCATTTCGTTTTATGGCTGAATAATAGTCCATTGTATATATGTGCCACGTCTTCTTTATCCATTCATCCGACGATGGACACTTAGGTTGCCTCCGTGTCCTGGCTATTGTAAATAGAGCTGCAATGAACATTTTGGTACATGACTCTTTTTGAATTATGGTTTTCTCAGGGTATATGCCCAGTAGTGGGATTGCTGGGTCGTATGGTAGTTCTATTTTTAGTTTTTTAAGGAACCTCCATACTGTTCTCCATAGTGGCTGTATCAATTTGCACCAACAGTGCAAGAGTGTTCCCTTTTCTCCACACCCTCTCCAGCATTTATTGTTTCTAGATTTTTTGATGATGGCTATTCTGACCGGTGTGAGATGATACCTCATTGTAGTTTTGGTTTGCATTTCTCTAATGATTAATGATGTTGAACATTCTTTCATGTGTCTGTTGGCCATCTGTATATCTTCTTTGGAGAAATGTCTATTTAGGTCTTCTACCCATTTTTGGATTGGGTTGTTTGTTTTTTTGTTATTGAGCTGCATGAGCTGCTTCTAAATCTTGGAGATTAATCCTTTGTCATTTGCTTCATTTGCAAATATTTTCTCCCATTATGAGGGTTGTCTTTTGGTCTTGTTTATGGTTTCCTTTGCTGTGCAAAAGCTTTTAGTTTCATTAGGTCCCATTTGTTTATCTGTGTTTTTATTTCCATTTCTCTAGGAGCTGGGTCAAAAAGCATCTTGCTGTGATGTATGTCATAGAGTGTTCTGCCTATGTTTTCCTCTAAGAGTTTGATAGTGTCTGGCCTTACACTTAGGTCTTTAATCCATTTTGAGTTTATTTTTGTGTATGGTGTCAGGGAGCGTTCTAATTTCATACTTTTACATGTACCTGTCCAATTTTCCCAGCACCACTTATTGAAGAGGCTGTCTTTTCTCCACTGTATATGCTTGCCTCCTTTATCAAAGATAAGGTGACCATATGTGTGTGGGTTTATCTCTGGGCTTTCTATCCTGTTCCATTGATCTATATTTCTGTTTTTGTGTCAGTACCAAACTGTCTTGATTACTGTAGCTTTGTAATATAGTCTGAAGTCAGGGAGCCTGATTCCTCCAGCTCCATTTTTCATTCTCAAGATTGCTTTGGCTATTCGGGGTCTTTTGTGTCTCCATACAAATTGTGAAATTTTTTGTTCTAGTTCTGTGAAAGATGCCAGTGGTAATTTGATAGGGATTGCATTGAATCTGTAGATTGCTTTGGGTAGTAGAGTCATTTTCACAATGTTGATTCTTCCAATCCAAGAACATGGTATCTCTCTCCATCAATTTTATCATCTTTAATTTCTTCCATCAGTGTCCTATAATTTTCTGCATACAGGTCTTTTGTCTCCTTAGGTAGGTTTATTCCTAGATATTTTATTCTTTTTGTTTTTGCCTCCATTCTTTTGCCAAGGTCTTGGATCATCTTCACTATCTTTATTCTGATTCTTTTTCTGGAAGGTTCCCTATCTCCACCTCATTTCGTTTTTTTTCCTGGGGTTTTATCTTGTTCCTTGATCTGGTATAAAGTCTTCTGCCTTTTCATTTTGTCTGTCTTTCTGTGAATGTGGTTTTCCTTCCACAGGCTTCAGAATTGTAGTTCTTCTTCCTTCTGCTGTCTGCTCTCCAGTGGATGAGTCTATCTTAGAGGCTTGTGCAAGCTTCCTGATGGGAGGGACTGGTGGTGGGTAGAGCTGGGTGTTGCTTTGGTGGGCAGAGCTTTAATCCGCTTGTCTGCAGATTAAATAAAACTTTAATAAAAAGTTTAATCCGCTTGTCTGCTGATCCATGGGGCTGGGTTCCCTCCCTGTTGGTTGTTTGGCCTGAGGCAACCCAGCACTGGAGCTTACCTTGCTCTTGGTGGGGCTAATAGCGGACTCTGGGAGGGCTCACACCAAGGAGTATTTCCCAGAACTTCTGCTGCCAGTGTCGTTGTCCTCACGGTGAGCCACAGCCACAGCCACCACCTGCCTCTGCACGAGACCCTCTAAAACTATCAGGTAGTTCTGGTCATTCTCCTACGGGGTCACTGCTCCTTCCCCTGGGCCCTGATGTGCACACTACTTTGTGTGTGTCCTCCAAGAGTGGGGTATCTGAGTGGAGTTGAGACTCTGAGACTCTGCGTGGAGTCGCACAGACTCTGGGTCCTGTGAAGCTTCGATGTTTTGTGGTTCTAGAAATCCTATAGGAGACGGTCCACAGCAGGTGAAGCTAATGCTCTCAGTAGAGGTGATGAAGCCAAAGATCTGCAGTTCCAACTAGAGGTGCCGATGTACATACAGGACAAAATCATCTCGTGTGAATGTAGTTCAGGCATGTTTAAGATGAATGGAGCCATGTTAATGCCTACCATATGCTATCTTGAGCCTCTCCTCAGGGACCCCCTCCTCAGTTCCTGAGGCTCCTGTAAGTCATGTAAAGGGGACTGGAGAGTGGACTCTGTCCAGTCTGGGCCCTGAGTTACCCTGTGTGTATCTTAGGATACTTTGTATTTCTGTGGTGTCTGTTGTAACATCATCTCTTTCATTTCAGATTTATTTGGGCCCTTTCTTTTTAAAAAAAACATACTATTGTTGTCTTTTATTCTTTACAGAAGTGTAATAAGTGTTTGATCTACTATCCTCACTCTATGTATACTTTTTGCAGTGAGATTTTTACTTTACTTTGTTTTCTTGCTACTATCAATAATTAGTGAGACTTCTGTTAAGCTATCTTCAACATTGCTTATAAAGCTGCTTTATTAGTGATGACAGAGCCTTAATGGAAGTCATGTTCTGGTTGTAAAGTAGAATGCAATGTGCCAGCAAAAAGCCCCTAAGTTTATGTCTCATTACTTCTTGTTCTTTTTTTAATTTAATTTTTATTTTTTATCAGACCAAATTTGATTAAAATGTTTTGTTTCTTCTAGGTGTGCAAGATGTGGTTCTTTTAAACATATACATATATCTATTCTTCTTTGGATCATTTTCCCATGTAGGTTATGACACAATGTTGAGTAATCTTCTCTTGGTATTATGTAGGTCTTTGGTGATTGCATATTTCACATGTGTTTCTATATCTATGTTAACCCCAATATCCTAATATATCCAATCCTCACACCTTTCCATTTGGTGAAACATAAGTTTCCTTAATGAATCTGTGATTGCATTTCTCTGTGGAAATATCTTCATTGGTATCAATTTTTAGCTAAGACCTATAAGTGATATTATAGGATATGTGTCTTTTGTTTTCTGACTTAGTACAATTTGCCTGATTACCTCAAGAATCATACATGGTGCTGCAAATGGCATTGTTTCATTTTTTTCCCTGGCTAATATTCCATCTGTACATGAACCAGTTCTTCTTTGGCCACGCAACTCTTGATGGACTTATTGGTTGCATCCATGTCTTGGCTATTGTAATACTGCTGCAATGCACATTTGCTTGCCTGTGTCTTTCCAGATCTATCTTCCTATGTTATAGGCCAAGGAGTGGGCTTGCTGTATCATATGGTAGCTCAGGGTGTACGTTTTAAGGGCACCACCATTCAGTTCTCATTAGTGGCTCTTTCCAGGTTACGTCCAACTTAAAGTTGAGGGTATGCATTTCTCCAAAACACCTTCAGTATTTATTGTTTGTAGTTTTATTGCTGATGGTTATTCTGACAGGTACGAGCTGAGACCTCTTTGTGGTTGAACTTGCATGTGTCCCATAATCTGTTGAAACTGAGCTTTAAAGCATGTCCCTTTTATTTATCAAACTGTGATTACAGCTTAGTTCTTCAAAGAGTTTACTTAAAGTATGTGTCACATTTTGACCTTTTTTGGCCATTACCCTCCCTCAAGACATTTTGAGGGCAGGTTTCATTTACAGCCCTGCATTACTTGTTCATATGAAGTGACCATTAGCACAGGCTTTAAAGCTGCTTTTGCAGGTAACGGCCAGAAGGCAGCAGCCTTTCTATGTTCTCCACTCTGGTAACTAGGGAAACACACTTTCCGGCCACTGGTGGCCCTCGGTCATAAATTAGAGTGCAATGTGCCCGGAAAAACACACAAATGCTGATGTTTCCTTACTTTAGTTTTGTTTTTTAGATTTAATTTATATTTATTATTGGAGTAATATTCCATTGTGTACATGGACCACTTCGTCTTGGTGCATTCCTCGGTTGATGGACATTTTTGTTGCTTCCAAGTATTGGCTATGGTAAATAGTGCTGGAGTGCGGGATTGCCAGCCTGTGACTTTATGATTTTCATTTTCTCAGGTGATAGGCCCAGCAGTGGTTGTGACTGATTGACTGGTAGCTCAATGTTTCCCTTTTCAAAGCACCTACATTGTGTTTTCATTAGTGGCTCTTTACATGCCCCCCCTTACAAGCGAGGGTACGCATTTCTCCACACTCCCTTCAGCATTTATTTTTTGCAGCATTTTTCCTAATGGCCATTCTGACTGCTGTGAGCTGATAGGTTTTTGTACTATGGGTATTCATGTCATTAAAATTTCTAAAATTCATCAGTTTTCCACACCTTTTATTTTCTGTTTAAAAAAAAAGAAAAAAGTGTGAGTACAATATACCTCTTGAAAGTGTCTTCTTGGAACGTTGCCCTCATTTGAATTTTTTGGTCAATTTTCAACACCAGGATTGTTTTGGAGGGTAGGTGTCATTTACAAGACTACGGTTATCTGAATACTTAGTGACCTTAAGAAATGGGTTTAAAGCTTCTGTTGTGGGAAACGGCCACAATGAGGTACCATTTCTCCATTCCTAAATCTGGGTACTAGGGCACGAGCCTTTCTGGAAGTCGTGTTCCTAGGTTGTAAATTAGAATGGAATGTGCCAGGAGATAGCCCCATATGTTTATGTCTCATTACTTCTTCTTGGTTTTTTAAATTTTTTAAATCGGTGTTAAGATTAGAATATTGTTTGTCCTAAGTGTACACAGTGGGGTTCATTTATACATTATATACGTCTATTCATGTACAGATCCTCTTCCCATGTAAAATATTACAGAATGTTCCGTAGACCCCCCTTAATATATGGTCTGGCTTTTTGATATATATATATAATATGTATATATATACGTATAGTAACACTAATCTTCATTTATCCATTGCCCCCACCTTTCCTTATACATGAGCAGAGTTTGATTTCTAAGCACGTGAGTGTCTTTCTCTTTGGAAATATGTCCATTTCTGTCAGTTATTAGATAACACCATAAGTGATATCATAGGGTATAGGTCTTTTGCTTTCCGACATACCTCATGTTTTGTGATTATTTCCAGGCTCATCTATGGTGCCTCAAAGAGCAGTGCTTCATTATTTTCCATGGCTTATATTCCATTGTGTACATGGATCACTTCTTCTTGGTGCATTCCTCGGTTGATGGACATTTTCATTGCTTCCAAGTGCTGGCTATGGTAAATATTGCTGGCGTACAGGTTTGCCAGCCTGTGACTTTTTGATTCTCATTTTCTCAGGTGATAGGCCAAGCAGTGATTGTGATTGATTGACTGGTAGCTCAATGTTTCCCTTTTCAAAGCACCTACATTGTGTTTTCATTAGTGGCTCTTTACATGCCCCCCTTACTACCGAGGGTACGCATTTCTCCACACTCACTTCACCATTTATTCTTCGCAGCATTTTCCTAATGGCCATTGTGACTGCTGTGAGCTGATAGGTTTTTGTAATATGGGTATGCATGTCATTAAAATTTTTAAAATTCATCATATTCCTATGCCTTTTTCTTTTCTCTTAAAAGAAAAAACCGTGAGTACAATATAGCTCTTGAAATTGTCTTCTTCGAAGGTTGCCCTCTTTTGAATTTTTTGGTCGATTTTTGACCCCAGAAATTTTCTGGAGGGCAGGTGTCATTTACAGAACTGCAAGTTGGTGAAAATTTAGTGACCTTTTCCATTGGGTTCAAAGCTGCTGTTGTGGGAAACGGCCACAAGGATGTAGCATTTCCCCATTCCCCAAGCTGGGTACTAGGGCAGCAGAGCCTTTCTGGAAGTCATTGTCCTAGGTTGTAAATTAGAATGGAATTTGCCAGGAGAAATCCCCATAAGTTTATGTCTCATTACTTCTTCTTGGTTTTTAAAATTTTTTTAATCTGGGTAAAGTTTAGACTATTGTTTCTCCTAGGTGTACACAATCTGGTTCATTTGTACATTATGTATGTCTATTAATGTACAGATCCTCTTCCCATGTAAAATATTACAGTGTTCCATCGACCTCCCTTGCTATATATTTGGTATTTTTGATACATGTATATAATATGTATTTGTATATGGATAGTAACACTAATCATTTCTCAATTTCCCCCCTCCTTTCCTTTTAGATGAGCATAGTTTGTTTTCTACGCCTGTGAGTGTCTTTCTCTTTGGAAATATGTTCATCTGTGTCAGTTATTAGATAATGCCATAAGTGATAATATAGGCTATAGGTCTTTTGCTTTCCGACCTACTTCATGTTTTGTGATTATCTCCAGGCTCATCTATGGTGCCTCAAAGAGCAGTGCTTCAATGTTTTCCATGGCTAATATTCCATTGTGTACATGGACCACTTTTTCATGGTGCATTCCTCTGTTGATGGACATTTTCGTTGCTTCCAAGTGTTGCCTATGGTAAATATTGCTGGAGTGCAGGATTGCCAGCCTGCGATTTTTGATTTTCATTCTCTCAGGTGATAGACCCAGCAGTGGGTATGATTGATTGACTGGTATGGTAGCTCAACGTTTACCTTTTCAAGGCACCTCAATTGTGCTTTCATTAGTGGCTCTTACTGCGTCCCCCCTTAGAATCGAGGGTACGCATCTCTCCACAATCACGTCAGCATTTATTGTTTGCAGCATTTTTGTTGATGGTCATTCTGACTGGTGTGAGCTGATAGGTTTTTGTAATTTGGGTTTACATGTCTGTAAAAATTCCTACAATTCATCATTTTTCCACGCCTTTTGCTTTTCTGTTAAAAGAAAAAAAGTGTGAGTATAATATACCTCTTCAAATTTTCTTTTTGGAAGGTTGCACTCTAGAGTTTTTTGGTCGATTTTCGACCTCAGTATATTTTGGAGGGCGGGTGTCATTTACAGACCTGCAATTGGTGAATATTTAGTGACCTTTTGCAGTGGGTTCAAAGCTGCTGTTGTGGGAAACGTCCACAAGGAGGTAGCATTTCTCCATTCCCCAATCTGGGTACTAGGGCAGCAGAGCCTTTCTGGAAGTCATTGTCCTAGGTTGTAAATTAGAATGGAATTTGCCAGGAGAAATCCCCATAAGTTTATGTCTCATTACTTCTTCTTGGTTTTTAAAATTTTTTTAATCTGGGTAAAGTTTAGAAAATTGTTTGTCCTAGGTGTACACAATCTGGTTCATTTGTACATTATGTATGTCTATTAATGTACAGATCCCCTTCCCATGTAAAATATTACACTGTTCCGTCGACCTCCCTTGCTATATGTTCGGTCTTTTTGATACATGTATATAATATGTATTTGTATATGTATAGTCACACTAATCTTCATTTCTCAATTTCCCCCCTCCTTTCCTTTTAGATGAGCATAGTTTGTTTTCTACGCCTGTGAGTGTCTTTCTCTTTGGAAATATGTTCATCTGTGTCAGTTATTAGATAATGCCGTACGTGATAATATGGGATATAGGTCTTTTGCTTTCCGACCTACTTCATGTTTTGTGATTATCTCCAGGCTCATCTATGGTGCCTCAAAGAGCAGTGCTTCAATGTTTTCCATGGCTAATATTCCATTGTGTACATGGACCACTTCTTCTTGGTGCATTCCTCTGTTGATGGACATTTTCGTTGCTTCCAAGCGTTGCCTATGGTAAATATTGCTGGAGTGCAGGATTGCCAGCCTGCGATTTTTGATTTTCATTCTCTCAGGTGATAGACCCAGCAGTGGGTATGATTGATTGACTGGTATGGTAGCTCAACGTTTACCTTTTCAAGGCACCTCAATTGTGCTGTCATTAGTGGCTCTTACCACGTCCCCCTTAGAATCGAGGGTACGCATTTCTCCACAATCACGTCAGCATTTCTTGTTTGCAGCATTTTTGTTGATGGCCATTCTGACTGGGGTGAGCTGATAGGTTTTTGTAATTTGGGTTTACATGTCTGTAAAAATTCCTACAATTCATCATTTTTCCACGCCTTTTGCTTTTCTGTTAAAAGAAAAAAGAAAAAGAGTGTGAGTATAATATACCTCTTCAAATTTTCTTTTTGGAAGGTTGCACTCTAGAATTTTTTGGTCGATTTTCGACCTCAGTATTTTTTGGAGGGCAGGTGTCATTTACAGAACTGCAATTGGTGAACATTTAGTGACCTTTTGCAGTGGGTTTAAAGCTGCTGTTGTGGGAAACGGCCACAAGGATGCAGCATTTCTCCATTCCCAAATCGGGGTACTAGGGCAGCAGAGCCGTTCTGGAAGTCGTTTGCCTAGGTGGTCAATTTGAATGGAATGTGCCAGGAAAACCCCCCATAAGTTTATGTCTCATTACTCCTAGTTCGTTGTTTTAATTTTTTCAATTGGGGTAATGGTTAGAATGTTGCTTGTCCAAGGTGTACACACTCTGGTTCATCTACATATTCTATATACCTATTTATGTAGAGATCCTCTTCCCGTGTAAATTATTACAGAGTGTTCCGTAAACCTTCCTTGCTATATGGTCGGTCTTTTTGATATATGTATATAATATGTATTTGTATACATATGGTAACGCTAATCTTCATTTATCCATTCCCCCACCTTTCCTTTTAGATAAGCATAGTTTTTTTTTTTTAATAAGTCTGTGATGGACTTTCTCTGTGGAAATATGTTCATTTGTGTCAGTTATTAGAGAACGCCTATAAGTGATATCATGGGATATAGGACTTTTGCTTTCCGACTTACCTCATGTTCTGTGATTATCTCCAAGATCATCTATGGTGCCTCAAAGAGCAGTGTTTCATTGTTTTCCATGGCTAGTATTCATTGTGTACATGGGCCGCTTCTTCCTTTTCCTTTCATCTGTTGATGGACATTTTGGTTGCTTCACTGTCTTGTCTATTGTGAATAAGGCTGCAGTGCAGCTTTTGCAGCCCGGGTCTTCTTCATTCTGGTCTTCTCAGGTGAGAGGCCCATTGGTGCGCCTGCTGGATTGAATGGTACCTCAATTTTTCCTTTTCAACGCAGCTCCTTTCTGTTCTCATTATTAGCGTTTAACCCTTTTACATCTCACCAGCAGCTAGAGGGTACACAGTTCTCTAAAACCTCTTCAGCATTGACTGTTTGTAGACTTTTTGCCAATGGTCAGTCGACGGGTGTGAGTTGAGAACTTTTCGTAGATTAGATTGCATGAGTCTAATACTTCCTGAGGTTGAGCTTTTATCCATTTCCCTTTCTTTAAAAAGAGAGTGAGTAAAACTTACCTCTTCATACTAGCTTCGTGAACATTTTGCCTGTTTTGAATTTTTTTTATCCATTCCCTACCTCAGCACAATTTTGAGGGCAGGTGTCCTTTACAGCCCTGCGTCCTTGTGAATGAATGGTAAGTGACCATTAGCTGTGGGTTAAAAGCTGCTCTTGCGGGAATCGGCCACAAGGCGGCAGCATTTCTCCTTTACCAAATCTGGTTACTAGGGCAACAGAGCCTTACTGGAAGTGGTGTTCTAGGTTGCAAATTAGAATGGAATGTGCGAGGCAAAAGCCCTTTAAGTTTATGTCTCATTACTTCTTGTTGGTATTTTTAACTTAATTTTTATTTTTTATCACAGCAAACTTGATTACGATGTTTTGTTTGTTCTAGGTGTGCAAGATGTGGTTCTTTCACACATATACATATATCTATTCTTCTTCGGATCCTTTTCCCATGTAGGTTATGACACAGTGTTGAGTAGTCTTCTCTTGGTATTGCGTAGGTCTTTGGTGATTATGTATTTCACGTGTGTTTGTGTCTCTCTGTTAACCTCAATATGGTAATGTATCCAATCCTCACACCTTTCCATTTGGTGAACCATAAGTTTTTTTAATGAATCTATGATAGTGTTTCTCTGTGGAAATACCTTTGTCTGTATCATTTTTTAGGTAACACCTATATGTGATATGATAGGCTATGTGTCTTTCGCTTTCTCACTTACTCCGAGTTGCGTGATTACTTCTAGACTCATCTATGGTGCTGCAAATGGCATTGTTTCATTTTTTCACTAGCTCATATTCCATCTGTACAGGTAGCAGTTCTTCTTTGTCCACCCATCTGTCGGTGGACTTTTTGGTTACTTCCATATCTTGGCCATTGTCATACTGTGCAATGCAGATTTGCGTGCCTGTGTCCTTCCAATTCTGTCTTCTTAGGTTATAGGTCCAGGAATAGGTCTGCTGGATCATATGGTAGCTCAATGTTTACCTTTTAAAGGCACCTCTATTCTGATCTCTTTAGTGGCTCTTTCCAGGTTACGTCCCACTTAAAGTGGAGGGTATGTATTTCTTCCCAGCACCTTCAGCATTTATTCTTTGTAGTTTTTGCTGATGGTTATTCTGAGTGGTGTGAGCTGATACCTCTTTGTGGTTGAATTTGCATGTGTCTCATAATGCGTTGAAATTGAGCTTTAAGACTTGTCCTTTTTATTTTTCCAGCTGTGATTGGAGCTTATTTCTTCAAAGTGTTTTCTTAAAGTATGTGTCACCGTTTGAAATATTTTGGCCATGATCTCCCTCAAGACATTTTGAGGGCAGGTTTCATTTACAGCCCTGCAGTACTTGTTCATATGAAGTGACCATTAGCTCAGGCTTTAAACCTGCTTTTGCAGGTAACGGCCAGAGAGCGGCAGCCTTTCTACGTTCCCCTTGCTGCTACTAGGGAAACAGACCTACCGGTCCGTGGTGTTCTTCGGTTATAAATTAGAGTGCAATGTGCCCGGATAAACCCACAAATGTTGATGTCTCCTTGCTTTTCTTTGTTTTTAAATTTAATTTATATTTATTATTAATTAGAGTAATATTCCATTGTGTACGTGGACCACTTCTTCTTGGTGCATTCCTCGGTTGATGGACATTTTCATTGCTTCCAAGTGTTGGCTATGGTAAATATTGCTGGCGTACAGGTTTGCCAGCCTGTGACTTTTTGATTCTCATTTTCTCAGGTGATAGGCCAAGCAGTGGTTGTGATTGATTGACTGGTAGCTCAATGTTTCCCTTTTCAAAGCACCTACATTGTGTTTTCATTAGTGGCTCTTTACATGCCCCCCCTTACCACCGAGGGTACGCATTTCTCCACACTCCCTTCACCGTTTATTTTTTGCAGCACTTTTCCTAATGGCCATTGTGACTGCTGCGAGCTGATAGGTTTTTGTAATATGGGTATGCATGTCATTAAAATTTTTAAAATTCATCATATTCCTACGCCTTTTTCTTTTCTCTTAAAAGAAAAAACCGTGAGTACAATATAGCTCTTGAAATTGTCTTCTTCGAAGGTTGCCCTCTTCTGAATTTTTTGGTCGATTTTTGACCCCAGAAATTTTCTGGAGGGCAGGCGCCATTTACAGAACTGCAAGTTGGTGAAAATTTAGTGACCTTTTGCAGTGGGTTCAAAGCTGCTGTTGTGGGAAACGTCCACAAGGAGGTAGCATTTCTCCATTCCCCAATCTGGGTACTAGGGCAGCAGAGCCTTTCTGGAAGTCATTGTCCTAGGTTGTAAATTAGAATGGAATTTGCCAGGAGAAATCCCCATAAGTTTATGTCTCATTACTTCTTCTTGGTTTTTAAAATTTTTTTAATCTGGGTAAAGTTTAGAAAATTGTTTGTCCTAGGTGTACACAATCTGGTTCATTTGTACATTATGTATGTCTATTAATGTACAGATCCTCTTCCCATGTAAAATATTACAGTGTTCCGTCGACCTCCCTTGCTATATGTTCGGTCTTTTTGATACATGTATATAATATGTATTTGTATATGTATAGTCACACTAATCTTCATTTCTCAATTTCCCCCCTCCTTTCCTTTTAGATGAGCATAGTTTGTTTTCTACGCCTGTGAGTGTCTTTCTCTTTGGAAATATGTTCATCTGTGTCAGTTATTAGATAATGCCGTACGTGATAATATGGGATATAGGTCTTTTGCTTTCCGACCTACTTCATGTTTTGTGATTATCTCCAGGCTCATCTATGGTGCCTCAAAGAGCAGTGCTTCAATGTTTTCCATGGCTAATATTCCATTGTGTACATGGACCACTTCTTCTTGGTGCATTCCTCTGTTGATGGACATTTTCGTTGCTTCCAAGCGTTGCCTATGGTAAATATTGCTGGAGTGCAGGATTGCCAGCCTGCGATTTTTGATTTTCATTCTCTCAGGTGATAGACCCAGCAGTGGGTATGATTGATTGACTGGTATGGTAGCTCAACGTTTACCTTTTCAAGGCACCTCAATTGTGCTGTCATTAGTGGCTCTTACCACGTCCCCCTTAGAATCGAGGGTACGCATTTCTCCACAATCACGTCAGCATTTCTTGTTTGCAGCATTTTTGTTGATGGCCATTCTGACTGGGGTGAGCTGATAGGTTTTTGTAATTTGGGTTTACATGTCTGTAAAAATTCCTACAATTCATCATTTTTCCACGCCTTTTGCTTTTCTGTTAAAAGAAAAAGAGTGTGAGTATAATATACCTCTTCAAATTTTCTTTTTGGAAGGTTGCACTCTAGAATTTTTTGGTCGATTTTCGACCTCAGTATTTTTTGGAGGGCAGGTGTCATTTACAGAACTGCAATTGGTGAACATTTAGTGACCTTTTGCAGTGGGTTTAAAGCTGCTGTTGTGGGAAACGGCCACAAGGATGCAGCATTTCTCCATTCCCAAATCGGGGTACTAGGGCAGCAGAGCCGTTCTGGAAGTCGTTTGCCTAGGTGGTCAATTTGAATGGAATGTGCCAGGAAAACCCCCCATAAGTTTATGTCTCATTACTCCTAGTTCGTTGTTTTAATTTTTTCAATTGGGGTAATGGTTAGAATGTTGCTTGTCCAAGGTGTACACACTCTGGTTCATCTACATATTCTATATACCTATTTATGTAGAGATCCTCTTCCCGTGTAAATTATTACAGAGTGTTCCGTAAACCTTCCTTGCTATATGGTCGGTCTTTTTGATATATGTATATAATATGTATTTGTATACATATGGTAACGCTAATCTTCATTTATCCATTCCCCCACCTTTCCTTTTAGATAAGCATAGTTTTTTTTTTTTAATAAGTCTGTGATGGACTTTCTCTGTGGAAATATGTTCATTTGTGTCAGTTATTAGAGAACGCCTATAAGTGATATCATGGGATATAGGACTTTTGCTTTCCGACTTACCTCATGTTCTGTGATTATCTCCAAGATCATCTATGGTGCCTCAAAGAGCAGTGTTTCATTGTTTTCCATGGCTAGTATTCATTGTGTACATGGGCCGCTTCTTCCTTTTCCTTTCATCTGTTGATGGACATTTTGGTTGCTTCACTGTCTTGTCTATTGTGAATAAGGCTGCAGTGCAGCTTTTGCAGCCCGGGTCTTCTTCATTCTGGTCTTCTCAGGTGAGAGGCCCATTGGTGCACCTGCTGGATTGAATGGTACCTCAATTTTTCCTTTTCAACGCAGCTCCTTTCTGTTCTCATTATTAGCGTTTAACCCTTTTACATCTCACCAGCAGCTAGAGGGTACACAGTTCTCTAAAACCTCTTCAGCATTGACTGTAGACTTTTTGCCAATGGTCAGTCGACGGGTGTGAGTTGAAAACTTTTCGTAGATTAGATTGCATGAGTCTAATACTTCCTGAGGTTGAGCTTTTATCCATTTCCCTTTCTTTAAAAAGAGAGTGAGTAAAACTTACCTCTTCATACTAGCTTTGTGAACATTTTGCCTGTTTTGAATTTTTTTTATCCATTCCCTACCTCAGCACAATTTTGAGGGCAGGTGTCCTTTACAGCCCTGCGTCCTTGTGAATGAATGGTAAGTGACCATTAGCTGTGGGTTAAAAGCTGCTCTTGCGGGAATCGGCCACAAGGCGGCAGCATTTCTCCTTTACCAAATCTGGTTACTAGGGCAACAGAGCCTTACTGGAAGTGGTGTTCTAGGTTGCAAATTAGAATGGAATGTGCGAGGCAAAAGCCCTTTAAGTTTATGTCTCATTACTTCTTGTTGGTATTTTTAACTTAATTTTTATTTTTTATCACAGCAAACTTGATTACAATGTTTTGTTTGTTCTAGGTGTGCAAGATGTGGTTCTTTCACACATATACATATATCTATTCTTCTTCGGATCCTTTTCCCATGTAGGTTATGACACAGTGTTGAGTAGTCTTCTCTTGGTATTGCGTAGGTCTTTGGTGATTATGTATTTCACGTGTGTTTGTGTCTCTCTGTTAACCTCAGTATGGTAATGTATCCAATCCTCACACCTTTCCATTTGGTGAACCATAAGTTTTTTTAATGAATCTATGATAGTGTTTCTCTGTGGAAATACCTTTGTCTGTATCATTTTTTAGGTAACACCTATATGTGATATGATAGGCTATGTGTCTTTCGCTTTCTCACTTACTCCGAGTTGCGTGATTACTTCTAGACTCATCTATGGTGCTGCAAATGGCATTGTTTCATTTTTTCACTAGCTCATATTCCATCTGTACAGGTAGCAGTTCTTCTTTGTCCACCCATCTGTCGGTGGACTTTTTGGTTACTTCCATATCTTGGCCATTGTAATACTGTGCAATGCAGATTTGCGTGCCTGTGTCCTTCCAATTCTGTCTTCTTAGGTTATAGGTCCAGGAATAGGTCTGCTGGATCATATGGTAGCTCAATGTTTACCTTTTAAAGGCACCTCTATTCTGATCTCTTTAGTGGCTCTTTCCAGGTTACGTCCCACTTAAAGTGGAGGGTATGTATTTCTTCCCAGCACCTTCAGCATTTATTCTTTGTAGTTTTTGCTGATGGTTATTCTGAGTGGTGTGAGCTGATACCTCTTTGTGGTTGAATTTGCATGTGTCTCATAATGCGTTGAAATTGAGCTTTAAGACTTGTCCTTTTTATTTTTCCAGCTGTGATTGGAGCTTATTTCTTCAAAGTGTTTTCTTAAAGTATGTGTCACCGTTTGAAATATTTTGGCCATGATCTCCCTCAAGACATTTTGAGGGCAGGTTTCATTTACAGCCCTGCAGTACTTGTTCATATGAAGTGACCATTAGCTCAGGCTTTAAACCTGCTTTTGCAGGTAACGGCCAGAGAGCGGCAGCCTTTCTACGTTCCCCTTGCTGCTACTAGGGAAACAGACCTACCGGTCCGTGGTGTTCTTCGGTTATAAATTAGAGTGCAATGTGCCCGGATAAACCCACAAATGTTGATGTCTCCTTGCTTTTCTTTGTTTTTAAATTTAATTTATATTTATTATTAATTAGAGTAATATTCCATTGTGTACGTGGACCACTTCTTCTTGGTGCATTCCTCGGTTGATGGACATTTTCATTGCTTCCAAGTGTTGGCTATGGTAAATATTGCTGGCGTACAGGTTTGCCAGCCTGTGACTTTTTGATTCTCATTTTCTCAGGTGATAGGCCAAGCAGTGGTTGTGATTGATTGACTGGTAGCTCAATGTTTCCCTTTTCAAAGCACCTACATTGTGTTTTCATTAGTGGCTCTTTACATGCCCCCCCTTACCACCGAGGGTACGCATTTCTCCACACTCCCTTCACCGTTTATTTTTTGCAGCACTTTTCCTAATGGCCATTGTGACTGCTGCGAGCTGATAGGTTTTTGTAATATGGGTATGCATGTCATTAAAATTTTTAAAATTCATCATATTCCTACGCCTTTTTCTTTTCTCTTAAAAGAAAAAACCGTGAGTACAATATAGCTCTTGAAATTGTCTTCTTCGAAGGTTGCCCTCTTCTGAATTTTTTGGTCGATTTTTGACCCCAGAAATTTTCTGGAGGGCAGGCGCCATTTACAGAACTGCAAGTTGGTGAAAATTTAGTGACCTTTTGCAGTGGGTTCAAAGCTGCTGTTGTGGGAAACGTCCACAAGGAGGTAGCATTTCTCCATTCCCCAATCTGGGTACTAGGGCAGCAGAGCCTTTCTGGAAGTCATTGTCCTAGGTTGTAAATTAGAATGGAATTTGCCAGGAGAAATCCCCATAAGTTTATGTCTCATTACTTCTTCTTGGTTTTAAAAATTTTTTTAATCTGGGTAAAGTTTAGAAAATTGTTTGTCCTAGGTGTACACAATCTGGTTCATTTGTACATTATGTATGTCTATTAATGTACAGATCCTCTTCCCATGTAAAATATTACAGTGTTCCGTCGACCTCCCTTGCTATATGTTCGGTCTTTTTGATACATGTATATAATATGTATTTGTATATGTATAGTCACACTAATCTTCATTTCTCAATTTCCCCCCTCCTTTCCTTTTAGATGAGCATAGTTTGTTTTCTACGCCTGTGAGTGTCTTTCTCTTTGGAAATATGTTCATCTGTGTCAGTTATTAGATAATGCCGTACGTGATAATATGGGATATAGGTCTTTTGCTTTCCGACCTACTTCATGTTTTGTGATTATCTCCAGGCTCATCTATGGTGCCTCAAAGAGCAGTGCTTCAATGTTTTCCATGGCTAATATTCCATTGTGTACATGGACCACTTCTTCTTGGTGCATTCCTCTGTTGATGGACATTTTCGTTGCTTCCAAGCGTTGCCTATGGTAAATATTGCTGGAGTGCAGGATTGCCAGCCTGCGATTTTTGATTTTCATTCTCTCAGGTGATAGACCCAGCAGTGGGTATGATTGATTGACTGGTATGGTAGCTCAACGTTTACCTTTTCAAGGCACCTCAATTGTGCTGTCATTAGTGGCTCTTACCACGTCCCCCTTAGAATCGAGGGTACGCATTTCTCCACAATCACGTCAGCATTTCTTGTTTGCAGCATTTTTGTTGATGGCCATTCTGACTGGGGTGAGCTGATAGGTTTTTGTAATTTGGGTTTACATGTCTGTAAAAATTCCTACAATTCATCATTTTTCCACGCCTTTTGCTTTTCTGTTAAAAGAAAAAAGAAAAAGAGTGTGAGTATAATATACCTCTTCAAATTTTCTTTTTGGAAGGTTGCACTCTAGAATTTTTTGGTCGATTTTCGACCTCAGTATTTTTTGGAGGGCAGGTGTCATTTACAGAACTGCAATTGGTGAACATTTAGTGACCTTTTGCAGTGGGTTTAAAGCTGCTGTTGTGGGAAACGGCCACAAGGATGCAGCATTTCTCCATTCCCAAATCGGGGTACTAGGGCAGCAGAGCCGTTCTGGAAGTCATTTGCCTAGGTGGTCAATTTGAATGGAATGTGCCAGGAAAACCCCCCATAAGTTTATGTCTCATTACTCCTAGATCGTTGTTTTAATTTTTTCAATTGGGGTAATGGTTAGAATGTTGCTTGTCCAAGGTGTACACACTCTGGTTCATCTACATATTCTATATACCTATTTATGTAGAGATCCTCTTCCCGTGTAAATTATTACAGAGTGTTCCGTAAACCTTCCTTGCTATATGGTCGGTCTTTTTGATATATGTATATAATATGTATTTGTATACATATGGTAACGCTAATCTTCATTTATCCATTCCCCCACCTTTCCTTTTAGATAAGCATAGTTTTTTTTTTTTAATAAGTCTGTGATGGACTTTCTCTGTGGAAATATGTTCATTTGTGTCAGTTATTAGAGAACGCCTATAAGTGATATCATGGGATATAGGACTTTTGCTTTCCGACTTACCTCATGTTCTGTGATTATCTCCAAGATCATCTATGGTGCCTCAAAGAGCAGTGTTTCATTGTTTTCCATGGCTAGTATTCATTGTGTACATGGGCCGCTTCTTCCTTTTCCTTTCATCTGTTGATGGACATTTTGGTTGCTTCACTGTCTTGTCTATTGTGAATAAGGCTGCAGTGCAGCTTTTGCAGCCCGGGTCTTCTTCATTCTGGTCTTCTCAGGTGAGAGGCCCATTGGTGCGCCTGCTGGATTGAATGGTACCTCAATTTTTCCTTTTCAACGCAGCTCCTTTCTGTTCTCATTATTAGCGTTTAACCCTTTTACATCTCACCAGCAGCTAGAGGGTACACAGTTCTCTAAAACCTCTTCAGCATTGACTGTTTGTAGACTTTCTGCCAATGGTCAGTCGACGGGTGTGAGTTGAGAACTTTTCGTAGATTAGATTGCATGAGTCTAATACTTCCTGAGGTTGAGCTTTTATCCATTTCCCTTTCTTTAAAAAGAGAGTGAGTAAAACTTACCTCTTTATACTAGCTTCGTGAACATTTTGCCTGTTTTGAATTTTTTTTATCCATTCCCTACCTCAGCACAATTTTGAGGGCAGGTGTCCTTTACAGCCCTGCGTCCTTGTGAATGAATGGTAAGTGACCATTAGCTGTGGGTTAAAAGCTGCTCTTGCGGGAATCGGCCACAAGGCGGCAGCATTTCTCCTTTACCAAATCTGGTTACTAGGGCAACAGAGCCTTACTGGAAGTGGTGTTCTAGGTTGCAAATTAGAATGGAATGTGCGAGGCAAAAGCCCTTTAAGTTTATGTCTCATTACTTCTTGTTGGTATTTTTAACTTAATTTTTATTTTTTATCACAGCAAACTTGATTACAATGTTTTGTTTGTTCTAGGTGTGCAAGATGTGGTTCTTTCACACATATACATATATCTATTCTTCTTCGGATCCTTTTCCCATGTAGGTTATGACACAGTGTTGAGTAGTCTTCTCTTGGTATTGCGTAGGTCTTTGGTGATTATGTATTTCACGTGTGTTTGTGTCTCTCTGTTAACCTCAGTATGGTAATGTATCCAATCCTCACACCTTTCCATTTGGTGAACCATAAGTTTTTTTAATGAATCCATGATAGTGTTTCTCTGTGGAAATACCTTTGTCTGTATCATTTTTTAGGTAACACCTATATGTGATATGATAGGCTATGTGTCTTTCGCTTTCTCACTTACTCCGAGTTGCGTGATTACTTCTAGACTCATCTATGGTGCTGCAAATGGCATTGTTTCATTTTTTCACTAGCTCATATTCCATCTGTACAGGTAGCAGTTCTTCTTTGTCCACCCATCTGTCGGTGGACTTTTTGGTTACTTCCATATCTTGGCCATTGTAATACTGTGCAATGCAGATTTGCGTGCCTGTGTCCTTCCAATTCTGTCTTCTTAGGTTATAGGTCCAGGAATAGGTCTGCTGGATCATATGGTAGCTCAATGTTTACCTTTTAAAGGCACCTCTATTCTGATCTCTTTAGTGGCTCTTTCCAGGTTACGTCCCACTTAAAGTGGAGGGTATGTATTTCTTCCCAGCACCTTCAGCATTTATTCTTTGTAGTTTTTGCTGATGGTTATTCTGAGTGGTGTGAGCTGATACCTCTTTGTGGTTGAATTTGCATGTGTCTCATAATGCGTTGAAATTGAGCTTTAAGACTTGTCCTTTTTATTTTTCCAGCTGTGATTGGAGCTTATTTCTTCAAAGTGTTTTCTTAAAGTATGTGTCACCGTTTGAAATATTTTGGCCATGATCTCCCTCAAGACATTTTGAGGGCAGGTTTCATTTACAGCCCTGCAGTACTTGTTCATATGAAGTGACCATTAGCTCAGGCTTTAAACCTGCTTTTGCAGGTAACGGCCAGAGAGCGGCAGCCTTTCTACGTTCCCCTTGCTGCTACTAGGGAAACAGACCTACCGGTCCGTGGTGTTCTTCGGTTATAAATTAGAGTGCAATGTGCCCGGATAAACCCACAAATGTTGATGTCTCCTTGCTTTTCTTTGTTTTTAAATTTAATTTATATTTATTATTAATTAGAGTAATATTCCATTGTGTACGTGGACCACTTCTTCTTGGTGCATTCCTCGGTTGATGGACATTTTCATTGCTTCCAAGTGTTGGCTATGGTAAATATTGCTGGCGTACAGGTTTGCCAGCCTGTGACTTTTTGATTCTCATTTTCTCAGGTGATAGGCCAAGCAGTGGTTGTGATTGATTGACTGGTAGCTCAATGTTTCCCTTTTCAAAGCACCTACATTGTGTTTTCATTAGTGGCTCTTTACATGCCCCCCCTTACCACCGAGGGTACGCATTTCTCCACACTCCCGTCACCGTTTATTTTTTGCAGCACTTTTCCTAATGGCCATTGTGACTGCTGCGAGCTGATAGGTTTTTGTAATATGGGTATGCATGTCATTAAAATTTTTAAAATTCATCATATTCCTACGCCTTTTTCTTTTCTCTTAAAAGAAAAAACCGTGAGTACAATATAGCTCTTGAAATTGTCTTCTTCGAAGGTTGCCCTCTTCTGAATTTTTTGGTCGATTTTTGACCCCAGAAAATTTCTGGAGGGCAGGCGCCATTTACAGAACTGCAAGTTGGTGAAAATTTAGTGACCTTTTGCAGTGGGTTCAAAGCTGCTGTTGTGGGAAACGTCCACAAGGAGGTAGCATTTCTCCATTCCCCAATCTGGGTACTAGGGCAGCAGAGCCTTTCTGGAAGTCATTGTCCTAGGTTGTAAATTAGAATGGAATTTGCCAGGAGAAATCCCCATAAGTTTATGTCTCATTACTTCTTCTTGGTTTTTAAAATTTTTTTAATCTGGGTAAAGTTTAGAAAATTGTTTGTCCTAGGTGTACACAATCTGGTTCATTTGTACATTATGTATGTCTATTAATGTACAGATCCTCTTCCCATGTAAAATATTACAGTGTTCCGTCGACCTCCCTTGCTATATGTTCGGTCTTTTTGATACATGTATATAATATGTATTTGTATATGTATAGTCACACTAATCTTCATTTCTCAATTTCCCCCCTCCTTTCCTTTTAGATGAGCATAGTTTGTTTTCTACGCCTGTGAGTGTCTTTCTCTTTGGAAATATGTTCATCTGTGTCAGTTATTAGATAATGCCGTACGTGATAATATGGGATATAGGTCTTTTGCTTTCCGACCTACTTCATGTTTTGTGATTATCTCCAGGCTCATCTATGGTGCCTCAAAGAGCAGTGCTTCAATGTTTTCCATGGCTAATATTCCATTGTGTACATGGACCACTTCTTCTTGGTGCATTCCTCTGTTGATGGACATTTTCGTTGCTTCCAAGCGTTGCCTATGGTAAATATTGCTGGAGTGCAGGATTGCCAGCCTGCGATTTTTGATTTTCATTCTCTCAGGTGATAGACCCAGCAGTGGGTATGATTGATTGACTGGTATGGTAGCTCAACGTTTACCTTTTCAAGGCACCTCAATTGTGCTGTCATTAGTGGCTCTTACCACGTCCCCCTTAGAATCGAGGGTACGCATTTCTCCACAATCACGTCAGCATTTCTTGTTTGCAGCATTTTTGTTGATGGCCATTCTGACTGGGGTGAGCTGATAGGTTTTTGTAATTTGGGTTTACATGTCTGTAAAAATTCCTACAATTCATCATTTTTCCACGCCTTTTGCTTTTCTGTTAAAAGAAAAAAGAAAAAGAGTGTGAGTATAATATACCTCTTCAAATTTTCTTTTTGGAAGGTTGCACTCTAGAATTTTTTGGTCGATTTTCGACCTCAGTATTTTTTGGAGGGCAGGTGTCATTTACAGAACTGCAATTGGTGAACATTTAGTGACCTTTTGCAGTGGGTTTAAAGCTGCTGTTGTGGGAAACGGCCACAAGGATGCAGCATTTCTCCATTCCCAAATCGGGGTACTAGGGCAGCAGAGCCGTTCTGGAAGTCGTTTGCCTAGGTGGTCAATGTGAATGGAATGTGCCAGGAAAACCCCCCATAAGTTTATGTCTCATTACTCCTAGTTCGTTGTTTTAATTTTTTCAATTGGGGTAATGGTTAGAATGTTGCTTGTCCAAGGTGTACACACTCTGGTTCATCTACATATTCTATATACCTATTTATGTAGAGATCCTCTTCCCGTGTAAATTATTACAGAGTGTTCCGTAAACCTTCCTTGCTATATGGTCGGTCTTTTTGATATATGTATATAATATGTATTTGTATACATATGGTAACGCTAATCTTCATTTATCCATTCCCCCACCTTTCCTTTTAGATAAGCATAGTTTTTTTTTTTTAATAAGTCTGTGATGGACTTTCTCTGTGGAAATATGTTCATTTGTGTCAGTTATTAGAGAACGCCTATAAGTGATATCATGGGATATAGGACTTTTGCTTTCCGACTTACCTCATGTTCTGTGATTATCTCCAAGATCATCTATGGTGCCTCAAAGAGCAGTGTTTCATTGTTTTCCATGGCTAGTATTCATTGTGTACATGGGCCGCTTCTTCCTTTTCCTTTCATCTGTTGATGGACATTTTGGTTGCTTCACTGTCTTGTCTATTGTGAATAAGGCTGCAGTGCAGCTTTTGCAGCCCGGGTCTTCTTCATTCTGGTCTTCTCAGGTGAGAGGCCCATTGGTGCACCTGCTGGATTGAATGGTACCTCAATTTTTCCTTTTCAACGCAGCTCCTTTCTGTTCTCATTATTAGCGTTTAACCCTTTTACATCTCACCAGCAGCTAGAGGGTACACAGTTCTCTAAAACCTCTTCAGCATTGACTGTAGACTTTTTGCCAATGGTCAGTCGACGGGTGTGAGTTGAAAACTTTTCGTAGATTAGATTGCATGAGTCTAATACTTCCTGAGGTTGAGCTTTTATCCATTTCCCTTTCTTTAAAAAGAGAGTGAGTAAAACTTACCTCTTCATACTAGCTTTGTGAACATTTTGCCTGTTTTGAATTTTTTTTATCCATTCCCTACCTCAGCACAATTTTGAGGGCAGGTGTCCTTTACAGCCCTGCGTCCTTGTGAATGAATGGTAAGTGACCATTAGCTGTGGGTTAAAAGCTGCTCTTGCGGGAATCGGCCACAAGGCGGCAGCATTTCTCCTTTACCAAATCTGGTTACTAGGGCAACAGAGCCTTACTGGAAGTGGTGTTCTAGGTTGCAAATTAGAATGGAATGTGCGAGGCAAAAGCCCTTTAAGTTTATGTCTCATTACTTCTTGTTGGTATTTTTAACTTAATTTTTATTTTTTATCACAGCAAACTTGATTACAATGTTTTGTTTGTTCTAGGTGTGCAAGATGTGGTTCTTTCACACATATACATATATCTATTCTTCTTCGGATCCTTTTCCCATGTAGGTTATGACACAGTGTTGAGTAGTCTTCTCTTGGTATTGCGTAGGTCTTTGGTGATTATGTATTTCACGTGTGTTTGTGTCTCTCTGTTAACCTCAGTATGGTAATGTATCCAATCCTCACACCTTTCCATTTGGTGAACCATAAGTTTTTTTAATGAATCTATGATAGTGTTTCTCTGTGGAAATACCTTTGTCTGTATCATTTTTTAGGTAACACCTATATGTGATATGATAGGCTATGTGTCTTTCGCTTTCTCACTTACTCCGAGTTGCGTGATTACTTCTAGACTCATCTATGGTGCTGCAAATGGCATTGTTTCATTTTTTCACTAGCTCATATTCCATCTGTACAGGTAGCAGTTCTTCTTTGTCCACCCATCTGTCGGTGGACTTTTTGGTTACTTCCATATCTTGGCCATTGTAATACTGTGCAATGCAGATTTGCGTGCCTGTGTCCTTCCAATTCTGTCTTCTTAGGTTATAGGTCCAGGAATAGGTCTGCTGGATCATATGGTAGCTCAATGTTTACCTTTTAAAGGCACCTCTATTCTGATCTCTTTAGTGGCTCTTTCCAGGTTACGTCCCACTTAAAGTGGAGGGTATGTATTTCTTCCCAGCACCTTCAGCATTTATTCTTTGTAGTTTTTGCTGATGGTTATTCTGAGTGGTGTGAGCTGATACCTCTTTGTGGTTGAATTTGCATGTGTCTCATAATGCGTTGAAATTGAGCTTTAAGACTTGTCCTTTTTATTTTTCCAGCTGTGATTGGAGCTTATTTCTTCAAAGTGTTTTCTTAAAGTATGTGTCACCGTTTGAAATATTTTGGCCATGATCTCCCTCAAGACATTTTGAGGGCAGGTTTCATTTACAGCCCTGCAGTACTTGTTCATATGAAGTGACCATTAGCTCAGGCTTTAAACCTGCTTTTGCAGGTAACGGCCAGAGAGCGGCAGCCTTTCTACGTTCCCCTTGCTGCTACTAGGGAAACAGACCTACCGGTCCGTGGTGTTCTTCGGTTATAAATTAGAGTGCAATGTGCCCGGATAAACCCACAAATGTTGATGTCTCCTTGCTTTTCTTTGTTTTTAAATTTAATTTATATTTATTATTAATTAGAGTAATATTCCATTGTGTACGTGGACCACTTCTTCTTGGTGCATTCCTCGGTTGATGGACATTTTCATTGCTTCCAAGTGTTGGCTATGGTAAATATTGCTGGCGTACAGGTTTGCCAGCCTGTGACTTTTTGATTCTCATTTTCTCAGGTGATAGGCCAAGCAGTGGTTGTGATTGATTGACTGGTAGCTCAATGTTTCCCTTTTCAAAGCACCTACATTGTGTTTTCATTAGTGGCTCTTTACATGCCCCCCCTTACCACCGAGGGTACGCATTTCTCCACACTCCCTTCACCGTTTATTTTTTGCAGCACTTTTCCTAATGGCCATTGTGACTGCTGCGAGCTGATAGGTTTTTGTAATATGGGTATGCATGTCATTAAAATTTTTAAAATTCATCATATTCCTACGCCTTTTTCTTTTCTCTTAAAAGAAAAAACCGTGAGTACAATATAGCTCTTGAAATTGTCTTCTTCGAAGGTTGCCCTCTTCTGAATTTTTTGGTCGATTTTTGACCCCAGAAATTTTCTGGAGGGCAGGCGCCATTTACAGAACTGCAAGTTGGTGAAAATTTAGTGACCTTTTGCAGTGGGTTCAAAGCTGCTGTTGTGGGAAACGTCCACAAGGAGGTAGCATTTCTCCATTCCCCAATCTGGGTACTAGGGCAGCAGAGCCTTTCTGGAAGTCATTGTCCTAGGTTGTAAATTAGAATGGAATTTGCCAGGAGAAATCCCCATAAGTTTATGTCTCATTACTTCTTCTTGGTTTTTAAAATTTTTTTAATCTGGGTAAAGTTTAGAAAATTGTTTGTCCTAGGTGTACACAATCTGGTTCATTTGTACATTATGTATGTCTATTAATGTACAGATCCTCTTCCCATGTAAAATATTACAGTGTTCCGTCGACCTCCCTTGCTATATGTTCGGTCTTTTTGATACATGTATATAATATGTATTTGTATATGTATAGTCACACTAATCTTCATTTCTCAATTTCCCCCCTCCTTTCCTTTTAGATGAGCATAGTTTGTTTTCTACGCCTGTGAGTGTCTTTCTCTTTGGAAATATGTTCATCTGTGTCAGTTATTAGATAATGCCGTACGTGATAATATGGGATATAGGTCTTTTGCTTTCCGACCTACTTCATGTTTTGTGATTATCTCCAGGCTCATCTATGGTGCCTCAAAGAGCAGTGCTTCAATGTTTTCCATGGCTAATATTCCATTGTGTACATGGACCACTTCTTCTTGGTGCATTCCTCTGTTGATGGACATTTTCGTTGCTTCCAAGCGTTGCCTATGGTAAATATTGCTGGAGTGCAGGATTGCCAGCCTGCGATTTTTGATTTTCATTCTCTCAGGTGATAGACCCAGCAGTGGGTATGATTGATTGACTGGTATGGTAGCTCAACGTTTACCTTTTCAAGGCACCTCAATTGTGCTGTCATTAGTGGCTCTTACCACGTCCCCCTTAGAATCGAGGGTACGCATTTCTCCACAATCACGTCAGCATTTCTTGTTTGCAGCATTTTTGTTGATGGCCATTCTGACTGGGGTGAGCTGATAGGTTTTTGTAATTTGGGTTTACATGTCTGTAAAAATTCCTACAATTCATCATTTTTCCACGCCTTTTGCTTTTCTGTTAAAAGAAAAAAGAAAAAGAGTGTGAGTATAATATACCTCTTCAAATTTTCTTTTTGGAAGGTTGCACTCTAGAATTTTTTGGTCGATTTTCGACCTCAGTATTTTTTGGAGGGCAGGTGTCATTTACAGAACTGCAATTGGTGAACATTTAGTGACCTTTTGCAGTGGGTTTAAAGCTGCTGTTGTGGGAAACGGCCACAAGGATGCAGCATTTCTCCATTCCCAAATCGGGGTACTAGGGCAGCAGAGCCGTTCTGGAAGTCATTTGCCTAGGTGGTCAATTTGAATGGAATGTGCCAGGAAAACCCCCCATAAGTTTATGTCTCATTACTCCTAGATCGTTGTTTTAATTTTTTCAATTGGGGTAATGGTTAGAATGTTGCTTGTCCAAGGTGTACACACTCTGGTTCATCTACATATTCTATATACCTATTTATGTAGAGATCCTCTTCCCGTGTAAATTATTACAGAGTGTTCCGTAAACCTTCCTTGCTATATGGTCGGTCTTTTTGATATATGTATATAATATGTATTTGTATACATATGGTAACGCTAATCTTCATTTATCCATTCCCCCACCTTTCCTTTTAGATAAGCATAGTTTTTTTTTTTTAATAAGTCTGTGATGGACTTTCTCTGTGGAAATATGTTCATTTGTGTCAGTTATTAGAGAACGCCTATAAGTGATATCATGGGATATAGGACTTTTGCTTTCCGACTTACCTCATGTTCTGTGATTATCTCCAAGATCATCTATGGTGCCTCAAAGAGCAGTGTTTCATTGTTTTCCATGGCTAGTATTCATTGTGTACATGGGCCGCTTCTTCCTTTTCCTTTCATCTGTTGATGGACATTTTGGTTGCTTCACTGTCTTGTCTATTGTGAATAAGGCTGCAGTGCAGCTTTTGCAGCCCGGGTCTTCTTCATTCTGGTCTTCTCAGGTGAGAGGCCCATTGGTGCGCCTGCTGGATTGAATGGTACCTCAATTTTTCCTTTTCAACGCAGCTCCTTTCTGTTCTCATTATTAGCGTTTAACCCTTTTACATCTCACCAGCAGCTAGAGGGTACACAGTTCTCTAAAACCTCTTCAGCATTGACTGTTTGTAGACTTTCTGCCAATGGTCAGTCGACGGGTGTGAGTTGAGAACTTTTCGTAGATTAGATTGCATGAGTCTAATACTTCCTGAGGTTGAGCTTTTATCCATTTCCCTTTCTTTAAAAAGAGAGTGAGTAAAACTTACCTCTTCATACTAGCTTCGTGAACATTTTGCCTGTTTTGAATTTTTTTTATCCATTCCCTACCTCAGCACAATTTTGAGGGCAGGTGTCCTTTACAGCCCTGCGTCCTTGTGAATGAATGGTAAGTGACCATTAGCTGTGGGTTAAAAGCTGCTCTTGCGGGAATCGGCCACAAGGCGGCAGCATTTCTCCTTTACCAAATCTGGTTACTAGGGCAACAGAGCCTTACTGGAAGTGGTGTTCTAGGTTGCAAATTAGAATGGAATGTGCGAGGCAAAAGCCCTTTAAGTTTATGTCTCATTACTTCTTGTTGGTATTTTTAACTTAATTTTTATTTTTTATCACAGCAAACTTGATTACAATGTTTTGTTTGTTCTAGGTGTGCAAGATGTGGTTCTTTCACACATATACATATATCTATTCTTCTTCGGATCCTTTTCCCATGTAGGTTATGACACAGTGTTGAGTAGTCTTCTCTTGGTATTGCGTAGGTCTTTGGTGATTATGTATTTCACGTGTGTTTGTGTCTCTCTGTTAACCTCAGTATGGTAATGTATCCAATCCTCACACCTTTCCATTTGGTGAACCATAAGTTTTTTTAATGAATCTATGATAGTGTTTCTCTGTGGAAATACCTTTGTCTGTATCATTTTTTAGGTAACACCTATATGTGATATGATAGGCTATGTGTCTTTCGCTTTCTCACTTACTCCGAGTTGCGTGATTACTTCTAGACTCATCTATGGTGCTGCAAATGGCATTGTTTCATTTTTTCACTAGCTCATATTCCATCTGTACAGGTAGCAGTTCTTCTTTGTCCACCCATCTGTCGGTGGACTTTTTGGTTACTTCCATATCTTGGCCATTGTAATACTGTGCAATGCAGATTTGCGTGCCTGTGTCCTTCCAATTCTGTCTTCTTAGGTTATAGGTCCAGGAATAGGTCTGCTGGATCATATGGTAGCTCAATGTTTACCTTTTAAAGGCACCTCTATTCTGATCTCTTTAGTGGCTCTTTCCAGGTTACGTCCCACTTAAAGTGGAGGGTATGTATTTCTTCCCAGCACCTTCAGCATTTATTCTTTGTAGTTTTTGCTGATGGTTATTCTGAGTGGTGTGAGCTGATACCTCTTTGTGGTTGAATTTGCATGTGTCTCATAATGCGTTGAAATTGAGCTTTAAGACTTGTCCTTTTTATTTTTCCAGCTGTGATTGGAGCTTATTTCTTCAAAGTGTTTTCTTAAAGTATGTGTCACCGTTTGAAATATTTTGGCCATGATCTCCCTCAAGACATTTTGAGGGCAGGTTTCATTTACAGCCCTGCAGTACTTGTTCATATGAAGTGACCATTAGCTCAGGCTTTAAACCTGCTTTTGCAGGTAACGGCCAGAGAGCGGCAGCCTTTCTACGTTCCCCTTGCTGCTACTAGGGAAACAGACCTACCGGTCCGTGGTGTTCTTCGGTTATAAATTAGAGTGCAATGTGCCCGGATAAACCCACAAATGTTGATGTCTCCTTGCTTTTCTTTGTTTTTAAATTTAATTTATATTTATTATTAATTAGAGTAATATTCCATTGTGTACGTGGACCACTTCTTCTTGGTGCATTCCTCGGTTGATGGACATTTTCATTGCTTCCAAGTGTTGGCTATGGTAAATATTGCTGGCGTACAGGTTTGCCAGCCTGTGACTTTTTGATTCTCATTTTCTCAGGTGATAGGCCAAGCAGTGGTTGTGATTGATTGACTGGTAGCTCAATGTTTCCCTTTTCAAAGCACCTACATTGTGTTTTCATTAGTGGCTCTTTACATGCCCCCCCTTACCACCGAGGGTACGCATTTCTCCACACTCCCGTCACCGTTTATTTTTTGCAGCACTTTTCCTAATGGCCATTGTGACTGCTGCGAGCTGATAGGTTTTTGTAATATGGGTATGCATGTCATTAAAATTTTTAAAATTCATCATATTCCTACGCCTTTTTCTTTTCTCTTAAAAGAAAAAACCGTGAGTACAATATAGCTCTTGAAATTGTCTTCTTCGAAGGTTGCCCTCTTCTGAATTTTTTGGTCGATTTTTGACCCCAGAAATTTTCTGGAGGGCAGGCGCCATTTACAGAACTGCAAGTTGGTGAAAATTTAGTGACCTTTTGCAGTGGGTTCAAAGCTGCTGTTGTGGGAAACGTCCACAAGGAGGTAGCATTTCTCCATTCCCCAATCTGGGTACTAGGGCAGCAGAGCCTTTCTGGAAGTCATTGTCCTAGGTTGTAAATTAGAATGGAATTTGCCAGGAGAAATCCCCATAAGTTTATGTCTCATTACTTCTTCTTGGTTTTTAAAATTTTTTTAATCTGGGTAAAGTTTAGAAAATTGTTTGTCCTAGGTGTACACAATCTGGTTCATTTGTACATTATGTATGTCTATTAATGTACAGATCCTCTTCCCATGTAAAATATTACAGTGTTCCGTCGACCTCCCTTGCTATATGTTCGGTCTTTTTGATACATGTATATAATATGTATTTGTATATGTATAGTCACACTAATCTTCATTTCTCAATTTCCCCCCTCCTTTCCTTTTAGATGAGCATAGTTTGTTTTCTACGCCTGTGAGTGTCTTTCTCTTTGGAAATATGTTCATCTGTGTCAGTTATTAGATAATGCCGTACGTGATAATATGGGATATAGGTCTTTTGCTTTCCGACCTACTTCATGTTTTGTGATTATCTCCAGGCTCATCTATGGTGCCTCAAAGAGCAGTGCTTCAATGTTTTCCATGGCTAATATTCCATTGTGTACATGGACCACTTCTTCTTGGTGCATTCCTCTGTTGATGGACATTTTCGTTGCTTCCAAGCGTTGCCTATGGTAAATATTGCTGGAGTGCAGGATTGCCAGCCTGCGATTTTTGATTTTCATTCTCTCAGGTGATAGACCCAGCAGTGGGTATGATTGATTGACTGGTATGGTAGCTCAACGTTTACCTTTTCAAGGCACCTCAATTGTGCTGTCATTAGTGGCTCTTACCACGTCCCCCTTAGAATCGAGGGTACGCATTTCTCCACAATCACGTCAGCATTTCTTGTTTGCAGCATTTTTGTTGATGGCCATTCTGACTGGGGTGAGCTGATAGGTTTTTGTAATTTGGGTTTACATGTCTGTAAAAATTCCTACAATTCATCATTTTTCCACGCCTTTTGCTTTTCTGTTAAAAGAAAAAAGAAAAAGAGTGTGAGTATAATATACCTCTTCAAATTTTCTTTTTGGAAGGTTGCACTCTAGAATTTTTTGGTCGATTTTCGACCTCAGTATTTTTTGGAGGGCAGGTGTCATTTACAGAACTGCAATTGGTGAACATTTAGTGACCTTTTGCAGTGGGTTTAAAGCTGCTGTTGTGGGAAACGGCCACAAGGATGCAGCATTTCTCCATTCCCAAATCGGGGTACTAGGGCAGCAGAGCCGTTCTGGAAGTCATTTGCCTAGGTGGTCAATTTGAATGGAATGTGCCAGGAAAACCCCCCATAAGTTTATGTCTCATTACTCCTAGATCGTTGTTTTAATTTTTTCAATTGGGGTAATGGTTAGAATGTTGCTTGTCCAAGGTGTACACACTCTGGTTCATCTACATATTCTATATACCTATTTATGTAGAGATCCTCTTCCCGTGTAAATTATTACACAGTGTTCCGTAAACCTTCCTTGCTATATGGTCGGTCTTTTTGATATATGTATATAATATGTATTTGTATACATATGGTAACGCTAATCTTCATTTATCCATTCCCCCACCTTTCCTTTTAGATAAGCATAGTTTTTTTTTTTTAATAAGTCTGTGATGGACTTTCTCTGTGGAAATATGTTCATTTGTGTCAGTTATTAGAGAACGCCTATAAGTGATATCATGGGATATAGGACTTTTGCTTTCCGACTTACCTCATGTTCTGTGATTATCTCCAAGATCATCTATGGTGCCTCAAAGAGCAGTGTTTCATTGTTTTCCATGGCTAGTATTCATTGTGTACATGGGCCGCTTCTTCCTTTTCCTTTCATCTGTTGATGGACATTTTGGTTGCTTCACTGTCTTGTCTATTGTGAATAAGGCTGCAGTGCAGCTTTTGCAGCCCGGGTCTTCTTCATTCTGGTCTTCTCAGGTGAGAGGCCCATTGGTGCGCCTGCTGGATTGAATGGTACCTCAATTTTTCCTTTTCAACGCAGCTCCTTTCTGTTCTCATTATTAGCGTTTAACCCTTTTACATCTCACCAGCAGCTAGAGGGTACACAGTTCTCTAAAACCTCTTCAGCATTGACTGTTTGTAGACTTTCTGCCAATGGTCAGTCGACGGGTGTGAGTTGAGAACTTTTCGTAGATTAGATTGCATGAGTCTAATACTTCCTGAGGTTGAGCTTTTATCCATTTCCCTTTCTTTAAAAAGAGAGTGAGTAAAACTTACCTCTTCATACTAGCTTCGTGAACATTTTGCCTGTTTTGAATTTTTTTTATCCATTCCCTACCTCAGCACAATTTTGAGGGCAGGTGTCCTTTACAGCCCTGCGTCCTTGTGAATGAATGGTAAGTGACCATTAGCTGTGGGTTAAAAGCTGCTCTTGCGGGAATCGGCCACAAGGCGGCAGCATTTCTCCTTTACCAAATCTGGTTACTAGGGCAACAGAGCCTTACTGGAAGTGGTGTTCTAGGTTGCAAATTAGAATGGAATGTGCGAGGCAAAAGCCCTTTAAGTTTATGTCTCATTACTTCTTGTTGGTATTTTTAACTTAATTTTTATTTTTTATCACAGCAAACTTGATTACAATGTTTTGTTTGTTCTAGGTGTGCAAGATGTGGTTCTTTCACACATATACATATATCTATTCTTCTTCGGATCCTTTTCCCATGTAGGTTATGACACAGTGTTGAGTAGTCTTCTCTTGGTATTGCGTAGGTCTTTGGTGATTATGTATTTCACGTGTGTTTGTGTCTCTCTGTTAACCTCAGTATGGTAATGTATCCAATCCTCACACCTTTCCATTTGGTGAACCATAAGTTTTTTTAATGAATCCATGATAGTGTTTCTCTGTGGAAATACCTTTGTCTGTATCATTTTTTAGGTAACACCTATATGTGATATGATAGGCTATGTGTCTTTCGCTTTCTCACTTACTCCGAGTTGCGTGATTACTTCTAGACTCATCTATGGTGCTGCAAATGGCATTGTTTCATTTTTTCACTAGCTCATATTCCATCTGTACAGGTAGCAGTTCTTCTTTGTCCACCCATCTGTCGGTGGACTTTTTGGTTACTTCCATATCTTGGCCATTGTAATACTGTGCAATGCAGATTTGCGTGCCTGTGTCCTTCCAATTCTGTCTTCTTAGGTTATAGGTCCAGGAATAGGTCTGCTGGATCATATGGTAGCTCAATGTTTACCTTTTAAAGGCACCTCTATTCTGATCTCTTTAGTGGCTCTTTCCAGGTTACGTCCCACTTAAAGTGGAGGGTATGTATTTCTTCCCAGCACCTTCAGCATTTATTCTTTGTAGTTTTTGCTGATGGTTATTCTGAGTGGTGTGAGCTGATACCTCTTTGTGGTTGAATTTGCATGTGTCTCATAATGCGTTGAAATTGAGCTTTAAGACTTGTCCTTTTTATTTTTCCAGCTGTGATTGGAGCTTATTTCTTCAAAGTGTTTTCTTAAAGTATGTGTCACCGTTTGAAATATTTTGGCCATGATCTCCCTCAAGACATTTTGAGGGCAGGTTTCATTTACAGCCCTGCAGTACTTGTTCATATGAAGTGACCATTAGCTCAGGCTTTAAACCTGCTTTTGCAGGTAACGGCCAGAGAGCGGCAGCCTTTCTACGTTCCCCTTGCTGCTACTAGGGAAACAGACCTACCGGTCCGTGGTGTTCTTCGGTTATAAATTAGAGTGCAATGTGCCCGGATAAACCCACAAATGTTGATGTCTCCTTGCTTTTCTTTGTTTTTAAATTTAATTTATATTTATTATTAATTAGAGTAATATTCCATTGTGTACGTGGACCACTTCTTCTTGGTGCATTCCTCGGTTGATGGACATTTTCATTGCTTCCAAGTGTTGGCTATGGTAAATATTGCTGGCGTACAGGTTTGCCAGCCTGTGACTTTTTGATTCTCATTTTCTCAGGTGATAGGCCAAGCAGTGGTTGTGATTGATTGACTGGTAGCTCAATGTTTCCCTTTTCAAAGCACCTACATTGTGTTTTCATTAGTGGCTCTTTACATGCCCCCCCTTACCACCGAGGGTACGCATTTCTCCACACTCCCTTCACCGTTTATTTTTTGCAGCACTTTTCCTAATGGCCATTGTGACTGCTGCGAGCTGATAGGTTTTTGTAATATGGGTATGCATGTCATTAAAATTTTTAAAATTCATCATATTCTTACGCCTTTTTCTTTTCTCTTAAAAGAAAAAACCGTGAGTACAATATAGCTCTTGAAATTGTCTTCTTCGAAGGTTGCCCTCTTCTGAATTTTTTGGTCGATTTTTGACCCCAGAAATTTTCTGGAGGGCAGGCGCCATTTACAGAACTGCAAGTTGGTGAAAATTTAGTGACCTTTTGCAGTGGGTTCAAAGCTGCTGTTGTGGGAAACGTCCACAAGGAGGTAGCATTTCTCCATTCCCCAATCTGGGTACTAGGGCAGCAGAGCCTTTCTGGAAGTCATTGTCCTAGGTTGTAAATTAGAATGGAATTTGCCAGGAGAAATCCCCATAAGTTTATGTCTCATTACTTCTTCTTGGTTTTTAAAATTTTTTTAATCTGGGTAAAGTTTAGAAAATTGTTTGTCCTAGGTGTACACAATCTGGTTCATTTGTACATTATGTATGTCTATTAATGTACAGATCCTCTTCCCATGTAAAATATTACAGTGTTCCGTCGACCTCCCTTGCTATATGTTCGGTCTTTTTGATACATGTATATAATATGTATTTGTATATGTATAGTCACACTAATCTTCATTTCTCAATTTCCCCCCTCCTTTCCTTTTAGATGAGCATAGTTTGTTTTCTACGCCTGTGAGTGTCTTTCTCTTTGGAAATATGTTCATCTGTGTCAGTTATTAGATAATGCCGTACGTGATAATATGGGATATAGGTCTTTTGCTTTCCGACCTACTTCATGTTTTGTGATTATCTCCAGGCTCATCTATGGTGCCTCAAAGAGCAGTGCTTCAATGTTTTCCATGGCTAATATTCCATTGTGTACATGGACCACTTCTTCTTGGTGCATTCCTCTGTTGATGGACATTTTCGTTGCTTCCAAGCGTTGCCTATGGTAAATATTGCTGGAGTGCAGGATTGCCAGCCTGCGATTTTTGATTTTCATTCTCTCAGGTGATAGACCCAGCAGTGGGTATGATTGATTGACTGGTATGGTAGCTCAACGTTTACCTTTTCAAGGCACCTCAATTGTGCTTTCATTAGTGGCTCTTACTGCGTCCCCCCTTAGAATCGAGGGTACGCATCTCTCCACAATCACGTCAGCATTTATTGTTTGCAGCATTTTTGTTGATGGTCATTCTGACTGGTGTGAGCTGATAGGTTTTTGTAATTTGGGTTTACATGTCTGTAAAAATTCCTACAATTCATCATTTTTCCACGCCTTTTTCTTTTCTGTTAAAAGAAAAAAAGTGTGAGTATAATATACCTCTTCAAATTTTCTTTTTGGAAGGTTGCACTCTAGAGTTTTTTGGTCGATTTTCGACCTCAGTATATTTTGGAGGGCGGGTGTCATTTACAGACCTGCAATTGGTGAATATTTAGTGACCTTTTGCAGTGGGTTTAAAGCTGCTGTTGTGGGAAACGACCACAAGGATGCAGCATTTCTCCATTCCCAAATCTGGGTACTAGGGCAGCAGAGCCGTTCTGGAAGTCGTTTGCCTAGGTTGTAAATTTGAATGGAATGTGCCAGGAGAACCCCCCATAAGTTTATGTCTCATTACTCCTAGTTCGTTGTTTTAATTTTTTCAATTGGGGTAATGGTTAGAATGTTGCTTGTCCAATGTGTACACACTCTGGTTCATCTACATATTCTATATACCTATTTATGTAGAGATCCTCTTCCCGTGTAAATTATTACAGAGTGTTCCGTAAACCTTCCTTGCTATATGGTCGTTCTTTTTGATATATGTATATAATATGTATTTGTATACCTATGGTAACGCAAATCTTCATTTATCCATTCCCCCCACCTTTCCTTTTAGATAAGCATAGTTTTTTTTAATAAGTCTGTGATTGACTTTCTCTGTGGAAATATGTTCATTTGTGTCAGTTATTAGAGAACGCGTATAAGTGATATCATAGGATATAGGACTTTTGCTTTCCGACTTACCTCATGTTCTGTGATTATCTCCAAGATCATCTATGGTGCCTCAAAGAGCAGTGTTTCATTGTTTTCCATGGCTAGTATTCATTATGCACATGGACCGCTTCTTCTTTATCCTTTCATCTGTTGATGGACATTTTGGTTGCTTCACTGTCTTGTCTATTGTGAATAAGCCTGCAGTGCAGCTTTTGCAGCCCTGGTCTTCTTCATTCTGGTCTTCTTAGGTGAAGAGCCCATTGGTTCGCCTGCTGGATTGAATGGTACCTCTATTTTTCCTTTTCAACGCAGCTTCTTTCTGTTCTCATTATTAGCGTTTAACCCTTTTACATCTCACCAGCAGCTGGAGGGTACACAGTTCTCTAAAACCTCTTCAGCATTGATTGTTTGTAGACTTTTTGCCAATGGTCAGTCGACTGGTGTGAGTTGAAAACTTTTTGTAGGTTAGATAGCATGAGTCTAATACTTCCTGAGGTGGAGCTTTTATCCATTTTCCTTTCTTTAAAAAGAGAGTGAGTAAAACTTACCTCTTCATACTATCTTCTTGAAAATTTTGCCTGTTTTGAATTTTTTTTTATCCATTCCCTACCTCAGCACAATTTTGAGGGCAGGTGTCCTTTACAGCCCTGAGTCCTTGTGAATGGTAAGTGACCATTAGCTGTGGGTTAAAAGCTGCTGTTGCGGGAATCGGCCACAAGGCGGCAGCATTTCTCCTTTACCAAATCTGGTTACTAGGGCAACAGAGCCTTACTGGAAGTGGAGTTCTAGGTGGTAAATTAGAATGGAATGTGCGAGGAAAAAGCCCTTTAAGTTTATGTCTCATTACTTCTTGTTGGTATTTTTAACTTAATTTTTATTTTTTATCACAGCAAACTTGATTACAATGTTTTGTTTGTTCTAGGTGTGCAAGATGTGGTTCTTTCACACATATACATATATCTATTTTTCTTCGGATCCTTTTCCCATGTAGGTTACGAAACAATGTTGAGTAGTCTTCTCTTGGTATTGCGTAGGTCTTTGGTGATTATATATTTCACATGTGTTTGTATCTCTCTGTTAACCTCAATACGGTAATGTATCCAATCCTCACACCTTTCCATTTGGTGAACCATAAGTTTTTTTAATGAATCTATGATAGTGTTTCTCTGTGGAAATATCTTTGTTTGTATCATTTTTTAGGTAACACCTATATGTGATATGATAGGATATGTGTCTTTCGCTTTCTCACTTACTCCAAGTTGCGTGATTACTTCTAGACTCATCTATGGTGCTGCAAATGGCATTGTTTCATTTTTTCACTTGCTCATATTCCATCTGTACATGTAGCAGTTCTTCTTTGTCCACCCATCTGTCGGTGGACTTTTTGGTTACTTCCATATCTTGGCTATTGTAATACTATGCAATGCAGATTTGCGTACCTTTGTCCTTCCAATTCTGTCTTCTTAGTTTATAGGTCCAGGAATAGGTCTGCTGGATCATATGGTAGCTCAATGTTTACCTTTAAAAGGCAATTCTATTCCGTTCTCCTTAGTGGCTCTTTCCAGGTTACGTCCCACTTAAAGTGGAGGGTATGTATTTCTTCCCAGCACCTTCAGCATTTATTCTTTGTAGTTTTTGCTGATGGTTATTCTGAGTGGTGTGAGCTGATACCTCTTTGTGGTTGAATTTGCATGTGTCTCATAATGCGTTGAAATTGAGCTGTAAGACATGTCCTTTTTATTTTTCCAGCTGTGATTGGAGCTTATTTCTTCAAAGTGTTTTCTTAAAGTATGTGTCACCATTTGAAATATTTTGGCCATTATCTCCCTCAAGACATTTTGAGGGCAGGTTTCATTTACAGCCCTGCAGTACTTGTTCATATGAAGTGACCATTAGCTCAGGCTTTAAACCTGCTTTTGCAGGTAACGGCCAGAGAGCGGCAGCCTTTCTACGTTCCCCTTGCTGCTACTAGGGAAACAGACCTACCGGTCCGTGGTGTTCTTCGGTTATAAATTAGAGTGCAATGTGCCCGGATAAACCCACAAATGTTGATGTCTCCTTGCTTTTCTTTGTTTTTAAATTTAATTTATATTTATTATTAATTAGAGTAATATTCCATTGTGTACGTGGACCACTTCTTCTTGGTGCATTCCTCGGTTGATGGACATTTTCATTGCTTCCAAGTGTTGGCTATGGTAAATATTGCTGGCGTACAGGTTTGCCAGCCTGTGACTTTTTGATTCTCATTTTCTCAGGTGATAGGCCAAGCAGTGGTTGTGATTGATTGACTGGTAGCTCAATGTTTCCCTTTTCAAAGCACCTACATTGTGTTTTCATTATTGGCTCTTTACATGCCCCCCCTTACCACCGAGGGTACGCATTTCTCCACACTCCCGTCACCGTTTATTTTTTGCAGCACTTTTCCTAATGGCCATTGTGACTGCTGCGAGCTGATAGGTTTTTGTAATATGGGTATGCATGTCATTAAAATTTTTAAAATTCATCATATTCCTACGCCTTTTTCTTTTCTCTTAAAAGAAAAAACCGTGAGTACAATATAGCTCTTGAAATTGTCTTCTTCGAAGGTTGCCCTCTTCTGAATTTTTTGGTCGATTTTTGACCCCAGAAATTTTCTGGAGGGCAGGCGCCATTTACAGAACTGCAAGTTGGTGAAAATTTAGTGACCTTTTGCAGTGGGTTCAAAGCTGCTGTTGTGGGAAACGTCCACAAGGAGGTAGCATTTCTCCATTCCCCAATCTGGGTACTAGGGCAGCAGAGCCTTTCTGGAAGTCATTGTCCTAGGTTGTAAATTAGAATGGAATTTGCCAGGAGAAATCCCCATAAGTTTATGTCTCATTACTTCTTCTTGGTTTTTAAAATTTTTTTAATCTGGGTAAAGTTTAGAAAATTGTTTGTCCTAGGTGTACACAATCTGGTTCATTTGTACATTATGTATGTCTATTAATGTACAGATCCCCTTCCCATGTAAAATATTACAGTGTTCCATCGACCTCCCTTGCTATATGTTCGGTCTTTTTGATACATGTATATAATATGTATTTGTATATGTATAGTCACACTAATCTTCATTTCTCAATTTCCCCCCTCCTTTCCTTTTAGATGAGCATAGTTTGTTTTCTACGCCTGTGAGTGTCTTTCTCTTTGGAAATATGTTCATCTGTGTCAGTTATTAGATAATGCCGTACGTGATAATATGGGATATAGGTCTTTTGCTTTCCGACCTACTTCATGTTTTGTGCTTATCTCCAGGTTCATCTATGGTGCCTCAAAGAGCAGTGCTTCAATGTTTTCCATGGCTAATATTCCATTGTGTACATGGACCACTTCTTCTTGGTGCATTTCTCTGTTGATGGACATTTTCGTTGCTTCCAAGCGTTGCCTATGGTAAATATTGCTGGAGTGCAGGATTGCCAGCCTGCGATTTTTGATTTTCATTCTCTCAGGTGATAGACCCAGCAGTGGGTATGATTGATTGACTGGTATGGTAGCTCAACGTTTACCTTTTCAAGGCACCTCAATTGTGCTGTCATTAGTGGCTCTTACCACGTCCCCCTTAGAATCGAGGGTACGCATTTCTCCACAATCACGTCAGCATTTATTGTTTGCAGCATTTTTGTTGATGGCCATTCTGACTGGGGTGAGCTGATAGGTTTTTGTAATTTGGGTTTACATGTCTGTAAAAATTCCTACAATTCATCATTTTTCCACGCCTTTTGCTTTTCTGTTAAAAGAAAAAAGAGTGTGAGTATAATATACCTCTTCAAATTTTCTTTTTGGAAGGTTGCACTCTAGAATTTTTTGGTCGATTTTCGACCTCAGTATTTTTTGGAGGGCAGGTGTCATTTACAGAACTGCAATTGGTGAACATTTAGTGACCTTTTGCAGTGGGTTTAAAGCTGCTGTTGTGGGAAACGGCCACAAGGATGCAGCATTTCTCCATTCCCAAATCGGGGTACTAGGGCAGCAGAGCCCGTTCTGGAAGTCGTTTGCCTAGGTGGTCAATTTGAATGGAATGTGCCAGGAAAACCCCCCATAAGTTTATGTCTCATTACTCCTAGTTCGTTGTTTTAATTTTTTCAATTGGGGTAATGGTTAGAATGTTGCTTGTCCAAGGTGTACACACTCTGGTTCATCTACATATTCTATATACCTATTTATGTAGAGATCCTCTTCCCGTGTAAATTATTACAGAGTGTTCCGTAAACCTTCCTTGCTATATGGTCGGTCTTTTTGATATATGTATATAATATGTATTTGTATACATATGGTAACGCTAATCTTCATTTATCCATTCCCCCACCTTTCCTTTTAGATAAGCATAGTTTTTTTTTTTAATAAGTCTGTGATGGACTTTCTCTGTGGAAATATGTTCATTTGTGTCAGTTACTAGAGAACGCCTATAAGTGATATCATGGGATATAGGACTTTTGCTTTCCGACTTACCTCATGTTCTGTGATTATCTCCAAGATCATCTATGGTGCCTCAAAGAGCAGTGTTTCATTGTTTTCCATGGCTAGTATTCATTGTGTACATGGGCCGCTTCTTCCTTTTCCTTTCATCTGTTGATGGACATTTTGGTTGCTTCACTGTCTTGTCTATTGTGAATAAGGCTGCAGTGCAGCTTTTGCAGCCCGGGTCTTCTTCATTCTGGTCTTCTCAGGTGAGAGGCCCATTGGTGCGCCTGCTGGATTGAATGGTACCTCAATTTTTCCTTTTCAACGCAGCTCCTTTCTGTTCTCATTATTAGCGTTTAACCCTTTTACATCTCACCAGCAGCTAGAGGGTACACAGTTCTCTAAAACCTCTTCAGCATTGACTGTAGACTTTTTGCCAATGGTCAGTCGACGGGTGTGAGTTGAAAACTTTTCGTAGATTAGATTGCATGAGTCTAATACTTCCTGAGGTTGAGCTTTTATCCATTTCCCTTTCTTTAAAAAGAAAGTGAGTAAAACTTACCTCTTCATACTAGCTTCGTGAACATTTTGCCTGTTTTGAATTTTTTTTATCCATTCCCTACCTCAGCACAATTTTGAGGGCAGGTGTCCTTTACAGCCCTGCGTCCTTGTGAATGAATGGTAAGTGACCATTAGCTGTGGGTTAAAAGCTGCTGTTGCGGGAATCGGCCACAAGGCGGCAGCATTTCTCCTTTACCAAATCTGGTTACTAGGGCAACAGAGCCTTACTGGAAGTGGTGTTCTAGGTTGTAAATTAGAATGGAATGTGCGAGGCAAAAGCCCTTTAAGTTTATGTCTCATTACTTCTTGTTGGTATTTTTAACTTAATTTTTATTTTTTTTCACAGCAAACTTGATTACAATGTTTTGTTTGTTCTAGGTGTGCAAGATGTGGTTCTTTCACACATATACATATATCTATTTTTCTTCGGATCCTTTTCCCATGTAGATTACGACACAATGTTGAGTAGTCTTCTCTTGGTATTGCGTAGGTCTTTGGTGATTATATATTTCACATGTGTTTGTATCTCTCTGTTCACCTCAATACGGTAATGTATCCAATCTTCACACCTTTCCATTTGGTGAACCATAAGATTTTTTTTCATGAATCTATGATAGTGTTTCTCTGTGGAAATACCTTTGTTTGTATCATTTTTTAGGTAACACCTATATGTGATATGATAGGATATGTGTCTTTCGCTTTCTCACTTACTCCAAGTTGCGTGATTACTTCTAGACTCATCTATGGTGCTGCAAATGGCATTGTTTCATTTTTTCACTAGCTCATATTCCATCTGTACATGTAGCAGTTCTTCTTTGTCCACCCATCTGTCGTTGGACTTTTTGGTTACTTCCGTATCTTGGCCATTGTTATACTATGCAATGCAGATTTGCGTACCTGTGTCCTTCCAATTCTGTCTTCTTAGGTTATAGGTCCAGGAATAGGTCTGCTGGATCATATGGTAGCTCAATGTTTACCTTTTAAAGGCACCTCTATTCTTTTCTCTTTAGTGGCTCTTTCCAGGTTACGTCCCACTTAAAGTGGAGGGTATGCATTTCTTCCCAGCACCTTCAGCATTTATTCTTTGTAGTTTTTGCTGATGGTTATTCTGAGTGGTGTGAGCTGATACCTCTTTGTGGTTGAATTTGCATGTGTCTCATAATGCGTTGAAATTGAGCTGTAAGACATGTCCTTTTTATTTTTCCAGCTGTGATTGGAGCTTATTTCTTCAAAGTGTTTTCTTAAAGTATGTGTCACCATTTGAAATATTTTGGCCATTATCTCCCTCAAGACATTTTGAGGGCAGGTTTCATTTACAGCCCTGCAGTACTTGTTCATATGAAGTGACCATTAGCTCAGGCTTTAAACCTGCTTTTGCAGGTAACGGCCAGAGAGCGGCAGCCTTTCTACGTTCCCCTTGCTGCTACTAGGGAAACAGACCTACCGGTCCGTGGTGTTCTTCGGTTATAAATTAGAGTGCAATGTGCCCGGATAAACCCACAAATGTTGATGTCTCCTTGCTTTTCTTTGTTTTTAAATTTAATTTATATTTATTATTAATTAGAGTAATATTCCATTGTGTACGTGGACCACTTCTTCTTGGTGCATTCCTCGGTTGATGGACATTTTCATTGCTTCCAAGTGTTGGCTATGGTAAATATTGCTGGCGTACAGGTTTGCCAGCCTGTGACTTTTTGATTCTCATTTTCTCAGGTGATAGGCCAAGCAGTGGTTGTGATTGATTGACTGGTAGCTCAATGTTTCCCTTTTCAAAGCACCTACATTGTGTTTTCATTAGTGGCTCTTTACATGCCCCCCCTTACCACCGAGGGTACGCATTTCTCCACACTCCCGTCACCGTTTATTTTTTGCAGCACTTTTCCTAATGGCCATTGTGACTGCTGCGAGCTGATAGGTTTTTGTAATATGGGTATGCATGTCATTAAAATTTTTAAAATTCATCATATTCCTACGCCTTTTTCTTTTCTCTTAAAAGAAAAAACCGTGAGTACAATATAGCTCTTGAAATTGTCTTCTTCGAAGGTTGCCCTCTTCTGAATTTTTTGGTCGATTTTTGACCCCAGAAATTTTCTGGAGGGCAGGCGCCATTTACAGAACTGCAAGTTGGTGAAAATTTAGTGACCTTTTGCAGTGGGTTCAAAGCTGCTGTTGTGGGAAACGTCCACAAGGAGGTAGCATTTCTCCATTCCCCAATCTGGGTACTAGGGCAGCAGAGCCTTTCTGGAAGTCATTGTCCTAGGTTGTAAATTAGAATGGAATTTGCCAGGAGAAATCCCCATAAGTTTATGTCTCATTACTTATTCTTGGTTTTTAAAATTTTTTTAATCTGGGTAAAGTTTAGAAAATTGTTTGTCCTAGGTGTACACAATCTGGTTCATTTGTACATTATGTATGTCTATTAATGTACAGATCCCCTTCCCATGTAAAATATTACAGTGTTCCATCGACCTCCCTTGCTATATGTTCGGTCTTTTTGATACATGTATATAATATGTATTTGTATATGTATAGTCACACTAATCTTCATTTCTCAATTTCCCCCCTCCTTTCCTTTTAGATGAGCATAGTTTGTTTTCTACGCCTGTGAGTGTCTTTCTCTTTGGAAATATGTTCATCTGTGTCAGTTATTAGATAATGCCGTACGTGATAATATGGGATATAGGTCTTTTGCTTTCCGACCTACTTCATGTTTTGTGCTTATCTCCAGGTTCATCTATGGTGCCTCAAAGAGCAGTGCTTCAATGTTTTCCATGGCTAATATTCCATTGTGTACATGGACCACTTCTTCTTGGTGCATTTCTCTGTTGATGGACATTTTCGTTGCTTCCAAGCGTTGCCTATGGTAAATATTGCTGGAGTGCAGGATTGCCAGCCTGCGATTTTTGATTTTCATTCTCTCAGGTGATAGACCCAGCAGTGGGTATGATTGATTGACTGGTATGGTAGCTCAACGTTTACCTTTTCAAGGCACCTCAATTGTGCTGTCATTAGTGGCTCTTACCACGTCCCCCTTAGAATCGAGGGTACGCATTTCTCCACAATCACGTCAGCGTTTATCGTTTGCCGCATTTTTGTTGATGGCCATTCTGACTGGGGTGAGCTGATAGGTTTTTGTAATTTGGGTTTACATGTCTGTAAAAATTCCTACAATTCATCATTTTTCCACGCCTTTTGCTTTTCTGTTAAAAGAAAAAAGAAAAAGAGTGTGAGTATAATATACCTCTTCAAATTTTCTTTTTGGAAGGTTGCACTCTAGAATTTTTTGGTCGATTTTCGACCTCAGTATTTTTTGGAGGGCAGGTGTCATTTACAGAACTGCAATTGGTGAACATTTAGTGACCTTTTGCAGTGGGTTTAAAGCTGCTGTTGTGGGAAACGGCCACAAGGATGCAGCATTTCTCCATTCCCAAATCGGGGTACTAGGGCAGCAGAGCCGTTCTGGAAGTCGTTTGCCTAGGTGGTCAATTTGAATGGAATGTGCCAGGAAAACCCCCCATAAGTTTATGTCTCATTACTCCTAGTTCGTTGTTTTAATTTTTTCAATTGGGGTAATGGTTAGAATGTTGCTTGTCCAAGGTGTACACACTCTGGTTCATCTACATATTCTATATACCTATTTATGTAGAGATCCTCTTCCCGTGTAAATTATTACACAGTGTTCCGTAAACCTTCCTTGCTATATGGTCGGTCTTTTTGATATATGTATATAATATGTATTTGTATACATATGGTAACGCTAATCTTCATTTATCCATTCCCCCACCTTTCCTTTTAGATAAGCATAGTTTTTTTTTTTTAATAAGTCTGTGATGGACTTTCTCTGTGGAAATATGTTCATTTGTGTCAGTTATTAGAGAACGCCTATAAGTGATATCATGGGATATAGGACTTTTGCTTTCCGACTTACCTCATGTTCTGTGATTATCTCCAAGATCATCTATGGTGCCTCAAAGAGCAGTGTTTCATTGTTTTCCATGGCTAGTATTCATTGTGTACATGGGCCGCTTCTTCCTTTTCCTTTCATCTGTTGATGGACATTTTGGTTGCTTCACTGTCTTGTCTATTGTGAATAAGGCTGCAGTGCAGCTTTTGCAGCCCGGGTCTTCTTCATTCTGGTCTTCTCAGGTGAGAGGCCCATTGGTGCGCCTGCTGGATTGAATGGTACCTCAATTTTTCCTTTTCAACGCAGCTCCTTTCTGTTCTCATTATTAGCGTTTAACCCTTTTACATCTCACCAGCAGCTAGAGGGTACACAGTTCTCTAAAACCTCTTCAGCATTGACTGTAGACTTTTTGCCAATGGTCAGTCGACGGGTGTGAGTTGAAAACTTTTCGTAGATTAGATTGCATGAGTCTAATACTTCCTGAGGTTGAGCTTTTATCCATTTCCCTTTCTTTAAAAAGAGAGTGAGTAAAACTTACCTCTTCATACTAGCTTTGTGAACATTTTGCCTGTTTTGAATTTTTTTTATCCATTCCCTACCTCAGCACAATTTTGAGGGCAGGTGTCCTTTACAGCCCTGCGTCCTTGTGAATGAATGGTAAGTGACCATTAGCTGTGGGTTAAAAGCTGCTCTTGCGGGAATCGGCCACAAGGCGGCAGCATTTCTCCTTTACCAAATCTGGTTACTAGGGCAACAGAGCCTTACTGGAAGTGGTGTTCTAGGTTGCAAATTAGAATGGAATGTGCGAGGCAAAAGCCCTTTAAGTTTATGTCTCATTACTTCTTGTTGGTATTTTTAACTTAATTTTTATTTTTTATCACAGCAAACTTGATTACAATGTTTTGTTTGTTCTAGGTGTGCAAGATGTGGTTCTTTCACACATATACATATATCTATTCTTCTTCGGATCCTTTTCCCATGTAGGTTATGACACAGTGTTGAGTAGTCTTCTCTTGGTATTGCGTAGGTCTTTGGTGATTATGTATTTCACGTGTGTTTGTGTCTCTCTGTTAACCTCAATATGGTAATGTATCCAATCCTCACACCTTTCCATTTGGTGAACCATAAGTTTTTTTAATGAATCTATGATAGTGTTTCTCTGTGGAAATACCTTTGTCTGTATCATTTTTTAGGTAACACCTATATGCGATATGATAGGCTATGTGTCTTTCGCTTTCTCACTTACTCCGAGTTGCGTGATTACTTCTAGACTCATCTATGGTGCTGCAAATGGCATTGTTTCATTTTTTCACTAGCTCATATTCCATCTGTACAGGTAGCAGTTCTTCTTTGTCCACCCATCTGTCGGTGGACTTTTTGGTTACTTCCATATCTTGGCCATTGTAATACTGTGCAATGCAGATTTGCGTGCCTGTGTCCTTCCAATTCTGTCTTCTTAGGTTATAGGTCCAGGAATAGGTCTGCTGGATCATATGGTAGCTCAATGTTTACCTTTTAAAGGCACCTCTATTCTGATCTCTTTAGTGGCTCTTTCCAGGTTACGTCCCACTTAAAGTGGAGGGTATGTATTTCTTCCCAGCACCTTCAGCATTTATTCTTTGTAGTTTTTGCTGATGGTTATTCTGAGTGGTGTGAGCTGATACCTCTTTGTGGTTGAATTTGCATGTGTCTCATAATGCGTTGAAATTGAGCTTTAAGACTTGTCCTTTTTATTTTTCCAGCTGTGATTGGAGCTTATTTCTTCAAAGTGTTTTCTTAAAGTATGTGTCACCGTTTGAAATATTTTGGCCATGATCTCCCTCAAGACATTTTGAGGGCAGGTTTCATTTACAGCCCTGCAGTACTTGTTCATATGAAGTGACCATTAGCTCAGGCTTTAAACCTGCTTTTGCAGGTAACGGCCAGAGAGCGGCAGCCTTTCTACGTTCCCCTTGCTGCTACTAGGGAAACAGACCTACCGGTCCGTGGTGTTCTTCGGTTATAAATTAGAGTGCAATGTGCCCGGATAAACCCACAAATGTTGATGTCTCCTTGCTTTTCTTTGTTTTTAAATTTAATTTATATTTATTATTAATTAGAGTAATATTCCATTGTGTACGTGGACCACTTCTTCTTGGTGCATTCCTCGGTTGATGGACATTTTCATTGCTTCCAAGTGTTGGCTATGGTAAATATTGCTGGCGTACAGGTTTGCCAGCCTGTGACTTTTTGATTCTCATTTTCTCAGGTGATAGGCCAAGCAGTGGTTGTGATTGATTGACTGGTAGCTCAATGTTTCCCTTTTCAAAGCACCTACATTGTGTTTTCATTATTGGCTCTTTACATGCCCCCCCTTACCACCGAGGGTACGCATTTCTCCACACTCCCTTCACCGTTTATTTTTTGCAGCACTTTTCCTAATGGCCATTGTGACTGCTGCGAGCTGATAGGTTTTTGTAATATGGGTATGCATGTCATTAAAATTTTTAAAATTCATCATATTCCTACGCCTTTTTCTTTTCTCTTAAAAGAAAAAACCGTGAGTACAATATAGCTCTTGAAATTGTCTTCTTCGAAGGTTGCCCTCTTCTGAATTTTTTGGTCGATTTTTGACCCCAGAAATTTTCTGGAGGCCAGGCGCCATTTACAGAACTGCAAGTTGGTGAAAATTTAGTGACCTTTTGCAGTGGGTTCAAAGCTGCTGTTGTGGGAAACGTCCACAAGGAGGTAGCATTTCTCCATTCCCCAATCTGGGTACTAGGGCAGCAGAGCCTTTCTGGAAGTCATTGTCCTAGGTTGTAAATTAGAATGGAATTTGCCAGGAGAAATCCCCATAAGTTTATGTCTCATTACTTCTTCTTGGTTTTTAAAATTTTTTTAATCTGGGTAAAGTTTAGAAAATTGTTTGTCCTAGGTGTACACAATCTGGTTCATTTGTACATTATGTATGTCTATTAATGTACAGATCCTCTTCCCATGTAAAATATTACAGTGTTCCGTCGACCTCCCTTGCTATATGTTCGGTCTTTTTGATACATGTATATAATATGTATTTGTATATGTATAGTCACACTAATCTTCATTTCTCAATTTCCCCCCTCCTTTCCTTTTAGATGAGCATAGTTTCTTTTCTACGCCTGTGAGTGTCTTTCTCTTTGGAAATATGTTCATCTGTGTCAGTTATTAGATAATGCCGTACGTGATAATATGGGATATAGGTCTTTTGCTTTCCGACCTACTTCATGTTTTGTGATTATCTCCAGGCTCATCTATGGTGCCTCAAAGAGCAGTGCTTCAATGTTTTCCATGGCTAATATTCCATTGTGTACATGGACCACTTCTTCTTGGTGCATTCCTCTGTTGATGGACATTTTCGTTGCTTCCAAGCGTTGCCTATGGTAAATATTGCTGGAGTGCAGGATTGCCAGCCTGCGATTTTTGATTTTCATTCTCTCAGGTGATAGACCCAGCAGTGGGTATGATTGATTGACTGGTATGGTAGCTCAACGTTTACCTTTTCAAGGCACCTCAATTGTGCTTTCATTAGTGGCTCTTACTGCGTCCCCCCTTAGAATCGAGGGTACGCATCTCTCCACAATCACGTCAGCATTTATTGTTTGCAGCATTTTTGTTGATGGTCATTCTGACTGGTGTGAGCTGATAGGTTTTTGTAATTTGGGTTTACATGTCTGTAAAAATTCCTACAATTCATCATTTTTCCACGCCTTTTGCTTTTCTGTTAAAAGAAAAAAAGTGTGAGTATAATATACCTCTTCAAATTTTCTTTTTGGAAGGTTGCACTCTAGAGTTTTTTGGTCGATTTTCGACCTCAGTATATTTTGGAGGGCGGGTGTCATTTACAGACCTGCAATTGGTGAATATTTAGTGACCTTTTGCAGTGGGTTTAAAGCTGCTGTTGTGGGAAACGGCCACAAGGATGCAGCATTTCTCCATTCCCAAATCGGGGTACTAGGGCAGCAGAGCCGTTCTGGAAGTCGTTTGCCTAGGTGGTCAATTTGAATGGAATGTGCCAGGAAAACCCCCCATAAGTTTATGTCTCATTACTCCTAGTTCGTTGTTTTAATTTTTTCAATTGGGGTAATGGTTAGAATGTTGCTTGTCCAAGGTGTACACACTCTGGTTCATCTACATATTCTATATACCTATTTATGTAGAGATCCTCTTCCCGTGTAAATTATTACAGAGTGTTCCGTAAACCTTCCTTGCTATATGGTCGGTCTTTTTGATATATGTATATAATATGTATTTGTATACATATGGTAACGCTAATCTTCATTTATCCATTCCCCCACCTTTCCTTTTAGATAAGCATAGTTTTTTTTTTTAATAAGTCTGTGATGGACTTTCTCTGTGGAAATATGTTCATTTGTGTCAGTTATTAGAGAACGCCTATAAGTGATATCATGGGATATAGGACTTTTGCTTTCCGACTTACCTCATGTTCTGTGATTATCTCCAAGATCATCTATGGTGCCTCAAAGAGCAGTGTTTCATTGTTTTCCATGGCTAGTATTCATTGTGTACATGGGCCGCTTCTTCCTTTTCCTTTCATCTGTTGATGGACATTTTGGTTGCTTCACTGTCTTGTCTATTGTGAATAAGGCTGCAGTGCAGCTTTTGCAGCCCGGGTCTTCTTCATTCTGGTCTTCTCAGGTGAGAGGCCCATTGGTGCGCCTGCTGGATTGAATGGTACCTCAATTTTTCCTTTTCAACGCAGCTCCTTTCTGTTCTCATTATTAGCGTTTAACCCTTTTACATCTCACCAGCAGCTAGAGGGTACACAGTTCTCTAAAACCTCTTCAGCATTGACTGTAGACTTTTTGCCAATGGTCAGTCGACGGGTGTGAGTTGAAAACTTTTCGTAGATTAGATTGCATGAGTCTAATACTTCCTGAGGTTGAGCTTTTATCCATTTCCCTTTCTTTAAAAAGAAAGTGAGTAAAACTTACCTCTTCATACTAGCTTCGTGAACATTTTGCCTGTTTTGAATTTTTTTTATCCATTCCCTACCTCAGCACAATTTTGAGGGCAGGTGTCCTTTACAGCCCTGCGTCCTTGTGAATGAATGGTAAGTGACCATTAGCTGTGGGTTAAAAGCTGCTGTTGCGGGAATCGGCCACAAGGCGGCAGCATTTCTCCTTTACCAAATCTGGTTACTAGGGCAACAGAGCCTTACTGGAAGTGGTGTTCTAGGTTGTAAATTAGAATGGAATGTGCGAGGCAAAAGCCCTTTAAGTTTATGTCTCATTACTTCTTGTTGGTATTTTTAACTTAATTTTTATTTTTTTTCACAGCAAACTTGATTACAATGTTTTGTTTGTTCTAGGTGTGCAAGATGTGGTTCTTTCACACATATACATATATCTATTTTTCTTCGGATCCTTTTCCCATGTAGATTACGACACAATGTTGAGTAGTCTTCTCTTGGTATTGCGTAGGTCTTTGGTGATTATATATTTCACATGTGTTTGTATCTCTCTGTTCACCTCAATACGGTAATGTATCCAATCTTCACACCTTTCCATTTGGTGAACCATAAGATTTTTTTTCATGAATCTATGATAGTGTTTCTCTGTGGAAATACCTTTGTTTGTATCATTTTTTAGGTAACACCTATATGTGATATGATAGGATATGTGTCTTTCGCTTTCTCACTTACTCCAAGTTGCGTGATTACTTCTAGACTCATCTATGGTGCTGCAAATGGCATTGTTTCATTTTTTCACTAGCTCATATTCCATCTGTACATGTAGCAGTTCTTCTTTGTCCACCCATCTGTCGTTGGACTTTTTGGTTACTTCCGTATCTTGGCCATTGTTATACTATGCAATGCAGATTTGCGTACCTGTGTCCTTCCAATTCTGTCTTCTTAGGTTATAGGTCCAGGAATAGGTCTGCTGGATCATATGGTAGCTCAATGTTTACCTTTTAAAGGCACCTCTATTCTTTTCTCTTTAGTGGCTCTTTCCAGGTTACGTCCCACTTAAAGTGGAGGGTATGCATTTCTTCCCAGCACCTTCAGCATTTATTCTTTGTAGTTTTTGCTGATGGTTATTCTGAGTGGTGTGAGCTGATACCTCTTTGTGGTTGAATTTGCATGTGTCTCATAATGCGTTGAAATTGAGCTGTAAGACATGTCCTTTTTATTTTTCCAGCTGTGATTGGAGCTTATTTCTTCAAAGTGTTTTCTTAAAGTATGTGTCACCATTTGAAATATTTTGGCCATTATCTCCCTCAAGACATTTTGAGGGCAGGTTTCATTTACAGCCCTGCAGTACTTGTTCATATGAAGTGACCATTAGCTCAGGCTTTAAACCTGCTTTTGCAGGTAACGGCCAGAGAGCGGCAGCCTTTCTACGTTCCCCTTGCTGCTACTAGGGAAACAGACCTACCGGTCCGTGGTGTTCTTCGGTTATAAATTAGAGTGCAATGTGCCCGGATAAACCCACAAATGTTGATGTCTCCTTGCTTTTCTTTGTTTTTAAATTTAATTTATATTTATTATTAATTAGAGTAATATTCCATTGTGTACGTGGACCACTTCTTCTTGGTGCATTCCTCGGTTGATGGACATTTTCATTGCTTCCAAGTGTTGGCTATGGTAAATATTGCTGGCGTACAGGTTTGCCAGCCTGTGACTTTTTGATTCTCATTTTCTCAGGTGATAGGCCAAGCAGTGGTTGTGATTGATTGACTGGTAGCTCAATGTTTCCCTTTTCAAAGCACCTACATTGTGTTTTCATTAGTGGCTCTTTACATGCCCCCCCTTACCACCGAGGGTACGCATTTCTCCACACTCCCGTCACCGTTTATTTTTTGCAGCACTTTTCCTAATGGCCATTGTGACTGCTGCGAGCTGATAGGTTTTTGTAATATGGGTATGCATGTCATTAAAATTTTTAAAATTCATCATATTCCTACGCCTTTTTCTTTTCTCTTAAAAGAAAAAACCGTGAGTACAATATAGCTCTTGAAATTGTCTTCTTCGAAGGTTGCCCTCTTCTGAATTTTTTGGTCGATTTTTGACCCCAGAAATTTTCTGGAGGGCAGGCGCCATTTACAGAACTGCAAGTTGGTGAAAATTTAGTGACCTTTTGCAGTGGGTTCAAAGCTGCTGTTGTGGGAAACGTCCACAAGGAGGTAGCATTTCTCCATTCCCCAATCTGGGTACTAGGGCAGCAGAGCCTTTCTGGAAGTCATTGTCCTAGGTTGTAAATTAGAATGGAATTTGCCAGGAGAAATCCCCATAAGTTTATGTCTCATTACTTATTCTTGGTTTTTAAAATTTTTTTAATCTGGGTAAAGTTTAGAAAATTGTTTGTCCTAGGTGTACACAATCTGGTTCATTTGTACATTATGTATGTCTATTAATGTACAGATCCCCTTCCCATGTAAAATATTACAGTGTTCCATCGACCTCCCTTGCTATATGTTCGGTCTTTTTGATACATGTATATAATATGTATTTGTATATGTATAGTCACACTAATCTTCATTTCTCAATTTCCCCCCTCCTTTCCTTTTAGATGAGCATAGTTTGTTTTCTACGCCTGTGAGTGTCTTTCTCTTTGGAAATATGTTCATCTGTGTCAGTTATTAGATAATGCCGTACGTGATAATATGGGATATAGGTCTTTTGCTTTCCGACCTACTTCATGTTTTGTGCTTATCTCCAGGTTCATCTATGGTGCCTCAAAGAGCAGTGCTTCAATGTTTTCCATGGCTAATATTCCATTGTGTACATGGACCACTTCTTCTTGGTGCATTTCTCTGTTGATGGACATTTTCGTTGCTTCCAAGCGTTGCCTATGGTAAATATTGCTGGAGTGCAGGATTGCCAGCCTGCGATTTTTGATTTTCATTCTCTCAGGTGATAGACCCAGCAGTGGGTATGATTGATTGACTGGTATGGTAGCTCAACGTTTACCTTTTCAAGGCACCTCAATTGTGCTGTCATTAGTGGCTCTTACCACGTCCCCCTTAGAATCGAGGGTACGCATTTCTCCACAATCACGTCAGCATTTATTGTTTGCAGCATTTTTGTTGATGGCCATTCTGACTGGGGTGAGCTGATAGGTTTTTGTAATTTGGGTTTACATGTCTGTAAAAATTCCTACAATTCATCATTTTTCCACGCCTTTTGCTTTTCTGTTAAAAGAAAAAAGAGTGTGAGTATAATATACCTCTTCAAATTTTCTTTTTGGAAGGTTGCACTCTAGAATTTTTTGGTCGATTTTCGACCTCAGTATTTTTTGGAGGGCAGGTGTCATTTACAGAACTGCAATTGGTGAACATTTAGTGACCTTTTGCAGTGGGTTTAAAGCTGCTGTTGTGGGAAACGGCCACAAGGATGCAGCATTTCTCCATTCCCAAATCGGGGTACTAGGGCAGCAGAGCCCGTTCTGGAAGTCGTTTGCCTAGGTGGTCAATTTGAATGGAATGTGCCAGGAAAACCCCCCATAAGTTTATGTCTCATTACTCCTAGTTCGTTGTTTTAATTTTTTCAATTGGGGTAATGGTTAGAATGTTGCTTGTCCAAGGTGTACACACTCTGGTTCATCTACATATTCTATATACCTATTTATGTAGAGATCCTCTTCCCGTGTAAATTATTACAGAGTGTTCCGTAAACCTTCCTTGCTATATGGTCGGTCTTTTTGATATATGTATATAATATGTATTTGTATACATATGGTAACGCTAATCTTCATTTATCCATTCCCCCACCTTTCCTTTTAGATAAGCATAGTTTTTTTTTTTAATAAGTCTGTGATGGACTTTCTCTGTGGAAATATGTTCATTTGTGTCAGTTATTAGAGAACGCCTATAAGTGATATCATGGGATATAGGACTTTTGCTTTCCGACTTACCTCATGTTCTGTGATTATCTCCAAGATCATCTATGGTGCCTCAAAGAGCAGTGTTTCATTGTTTTCCATGGCTAGTATTCATTGTGTACATGGGCCGCTTCTTCCTTTTCCTTTCATCTGTTGATGGACATTTTGGTTGCTTCACTGTCTTGTCTATTGTGAATAAGGCTGCAGTGCAGCTTTTGCAGCCCGGGTCTTCTTCATTCTGGTCTTCTCAGGTGAGAGGCCCATTGGTGCGCCTGCTGGATTGAATGGTACCTCAATTTTTCCTTTTCAACGCAGCTCCTTTCTGTTCTCATTATTAGCGTTTAACCCTTTTACATCTCACCAGCAGCTAGAGGGTACACAGTTCTCTAAAACCTCTTCAGCATTGACTGTAGACTTTTTGCCAATGGTCAGTCGACGGGTGTGAGTTGAAAACTTTTCGTAGATTAGATTGCATGAGTCTAATACTTCCTGAGGTTGAGCTTTTATCCATTTCCCTTTCTTTAAAAAGAAAGTGAGTAAAACTTACCTCTTCATACTAGCTTCGTGAACATTTTGCCTGTTTTGAATTTTTTTTATCCATTCCCTACCTCAGCACAATTTTGAGGGCAGGTGTCCTTTACAGCCCTGCGTCCTTGTGAATGAATGGTAAGTGACCATTAGCTGTGGGTTAAAAGCTGCTGTTGCGGGAATCGGCCACAAGGCGGCAGCATTTCTCCTTTACCAAATCTGGTTACTAGGGCAACAGAGCCTTACTGGAAGTGGTGTTCTAGGTTGTAAATTAGAATGGAATGTGCGAGGCAAAAGCCCTTTAAGTTTATGTCTCATTACTTCTTGTTGGTATTTTTAACTTAATTTTTATTTTTTTTCACAGCAAACTTGATTACAATGTTTTGTTTGTTCTAGGTGTGCAAGATGTGGTTCTTTCACACATATACATATATCTATTCTTCTTCGGATCCTTTTCCCATGTAGATTACGACACAATGTTGAGTAGTCTTCTCTTGGTATTGCGTAGGTCTTTGGTGATTATATATTTCACATGTGTTTGTATCTCTCTGTTCACCTCAATACGGTAATGTATCCAATCTTCACACCTTTCCATTTGGTGAACCATAAGATTTTTTTTCATGAATCTATGATAGTGTTTCTCTGTGGAAATACCTTTGTTTGTATCATTTTTTAGGTAACACCTATATGTGATATGATAGGATATGTGTCTTTCACTTTCTCACTTACTCCAAGTTGCGTGATTACTTCTAGACTCATCTATGGTGCTGCAAATGGCATTGTTTCATTTTTTCACTAGCTCATATTCCATCTGTACATGTAGCAGTTCTTCTTTGTCCACCCATCTGTCGTTGGACTTTTTGGTTACTTCCGTATCTTGGCCATTGTTATACTATGCAATGCAGATTTGCGTACCTGTGTCCTTCCAATTCTGTCTTCTTAGGTTATAGGTCCAGGAATAGGTCTGCTGGATCATATGGTAGCTCAATGTTTACCTTTTAAAGGCACCTCTATTCTTTTCTCTTTAGTGGCTCTTTCCAGGTTACGTCCCACTTAAAGTGGAGGGTATGCATTTCTTCCCAGCACCTTCAGCATTTATTCTTTGTAGTTTTTGCTGATGGTTATTCTGAGTGGTGTGAGCTGATACCTCTTTGTGGTTGAATTTGCATGTGTCTCATAATGCGTTGAAATTGAGCTTTAAGACATGTCCTTTTTATTTTTCCAGCTGTGATTGGAGCTTATTTCTTCAAAGTGTTTTCTTAAAGTATGTGTCACCATTTGAAATATTTTGGCCATTATCTCCCTCAAGACATTTTGAGGGCAGGTTTCATTTACAGCCCTGCAGTACTTGTTCATATGAAGTGACCATTAGCTCAGGCTTTAAACCTGCTTTTGCAGGTAACGGCCAGAGAGCGGCAGCCTTTCTACATTCCCCTTGCTGCTACTAGGGAAACAGACCTACCGGTCCGTGGTGTTCTTCGGTTATAAATTAGAGTGCAATGTGCCCGGATAAACCCACAAATGTTGATGTCTCCTTGCTTTTCTTTGTTTTTAAATTTAATTTATATTTATTATTAATTAGAGTAATATTCCATTGTGTACGTGGACCACTTCTTCTTGGTGCATTCCTCGGTTGATGGACATTTTCATTGCTTCCAAGTGTTGGCTATGGTAAATATTGCTGGCGTACAGGTTTGCCAGCCTGTGACTTTTTGATTCTCATTTTCTCAGGTGATAGGCCAAGCAGTGGTTGTGATTGATTGACTGGTAGCTCAATGTTTCCCTTTTCAAAGCACCTACATTGTGTTTTCATTATTGGCTCTTTACATGCCCCCCCTTACCACCGAGGGTACGCATTTCTCCACACTCCCGTCACCGTTTATTTTTTGCAGCACTTTTCCTAATGGCCATTGTGACTGCTGCGAGCTGATAGGTTTTTGTAATATGGGTATGCATGTCATTAAAATTTTTAAAATTCATCATATTCCTACGCCTTTTTCTTTTCTCTTAAAAGAAAAAACCGTGAGTACAATATAGCTCTTGAAATTGTCTTCTTCGAAGGTTGCCCTCTTCTGAATTTTTTGGTCGATTTTTGACCCCAGAAATTTTCTGGAGGGCAGGCGCCATTTACAGAACTGCAAGTTGGTGAAAATTTAGTGACCTTTTGCAGTGGGTTCAAAGCTGCTGTTGTGGGAAACGTCCACAAGGAGGTAGCATTTCTCCATTCCCCAATCTGGGTACTAGGGCAGCAGAGCCTTTCTGGAAGTCATTGTCCTAGGTTGTAAATTAGAATGGAATTTGCCAGGAGAAATCCCCATAAGTTTATGTCTCATTACTTCTTCTTGGTTTTTAAAATTTTTTTAATCTGGGTAAAGTTTAGAAAATTGTTTGTCCTAGGTGTACACAATCTGGTTCATTTGTACATTATGTATGTCTATTAATGTACAGATCCTCTTCCCATGTAAAATATTACAGTGTTCCGTCGACCTCCCTTGCTATATGTTCGGTCTTTTTGATACATGTATATAATATGTATTTGTATATGTATAGTCACACTAATCTTCATTTCTCAATTTCCCCCCTCCTTTCCTTTTAGATGAGCATAGTTTGTTTTCTACGCCTGTGAGTGTCTTTCTCTTTGGAAATATGTTCATCTGTGTCAGTTATTAGATAATGCCGTACGTGATAATATGGGATATAGGTCTTTTGCTTTCCGACCTACTTCATGTTTTGTGATTATCTCCAGGCTCATCTATGGTGCCTCAAAGAGCAGTACTTCAATGTTTTCCATGGCTAATATTCCATTGTGTACATGGACCACTTCTTCTTGGTGCATTCCTCTGTTGATGGACATTTTCGTTGCTTCCAAGTGTTGCCTATGGTAAATATTGCTGGAGTGCAGGATTGCCAGCCTGCGATTTTTGATTTTCATTCTCTCAGGTGATAGACCCAGCAGTGGGTATGATTGATTGACTGGTATGGTAGCTCAACGTTTACCTTTTCAAGGCACCTCAATTGTGCTGTCATTAGTGGCTCTTACCACGTCCCCCTTAGAATCGAGGGTACGCATTTCTCCACAATCACGTCAGCATTTCTTGTTTGCAGCATTTTTGTTGATGGCCATTCTGACTGGGGTGAGCTGATAGGTTTTTGTAATTTGGGTTTACATGTCTGTAAAAATTCCTACAATTCATCATTTTTCCACGCCTTTTGCTTTTCTGTTAAAAGAAAAAAGAAAAAGAGTGTGAGTATAATATACCTCTTCAAATTTTCTTTTTGGAAGGTTGCACTCTAGAATTTTTTGGTCGATTTTCGACCTCAGTATTTTTTGGAGGGCAGGTGTCATTTACAGAACTGCAATTGGTGAACATTTAGTGACCTTTTGCAGTGGGTTTAAAGCTGCTGTTGTGGGAAACGGCCACAAGGATGCAGCATTTCTCCATTCCCAAATCGGGGTACTAGGGCAGCAGAGCCGTTCTGGAAGTCGTTTGCCTAGGTGGTCAATTTGAATGGAATGTGCCAGGAAAACCCCCCATAAGTTTATGTCTCATTACTCCTAGTTCGTTGTTTTAATTTTTTCAATTGGGGTAATGGTTAGAATGTTGCTTGTCCAAGGTGTACACACTCTGGTTCATCTACATATTCTATATACCTATTTATGTAGAGATCCTCTTCCCGTGTAAATTATTACACAGTGTTCCGTAAACCTTCCTTGCTATATGGTCGGTCTTTTTGATATATGTATATAATATGTATTTGTATACATATGGTAACGCTAATCTTCATTTATCCATTCCCCCACCTTTCCTTTTAGATAAGCATAGTTTTTTTTTTTTAATAAGTCTGTGATGGACTTTCTCTGTGGAAATATGTTCATTTGTGTCAGTTATTAGAGAACGCCTATAAGTGATATCATGGGATATAGGACTTTTGCTTTCCGACTTACCTCATGTTCTGTGATTATCTCCAAGATCATCTATGGTGCCTCAAAGAGCAGTGTTTCATTGTTTTCCATGGCTAGTATTCATTGTGTACATGGGCCGCTTCTTCCTTTTCCTTTCATCTGTTGATGGACATTTTGGTTGCTTCACTGTCTTGTCTATTGTGAATAAGGCTGCAGTGCAGCTTTTGCAGCCCGGGTCTTCTTCATTCTGGTCTTCTCAGGTGAGAGGCCCATTGGTGCGCCTGCTGGATTGAATGGTACCTCAATTTTTCCTTTTCAACGCAGCTCCTTTCTGTTCTCATTATTAGCGTTTAACCCTTTTACATCTCACCAGCAGCTAGAGGGTACACAGTTCTCTAAAACCTCTTCAGCATTGACTGTAGACTTTTTGCCAATGGTCAGTCGACGGGTGTGAGTTGAAAACTTTTCGTAGATTAGATTGCATGAGTCTAATACTTCCTGAGGTTGAGCTTTTATCCATTTCCCTTTCTTTAAAAAGAGAGTGAGTAAAACTTACCTCTTCATACTAGCTTTGTGAACATTTTGCCTGTTTTGAATTTTTTTTATCCATTCCCTACCTCAGCACAATTTTGAGGGCAGGTGTCCTTTACAGCCCTGCGTCCTTGTGAATGAATGGTAAGTGACCATTAGCTGTGGGTTAAAAGCTGCTCTTGCGGGAATCGGCCACAAGGCGGCAGCATTTCTCCTTTACCAAATCTGGTTACTAGGGCAACAGAGCCTTACTGGAAGTGGTGTTCTAGGTTGCAAATTAGAATGGAATGTGCGAGGCAAAAGCCCTTTAAGTTTATGTCTCATTACTTCTTGTTGGTATTTTTAACTTAATTTTTATTTTTTATCACAGCAAACTTGATTACAATGTTTTGTTTGTTCTAGGTGTGCAAGATGTGGTTCTTTCACACATATACATATATCTATTCTTCTTCGGATCCTTTTCCCATGTAGGTTATGACACAGTGTTGAGTAGTCTTCTCTTGGTATTGCGTAGGTCTTTGGTGATTATGTATTTCACGTGTGTTTGTGTCTCTCTGTTAACCTCAATATGGTAATGTATCCAATCCTCACACCTTTCCATTTGGTGAACCATAAGTTTTTTTAATGAATCTATGATAGTGTTTCTCTGTGGAAATACCTTTGTCTGTATCATTTTTTAGGTAACACCTATATGCGATATGATAGGCTATGTGTCTTTCGCTTTCTCACTTACTCCGAGTTGCGTGATTACTTCTAGACTCATCTATGGTGCTGCAAATGGCATTGTTTCATTTTTTCACTAGCTCATATTCCATCTGTACAGGTAGCAGTTCTTCTTTGTCCACCCATCTGTCGGTGGACTTTTTGGTTACTTCCATATCTTGGCCATTGTAATACTGTGCAATGCAGATTTGCGTGCCTGTGTCCTTCCAATTCTGTCTTCTTAGGTTATAGGTCCAGGAATAGGTCTGCTGGATCATATGGTAGCTCAATGTTTACCTTTTAAAGGCACCTCTATTCTGATCTCTTTAGTGGCTCTTTCCAGGTTACGTCCCACTTAAAGTGGAGGGTATGTATTTCTTCCCAGCACCTTCAGCATTTATTCTTTGTAGTTTTTGCTGATGGTTATTCTGAGTGGTGTGAGCTGATACCTCTTTGTGGTTGAATTTGCATGTGTCTCATAATGCGTTGAAATTGAGCTTTAAGACTTGTCCTTTTTATTTTTCCAGCTGTGATTGGAGCTTATTTCTTCAAAGTGTTTTCTTAAAGTATGTGTCACCGTTTGAAATATTTTGGCCATGATCTCCCTCAAGACATTTTGAGGGCAGGTTTCATTTACAGCCCTGCAGTACTTGTTCATATGAAGTGACCATTAGCTCAGGCTTTAAACCTGCTTTTGCAGGTAACGGCCAGAGAGCGGCAGCCTTTCTACGTTCCCCTTGCTGCTACTAGGGAAACAGACCTACCGGTCCGTGGTGTTCTTCGGTTATAAATTAGAGTGCAATGTGCCCGGATAAACCCACAAATGTTGATGTCTCCTTGCTTTTCTTTGTTTTTAAATTTAATTTATATTTATTATTAATTAGAGTAATATTCCATTGTGTACGTGGACCACTTCTTCTTGGTGCATTCCTCGGTTGATGGACATTTTCATTGCTTCCAAGTGTTGGCTATGGTAAATATTGCTGGCGTACAGGTTTGCCAGCCTGTGACTTTTTGATTCTCATTTTCTCAGGTGATAGGCCAAGCAGTGGTTGTGATTGATTGACTGGTAGCTCAATGTTTCCCTTTTCAAAGCACCTACATTGTGTTTTCATTAGTGGCTCTTTACATGCCCCCCCTTACCACCGAGGGTACGCATTTCTCCACACTCCCTTCACCGTTTATTTTTTGCAGCACTTTTCCTAATGGCCATTGTGACTGCTGCGAGCTGATAGGTTTTTGTAATATGGGTATGCATGTCATTAAAATTTTTAAAATTCATCATATTCCTACGCCTTTTTCTTTTCTCTTAAAAGAAAAAACCGTGAGTACAATATAGCTCTTGAAATTGTCTTCTTCGAAGGTTGCCCTCTTCTGAATTTTTTGGTCGATTTTTGACCCCAGAAATTTTCTGGAGGGCAGGCGCCATTTACAGAACTGCAAGTTGGTGAAAATTTAGTGACCTTTTGCAGTGGGTTCAAAGCTGCTGTTGTGGGAAACGTCCACAAGGAGGTAGCATTTCTCCATTCCCCAATCTGGGTACTAGGGCAGCAGAGCCTTTCTGGAAGTCATTGTCCTAGGTTGTAAATTAGAATGGAATTTGCCAGGAGAAATCCCCATAAGTTTATGTCTCATTACTTCTTCTTGGTTTTTAAAATTTTTTTAATCTGGGTAAAGTTTAGAAAATTGTTTGTCCTAGGTGTACACAATCTGGTTCATTTGTACATTATGTATGTCTATTAATGTACAGATCCTCTTCCCATGTAAAATATTACAGTGTTCCGTCGACCTCCCTTGCTATATGTTCGGTCTTTTTGATACATGTATATAATATGTATTTGTATATGTATAGTCACACTAATCTTCATTTCTCAATTTCCCCCCTCCTTTCCTTTTAGATGAGCATAGTTTGTTTTCTACGCCTGTGAGTGTCTTTCTCTTTGGAAATATGTTCATCTGTGTCAGTTATTAGATAATGCCGTACGTGATAATATGGGATATAGGTCTTTTGCTTTCCGACCTACTTCATGTTTTGTGATTATCTCCAGGCTCATCTATGGTGCCTCAAAGAGCAGTGCTTCAATGTTTTCCATGGCTAATATTCCATTGTGTACATGGACCACTTCTTCTTGGTGCATTCCTCTGTTGATGGACATTTTCGTTGCTTCCAAGCGTTGCCTATGGTAAATATTGCTGGAGTGCAGGATTGCCAGCCTGCGATTTTTGATTTTCATTCTCTCAGGTGATAGACCCAGCAGTGGGTATGATTGATTGACTGGTATGGTAGCTCAACGTTTACCTTTTCAAGGCACCTCAATTGTGCTTTCATTAGTGGCTCTTACTGCGTCCCCCCTTAGAATCGAGGGTACGCATCTCTCCACAATCACGTCAGCATTTATTGTTTGCAGCATTTTTGTTGATGGTCATTCTGACTGGTGTGAGCTGATAGGTTTTTGTAATTTGGGTTTACATGTCTGTAAAAATTCCTACAATTCATCATTTTTCCACGCCTTTTTCTTTTCTGTTAAAAGAAAAAAAGTGTGAGTATAATATACCTCTTCAAATTTTCTTTTTGGAAGGTTGCACTCTAGAGTTTTTTGGTCGATTTTCGACCTCAGTATATTTTGGAGGGCGGGTGTCATTTACAGACCTGCAATTGGTGAATATTTAGTGACCTTTTGCAGTGGGTTTAAAGCTGCTGTTGTGGGAAACGACCACAAGGATGCAGCATTTCTCCATTCCCAAATCTGGGTACTAGGGCAGCAGAGCCGTTCTGGAAGTCGTTTGCCTAGGTTGTAAATTTGAATGGAATGTGCCAGGAGAACCCCCCATAAGTTTATGTCTCATTACTCCTAGTTCGTTGTTTTAATTTTTTCAATTGGGGTAATGGTTAGAATGTTGCTTGTCCAATGTGTACACACTCTGGTTCATCTACATATTCTATATACCTATTTATGTAGAGATCCTCTTCCCGTGTAAATTATTACAGAGTGTTCCGTAAACCTTCCTTGCTATATGGTCGTTCTTTTTGATATATGTATATAATATGTATTTGTATACCTATGGTAACGCAAATCTTCATTTATCCATTCCCCCCACCTTTCCTTTTAGATAAGCATAGTTTTTTTTAATAAGTCTGTGATTGACTTTCTCTGTGGAAATATGTTCATTTGTGTCAGTTATTAGAGAACGCGTATAAGTGATATCATAGGATATAGGACTTTTGCTTTCCGACTTACCTCATGTTCTGTGATTATCTCCAAGATCATCTATGGTGCCTCAAAGAGCAGTGTTTCATTGTTTTCCATGGCTAGTATTCATTATGCACATGGACCGCTTCTTCTTTATCCTTTCATCTGTTGATGGACATTTTGGTTGCTTCACTGTCTTGTCTATTGTGAATAAGCCTGCAGTGCAGCTTTTGCAGCCCTGGTCTTCTTCATTCTGGTCTTCTTAGGTGAAGAGCCCATTGGTTCGCCTGCTGGATTGAATGGTACCTCTATTTTTCCTTTTCAACGCAGCTTCTTTCTGTTCTCATTATTAGCGTTTAACCCTTTTACATCTCACCAGCAGCTGGAGGGTACACAGTTCTCTAAAACCTCTTCAGCATTGATTGTTTGTAGACTTTTTGCCAATGGTCAGTCGACTGGTGTGAGTTGAAAACTTTTTGTAGGTTAGATAGCATGAGTCTAATACTTCCTGAGGTGGAGCTTTTATCCATTTTCCTTTCTTTAAAAAGAGAGTGAGTAAAACTTACCTCTTCATACTATCTTCTTGAAAATTTTGCCTGTTTTGAATTTTTTTTTATCCATTCCCTACCTCAGCACAATTTTGAGGGCAGGTGTCCTTTACAGCCCTGAGTCCTTGTGAATGGTAAGTGACCATTAGCTGTGGGTTAAAAGCTGCTGTTGCGGGAATCGGCCACAAGGCGGCAGCATTTCTCCTTTACCAAATCTGGTTACTAGGGCAACAGAGCCTTACTGGAAGTGGAGTTCTAGGTGGTAAATTAGAATGGAATGTGCGAGGAAAAAGCCCTTTAAGTTTATGTCTCATTACTTCTTGTTGGTATTTTTAACTTAATTTTTATTTTTTATCACAGCAAACTTGATTACAATGTTTTGTTTGTTCTAGGTGTGCAAGATGTGGTTCTTTCACACATATACATATATCTATTTTTCTTCGGATCCTTTTCCCATGTAGGTTACGAAACAATGTTGAGTAGTCTTCTCTTGGTATTGCGTAGGTCTTTGGTGATTATATATTTCACATGTGTTTGTATCTCTCTGTTAACCTCAATACGGTAATGTATCCAATCCTCACACCTTTCCATTTGGTGAACCATAAGTTTTTTTAATGAATCTATGATAGTGTTTCTCTGTGGAAATATCTTTGTTTGTATCATTTTTTAGGTAACACCTATATGTGATATGATAGGATATGTGTCTTTCGCTTTCTCACTTACTCCAAGTTGCGTGATTACTTCTAGACTCATCTATGGTGCTGCAAATGGCATTGTTTCATTTTTTCACTAGCTCATATTCCATCTGTACATGTAGCAGTTCTTCTTTGTCCACCCATCTGTCGGTGGACTTTTTGGTTACTTCCATATCTTGGCTATTGTAATACTATGCAATGCAGATTTGCGTACCTTTGTCCTTCCAATTCTGTCTTCTTAGTTTATAGGTCCAGGAATAGGTCTGCTGGATCATATGGTAGCTCAATGTTTACCTTTAAAAGGCAATTCTATTCCGTTCTCCTTAGTGGCTCTTTCCAGGTTACGTCCCACTTAAAGTGGAGGGTATGTATTTCTTCCCAGCACCTTCAGCATTTATTCTTTGTAGTTTTTGCTGATGGTTATTCTGAGTGGTGTGAGCTGATACCTCTTTGTGGTTGAATTTGCATGTGTCTCATAATGCGTTGAAATTGAGCTTTAAGACTTGTCCTTTTTATTTTTCCAGCTGTGATTGGAGCTTATTTCTTCAAAGTGTTTTCTTAAAGTATGTGTCACCATTTGAAATATTTTGGCCATTATCTCCCTCAAGACATTTTGAGGGCAGGTTTCATTTACAGCCCTGCAGTACTTGTTCATATGAAGTGACCATTAGCTCAGGCTTTAAACCTGCTTTTGCAGGTAACGGCCAGAGAGCGGCAGCCTTTCTACGTTCCCCTTGCTGCTACTAGGGAAACAGACCTACCGGTCCGTGGTGTTCTTCGGTTATAAATTAGAGTGCAATGTGCCCGGATAAACCCACAAATGTTGATGTCTCCTTGCTTTTCTTTGTTTTTAAATTTAATTTATATTTATTATTAATTAGAGTAATATTCCATTGTGTACGTGGACCACTTCTTCTTGGTGCATTCCTCGGTTGATGGACATTTTCATTGCTTCCAAGTGTTGGCTATGGTAAATATTGCTGGCGTACAGGTTTGCCAGCCTGTGACTTTTTGATTCTCATTTTCTCAGGTGATAGGCCAAGCAGTGGTTGTGATTGATTGACTGGTAGCTCAATGTTTCCCTTTTCAAAGCACCTACATTGTGTTTTCATTATTGGCTCTTTACATGCCCCCCCTTACCACCGAGGGTACGCATTTCTCCACACTCCCGTCACCGTTTATTTTTTGCAGCACTTTTCCTAATGGCCATTGTGACTGCTGCGAGCTGATAGGTTTTTGTAATATGGGTATGCATGTCATTAAAATTTTTAAAATTCATCATATTCCTACGCCTTTTTCTTTTCTCTTAAAAGAAAAAACCGTGAGTACAATATAGCTCTTGAAATTGTCTTCTTCGAAGGTTGCCCTCTTCTGAATTTTTTGGTCGATTTTTGACCCCAGAAATTTTCTGGAGGGCAGGCGCCATTTACAGAACTGCAAGTTGGTGAAAATTTAGTGACCTTTTGCAGTGGGTTCAAAGCTGCTGTTGTGGGAAACGTCCACAAGGAGGTAGCATTTCTCCATTCCCCAATCTGGGTACTAGGGCAGCAGAGCCTTTCTGGAAGTCATTGTCCTAGGTTGTAAATTAGAATGGAATTTGCCAGGAGAAATCCCCATAAGTTTATGTCTCATTACTTCTTCTTGGTTTTTAAAATTTTTTTAATCTGGGTAAAGTTTAGAAAATTGTTTGTCCTAGGTGTACACAATCTGGTTCATTTGTACATTATGTATGTCTATTAATGTACAGATCCCCTTCCCATGTAAAATATTACAGTGTTCCATCGACCTCCCTTGCTATATGTTCGGTCTTTTTGATACATGTATATAATATGTATTTGTATATGTATAGTCACACTAATCTTCATTTCTCAATTTCCCCCCTCCTTTCCTTTTAGATGAGCATAGTTTGTTTTCTACGCCTGTGAGTGTCTTTCTCTTTGGAAATATGTTCATCTGTGTCAGTTATTAGATAATGCCGTACGTGATAATATGGGATATAGGTCTTTTGCTTTCCGACCTACTTCATGTTTTGTGCTTATCTCCAGGTTCATCTATGGTGCCTCAAAGAGCAGTGCTTCAATGTTTTCCATGGCTAATATTCCATTGTGTACATGGACCACTTCTTCTTGGTGCATTTCTCTGTTGATGGACATTTTCGTTGCTTCCAAGCGTTGCCTATGGTAAATATTGCTGGAGTGCAGGATTGCCAGCCTGCGATTTTTGATTTTCATTCTCTCAGGTGATAGACCCAGCAGTGGGTATGATTGATTGACTGGTATGGTAGCTCAACGTTTACCTTTTCAAGGCACCTCAATTGTGCTGTCATTAGTGGCTCTTACCACGTCCCCCTTAGAATCGAGGGTACGCATTTCTCCACAATCATGTCAGCATTTATTGTTTGCAGCATTTTTGTTGATGGCCATTCTGACTGGGGTGAGCTGATAGGTTTTTGTAATTTGGGTTTACATGTCTGTAAAAATTCCTACAATTCATCATTTTTCCACGCCTTTTGCTTTTCTGTTAAAAGAAAAAAGAGTGTGAGTATAATATACCTCTTCAAATTTTCTTTTTGGAAGGTTGCACTCTAGAATTTTTTGGTCGATTTTCGACCTCAGTATTTTTTGGAGGGCAGGTGTCATTTACAGAACTGCAATTGGTGAACATTTAGTGACCTTTTGCAGTGGGTTTAAAGCTGCTGTTGTGGGAAACGGCCACAAGGATGCAGCATTTCTCCATTCCCAAATCGGGGTACTAGGGCAGCAGAGCCCGTTCTGGAAGTCGTTTGCCTAGGTGGTCAATTTGAATGGAATGTGCCAGGAAAACCCCCCATAAGTTTATGTCTCATTACTCCTAGTTCGTTGTTTTAATTTTTTCAATTGGGGTAATGGTTAGAATGTTGCTTGTCCAAGGTGTACACACTCTGGTTCATCTACATATTCTATATACCTATTTATGTAGAGATCCTCTTCCCGTGTAAATTATTACAGAGTGTTCCGTAAACCTTCCTTGCTATATGGTCGGTCTTTTTGATATATGTATATAATATGTATTTGTATACATATGGTAACGCTAATCTTCATTTATCCATTCCCCCACCTTTCCTTTTAGATAAGCATAGTTTTTTTTTTTTTAATAAGTCTGTGATGGACTTTCTCTGTGGAAATATGTTCATTTGTGTCAGTTATTAGAGAACGCCTATAAGTGATATCATGGGATATAGGACTTTTGCTTTCCGACTTACCTCATGTTCTGTGATTATCTCCAAGATCATCTATGGTGCCTCAAAGAGCAGTGTTTCATTGTTTTCCATGGCTAGTATTCATTGTGTACATGGGCCGCTTCTTCCTTTTCCTTTCATCTGTTGATGGACATTTTGGTTGCTTCACTGTCTTGTCTATTGTGAATAAGGCTGCAGTGCAGCTTTTGCAGCCCGGGTCTTCTTCATTCTGGTCTTCTCAGGTGAGAGGCCCATTGGTGCGCCTGCTGGATTGAATGGTACCTCAATTTTTCCTTTTCAACGCAGCTCCTTTCTGTTCTCATTATTAGCGTTTAACCCTTTTACATCTCACCAGCAGCTAGAGGGTACACAGTTCTCTAAAACCTCTTCAGCATTGACTGTAGACTTTTTGCCAATGGTCAGTCGACGGGTGTGAGTTGAAAACTTTTCGTAGATTAGATTGCATGAGTCTAATACTTCCTGAGGTTGAGCTTTTATCCATTTCCCTTTCTTTAAAAAGAAAGTGAGTAAAACTTACCTCTTCATACTAGCTTCGTGAACATTTTGCCTGTTTTGAATTTTTTTTATCCATTCCCTACCTCAGCACAATTTTGAGGGCAGGTGTCCTTTACAGCCCTGCGTCCTTGTGAATGAATGGTAAGTGACCATTAGCTGTGGGTTAAAAGCTGCTGTTGCGGGAATCGGCCACAAGGCGGCAGCATTTCTCCTTTACCAAATCTGGTTACTAGGGCAACAGAGCCTTACTGGAAGTGGTGTTCTAGGTTGCAAATTAGAATGGAATGTGCGAGGCAAAAGCCCTTTAAGTTTATGTCTCATTACTTCTTGTTGGTATTTTTAACTTAATTTTTATTTTTTATCACAGCAAACTTGATTACAATGTTTTGTTTGTTCTAGGTGTGCAAGATGTGGTTCTTTCACACATATACATATATCTATTTTTCTTCGTATCCTTTTCCCATGTAGATTACGACACAATGTTGAGTAGTCTTCTCTTGGTATTGCGTAGGTCTTTGGTGATTATATATTTCACATGTGTTTGTATCTCTCTGTTCACCTCAATACGGTAATGTATCCAATCTTCACACCTTTCCATTTGGTGAACCATAAGATTTTTTTTCATGAATCTATGATAGTGTTTCTCTGTGGAAATACCTTTGTTTGTATCATTTTTTAGGTAACACCTATATGTGATATGATAGGATATGTGTCTTTCGCTTTCTCACTTACTCCAAGTTGCGTGATTACTTCTAGACTCATCTATGGTGCTGCAAATGGCATTGTTTCATTTTTTCACTAGCTCATATTCCATCTGTACATGTAGCAGTTCTTCTTTGTCCACCCATCTGTCGTTGGACTTTTTGGTTACTTCCGTATCTTTGCCATTGTTATACTATGCAATGCAGATTTGCGTACCTGTGTCCTTCCAATTCTGTCTTCTTAGGTTATAGGTCCAGGAATAGGTCTGCTGGCTCATATGGTAGCTCAATGTTTACCTTTTAAAGGCACCTCTATTCTTTTCTCTTTAGTGGCTCTTTCCAGGTTACGTCCCACTTAAAGTGGAGGGTATGCATTTCTTCCCAGCACCTTCAGCATTTATTCTTTGTAGTTTTTGCTGATGGTTATTCTGAGTGGTGTGAGCTGATACCTCTTTGTGGTTGAATTTGCATGTGTCTCATAATGCGTTGAAATTGAGCTGTAAGACATGTCCTTTTTATTTTTCCAGCTGTGATTGGAGCTTATTTCTTCAAAGTGTTTTCTTAAAGTATGTGTCACCATTTGAAATATTTTGGCCATTATCTCCCTCAAGACATTTTGAGGGCAGGTTTCATTTACAGCCCTGCAGTACTTGTTCATATGAAGTGACCATTAGCTCAGGCTTTAAACCTGCTTTTGCAGGTAACGGCCAGAGAGCGGCAGCCTTTCTACGTTCCCCTTGCTGCTACTAGGGAAACAGACCTACCGGTCCGTGGTGTTCTTCGGTTATAAATTAGAGTGCAATGTGCCCGGATAAACCCACAAATGTTGATGTCTCCTTGCTTTTCTTTGTTTTTAAATTTAATTTATATTTATTATTAATTAGAGTAATATTCCATTGTGTACGTGGACCACTTCTTCTTGGTGCATTCCTCGGTTGATGGACATTTTCATTGCTTCCAAGTGTTGGCTATGGTAAATATTGCTGGCGTACAGGTTTGCCAGCCTGTGACTTTTTGATTCTCATTTTCTCAGGTGATAGGCCAAGCAGTGGTTGTGATTGATTGACTGGTAGCTCAATGTTTCCCTTTTCAAAGCACCTACATTGTGTTTTCATTATTGGCTCTTTACATGCCCCCCCTTACCACCGAGGGTACGCATTTCTCCACACTCCCGTCACCGTTTATTTTTTGCAGCACTTTTCCTAATGGCCATTGTGACTGCTGCGAGCTGATAGGTTTTTGTAATATGGGTATGCATGTCATTAAAATTTTTAAAATTCATCATATTCCTACGCCTTTTTCTTTTCTCTTAAAAGAAAAAACCGTGAGTACAATATAGCTCTTGAAATTGTCTTCTTCGAAGGTTGCCCTCTTCTGAATTTTTTGGTCGATTTTTGACCCCAGAAATTTTCTGGAGGGCAGGCGCCATTTACAGAACTGCAAGTTGGTGAAAATTTAGTGACCTTTTGCAGTGGGTTCAAAGCTGCTGTTGTGGGAAACGTCCACAAGGAGGTAGCATTTCTCCATTCCCCAATCTGGGTACTAGGGCAGCAGAGCCTTTCTGGAAGTCATTGTCCTAGGTTGTAAATTAGAATGGAATTTGCCAGGAGAAATCCCCATAAGTTTATGTCTCATTACTTCTTCTTGGTTTTTAAAATTTTTTTAATCTGGGTAAAGTTTAGAAAATTGTTTGTCCTAGGTGTACACAATCTGGTTCATTTGTACATTATGTATGTCTATTAATGTACAGATCCTCTTCCCATGTAAAATATTACAGTGTTCCGTCGACCTCCCTTGCTATATGTTCGGTCTTTTTGATACATGTATATAATATGTATTTGTATATGTATAGTCACACTAATCTTCATTTCTCAATTTCCCCCCTCCTTTCCTTTTAGATGAGCATAGTTTGTTTTCTACGCCTGTGAGTGTCTTTCTCTTTGGAAATATGTTCATCTGTGTCAGTTATTAGATAATGCCGTACGTGATAATATGGGATATAGGTCTTTTGCTTTCCGACCTACTTCATGTTTTGTGATTATCTCCAGGCTCATCTATGGTGCCTCAAAGAGCAGTACTTCAATGTTTTCCATGGCTAATATTCCATTGTGTACATGGACCACTTCTTCTTGGTGCATTCCTCTGTTGATGGACATTTTCGTTGCTTCCAAGTGTTGCCTATGGTAAATATTGCTGGAGTGCAGGATTGCCAGCCTGCGATTTTTGATTTTCATTCTCTCAGGTGATAGACCCAGCAGTGGGTATGATTGATTGACTGGTATGGTAGCTCAACGTTTACCTTTTCAAGGCACCTCAATTGTGCTGTCATTAGTGGCTCTTACCACGTCCCCCTTAGAATCGAGGGTACGCATTTCTCCACAATCACGTCAGCATTTCTTGTTTGCAGCATTTTTGTTGATGGCCATTCTGACTGGGGTGAGCTGATAGGTTTTTGTAATTTGGGTTTACATGTCTGTAAAAATTCCTACAATTCATCATTTTTCCACGCCTTTTGCTTTTCTGTTAAAAGAAAAAAGAAAAAGAGTGTGAGTATAATATACCTCTTCAAATTTTCTTTTTGGAAGGTTGCACTCTAGAATTTTTTGGTCGATTTTCGACCTCAGTATTTTTTGGAGGGCAGGTGTCATTTACAGAACTGCAATTGGTGAACATTTAGTGACCTTTTGCAGTGGGTTTAAAGCTGCTGTTGTGGGAAACGGCCACAAGGATGCAGCATTTCTCCATTCCCAAATCGGGGTACTAGGGCAGCAGAGCCGTTCTGGAAGTCGTTTGCCTAGGTGGTCAATTTGAATGGAATGTGCCAGGAAAACCCCCCATAAGTTTATGTCTCATTACTCCTAGTTCGTTGTTTTAATTTTTTCAATTGGGGTAATGGTTAGAATGTTGCTTGTCCAAGGTGTACACACTCTGGTTCATCTACATATTCTATATACCTATTTATGTAGAGATCCTCTTCCCGTGTAAATTATTACAGAGTGTTCCGTAAACCTTCCTTGCTATATGGTCGGTCTTTTTGATATATGTATATAATATGTATTTGTATACATATGGTAACGCTAATCTTCATTTATCCATTCCCCCACCTTTCCTTTTAGATAAGCATAGTTTTTTTTTTTTAATAAGTCTGTGATGGACTTTCTCTGTGGAAATATGTTCATTTGTGTCAGTTATTAGAGAACGCCTATAAGTGATATCATGGGATATAGGACTTTTGCTTTCCGACTTACCTCATGTTCTGTGATTATCTCCAAGATCATCTATGGTGCCTCAAAGAGCAGTGTTTCATTGTTTTCCATGGCTAGTATTCATTGTGTACATGGGCCGCTTCTTCCTTTTCCTTTCATCTGTTGATGGACATTTTGGTTGCTTCACTGTCTTGTCTATTGTGAATAAGGCTGCAGTGCAGCTTTTGCAGCCCGGGTCTTCTTCATTCTGGTCTTCTCAGGTGAGAGGCCCATTGGTGCGCCTGCTGGATTGAATGGTACCTCAATTTTTCCTTTTCAACGCAGCTCCTTTCTGTTCTCATTATTAGCGTTTAACCCTTTTACATCTCACCAGCAGCTAGAGGGTACACAGTTCTCTAAAACCTCTTCAGCATTGACTGTAGACTTTTTGCCAATGGTCAGTCGACGGGTGTGAGTTGAAAACTTTTCGTAGATTAGATTGCATGAGTCTAATACTTCCTGAGGTTGAGCTTTTATCCATTTCCCTTTCTTTAAAAAGAGAGTGAGTAAAACTTACCTCTTCATACTAGCTTTGTGAACATTTTGCCTGTTTTGAATTTTTTTTATCCATTCCCTACCTCAGCACAATTTTGAGGGCAGGTGTCCTTTACAGCCCTGCGTCCTTGTGAATGAATGGTAAGTGACCATTAGCTGTGGGTTAAAAGCTGCTCTTGCGGGAATCGGCCACAAGGCGGCAGCATTTCTCCTTTACCAAATCTGGTTACTAGGGCAACAGAGCCTTACTGGAAGTGGTGTTCTAGGTTGCAAATTAGAATGGAATGTGCGAGGCAAAAGCCCTTTAAGTTTATGTCTCATTACTTCTTGTTGGTATTTTTAACTTAATTTTTATTTTTTATCACAGCAAACTTGATTACAATGTTTTGTTTGTTCTAGGTGTGCAAGATGTGGTTCTTTCACACATATACATATATCTATTCTTCTTCGGATCCTTTTCCCATGTAGGTTATGACACAGTGTTGAGTAGTCTTCTCTTGGTATTGCGTAGGTCTTTGGTGATTATGTATTTCACGTGTGTTTGTGTCTCTCTGTTAACCTCAATATGGTAATGTATCCAATCCTCACACCTTTCCATTTGGTGAACCATAAGTTTTTTTAATGAATCTATGATAGTGTTTCTCTGTGGAAATACCTTTGTCTGTATCATTTTTTAGGTAACACCTATATGCGATATGATAGGCTATGTGTCTTTCGCTTTCTCACTTACTCCGAGTTGCGTGATTACTTCTAGACTCATCTATGGTGCTGCAAATGGCATTGTTTCATTTTTTCACTAGCTCATATTCCATCTGTACAGGTAGCAGTTCTTCTTTGTCCACCCATCTGTCGGTGGACTTTTTGGTTACTTCCATATCTTGGCCATTGTCATACTGTGCAATGCAGATTTGCGTGCCTGTGTCCTTCCAATTCTGTCTTCTTAGGTTATAGGTCCAGGAATAGGTCTGCTGGATCATATGGTAGCTCAATGTTTACCTTTTAAAGGCACCTCTATTCTGATCTCTTTAGTGGCTCTTTCCAGGTTACGTCCCACTTAAAGTGGAGGGTATGTATTTCTTCCCAGCACCTTCAGCATTTATTCTTTGTAGTTTTTGCTGATGGTTATTCTGAGTGGTGTGAGCTGATACCTCTTTGTGGTTGAATTTGCATGTGTCTCATAATGCGTTGAAATTGAGCTTTAAGACTTGTCCTTTTTATTTTTCCAGCTGTGATTGGAGCTTATTTCTTCAAAGTGTTTTCTTAAAGTATGTGTCACCGTTTGAAATATTTTGGCCATGATCTCCCTCAAGACATTTTGAGGGCAGGTTTCATTTACAGCCCTGCAGTACTTGTTCATATGAAGTGACCATTAGCTCAGGCTTTAAACCTGCTTTTGCAGGTAACGGCCAGAGAGCGGCAGCCTTTCTACGTTCCCCTTGCTGCTACTAGGGAAACAGACCTACCGGTCCGTGGTGTTCTTCGGTTATAAATTAGAGTGCAATGTGCCCGGATAAACCCACAAATGTTGATGTCTCCTTGCTTTTCTTTGTTTTTAAATTTAATTTATATTTATTATTAATTAGAGTAATATTCCATTGTGTACGTGGACCACTTCTTCTTGGTGCATTCCTCGGTTGATGGACATTTTCATTGCTTCCAAGTGTTGGCTATGGTAAATATTGCTGGCGTACAGGTTTGCCAGCCTGTGACTTTTTGATTCTCATTTTCTCAGGTGATAGGCCAAGCAGTGGTTGTGATTGATTGACTGGTAGCTCAATGTTTCCCTTTTCAAAGCACCTACATTGTGTTTTCATTAGTGGCTCTTTACATGCCCCCCCTTACCACCGAGGGTACGCATTTCTCCACACTCCCTTCACCATTTATTTTTTGCAGCACTTTTCCTAATGGCCATTGTGACTGCTGCGAGCTGATAGGTTTTTGTAATATGGGTATGCATGTCATTAAAATTTTTAAAATTCATCATATTCCTACGCCTTTTTCTTTTCTCTTAAAAGAAAAAACCGTGAGTACAATATAGCTCTTGAAATTGTCTTCTTCGAAGGTTGCCCTCTTCTGAATTTTTTGGTCGATTTTTGACCCCAGAAATTTTCTGGAGGGCAGGCGCCATTTACAGAACTGCAAGTTGGTGAAAATTTAGTGACCTTTTGCAGTGGGTTCAAAGCTGCTGTTGTGGGAAACGTCCACAAGGAGGTAGCATTTCTCCATTCCCCAATCTGGGTACTAGGGCAGCAGAGCCTTTCTGGAAGTCATTGTCCTAGGTTGTAAATTAGAATGGAATTTGCCAGGAGAAATCCCCATAAGTTTATGTCTCATTACTTCTTCTTGGTTTTTAAAATTTTTTTAATCTGGGTAAAGTTTAGAAAATTGTTTGTCCTAGGTGTACACAATCTGGTTCATTTGTACATTATGTATGTCTATTAATGTACAGATCCTCTTCCCATGTAAAATATTACAGTGTTCCGTCGACCTCCCTTGCTATATGTTCGGTCTTTTTGATACATGTATATAATATGTATTTGTATATGTATAGTCACACTAATCTTCATTTCTCAATTTCCCCCCTCCTTTCCTTTTAGATGAGCATAGTTTGTTTTCTACGCCTGTGAGTGTCTTTCTCTTTGGAAATATGTTCATCTGTGTCAGTTATTAGATAATGCCGTACGTGATAATATGGGATATAGGTCTTTTGCTTTCCGACCTACTTCATGTTTTGTGATTATCTCCAGGCTCATCTATGGTGCCTCAAAGAGCAGTGCTTCAATGTTTTCCATGGCTAATATTCCATTGTGTACATGGACCACTTCTTCTTGGTGCATTCCTCTGTTGATGGACATTTTCGTTGCTTCCAAGCGTTGCCTATGGTAAATATTGCTGGAGTGCAGGATTGCCAGCCTGCGATTTTTGATTTTCATTCTCTCAGGTGATAGACCCAGCAGTGGGTATGATTGATTGACTGGTATGGTAGCTCAACGTTTACCTTTTCAAGGCACCTCAATTGTGCTGTCATTAGTGGCTCTTACCACGTCCCCCTTAGAATCGAGGGTACGCATTTCTCCACAATCACGTCAGCATTTCTTGTTTGCAGCATTTTTGTTGATGGCCATTCTGACTGGGGTGAGCTGATAGGTTTTTGTAATTTGGGTTTACATGTCTGTAAAAATTCCTACAATTCATCATTTTTCCACGCCTTTTGCTTTTCTGTTAAAAGAAAAAAGAAAAAGAGTGTGAGTATAATATACCTCTTCAAATTTTCTTTTTGGAAGGTTGCACTCTAGAATTTTTTGGTCGATTTTCGACCTCAGTATTTTTTGGAGGGCAGGTGTCATTTACAGAACTGCAATTGGTGAACATTTAGTGACCTTTTGCAGTGGGTTTAAAGCTGCTGTTGTGGGAAACGGCCACAAGGATGCAGCATTTCTCCATTCCCAAATCGGGGTACTAGGGCAGCAGAGCCGTTCTGGAAGTCGTTTGCCTAGGTGGTCAATTTGAATGGAATGTGCCAGGAAAACCCCCCATAAGTTTATGTCTCATTACTCCTAGTTCGTTGTTTTAATTTTTTCAATTGGGGTAATGGTTAGAATGTTGCTTGTCCAAGGTGTACACACTCTGGTTCATCTACATATTCTATATACCTATTTATGTAGAGATCCTCTTCCCGTGTAAATTATTACAGAGTGTTCCGTAAACCTTCCTTGCTATATGGTCGGTCTTTTTGATATATGTATATAATATGTATTTGTATACATATGGTAACGCTAATCTTCATTTATCCATTCCCCCACCTTTCCTTTTAGATAAGCATAGTTTTTTTTTTTAATAAGTCTGTGATGGACTTTCTCTGTGGAAATATGTTCATTTGTGTCAGTTATTAGAGAACGCCTATAAGTGATATCATGGGATATAGGACTTTTGCTTTCCGACTTACCTCATGTTCTGTGATTATCTCCAAGATCATCTATGGTGCCTCAAAGAGCAGTGTTTCATTGTTTTCCATGGCTAGTATTCATTGTGTACATGGGCCGCTTCTTCCTTTTCCTTTCATCTGTTGATGGACATTTTGGTTGCTTCACTGTCTTGTCTATTGTGAATAAGGCTGCAGTGCAGCTTTTGCAGCCCGGGTCTTCTTCATTCTGGTCTTCTCAGGTGAGAGGCCCATTGGTGCGCCTGCTGGATTGAATGGTACCTCAATTTTTCCTTTTCAACGCAGCTCCTTTCTGTTCTCATTATTAGCGTTTAACCCTTTTACATCTCACCAGCAGCTAGAGGGTACACAGTTCTCTAAAACCTCTTCAGCATTGACTGTAGACTTTTTGCCAATGGTCAGTCGACGGGTGTGAGTTGAAAACTTTTCGTAGATTAGATTGCATGAGTCTAATACTTCCTGAGGTTGAGCTTTTATCCATTTCCCTTTCTTTAAAAAGAAAGTGAGTAAAACTTACCTCTTCATACTAGCTTCGTGAACATTTTGCCTGTTTTGAATTTTTTTTATCCATTCCCTACCTCAGCACAATTTTGAGGGCAGGTGTCCTTTACAGCCCTGCGTCCTTGTGAATGAATGGTAAGTGACCATTAGCTGTGGGTTAAAAGCTGCTGTTGCGGGAATCGGCCACAAGGCGGCAGCATTTCTCCTTTACCAAATCTGGTTACTAGGGCAACAGAGCCTTACTGGAAGTGGTGTTCTAGGTTGCAAATTAGAATGGAATGTGCGAGGCAAAAGCCCTTTAAGTTTATGTCTCATTACTTCTTGTTGGTATTTTTAACTTAATTTTTATTTTTTATCACAGCAAACTTGATTACAATGTTTTGTTTGTTCTAGGTGTGCAAGATGTGGTTCTTTCACACATATACATATATCTATTTTTCTTCGGATCCTTTTCCCATGTAGATTACGACACAATGTTGAGTAGTCTTCTCTTGGTATTGCGTAGGTCTTTGGTGATTATATATTTCACATGTGTTTGTATCTCTCTGTTCACCTCAATACGGTAATGTATCCAATCTTCACACCTTTCCATTTGGTGAACCATAAGATTTTTTTTCATGAATCTATGATAGTGTTTCTCTGTGGAAATACCTTTGTTTGTATCATTTTTTAGGTAACACCTATATGTGATATGATAGGATATGTGTCTTTCGCTTTCTCACTTACTCCAAGTTGCGTGATTACTTCTAGACTCATCTATGGTGCTGCAAATGGCATTGTTTCATTTTTTCACTAGCTCATATTCCATCTGTACATGTAGCAGTTCTTCTTTGTCCACCCATCTGTCGTTGGACTTTTTGGTTACTTCCGTATCTTTGCCATTGTTATACTATGCAATGCAGATTTGCGTACCTGTGTCCTTCCAATTCTGTCTTCTTAGGTTATAGGTCCAGGAATAGGTCTGCTGGCTCATATGGTAGCTCAATGTTTACCTTTTAAAGGCACCTCTATTCTTTTCTCTTTAGTGGCTCTTTCCAGGTTACGTCCCACTTAAAGTGGAGGGTATGCATTTCTTCCCAGCACCTTCAGCATTTATTCTTTGTAGTTTTTGCTGATGGTTATTCTGAGTGGTGTGAGCTGATACCTCTTTGTGGTTGAATTTGCATGTGTCTCATAATGCGTTGAAATTGAGCTGTAAGACATGTCCTTTTTATTTTTCCAGCTGTGATTGGAGCTTATTTCTTCAAAGTGTTTTCTTAAAGTATGTGTCACCATTTGAAATATTTTGGCCATTATCTCCCTCAAGACATTTTGAGGGCAGGTTTCATTTACAGCCCTGCAGTACTTGTTCATATGAAGTGACCATTAGCTCAGGCTTTAAACCTGCTTTTGCAGGTAACGGCCAGAGAGCGGCAGCCTTTCTACGTTCCCCTTGCTGCTACTAGGGAAACAGACCTACCGGTCCGTGGTGTTCTTCGGTTATAAATTAGAGTGCAATGTGCCCGGATAAACCCACAAATGTTGATGTCTCCTTGCTTTTCTTTGTTTTTAAATTTAATTTATATTTATTATTAATTAGAGTAATATTCCATTGTGTACGTGGACCACTTCTTCTTGGTGCATTCCTCGGTTGATGGACATTTTCATTGCTTCCAAGTGTTGGCTATGGTAAATATTGCTGGCGTACAGGTTTGCCAGCCTGTGACTTTTTGATTCTCATTTTCTCAGGTGATAGGCCAAGCAGTGGTTGTGATTGATTGACTGGTAGCTCAATGTTTCCCTTTTCAAAGCACCTACATTGTGTTTTCATTATTGGCTCTTTACATGCCCCCCCTTACCACCGAGGGTACGCATTTCTCCACACTCCCGTCACCGTTTATTTTTTGCAGCACTTTTCCTAATGGCCATTGTGACTGCTGCGAGCTGATAGGTTTTTGTAATATGGGTATGCATGTCATTAAAATTTTTAAAATTCATCATATTCCTACGCCTTTTTCTTTTCTCTTAAAAGAAAAAACCGTGAGTACAATATAGCTCTTGAAATTGTCTTCTTCGAAGGTTGCCCTCTTCTGAATTTTTTGGTCGATTTTTGACCCCAGAAATTTTCTGGAGGGCAGGCGCCATTTACAGAACTGCAAGTTGGTGAAAATTTAGTGACCTTTTGCAGTGGGTTCAAAGCTGCTGTTGTGGGAAACGTCCACAAGGAGGTAGCATTTCTCCATTCCCCAATCTGGGTACTAGGGCAGCAGAGCCTTTCTGGAAGTCATTGTCCTAGGTTGTAAATTAGAATGGAATTTGCCAGGAGAAATCCCCATAAGTTTATGTCTCATTACTTCTTCTTGGTTTTTAAAATTTTTTTAATCTGGGTAAAGTTTAGAAAATTGTTTGTCCTAGGTGTACACAATCTGGTTCATTTGTACATTATGTATGTCTATTAATGTACAGATCCTCTTCCCATGTAAAATATTACAGTGTTCCGTCGACCTCCCTTGCTATATGTTCGGTCTTTTTGATACATGTATATAATATGTATTTGTATATGTATAGTCACACTAATCTTCATTTCTCAATTTCCCCCCTCCTTTCCTTTTAGATGAGCATAGTTTGTTTTCTACGCCTGTGAGTGTCTTTCTCTTTGGAAATATGTTCATCTGTGTCAGTTATTAGATAATGCCGTACGTGATAATATGGGATATAGGTCTTTTGCTTTCCGACCTACTTCATGTTTTGTGATTATCTCCAGGCTCATCTATGGTGCCTCAAAGAGCAGTACTTCAATGTTTTCCATGGCTAATATTCCATTGTGTACATGGACCACTTCTTCTTGGTGCATTCCTCTGTTGATGGACATTTTCGTTGCTTCCAAGTGTTGCCTATGGTAAATATTGCTGGAGTGCAGGATTGCCAGCCTGCGATTTTTGATTTTCATTCTCTCAGGTGATAGACCCAGCAGTGGGTATGATTGATTGACTGGTATGGTAGCTCAACGTTTACCTTTTCAAGGCACCTCAATTGTGCTGTCATTAGTGGCTCTTACCACGTCCCCCTTAGAATCGAGGGTACGCATTTCTCCACAATCACGTCAGCATTTCTTGTTTGCAGCATTTTTGTTGATGGCCATTCTGACTGGGGTGAGCTGATAGGTTTTTGTAATTTGGGTTTACATGTCTGTAAAAATTCCTACAATTCATCATTTTTCCACGCCTTTTGCTTTTCTGTTAAAAGAAAAAAGAAAAAGAGTGTGAGTATAATATACCTCTTCAAATTTTCTTTTTGGAAGGTTGCACTCTAGAATTTTTTGGTCGATTTTCGACCTCAGTATTTTTTGGAGGGCAGGTGTCATTTACAGAACTGCAATTGGTGAACATTTAGTGACCTTTTGCAGTGGGTTTAAAGCTGCTGTTGTGGGAAACGGCCACAAGGATGCAGCATTTCTCCATTCCCAAATCGGGGTACTAGGGCAGCAGAGCCGTTCTGGAAGTCGTTTGCCTAGGTGGTCAATTTGAATGGAATGTGCCAGGAAAACCCCCCATAAGTTTATGTCTCATTACTCCTAGTTCGTTGTTTTAATTTTTTCAATTGGGGTAATGGTTAGAATGTTGCTTGTCCAAGGTGTACACACTCTGGTTCATCTACATATTCTATATACCTATTTATGTAGAGATCCTCTTCCCGTGTAAATTATTACAGAGTGTTCCGTAAACCTTCCTTGCTATATGGTCGGTCTTTTTGATATATGTATATAATATGTATTTGTATACATATGGTAACGCTAATCTTCATTTATCCATTCCCCCACCTTTCCTTTTAGATAAGCATAGTTTTTTTTTTTTAATAAGTCTGTGATGGACTTTCTCTGTGGAAATATGTTCATTTGTGTCAGTTATTAGAGAACGCCTATAAGTGATATCATGGGATATAGGACTTTTGCTTTCCGACTTACCTCATGTTCTGTGATTATCTCCAAGATCATCTATGGTGCCTCAAAGAGCAGTGTTTCATTGTTTTCCATGGCTAGTATTCATTGTGTACATGGGCCGCTTCTTCCTTTTCCTTTCATCTGTTGATGGACATTTTGGTTGCTTCACTGTCTTGTCTATTGTGAATAAGGCTGCAGTGCAGCTTTTGCAGCCCGGGTCTTCTTCATTCTGGTCTTCTCAGGTGAGAGGCCCATTGGTGCGCCTGCTGGATTGAATGGTACCTCAATTTTTCCTTTTCAACGCAGCTCCTTTCTGTTCTCATTATTAGCGTTTAACCCTTTTACATCTCACCAGCAGCTAGAGGGTACACAGTTCTCTAAAACCTCTTCAGCATTGACTGTAGACTTTTTGCCAATGGTCAGTCGACGGGTGTGAGTTGAAAACTTTTCGTAGATTAGATTGCATGAGTCTAATACTTCCTGAGGTTGAGCTTTTATCCATTTCCCTTTCTTTAAAAAGAGAGTGAGTAAAACTTACCTCTTCATACTAGCTTTGTGAACATTTTGCCTGTTTTGAATTTTTTTTATCCATTCCCTACCTCAGCACAATTTTGAGGGCAGGTGTCCTTTACAGCCCTGCGTCCTTGTGAATGAATGGTAAGTGACCATTAGCTGTGGGTTAAAAGCTGCTGTTGCGGGAATCGGCCACAAGGCGGCAGCATTTCTCCTTTACCAAATCTGGTTACTAGGGCAACAGAGCCTTACTGGAAGTGGTGTTCTAGGTTGCAAATTAGAATGGAATGTGCGAGGCAAAAGCCCTTTAAGTTTATGTCTCATTACTTCTTGTTGGTATTTTTAACTTAATTTTTATTTTTTATCACAGCAAACTTGATTACAATGTTTTGTTTGTTCTAGGTGTGCAAGATGTGGTTCTTTCACACATATACATATATCTATTCTTCTTCGGATCCTTTTCCCATGTAGGTTATGACACAGTGTTGAGTAGTCTTCTCTTGGTATTGCGTAGGTCTTTGGTGATTATGTATTTCACGTGTGTTTGTGTCTCTCTGTTAACCTCAATATGGTAATGTATCCAATCCTCACACCTTTCCATTTGGTGAACCATAAGTTTTTTTAATGAATCTATGATAGTGTTTCTCTGTGGAAATACCTTTGTCTGTATCATTTTTTAGGTAACACCTATATGCGATATGATAGGCTATGTGTCTTTCGCTTTCTCACTTACTCCGAGTTGCGTGATTACTTCTAGACTCATCTATGGTGCTGCAAATGGCATTGTTTCATTTTTTCACTAGCTCATATTCCATCTGTACAGGTAGCAGTTCTTCTTTGTCCACCCATCTGTCGGTGGACTTTTTGGTTACTTCCATATCTTGGCCATTGTAATACTGTGCAATGCAGATTTGCGTGCCTGTGTCCTTCCAATTCTGTCTTCTTAGGTTATAGGTCCAGGAATAGGTCTGCTGGATCATATGGTAGCTCAATGTTTACCTTTTAAAGGCACCTCTATTCTGATCTCTTTAGTGGCTCTTTCCAGGTTACGTCCCACTTAAAGTGGAGGGTATGTATTTCTTCCCAGCACCTTCAGCATTTATTCTTTGTAGTTTTTGCTGATGGTTATTCTGAGTGGTGTGAGCTGATACCTCTTTGTGGTTGAATTTGCATGTGTCTCATAATGCGTTGAAATTGAGCTTTAAGACTTGTCCTTTTTATTTTTCCAGCTGTGATTGGAGCTTATTTCTTCAAAGTGTTTTCTTAAAGTATGTGTCACCGTTTGAAATATTTTGGCCATGATCTCCCTCAAGACATTTTGAGGGCAGGTTTCATTTACAGCCCTGCAGTACTTGTTCATATGAAGTGACCATTAGCTCAGGCTTTAAACCTGCTTTTGCAGGTAACGGCCAGAGAGCGGCAGCCTTTCTACGTTCCCCTTGCTGCTACTAGGGAAACAGACCTACCGGTCCGTGGTGTTCTTCGGTTATAAATTAGAGTGCAATGTGCCCGGATAAACCCACAAATGTTGATGTCTCCTTGCTTTTCTTTGTTTTTAAATTTAATTTATATTTATTATTAATTAGAGTAATATTCCATTGTGTACGTGGACCACTTCTTCTTGGTGCATTCCTCGGTTGATGGACATTTTCATTGCTTCCAAGTGTTGGCTATGGTAAATATTGCTGGCGTACAGGTTTGCCAGCCTGTGACTTTTTGATTCTCATTTTCTCAGGTGATAGGCCAAGCAGTGGTTGTGATTGATTGACTGGTAGCTCAATGTTTCCCTTTTCAAAGCACCTACATTGTGTTTTCATTAGTGGCTCTTTACATGCCCCCCCTTACCACCGAGGGTACGCATTTCTCCACACTCCCGTCACCGTTTATTTTTTGCAGCACTTTTCCTAATGGCCATTGTGACTGCTGCGAGCTGATAGGTTTTTGTAATATGGGTATGCATGTCATTAAAATTTTTAAAATTCATCATATTCCTACGCCTTTTTCTTTTCTCTTAAAAGAAAAAACCGTGAGTACAATATAGCTCTTGAAATTGTCTTCTTCGAAGGTTGCCCTCTTCTGAATTTTTTGGTCGATTTTTGACCCCAGAAATTTTCTGGAGGGCAGGCGCCATTTACAGAACTGCAAGTTGGTGAAAATTTAGTGACCTTTTGCAGTGGGTTCAAAGCTGCTGTTGTGGGAAACGTCCACAAGGAGGTAGCATTTCTCCATTCCCCAATCTGGGTACTAGGGCAGCAGAGCCTTTCTGGAAGTCATTGTCCTAGGTTGTAAATTAGAATGGAATTTGCCAGGAGAAATCCCCATAAGTTTATGTCTCATTACTTCTTCTTGGTTTTTAAAATTTTTTTAATCTGGGTAAAGTTTAGAAAATTGTTTGTCCTAGGTGTACACAATCTGGTTCATTTGTACATTATGTATGTCTATTAATGTACAGATCCTCTTCCCATGTAAAATATTACAGTGTTCCGTCGACCTCCCTTGCTATATGTTCGGTCTTTTTGATACATGTATATAATATGTATTTGTATATGTATAGTCACACTAATCTTCATTTCTCAATTTCCCCCCTCCTTTCCTTTTAGATGAGCATAGTTTGTTTTCTACGCCTGTGAGTGTCTTTCTCTTTGGAAATATGTTCATCTGTGTCAGTTATTAGATAATGCCGTACGTGATAATATGGGATATAGGTCTTTTGCTTTCCGACCTACTTCATGTTTTGTGATTATCTCCAGGCTCATCTATGGTGCCTCAAAGAGCAGTGCTTCAATGTTTTCCATGGCTAATATTCCATTGTGTACATGGACCACTTCTTCTTGGTGCATTCCTCTGTTGATGGACATTTTCGTTGCTTCCAAGCGTTGCCTATGGTAAATATTGCTGGAGTGCAGGATTGCCAGCCTGCGATTTTTGATTTTCATTCTCTCAGGTGATAGACCCAGCAGTGGGTATGATTGATTGACTGGTATGGTAGCTCAACGTTTACCTTTTCAAGGCACCTCAATTGTGCTGTCATTAGTGGCTCTTACCACGTCCCCCTTAGAATCGAGGGTACGCATTTCTCCACAATCACGTCAGCATTTATTGTTTGCAGCATTTTTGTTGATGGCCATTCTGACTGGGGTGAGCTGATAGGTTTTTGTAATTTGGGTTTACATGTCTGTAAAAATTCCTACAATTCATCATTTTTCCACGCCTTTTGCTTTTCTGTTAAAAGAAAAAAGAGTGTGAGTATAATATACCTCTTCAAATTTTCTTTTTGGAAGGTTGCACTCTAGAATTTTTTGGTCGATTTTCGACCTCAGTATTTTTTGGAGGGCAGGTGTCATTTACAGAACTGCAATTGGTGAACATTTAGTGACCTTTTGCAGTGGGTTTAAAGCTGCTGTTGTGGGAAACGGCCACAAGGATGCAGCATTTCTCCATTCCCAAATCGGGGTACTAGGGCAGCAGAGCCCGTTCTGGAAGTCGTTTGCCTAGGTGGTCAATTTGAATGGAATGTGCCAGGAAAACCCCCCATAAGTTTATGTCTCATTACTCCTAGTTCGTTGTTTTAATTTTTTCAATTGGGGTAATGGTTAGAATGTTGCTTGTCCAAGGTGTACACACTCTGGTTCATCTACATATTCTATATACCTATTTATGTAGAGATCCTCTTCCCGTGTAAATTATTACAGAGTGTTCCGTAAACCTTCCTTGCTATATGGTCGGTCTTTTTGATATATGTATATAATATGTATTTGTATACATATGGTAACGCTAATCTTCATTTATCCATTCCCCCACCTTTCCTTTTAGATAAGCATAGTTTTTTTTTTTAATAAGTCTGTGATGGACTTTCTCTGTGGAAATATGTTCATTTGTGTCAGTTACTAGAGAACGCCTATAAGTGATATCATGGGATATAGGACTTTTGCTTTCCGACTTACCTCATGTTCTGTGATTATCTCCAAGATCATCTATGGTGCCTCAAAGAGCAGTGTTTCATTGTTTTCCATGGCTAGTATTCATTGTGTACATGGGCCGCTTCTTCCTTTTCCTTTCATCTGTTGATGGACATTTTGGTTGCTTCACTGTCTTGTCTATTGTGAATAAGGCTGCAGTGCAGCTTTTGCAGCCCGGGTCTTCTTCATTCTGGTCTTCTCAGGTGAGAGGCCCATTGGTGCGCCTGCTGGATTGAATGGTACCTCAATTTTTCCTTTTCAACGCAGCTCCTTTCTGTTCTCATTATTAGCGTTTAACCCTTTTACATCTCACCAGCAGCTAGAGGGTACACAGTTCTCTAAAACCTCTTCAGCATTGACTGTAGACTTTTTGCCAATGGTCAGTCGACGGGTGTGAGTTGAAAACTTTTCGTAGATTAGATTGCATGAGTCTAATACTTCCTGAGGTTGAGCTTTTATCCATTTCCCTTTCTTTAAAAAGAAAGTGAGTAAAACTTACCTCTTCATACTAGCTTCGTGAACATTTTGCCTGTTTTGAATTTTTTTTATCCATTCCCTACCTCAGCACAATTTTGAGGGCAGGTGTCCTTTACAGCCCTGCGTCCTTGTGAATGAATGGTAAGTGACCATTAGCTGTGGGTTAAAAGCTGCTGTTGCGGGAATCGGCCACAAGGCGGCAGCATTTCTCCTTTACCAAATCTGGTTACTAGGGCAACAGAGCCTTACTGGAAGTGGTGTTCTAGGTTGTAAATTAGAATGGAATGTGCGAGGCAAAAGCCCTTTAAGTTTATGTCTCATTACTTCTTGTTGGTATTTTTAACTTAATTTTTATTTTTTTTCACAGCAAACTTGATTACAATGTTTTGTTTGTTCTAGGTGTGCAAGATGTGGTTCTTTCACACATATACATATATCTATTTTTCTTCGGATCCTTTTCCCATGTAGATTACGACACAATGTTGAGTAGTCTTCTCTTGGTATTGCGTAGGTCTTTGGTGATTATATATTTCACATGTGTTTGTATCTCTCTGTTCACCTCAATACGGTAATGTATCCAATCTTCACACCTTTCCATTTGGTGAACCATAAGATTTTTTTTCATGAATCTATGATAGTGTTTCTCTGTGGAAATACCTTTGTTTGTATCATTTTTTAGGTAACACCTATATGTGATATGATAGGATATGTGTCTTTCGCTTTCTCACTTACTCCAAGTTGCGTGATTACTTCTAGACTCATCTATGGTGCTGCAAATGGCATTGTTTCATTTTTTCACTAGCTCATATTCCATCTGTACATGTAGCAGTTCTTCTTTGTCCACCCATCTGTCGTTGGACTTTTTGGTTACTTCCGTATCTTGGCCATTGTTATACTATGCAATGCAGATTTGCGTACCTGTGTCCTTCCAATTCTGTCTTCTTAGGTTATAGGTCCAGGAATAGGTCTGCTGGATCATATGGTAGCTCAATGTTTACCTTTTAAAGGCACCTCTATTCTTTTCTCTTTAGTGGCTCTTTCCAGGTTACGTCCCACTTAAAGTGGAGGGTATGCATTTCTTCCCAGCACCTTCAGCATTTATTCTTTGTAGTTTTTGCTGATGGTTATTCTGAGTGGTGTGAGCTGATACCTCTTTGTGGTTGAATTTGCATGTGTCTCATAATGCGTTGAAATTGAGCTGTAAGACATGTCCTTTTTATTTTTCCAGCTGTGATTGGAGCTTATTTCTTCAAAGTGTTTTCTTAAAGTATGTGTCACCATTTGAAATATTTTGGCCATTATCTCCCTCAAGACATTTTGAGGGCAGGTTTCATTTACAGCCCTGCAGTACTTGTTCATATGAAGTGACCATTAGCTCAGGCTTTAAACCTGCTTTTGCAGGTAACGGCCAGAGAGCGGCAGCCTTTCTACGTTCCCCTTGCTGCTACTAGGGAAACAGACCTACCGGTCCGTGGTGTTCTTCGGTTATAAATTAGAGTGCAATGTGCCCGGATAAACCCACAAATGTTGATGTCTCCTTGCTTTTCTTTGTTTTTAAATTTAATTTATATTTATTATTAATTAGAGTAATATTCCATTGTGTACGTGGACCACTTCTTCTTGGTGCATTCCTCGGTTGATGGACATTTTCATTGCTTCCAAGTGTTGGCTATGGTAAATATTGCTGGCGTACAGGTTTGCCAGCCTGTGACTTTTTGATTCTCATTTTCTCAGGTGATAGGCCAAGCAGTGGTTGTGATTGATTGACTGGTAGCTCAATGTTTCCCTTTTCAAAGCACCTACATTGTGTTTTCATTAGTGGCTCTTTACATGCCCCCCCTTACCACCGAGGGTACGCATTTCTCCACACTCCCGTCACCGTTTATTTTTTGCAGCACTTTTCCTAATGGCCATTGTGACTGCTGCGAGCTGATAGGTTTTTGTAATATGGGTATGCATGTCATTAAAATTTTTAAAATTCATCATATTCCTACGCCTTTTTCTTTTCTCTTAAAAGAAAAAACCGTGAGTACAATATAGCTCTTGAAATTGTCTTCTTCGAAGGTTGCCCTCTTCTGAATTTTTTGGTCGATTTTTGACCCCAGAAATTTTCTGGAGGGCAGGCGCCATTTACAGAACTGCAAGTTGGTGAAAATTTAGTGACCTTTTGCAGTGGGTTCAAAGCTGCTGTTGTGGGAAACGTCCACAAGGAGGTAGCATTTCTCCATTCCCCAATCTGGGTACTAGGGCAGCAGAGCCTTTCTGGAAGTCATTGTCCTAGGTTGTAAATTAGAATGGAATTTGCCAGGAGAAATCCCCATAAGTTTATGTCTCATTACTTATTCTTGGTTTTTAAAATTTTTTTAATCTGGGTAAAGTTTAGAAAATTGTTTGTCCTAGGTGTACACAATCTGGTTCATTTGTACATTATGTATGTCTATTAATGTACAGATCCCCTTCCCATGTAAAATATTACAGTGTTCCATCGACCTCCCTTGCTATATGTTCGGTCTTTTTGATACATGTATATAATATGTATTTGTATATGTATAGTCACACTAATCTTCATTTCTCAATTTCCCCCCTCCTTTCCTTTTAGATGAGCATAGTTTGTTTTCTACGCCTGTGAGTGTCTTTCTCTTTGGAAATATGTTCATCTGTGTCAGTTATTAGATAATGCCGTACGTGATAATATGGGATATAGGTCTTTTGCTTTCCGACCTACTTCATGTTTTGTGCTTATCTCCAGGTTCATCTATGGTGCCTCAAAGAGCAGTGCTTCAATGTTTTCCATGGCTAATATTCCATTGTGTACATGGACCACTTCTTCTTGGTGCATTTCTCTGTTGATGGACATTTTCGTTGCTTCCAAGCGTTGCCTATGGTAAATATTGCTGGAGTGCAGGATTGCCAGCCTGCGATTTTTGATTTTCATTCTCTCAGGTGATAGACTCAGCAGTGGGTATGATTGATTGACTGGTATGGTAGCTCAACGTTTACCTTTTCAAGGCACCTCAATTGTGCTGTCATTAGTGGCTCTTACCACGTCCCCCTTAGAATCGAGGGTACGCATTTCTCCACAATCACGTCAGCGTTTATCGTTTGCCGCATTTTTGTTGATGGCCATTCTGACTGGGGTGAGCTGATAGGTTTTTGTAATTTGGGTTTACATGTCTGTAAAAATTCCTACAATTCATCATTTTTCCACGCCTTTTGCTTTTCTGTTAAAAGAAAAAAGAAAAAGAGTGTGAGTATAATATACCTCTTCAAATTTTCTTTTTGGAAGGTTGCACTCTAGAATTTTTTGGTCGATTTTCGACCTCAGTATTTTTTGGAGGGCAGGTGTCATTTACAGAACTGCAATTGGTGAACATTTAGTGACCTTTTGCAGTGGGTTTAAAGCTGCTGTTGTGGGAAACGGCCACAAGGATGCAGCATTTCTCCATTCCCAAATCGGGGTACTAGGGCAGCAGAGCCGTTCTGGAAGTCGTTTGCCTAGGTGGTCAATTTGAATGGAATGTGCCAGGAAAACCCCCCATAAGTTTATGTCTCATTACTCCTAGTTCGTTGTTTTAATTTTTTCAATTGGGGTAATGGTTAGAATGTTGCTTGTCCAAGGTGTACACACTCTGGTTCATCTACATATTCTATATACCTATTTATGTAGAGATCCTCTTCCCGTGTAAATTATTACACAGTGTTCCGTAAACCTTCCTTGCTATATGGTCGGTCTTTTTGATATATGTATATAATATGTATTTGTATACATATGGTAACGCTAATCTTCATTTATCCATTCCCCCACCTTTCCTTTTAGATAAGCATAGTTTTTTTTTTTTAATAAGTCTGTGATGGACTTTCTCTGTGGAAATATGTTCATTTGTGTCAGTTATTAGAGAACGCCTATAAGTGATATCATGGGATATAGGACTTTTGCTTTCCGACTTACCTCATGTTCTGTGATTATCTCCAAGATCATCTATGGTGCCTCAAAGAGCAGTGTTTCATTGTTTTCCATGGCTAGTATTCATTGTGTACATGGGCCGCTTCTTCCTTTTCCTTTCATCTGTTGATGGACATTTTGGTTGCTTCACTGTCTTGTCTATTGTGAATAAGGCTGCAGTGCAGCTTTTGCAGCCCGGGTCTTCTTCATTCTGGTCTTCTCAGGTGAGAGGCCCATTGGTGCGCCTGCTGGATTGAATGGTACCTCAATTTTTCCTTTTCAACGCAGCTCCTTTCTGTTCTCATTATTAGCGTTTAACCCTTTTACATCTCACCAGCAGCTAGAGGGTACACAGTTCTCTAAAACCTCTTCAGCATTGACTGTAGACTTTTTGCCAATGGTCAGTCGACGGGTGTGAGTTGAAAACTTTTCGTAGATTAGATTGCATGAGTCTAATACTTCCTGAGGTTGAGCTTTTATCCATTTCCCTTTCTTTAAAAAGAGAGTGAGTAAAACTTACCTCTTCATACTAGCTTTGTGAACATTTTGCCTGTTTTGAATTTTTTTTATCCATTCCCTACCTCAGCACAATTTTGAGGGCAGGTGTCCTTTACAGCCCTGCGTCCTTGTGAATGAATGGTAAGTGACCATTAGCTGTGGGTTAAAAGCTGCTCTTGCGGGAATCGGCCACAAGGCGGCAGCATTTCTCCTTTACCAAATCTGGTTACTAGGGCAACAGAGCCTTACTGGAAGTGGTGTTCTAGGTTGCAAATTAGAATGGAATGTGCGAGGCAAAAGCCCTTTAAGTTTATGTCTCATTACTTCTTGTTGGTATTTTTAACTTAATTTTTATTTTTTATCACAGCAAACTTGATTACAATGTTTTGTTTGTTCTAGGTGTGCAAGATGTGGTTCTTTCACACATATACATATATCTATTCTTCTTCGGATCCTTTTCCCATGTAGGTTATGACACAGTGTTGAGTAGTCTTCTCTTGGTATTGCGTAGGTCTTTGGTGATTATGTATTTCACGTGTGTTTGTGTCTCTCTGTTAACCTCAATATGGTAATGTATCCAATCCTCACACCTTTCCATTTGGTGAACCATAAGTTTTTTTAATGAATCTATGATAGTGTTTCTCTGTGGAAATACCTTTGTCTGTATCATTTTTTAGGTAACACCTATATGCGATATGATAGGCTATGTGTCTTTCGCTTTCTCACTTACTCCGAGTTGCGTGATTACTTCTAGACTCATCTATGGTGCTGCAAATGGCATTGTTTCATTTTTTCACTAGCTCATATTCCATCTGTACAGGTAGCAGTTCTTCTTTGTCCACCCATCTGTCGGTGGACTTTTTGGTTACTTCCATATCTTGGCCATTGTAATACTGTGCAATGCAGATTTGCGTGCCTGTGTCCTTCCAATTCTGTCTTCTTAGGTTATAGGTCCAGGAATAGGTCTGCTGGATCATATGGTAGCTCAATGTTTACCTTTTAAAGGCACCTCTATTCTGATCTCTTTAGTGGCTCTTTCCAGGTTACGTCCCACTTAAAGTGGAGGGTATGTATTTCTTCCCAGCACCTTCAGCATTTATTCTTTGTAGTTTTTGCTGATGGTTATTCTGAGTGGTGTGAGCTGATACCTCTTTGTGGTTGAATTTGCATGTGTCTCATAATGCGTTGAAATTGAGCTTTAAGACTTGTCCTTTTTATTTTTCCAGCTGTGATTGGAGCTTATTTCTTCAAAGTGTTTTCTTAAAGTATGTGTCACCGTTTGAAATATTTTGGCCATGATCTCCCTCAAGACATTTTGAGGGCAGGTTTCATTTACAGCCCTGCAGTACTTGTTCATATGAAGTGACCATTAGCTCAGGCTTTAAACCTGCTTTTGCAGGTAACGGCCAGAGAGCGGCAGCCTTTCTACGTTCCCCTTGCTGCTACTAGGGAAACAGACCTACCGGTCCGTGGTGTTCTTCGGTTATAAATTAGAGTGCAATGTGCCCGGATAAACCCACAAATGTTGATGTCTCCTTGCTTTTCTTTGTTTTTAAATTTAATTTATATTTATTATTAATTAGAGTAATATTCCATTGTGTACGTGGACCACTTCTTCTTGGTGCATTCCTCGGTTGATGGACATTTTCATTGCTTCCAAGTGTTGGCTATGGTAAATATTGCTGGCGTACAGGTTTGCCAGCCTGTGACTTTTTGATTCTCATTTTCTCAGGTGATAGGCCAAGCAGTGGTTGTGATTGATTGACTGGTAGCTCAATGTTTCCCTTTTCAAAGCACCTACATTGTGTTTTCATTATTGGCTCTTTACATGCCCCCCCTTACCACCGAGGGTACGCATTTCTCCACACTCCCGTCACCGTTTATTTTTTGCAGCACTTTTCCTAATGGCCATTGTGACTGCTGCGAGCTGATAGGTTTTTGTAATATGGGTATGCATGTCATTAAAATTTTTAAAATTCATCATATTCCTACGCCTTTTTCTTTTCTCTTAAAAGAAAAAACCGTGAGTACAATATAGCTCTTGAAATTGTCTTCTTCGAAGGTTGCCCTCTTCTGAATTTTTTGGTCGATTTTTGACCCCAGAAATTTTCTGGAGGCCAGGCGCCATTTACAGAACTGCAAGTTGGTGAAAATTTAGTGACCTTTTGCAGTGGGTTCAAAGCTGCTGTTGTGGGAAACGTCCACAAGGAGGTAGCATTTCTCCATTCCCCAATCTGGGTACTAGGGCAGCAGAGCCTTTCTGGAAGTCATTGTCCTAGGTTGTAAATTAGAATGGAATTTGCCAGGAGAAATCCCCATAAGTTTATGTCTCATTACTTCTTCTTGGTTTTTAAAATTTTTTTAATCTGGGTAAAGTTTAGAAAATTGTTTGTCCTAGGTGTACACAATCTGGTTCATTTGTACATTATGTATGTCTATTAATGTACAGATCCTCTTCCCATGTAAAATATTACAGTGTTCCGTCGACCTCCCTTGCTATATGTTCGGTCTTTTTGATACATGTATATAATATGTATTTGTATATGTATAGTCACACTAATCTTCATTTCTCAATTTCCCCCCTCCTTTCCTTTTAGATGAGCATAGTTTGTTTTCTACGCCTGTGAGTGTCTTTCTCTTTGGAAATATGTTCATCTGTGTCAGTTATTAGATAATGCCGTACGTGATAATATGGGATATAGGTCTTTTGCTTTCCGACCTACTTCATGTTTTGTGATTATCTCCAGGCTCATCTATGGTGCCTCAAAGAGCAGTGCTTCAATGTTTTCCATGGCTAATATTCCATTGTGTACATGGACCACTTCTTCTTGGTGCATTCCTCTGTTGATGGACATTTTCGTTGCTTCCAAGCGTTGCCTATGGTAAATATTGCTGGAGTGCAGGATTGCCAGCCTGCGATTTTTGATTTTCATTCTCTCAGGTGATAGACCCAGCAGTGGGTATGATTGATTGACTGGTATGGTAGCTCAACGTTTACCTTTTCAAGGCACCTCAATTGTGCTTTCATTAGTGGCTCTTACTGCGTCCCCCCTTAGAATCGAGGGTACGCATCTCTCCACAATCACGTCAGCATTTATTGTTTGCAGCATTTTTGTTGATGGTCATTCTGACTGGTGTGAGCTGATAGGTTTTTGTAATTTGGGTTTACATGTCTGTAAAAATTCCTACAATTCATCATTTTTCCACGCCTTTTGCTTTTCTGTTAAAAGAAAAAAAGTGTGAGTATAATATACCTCTTCAAATTTTCTTTTTGGAAGGTTGCACTCTAGAGTTTTTTGGTCGATTTTCGACCTCAGTATATTTTGGAGGGCGGGTGTCATTTACAGACCTGCAATTGGTGAATATTTAGTGACCTTTTGCAGTGGGTTTAAAGCTGCTGTTGTGGGAAACGGCCACAAGGATGCAGCATTTCTCCATTCCCAAATCGGGGTACTAGGGCAGCAGAGCCGTTCTGGAAGTCGTTTGCCTAGGTGGTCAATTTGAATGGAATGTGCCAGGAAAACCCCCCATAAGTTTATGTCTCATTACTCCTAGTTCGTTGTTTTAATTTTTTCAATTGGGGTAATGGTTAGAATGTTGCTTGTCCAAGGTGTACACACTCTGGTTCATCTACATATTCTATATACCTATTTATGTAGAGATCCTCTTCCCGTGTAAATTATTACAGAGTGTTCCGTAAACCTTCCTTGCTATATGGTCGGTCTTTTTGATATATGTATATAATATGTATTTGTATACATATGGTAACGCTAATCTTCATTTATCCATTCCCCCACCTTTCCTTTTAGATAAGCATAGTTTTTTTTTTAAATAAGTCTGTGATGGACTTTCTCTGTGGAAATATGTTCATTTGTGTCAGTTATTAGAGAACGCCTATAAGTGATATCATGGGATATAGGACTTTTGCTTTCCGACTTACCTCATGTTCTGTGATTATCTCCAAGATCATCTATGGTGCCTCAAAGAGCAGTGTTTCATTGTTTTCCATGGCTAGTATTCATTGTGTACATGGGCCGCTTCTTCCTTTTCCTTTCATCTGTTGATGGACATTTTGGTTGCTTCACTGTCTTGTCTATTGTGAATAAGGCTGCAGTGCAGCTTTTGCAGCCCGGGTCTTCTTCATTCTGGTCTTCTCAGGTGAGAGGCCCATTGGTGCGCCTGCTGGATTGAATGGTACCTCAATTTTTCCTTTTCAACGCAGCTCCTTTCTGTTCTCATTATTAGCGTTTAACCCTTTTACATCTCACCAGCAGCTAGAGGGTACACAGTTCTCTAAAACCTCTTCAGCATTGACTGTAGACTTTTTGCCAATGGTCAGTCGACGGGTGTGAGTTGAAAACTTTTCGTAGATTAGATTGCATGAGTCTAATACTTCCTGAGGTTGAGCTTTTATCCATTTCCCTTTCTTTAAAAAGAAAGTGAGTAAAACTTACCTCTTCATACTAGCTTCGTGAACATTTTGCCTGTTTTGAATTTTTTTTATCCATTCCCTACCTCAGCACAATTTTGAGGGCAGGTGTCCTTTACAGCCCTGCGTCCTTGTGAATGAATGGTAAGTGACCATTAGCTGTGGGTTAAAAGCTGCTGTTGCGGGAATCGGCCACAAGGCGGCAGCATTTCTCCTTTACCAAATCTGGTTACTAGGGCAACAGAGCCTTACTGGAAGTGGTGTTCTAGGTTGTAAATTAGAATGGAATGTGCGAGGCAAAAGCCCTTTAAGTTTATGTCTCATTACTTCTTGTTGGTATTTTTAACTTAATTTTTATTTTTTTTCACAGCAAACTTGATTACAATGTTTTGTTTGTTCTAGGTGTGCAAGATGTGGTTCTTTCACACATATACATATATCTATTTTTCTTCGGATCCTTTTCCCATGTAGATTACGACACAATGTTGAGTAGTCTTCTCTTGGTATTGCGTAGGTCTTTGGTGATTATATATTTCACATGTGTTTGTATCTCTCTGTTCACCTCAATACGGTAATGTATCCAATCTTCACACCTTTCCATTTGGTGAACCATAAGATTTTTTTTCATGAATCTATGATAGTGTTTCTCTGTGGAAATACCTTTGTTTGTATCATTTTTTAGGTAACACCTATATGTGATATGATAGGATATGTGTCTTTCGCTTTCTCACTTACTCCAAGTTGCGTGATTACTTCTAGACTCATCTATGGTGCTGCAAATGGCATTGTTTCATTTTTTCACTAGCTCATATTCCATCTGTACATGTAGCAGTTCTTCTTTGTCCACCCATCTGTCGTTGGACTTTTTGGTTACTTCCGTATCTTGGCCATTGTTATACTATGCAATGCAGATTTGCGTACCTGTGTCCTTCCAATTCTGTCTTCTTAGGTTATAGGTCCAGGAATAGGTCTGCTGGATCATATGGTAGCTCAATGTTTACCTTTTAAAGGCACCTCTATTCTTTTCTCTTTAGTGGCTCTTTCCAGGTTACGTCCCACTTAAAGTGGAGGGTATGCATTACTTCCCAGCACCTTCAGCATTTATTCTTTGTAGTTTTTGCTGATGGTTATTCTGAGTGGTGTGAGCTGATACCTCTTTGTGGTTGAATTTGCATGTGTCTCATAATGCGTTGAAATTGAGCTGTAAGACATGTCCTTTTTATTTTTCCAGCTGTGATTGGAGCTTATTTCTTCAAAGTGTTTTCTTAAAGTATGTGTCACCATTTGAAATATTTTGGCCATTATCTCCCTCAAGACATTTTGAGGGCAGGTTTCATTTACAGCCCTGCAGTACTTGTTCATATGAAGTGACCATTAGCTCAGGCTTTAAACCTGCTTTTGCAGGTAACGGCCAGAGAGCGGCAGCCTTTCTACGTTCCCCTTGCTGCTACTAGGGAAACAGACCTACCGGTCCGTGGTGTTCTTCGGTTATAAATTAGAGTGCAATGTGCCCGGATAAACCCACAAATGTTGATGTCTCCTTGCTTTTCTTTGTTTTTAAATTTAATTTATATTTATTATTAATTAGAGTAATATTCCATTGTGTACGTGGACCACTTCTTCTTGGTGCATTCCTCGGTTGATGGACATTTTCATTGCTTCCAAGTGTTGGCTATGGTAAATATTGCTGGCGTACAGGTTTGCCAGCCTGTGACTTTTTGATTCTCATTTTCTCAGGTGATAGGCCAAGCAGTGGTTGTGATTGATTGACTGGTAGCTCAATGTTTCCCTTTTCAAAGCACCTACATTGTGTTTTCATTAGTGGCTCTTTACATGCCCCCCCTTACCACCGAGGGTACGCATTTCTCCACACTCCCGTCACCGTTTATTTTTTGCAGCACTTTTCCTAATGGCCATTGTGACTGCTGCGAGCTGATAGGTTTTTGTAATATGGGTATGCATGTCATTAAAATTTTTAAAATTCATCATATTCCTACGCCTTTTTCTTTTCTCTTAAAAGAAAAAACCGTGAGTACAATATAGCTCTTGAAATTGTCTTCTTCGAAGGTTGCCCTCTTCTGAATTTTTTGGTCGATTTTTGACCCCAGAAATTTTCTGGAGGGCAGGCGCCATTTACAGAACTGCAAGTTGGTGAAAATTTAGTGACCTTTTGCAGTGGGTTCAAAGCTGCTGTTGTGGGAAACGTCCACAAGGAGGTAGCATTTCTCCATTCCCCAATCTGGGTACTAGGGCAGCAGAGCCTTTCTGGAAGTCATTGTCCTAGGTTGTAAATTAGAATGGAATTTGCCAGGAGAAATCCCCATAAGTTTATGTCTCATTACTTCTTCTTGGTTTTTAAAATTTTTTTAATCTGGGTAAAGTTTAGAAAATTGTTTGTCCTAGGTGTACACAATCTGGTTCATTTGTACATTATGTATGTCTATTAATGTACAGATCCTCTTCCCATGTAAAATATTACAGTGTTCCGTCGACCTCCCTTGCTATATGTTCGGTCTTTTTGATACATGTATATAATATGTATTTGTATATGTATAGTCACACTAATCTTCATTTCTCAATTTCCCCCCTCCTTTCCTTTTAGATGAGCATAGTTTGTTTTCTACGCCTGTGAGTGTCTTTCTCTTTGGAAATATGTTCATCTGTGTCAGTTATTAGATAATGCCGTACGTGATAATATGGGATATAGGTCTTTTGCTTTCCGACCTACTTCATGTTTTGTGATTATCTCCAGGCTCATCTATGGTGCCTCAAAGAGCAGTACTTCAATGTTTTCCATGGCTAATATTCCATTGTGTACATGGACCACTTCTTCTTGGTGCATTCCTCTGTTGATGGACATTTTCGTTGCTTCCAAGTGTTGCCTATGGTAAATATTGCTGGAGTGCAGGATTGCCAGCCTGCGATTTTTGATTTTCATTCTCTCAGGTGATAGACCCAGCAGTGGGTATGATTGATTGACTGGTATGGTAGCTCAACGTTTACCTTTTCAAGGCACCTCAATTGTGCTGTCATTAGTGGCTCTTACCACGTCCCCCTTAGAATCGAGGGTACGCATTTCTCCACAATCACGTCAGCATTTCTTGTTTGCAGCATTTTTGTTGATGGCCATTCTGACTGGGGTGAGCTGATAGGTTTTTGTAATTTGGGTTTACATGTCTGTAAAAATTCCTACAATTCATCATTTTTCCACGCCTTTTGCTTTTCTGTTAAAAGAAAAAAGAAAAAGAGTGTGAGTATAATATACCTCTTCAAATTTTCTTTTTGGAAGGTTGCACTCTAGAATTTTTTGGTCGATTTTCGACCTCAGTATTTTTTGGAGGGCAGGTGTCATTTACAGAACTGCAATTGGTGAACATTTAGTGACCTTTTGCAGTGGGTTTAAAGCTGCTGTTGTGGGAAACGGCCACAAGGATGCAGCATTTCTCCATTCCCAAATCGGGGTACTAGGGCAGCAGAGCCGTTCTGGAAGTCGTTTGCCTAGGTGGTCAATTTGAATGGAATGTGCCAGGAAAACCCCCCATAAGTTTATGTCTCATTACTCCTAGTTCGTTGTTTTAATTTTTTCAATTGGGGTAATGGTTAGAATGTTGCTTGTCCAAGGTGTACACACTCTGGTTCATCTACATATTCTATATACCTATTTATGTAGAGATCCTCTTCCCGTGTAAATTATTACAGAGTGTTCCGTAAACCTTCCTTGCTATATGGTCGGTCTTTTTGATATATGTATATAATATGTATTTGTATACATATGGTAACGCTAATCTTCATTTATCCATTCCCCCACCTTTCCTTTTAGATAAGCATAGTTTTTTTTTTTTAATAAGTCTGTGATGGACTTTCTCTGTGGAAATATGTTCATTTGTGTCAGTTATTAGAGAACGCCTATAAGTGATATCATGGGATATAGGACTTTTGCTTTCCGACTTACCTCATGTTCTGTGATTATCTCCAAGATCATCTATGGTGCCTCAAAGAGCAGTGTTTCATTGTTTTCCATGGCTAGTATTCATTGTGTACATGGGCCGCTTCTTCCTTTTCCTTTCATCTGTTGATGGACATTTTGGTTGCTTCACTGTCTTGTCTATTGTGAATAAGGCTGCAGTGCAGCTTTTGCAGCCCGGGTCTTCTTCATTCTGGTCTTCTCAGGTGAGAGGCCCATTGGTGCGCCTGCTGGATTGAATGGTACCTCAATTTTTCCTTTTCAACGCAGCTCCTTTCTGTTCTCATTATTAGCGTTTAACCCTTTTACATCTCACCAGCAGCTAGAGGGTACACAGTTCTCTAAAACCTCTTCAGCATTGACTGTAGACTTTTTGCCAATGGTCAGTCGACGGGTGTGAGTTGAAAACTTTTCGTAGATTAGATTGCATGAGTCTAATACTTCCTGAGGTTGAGCTTTTATCCATTTCCCTTTCTTTAAAAAGAGAGTGAGTAAAACTTACCTCTTCATACTAGCTTTGTGAACATTTTGCCTGTTTTGAATTTTTTTTATCCATTCCCTACCTCAGCACAATTTTGAGGGCAGGTGTCCTTTACAGCCCTGCGTCCTTGTGAATGAATGGTAAGTGACCATTAGCTGTGGGTTAAAAGCTGCTCTTGCGGGAATCGGCCACAAGGCGGCAGCATTTCTCCTTTACCAAATCTGGTTACTAGGGCAACAGAGCCTTACTGGAAGTGGTGTTCTAGGTTGCAAATTAGAATGGAATGTGCGAGGCAAAAGCCCTTTAAGTTTATGTCTCATTACTTCTTGTTGGTATTTTTAACTTAATTTTTATTTTTTATCACAGCAAACTTGATTACAATGTTTTGTTTGTTCTAGGTGTGCAAGATGTGGTTCTTTCACACATATACATATATCTATTCTTCTTCGGATCCTTTTCCCATGTAGGTTATGACACAGTGTTGAGTAGTCTTCTCTTGGTATTGCGTAGGTCTTTGGTGATTATGTATTTCACGTGTGTTTGTGTCTCTCTGTTAACCTCAATATGGTAATGTATCCAATCCTCACACCTTTCCATTTGGTGAACCATAAGTTTTTTTAATGAATCTATGATAGTGTTTCTCTGTGGAAATACCTTTGTCTGTATCATTTTTTAGGTAACACCTATATGCGATATGATAGGCTATGTGTCTTTCGCTTTCTCACTTACTCCGAGTTGCGTGATTACTTCTAGACTCATCTATGGTGCTGCAAATGGCATTGTTTCATTTTTTCACTAGCTCATATTCCATCTGTACAGGTAGCAGTTCTTCTTTGTCCACCCATCTGTCGGTGGACTTTTTGGTTACTTCCATATCTTGGCCATTGTAATACTGTGCAATGCAGATTTGCGTGCCTGTGTCCTTCCAATTCTGTCTTCTTAGGTTATAGGTCCAGGAATAGGTCTGCTGGATCATATGGTAGCTCAATGTTTACCTTTTAAAGGCACCTCTATTCTGATCTCTTTAGTGGCTCTTTCCAGGTTACGTCCCACTTAAAGTGGAGGGTATGTATTTCTTCCCAGCACCTTCAGCATTTATTCTTTGTAGTTTTTGCTGATGGTTATTCTGAGTGGTGTGAGCTGATACCTCTTTGTGGTTGAATTTGCATGTGTCTCATAATGCGTTGAAATTGAGCTTTAAGACTTGTCCTTTTTATTTTTCCAGCTGTGATTGGAGCTTATTTCTTCAAAGTGTTTTCTTAAAGTATGTGTCACCGTTTGAAATATTTTGGCCATGATCTCCCTCAAGACATTTTGAGGGCAGGTTTCATTTACAGCCCTGCAGTACTTGTTCATATGAAGTGACCATTAGCTCAGGCTTTAAACCTGCTTTTGCAGGTAACGGCCAGAGAGCGGCAGCCTTTCTACGTTCCCCTTGCTGCTACTAGGGAAACAGACCTACCGGTCCGTGGTGTTCTTCGGTTATAAATTAGAGTGCAATGTGCCCGGATAAACCCACAAATGTTGATGTCTCCTTGCTTTTCTTTGTTTTTAAATTTAATTTATATTTATTATTAATTAGAGTAATATTCCATTGTGTACGTGGACCACTTCTTCTTGGTGCATTCCTCGGTTGATGGACATTTTCATTGCTTCCAAGTGTTGGCTATGGTAAATATTGCTGGCGTACAGGTTTGCCAGCCTGTGACTTTTTGATTCTCATTTTCTCAGGTGATAGGCCAAGCAGTGGTTGTGATTGATTGACTGGTAGTTCAATGTTTCCCTTTTCAAAGCACCTACATTGTGTTTTCATTAGTGGCTCTTTACATGCCCCCCCTTACCACCGAGGGTACGCATTTCTCCACACTCCCGTCACCGTTTATTTTTTGCAGCACTTTTCCTAATGGCCATTGTGACTGCTGCGAGCTGATAGGTTTTTGTAATATGGGTATGCATGTCATTAAAATTTTTAAAATTCATCATATTCCTACGCCTTTTTCTTTTCTCTTAAAAGAAAAAACCGTGAGTACAATATAGCTCTTGAAATTGTCTTCTTCGAAGGTTGCCCTCTTCTGAATTTTTTGGTCGATTTTTGACCCCAGAAATTTTCTGGAGGGCAGGCGCCATTTACAGAACTGCAAGTTGGTGAAAATTTAGTGACCTTTTGCAGTGGGTTCAAAGCTGCTGTTGTGGGAAACGTCCACAAGGAGGTAGCATTTCTCCATTCCCCAATCTGGGTACTAGGGCAGCAGAGCCTTTCTGGAAGTCATTGTCCTAGGTTGTAAATTAGAATGGAATTTGCCAGGAGAAATCCCCATAAGTTTATGTCTCATTACTTCTTCTTGGTTTTTAAAATTTTTTTAATCTGGGTAAAGTTTAGAAAATTGTTTGTCCTAGGTGTACACAATCTGGTTCATTTGTACATTATGTATGTCTATTAATGTACAGATCCTCTTCCCATGTAAAATATTACAGTGTTCCGTCGACCTCCCTTGCTATATGTTCGGTCTTTTTGATACATGTATATAATATGTATTTGTATATGTATAGTCACACTAATCTTCATTTCTCAATTTCCCCCCTCCTTTCCTTTTAGATGAGCATAGTTTGTTTTCTACGCCTGTGAGTGTCTTTCTCTTTGGAAATATGTTCATCTGTGTCAGTTATTAGATAATGCCGTACGTGATAATATGGGATATAGGTCTTTTGCTTTCCGACCTACTTCATGTTTTGTGATTATCTCCAGGCTCATCTATGGTGCCTCAAAGAGCAGTGCTTCAATGTTTTCCATGGCTAATATTCCATTGTGTACATGGACCACTTCTTCTTGGTGCATTCCTCTGTTGATGGACATTTTCGTTGCTTCCAAGCGTTGCCTATGGTAAATATTGCTGGAGTGCAGGATTGCCAGCCTGCGATTTTTGATTTTCATTCTCTCAGGTGATAGACCCAGCAGTGGGTATGATTGATTGACTGGTATGGTAGCTCAACGTTTACCTTTTCAAGGCACCTCAATTGTGCTTTCATTAGTGGCTCTTACTGCGTCCCCCCTTAGAATCGAGGGTACGCATCTCTCCACAATCACGTCAGCATTTATTGTTTGCAGCATTTTTGTTGATGGTCATTCTGACTGGTGTGAGCTGATAGGTTTTTGTAATTTGGGTTTACATGTCTGTAAAAATTCCTACAATTCATCATTTTTCCACGCCTTTTTCTTTTCTGTTAAAAGAAAAAAAGTGTGAGTATAATATACCTCTTCAAATTTTCTTTTTGGAAGGTTGCACTCTAGAGTTTTTTGGTCGATTTTCGACCTCAGTATATTTTGGAGGGCGGGTGTCATTTACAGACCTGCAATTGGTGAATATTTAGTGACCTTTTGCAGTGGGTTTAAAGCTGCTGTTGTGGGAAACGACCACAAGGATGCAGCATTTCTCCATTCCCAAATCTGGGTACTAGGGCAGCAGAGCCGTTCTGGAAGTCGTTTGCCTAGGTTGTAAATTTGAATGGAATGTGCCAGGAGAACCCCCCATAAGTTTATGTCTCATTACTCCTAGTTCGTTGTTTTAATTTTTTCAATTGGGGTAATGGTTAGAATGTTGCTTGTCCAATGTGTACACACTCTGGTTCATCTACATATTCTATATACCTATTTATGTAGAGATCCTCTTCCCGTGTAAATTATTACAGAGTGTTCCGTAAACCTTCCTTGCTATATGGTCGTTCTTTTTGATATATGTATATAATATGTATTTGTATACCTATGGTAACGCAAATCTTCATTTATCCATTCCCCCCACCTTTCCTTTTAGATAAGCATAGTTTTTTTTAATAAGTCTGTGATTGACTTTCTCTGTGGAAATATGTTCATTTGTGTCAGTTATTAGAGAACGCGTATAAGTGATATCATAGGATATAGGACTTTTGCTTTCCGACTTACCTCATGTTCTGTGATTATCTCCAAGATCATCTATGGTGCCTCAAAGAGCAGTGTTTCATTGTTTTCCATGGCTAGTATTCATTATGCACATGGACCGCTTCTTCTTTATCCTTTCATCTGTTGATGGACATTTTGGTTGCTTCACTGTCTTGTCTATTGTGAATAAGCCTGCAGTGCAGCTTTTGCAGCCCTGGTCTTCTTCATTCTGGTCTTCTTAGGTGAAGAGCCCATTGGTTCGCCTGCTGGATTGAATGGTACCTCTATTTTTCCTTTTCAACGCAGCTTCTTTCTGTTCTCATTATTAGCGTTTAACCCTTTTACATCTCACCAGCAGCTGGAGGGTACACAGTTCTCTAAAACCTCTTCAGCATTGATTGTTTGTAGACTTTTTGCCAATGGTCAGTCGACTGGTGTGAGTTGAAAACTTTTTGTAGGTTAGATAGCATGAGTCTAATACTTCCTGAGGTGGAGCTTTTATCCATTTTCCTTTCTTTAAAAAGAGAGTGAGTAAAACTTACCTCTTCATACTATCTTCTTGAAAATTTTGCCTGTTTTGAATTTTTTTTTATCCATTCCCTACCTCAGCACAATTTTGAGGGCAGGTGTCCTTTACAGCCCTGAGTCCTTGTGAATGGTAAGTGACCATTAGCTGTGGGTTAAAAGCTGCTGTTGCGGGAATCGGCCACAAGGCGGCAGCATTTCTCCTTTACCAAATCTGGTTACTAGGGCAACAGAGCCTTACTGGAAGTGGAGTTCTAGGTGGTAAATTAGAATGGAATGTGCGAGGAAAAAGCCCTTTAAGTTTATGTCTCATTACTTCTTGTTGGTATTTTTAACTTAATTTTTATTTTTTATCACAGCAAACTTGATTACAATGTTTTGTTTGTTCTAGGTGTGCAAGATGTGGTTCTTTCACACATATACATATATCTATTTTTCTTCGGATCCTTTTCCCATGTAGGTTACGAAACAATGTTGAGTAGTCTTCTCTTGGTATTGCGTAGGTCTTTGGTGATTATATATTTCACATGTGTTTGTATCTCTCTGTTAACCTCAATACGGTAATGTATCCAATCCTCACACCTTTCCATTTGGTGAACCATAAGTTTTTTTAATGAATCTATGATAGTGTTTCTCTGTGGAAATATCTTTGTTTGTATCATTTTTTAGGTAACACCTATATGTGATATGATAGGATATGTGTCTTTCGCTTTCTCACTTACTCCAAGTTGCGTGATTACTTCTAGACTCATCTATGGTGCTGCAAATGGCATTGTTTCATTTTTTCACTAGCTCATATTCCATCTGTACATGTAGCAGTTCTTCTTTGTCCACCCATCTGTCGGTGGACTTTTTGGTTACTTCCATATCTTGGCTATTGTAATACTATGCAATGCAGATTTGCGTACCTTTGTCCTTCCAATTCTGTCTTCTTAGTTTATAGGTCCAGGAATAGGTCTGCTGGATCATATGGTAGCTCAATGTTTACCTTTAAAAGGCAATTCTATTCCGTTCTCCTTAGTGGCTCTTTCCAGGTTACGTCCCACTTAAAGTGGAGGGTATGTATTTCTTCCCAGCACCTTCAGCATTTATTCTTTGTAGTTTTTGCTGATGGTTATTCTGAGTGGTGTGAGCTGATACCTCTTTGTGGTTGAATTTGCATGTGTCTCATAATGCGTTGAAATTGAGCTTTAAGACATGTCCTTTTTATTTTTCCAGCTGTGATTGGAGCTTATTTCTTCAAAGTGTTTTCTTAAAGTATGTGTCACCATTTGAAATATTTTGGCCATTATCTCCCTCAAGACATTTTGAGGGCAGGTTTCATTTACAGCCCTGCAGTACTTGTTCATATGAAGTGACCATTAGCTCAGGCTTTAAACCTGCTTTTGCAGGTAACGGCCAGAGAGCGGCAGCCTTTCTACGTTCCCCTTGCTGCTACTAGGGAAACAGACCTACCGGTCCGTGGTGTTCTTCGGTTATAAATTAGAGTGCAATGTGCCCGGATAAACCCACAAATGTTGATGTCTCCTTGCTTTTCTTTGTTTTTAAATTTAATTTATATTTATTATTAATTAGAGTAATATTCCATTGTGTACGTGGACCACTTCTTCTTGGTGCATTCCTCGGTTGATGGACATTTTCATTGCTTCCAAGTGTTGGCTATGGTAAATATTGCTGGCGTACAGGTTTGCCAGCCTGTGACTTTTTGATTCTCATTTTCTCAGGTGATAGGCCAAGCAGTGGTTGTGATTGATTGACTGGTAGCTCAATGTTTCCCTTTTCAAAGCACCTACATTGTGTTTTCATTATTGGCTCTTTACATGCCCCCCCTTACCACCGAGGGTACGCATTTCTCCACACTCCCGTCACCGTTTATTTTTTGCAGCACTTTTCCTAATGGCCATTGTGACTGCTGCGAGCTGATAGGTTTTTGTAATATGGGTATGCATGTCATTAAAATTTTTAAAATTCATCATATTCCTACGCCTTTTTCTTTTCTCTTAAAAGAAAAAACCGTGAGTACAATATAGCTCTTGAAATTGTCTTCTTCGAAGGTTGCCCTCTTCTGAATTTTTTGGTCGATTTTTGACCCCAGAAATTTTCTGGAGGGCAGGCGCCATTTACAGAACTGCAAGTTGGTGAAAATTTAGTGACCTTTTGCAGTGGGTTCAAAGCTGCTGTTGTGGGAAACGTCCACAAGGAGGTAGCATTTCTCCATTCCCCAATCTGGGTACTAGGGCAGCAGAGCCTTTCTGGAAGTCATTGTCCTAGGTTGTAAATTAGAATGGAATTTGCCAGGAGAAATCCCCATAAGTTTATGTCTCATTACTTCTTCTTGGTTTTTAAAATTTTTTTAATCTGGGTAAAGTTTAGAAAATTGTTTGTCCTAGGTGTACACAATCTGGTTCATTTGTACATTATGTATGTCTATTAATGTACAGATCCCCTTCCCATGTAAAATATTACAGTGTTCCATCGACCTCCCTTGCTATATGTTCGGTCTTTTTGATACATGTATATAATATGTATTTGTATATGTATAGTCACACTAATCTTCATTTCTCAATTTCCCCCCTCCTTTCCTTTTAGATGAGCATAGTTTGTTTTCTACGCCTGTGAGTGTCTTTCTCTTTGGAAATATGTTCATCTGTGTCAGTTATTAGATAATGCCGTACGTGATAATATGGGATATAGGTCTTTTGCTTTCCGACCTACTTCATGTTTTGTGCTTATCTCCAGGTTCAACTATGGTGCCTCAAAGAGCAGTGCTTCAATGTTTTCCATGGCTAATATTCCATTGTGTACATGGACCACTTCTTCTTGGTGCATTTCTCTGTTGATGGACATTTTCGTTGCTTCCAAGCGTTGCCTATGGTAAATATTGCTGGAGTGCAGGATTGCCAGCCTGCGATTTTTGATTTTCATTCTCTCAGGTGATAGACCCAGCAGTGGGTATGATTGATTGACTGGTATGGTAGCTCAACGTTTACCTTTTCAAGGCACCTCAATTGTGCTGTCATTAGTGGCTCTTACCACGTCCCCCTTAGAATCGAGGGTACGCATCTCTCCACAATCATGTCAGCATTTATTGTTTGCAGCATTTTTGTTGATGGCCATTCTGACTGGGGTGAGCTGATAGGTTTTTGTAATTTGGGTTTACATGTCTGTAAAAATTCCTACAATTCATCATTTTTCCACGCCTTTTGCTTTTCTGTTAAAAGAAAAAAGAGTGTGAGTATAATATACCTCTTCAAATTTTCTTTTTGGAAGGTTGCACTCTAGAATTTTTTGGTCGATTTTCGACCTCAGTATTTTTTGGAGGGCAGGTGTCATTTACAGAACTGCAATTGGTGAACATTTAGTGACCTTTTGCAGTGGGTTTAAAGCTGCTGTTGTGGGAAACGGCCACAAGGATGCAGCATTTCTCCATTCCCAAATCGGGGTACTAGGGCAGCAGAGCCCGTTCTGGAAGTCGTTTGCCTAGGTGGTCAATTTGAATGGAATGTGCCAGGAAAACCCCCCATAAGTTTATGTCTCATTACTCCTAGTTCGTTGTTTTAATTTTTTCAATTGGGGTAATGGTTAGAATGTTGCTTGTCCAAGGTGTACACACTCTGGTTCATCTACATATTCTATATACCTATTTATGTAGAGATCCTCTTCCCGTGTAAATTATTACAGAGTGTTCCGTAAACCTTCCTTGCTATATGGTCGGTCTTTTTGATATATGTATATAATATGTATTTGTATACATATGGTAACGCTAATCTTCATTTATCCATTCCCCCACCTTTCCTTTTAGATAAGCATAGTTTTTTTTTTTAATAAGTCTGTGATGGACTTTCTCTGTGGAAATATGTTCATTTGTGTCAGTTATTAGAGAACGCCTATAAGTGATATCATGGGATATAGGACTTTTGCTTTCCGACTTACCTCATGTTCTGTGATTATCTCCAAGATCATCTATGGTGCCTCAAAGAGCAGTGTTTCATTGTTTTCCATGGCTAGTATTCATTGTGTACATGGGCCGCTTCTTCCTTTTCCTTTCATCTGTTGATGGACATTTTGGTTGCTTCACTGTCTTGTCTATTGTGAATAAGGCTGCAGTGCAGCTTTTGCAGCCCGGGTCTTCTTCATTCTGGTCTTCTCAGGTGAGAGGCCCATTGGTGCGCCTGCTGGATTGAATGGTACCTCAATTTTTCCTTTTCAACGCAGCTCCTTTCTGTTCTCATTATTAGCGTTTAACCCTTTTACATCTCACCAGCAGCTAGAGGGTACACAGTTCTCTAAAACCTCTTCAGCATTGACTGTAGACTTTTTGCCAATGGTCAGTCGACGGGTGTGAGTTGAAAACTTTTCGTAGATTAGATTGCATGAGTCTAATACTTCCTGAGGTTGAGCTTTTATCCATTTCCCTTTCTTTAAAAAGAAAGTGAGTAAAACTTACCTCTTCATACTAGCTTCGTGAACATTTTGCCTGTTTTGAATTTTTTTTATCCATTCCCTACCTCAGCACAATTTTGAGGGCAGGTGTCCTTTACAGCCCTGCGTCCTTGTGAATGAATGGTAAGTGACCATTAGCTGTGGGTTAAAAGCTGCTGTTGCGGGAATCGGCCACAAGGCGGCAGCATTTCTCCTTTACCAAATCTGGTTACTAGGGCAACAGAGCCTTACTGGAAGTGGTGTTCTAGGTTGCAAATTAGAATGGAATGTGCGAGGCAAAAGCCCTTTAAGTTTATGTCTCATTACTTCTTGTTGGTATTTTTAACTTAATTTTTATTTTTTATCACAGCAAACTTGATTACAATGTTTTGTTTGTTCTAGGTGTGCAAGATGTGGTTCTTTCACACATATACATATATCTATTTTTCTTCGGATCCTTTTCCCATGTAGATTACGACACAATGTTGAGTAGTCTTCTCTTGGTATTGCATAGGTCTTTGGTGATTATATATTTCACATGTGTTTGTATCTCTCTGTTCACCTCAATACGGTAATGTATCCAATCTTCACACCTTTCCATTTGGTGAACCATAAGATTTTTTTTCATGAATCTATGATAGTGTTTCTCTGTGGAAATACCTTTGTTTGTATCATTTTTTAGGTAACACCTATATGTGATATGATAGGATATGTGTCTTTCGCTTTCTCACTTACTCCAAGTTGCGTGATTACTTCTAGACTCATCTATGGTGCTGCAAATGGCATTGTTTCATTTTTTCACTAGCTCATATTCCATCTGTACATGTAGCAGTTCTTCTTTGTCCACCCATCTGTCGTTGGACTTTTTGGTTACTTCCGTATCTTTGCCATTGTTATACTATGCAATGCAGATTTGCGTACCTGTGTCCTTCCAATTCTGTCTTCTTAGGTTATAGGTCCAGGAATAGGTCTGCTGGCTCATATGGTAGCTCAATGTTTACCTTTTAAAGGCACCTCTATTCTTTTCTCTTTAGTGGCTCTTTCCAGGTTACGTCCCACTTAAAGTGGAGGGTATGCATTTCTTCCCAGCACCTTCAGCATTTATTCTTTGTAGTTTTTGCTGATGGTTATTCTGAGTGGTGTGAGCTGATACCTCTTTGTGGTTGAATTTGCATGTGTCTCATAATGCGTTGAAATTGAGCTGTAAGACATGTCCTTTTTATTTTTCCAGCTGTGATTGGAGCTTATTTCTTCAAAGTGTTTTCTTAAAGTATGTGTCACCATTTGAAATATTTTGGCCATTATCTCCCTCAAGACATTTTGAGGGCAGGTTTCATTTACAGCCCTGCAGTACTTGTTCATATGAAGTGACCATTAGCTCAGGCTTTAAACCTGCTTTTGCAGGTAACGGCCAGAGAGCGGCAGCCTTTCTACGTTCCCCTTGCTGCTACTAGGGAAACAGACCTACCGGTCCGTGGTGTTCTTCGGTTATAAATTAGAGTGCAATGTGCCCGGATAAACCCACAAATGTTGATGTCTCCTTGCTTTTCTTTGTTTTTAAATTTAATTTATATTTATTATTAATTAGAGTAATATTCCATTGTGTACGTGGACCACTTCTTCTTGGTGCATTCCTCGGTTGATGGACATTTTCATTGCTTCCAAGTGTTGGCTATGGTAAATATTGCTGGCGTACAGGTTTGCCAGCCTGTGACTTTTTGATTCTCATTTTCTCAGGTGATAGGCCAAGCAGTGGTTGTGATTGATTGACTGGTAGCTCAATGTTTCCCTTTTCAAAGCACCTACATTGTGTTTTCATTATTGGCTCTTTACATGCCCCCCCTTACCACCGAGGGTACGCATTTCTCCACACTCCCGTCACCGTTTATTTTTTGCAGCACTTTTCCTAATGGCCATTGTGACTGCTGCGAGCTGATAGGTTTTTGTAATATGGGTATGCATGTCATTAAAATTTTTAAAATTCATCATATTCCTACGCCTTTTTCTTTTCTCTTAAAAGAAAAAACCGTGAGTACAATATAGCTCTTGAAATTGTCTTCTTCGAAGGTTGCCCTCTTCTGAATTTTTTGGTCGATTTTTGACCCCAGAAATTTTCTGGAGGGCAGGCGCCATTTACAGAACTGCAAGTTGGTGAAAATTTAGTGACCTTTTGCAGTGGGTTCAAAGCTGCTGTTGTGGGAAACGTCCACAAGGAGGTAGCATTTCTCCATTCCCCAATCTGGGTACTAGGGCAGCAGAGCCTTTCTGGAAGTCATTGTCCTAGGTTGTAAATTAGAATGGAATTTGCCAGGAGAAATCCCCATAAGTTTATGTCTCATTACTTCTTCTTGGTTTTTAAAATTTTTTTAATCTGGGTAAAGTTTAGAAAATTGTTTGTCCTAGGTGTACACAATCTGGTTCATTTGTACATTATGTATGTCTATTAATGTACAGATCCTCTTCCCATGTAAAATATTACAGTGTTCCGTCGACCTCCCTTGCTATATGTTCGGTCTTTTTGATACATGTATATAATATGTATTTGTATATGTATAGTCACACTAATCTTCATTTCTCAATTTCCCCCCTCCTTTCCTTTTAGATGAGCATAGTTTGTTTTCTACGCCTGTGAGTGTCTTTCTCTTTGGAAATATGTTCATCTGTGTCAGTTATTAGATAATGCCGTACGTGATAATATGGGATATAGGTCTTTTGCTTTCCGACCTACTTCATGTTTTGTGATTATCTCCAGGCTCATCTATGGTGCCTCAAAGAGCAGTACTTCAATGTTTTCCATGGCTAATATTCCATTGTGTACATGGACCACTTCTTCTTGGTGCATTCCTCTGTTGATGGACATTTTCGTTGCTTCCAAGTGTTGCCTATGGTAAATATTGCTGGAGTGCAGGATTGCCAGCCTGCGATTTTTGATTTTCATTCTCTCAGGTGATAGACCCAGCAGTGGGTATGATTGATTGACTGGTATGGTAGCTCAACGTTTACCTTTTCAAGGCACCTCAATTGTGCTGTCATTAGTGGCTCTTACCACGTCCCCCTTAGAATCGAGGGTACGCATTTCTCCACAATCACGTCAGCATTTCTTGTTTGCAGCATTTTTGTTGATGGCCATTCTGACTGGGGTGAGCTGATAGGTTTTTGTAATTTGGGTTTACATGTCTGTAAAAATTCCTACAATTCATCATTTTTCCACGCCTTTTGCTTTTCTGTTAAAAGAAAAAAGAGTGTGAGTATAATATACCTCTTCAAATTTTCTTTTTGGAAGGTTGCACTCTAGAATTTTTTGGTCGATTTTCGACCTCAGTATTTTTTGGAGGGCAGGTGTCATTTACAGAACTGCAATTGGTGAACATTTAGTGACCTTTTGCAGTGGGTTTAAAGCTGCTGTTGTGGGAAACGGCCACAAGGATGCAGCATTTCTCCATTCCCAAATCGGGGTACTAGGGCAGCAGAGCCCGTTCTGGAAGTCGTTTGCCTAGGTGGTCAATTTGAATGGAATGTGCCAGGAAAACCCCCCATAAGTTTATGTCTCATTACTCCTAGTTCGTTGTTTTAATTTTTTCAATTGGGGTAATGGTTAGAATGTTGCTTGTCCAAGGTGTACACACTCTGGTTCATCTACATATTCTATATACCTATTTATGTAGAGATCCTCTTCCCGTGTAAATTATTACAGAGTGTTCCGTAAACCTTCCTTGCTATATGGTCGGTCTTTTTGATATATGTATATAATATGTATTTGTATACATATGGTAACGCTAATCTTCATTTATCCATTCCCCCACCTTTCCTTTTAGATAAGCATAGTTTTTTTTTTTTAATAAGTCTGTGATGGACTTTCTCTGTGGAAATATGTTCATTTGTGTCAGTTATTAGAGAACGCCTATAAGTGATATCATGGGATATAGGACTTTTGCTTTCCGACTTACCTCATGTTCTGTGATTATCTCCAAGATCATCTATGGTGCCTCAAAGAGCAGTGTTTCATTGTTTTCCATGGCTAGTATTCATTGTGTACATGGGCCGCTTCTTCCTTTTCCTTTCATCTGTTGATGGACATTTTGGTTGCTTCACTGTCTTGTCTATTGTGAATAAGGCTGCAGTGCAGCTTTTGCAGCCCGGGTCTTCTTCATTCTGGTCTTCTCAGGTGAGAGGCCCATTGGTGCGCCTGCTGGATTGAATGGTACCTCAATTTTTCCTTTTCAACGCAGCTCCTTTCTGTTCTCATTATTAGCGTTTAACCCTTTTACATCTCACCAGCAGCTAGAGGGTACACAGTTCTCTAAAACCTCTTCAGCATTGACTGTTTGTAGACTTTTTGCCAATGGTCAGTCGACGGGTGTGAGTTGAGAACTTTTCGTAGATTAGATTGCATGAGTCTAATACTTCCTGAGGTTGAGCTTTTATCCATTTCCCTTTCTTTAAAAAGAGAGTGAGTAAAACTTACCTCTTCATACTAGCTTCGTGAACATTTTGCCTGTTTTGAATTTTTTTTATCCATTCCCTACCTCAGCACAATTTTGAGGGCAGGTGTCCTTTACAGCCCTGCGTCCTTGTGAATGAATGGTAAGTGACCATTAGCTGTGGGTTAAAAGCTGCTGTTGCGGGAATCGGCCACAAGGCGGCAGCATTTCTCCTTTACCAAATCTGGTTACTAGGGCAACAGAGCCTTACTGGAAGTGGTGTTCTAGGTTGTAAATTAGAATGGAATATGCGAGGAAAAAGCCCTTTAAGTTTATGTCTCATTACTTCTTGTTGGTATTTTTAACTTAATTTTTATTTTTTTTCACAGCAAACTTGATTACAATGTTTTGTTTGTTCTAGGTGTGCAAGATGTGGTTCTTTCACACATATACATATATCTATTTTTCTTCGGATCCTTTTCCCATGTAGATTACGACACAATGTTGAGTAGTCTTCTCTTGGTATTGCGTAGGTCTTTGGTGATTATATATTTCACATTTGTTTGTATCTCTCTGTTCACCTCAATACGGTAATGTATCCAATCTTCACACCTTTCCTTTTGGTGAACCATAAGATTTTTTTTCATGAATCTATGATAGTGTTTCTCTGTGGAAATACCTTTGTTTGTATCATTTTTTAGGTAACACCTATATGTGATATGATAGGATATGTGTCTTTCGCTTTCTCACTTACTCCAAGTTGCGTGATTACTTCTAGACTCATCTATGGTGCTGCAAATGGCATTGTTTCATTTTTTCCCTAGCTCACATTCCATCTGTACATGTAGCAGTTTTTCTTTGTCCACCCATCTGTCGTTGGACTTTTTGGTTACTTCCGTATCTTGGCCATTGTTATACTATGCAATGCAGATTTGCGTACCTGTGTCCTTCCAATTCTGTCTTCTTAGGTTATAGGTCCAGGAATAGGTCTGCTGGATCATATGGTAGCTCAATGTTTACCTTTTAAAGGCACCTCTATTCTTTTCTCTTTAGTGGCTCTTTCCAGGTTACGTCCCACTTAAAGTGGAGGGTATGCATTTCTTCCCAGCACCTTCAGCATTTATTCTTTGTAGTTTTTGCTGATGGTTATTCTGAGTGGTGTGAGCTGATACCTCTTTGTGGTTGAATTTGCATGTGTCTCATAATGCGTTGAAATTGAGCTTTAAGACATGTCCTTTTTATTTTTCCAGCTGTGATTGGAGCTTATTTCTTCAAAGTGTTTTCTTAAAGTATGTGTCACCATTTGAAATATTTTGGCCATTATCTCCCTCAAGACATTTTGAGGGCAGGTTTCATTTACAGCCCTGCAGTACTTGTTCATATGAAGTGACCATTAGCTCAGGCTTTAAACCTGCTTTTGCAGGTAACGGCCAGAGAGCGGCAGCCTTTCTACGTTCCCCTTGCTGCTACTAGGGAAACAGACCTACCGGTCCGTGGTGTTCTTCGGTTATAAATTAGAGTGCAATGTGCCCGGATAAACCCACAAATGTTGATGTCTCCTTGCTTTTCTTTGTTTTTAAATTTAATTTATATTTATTATTAATTAGAGTAATATTCCATTGTGTACGTGGACCACTTCTTCTTGGTGCATTCCTCGGTTGATGGACATTTTCATTGCTTCCAAGTGTTGGCTATGGTAAATATTGCTGGCGTACAGGTTTGCCAGCCTGTGACTTTTTGATTCTCATTTTCTCAGGTGATAGGCCAAGCAGTGGTTGTGATTGATTGACTGGTAGCTCAATGTTTCCCTTTTCAAAGCACCTACATTGTGTTTTCATTATTGGCTCTTTACATGCCCCCCCTTACCACCGAGGGTACGCATTTCTCCACACTCCCGTCACCGTTTATTTTTTGCAGCACTTTTCCTAATGGCCATTGTGACTGCTGCGAGCTGATAGGTTTTTGTAATATGGGTATGCATGTCATTAAAATTTTTAAAATTCATCATATTCCTACGCCTTTTTCTTTTCTCTTAAAAGAAAAAACCGTGAGTACAATATAGCTCTTGAAATTGTCTTCTTCGAAGGTTGCCCTCTTCTGAATTTTTTGGTCGATTTTTGACCCCAGAAATTTTCTGGAGGGCAGGCGCCATTTACAGAACTGCAAGTTGGTGAAAATTTAGTGACCTTTTGCAGTGGGTTCAAAGCTGCTGTTGTGGGAAACGTCCACAAGGAGGTAGCATTTCTCCATTCCCCAATCTGGGTACTAGGGCAGCAGAGCCTTTCTGGAAGTCATTGTCCTAGGTTGTAAATTAGAATGGAATTTGCCAGGAGAAATCCCCATAAGTTTATGTCTCATTACTTCTTCTTGGTTTTTAAAATTTTTTTAATCTGGGTAAAGTTTAGAAAATTGTTTGTCCTAGGTGTACACAATCTGGTTCATTTGTACATTATGTATGTCTATTAATGTACAGATCCTCTTCCCATGTAAAATATTACAGTGTTCCGTCGACCTCCCTTGCTATATGTTCGGTCTTTTTGATACATGTATATAATATGTATTTGTATATGTATAGTCACACTAATCTTCATTTCTCAATTTCCCCCCTCCTTTCCTTTTAGATGAGCATAGTTTGTTTTCTACGCCTGTGAGTGTCTTTCTCTTTGGAAATATGTTCATCTGTGTCAGTTATTAGATAATGCCGTACGTGATAATATGGGATATAGGTCTTTTGCTTTCCGACCTACTTCATGTTTTGTGATTATCTCCAGGCTCATCTATGGTGCCTCAAAGAGCAGTACTTCAATGTTTTCCATGGCTAATATTCCATTGTGTACATGGACCACTTCTTCTTGGTGCATTCCTCTGTTGATGGACATTTTCGTTGCTTCCAAGCGTTGCCTATGGTAAATATTGCTGGAGTGCAGGATTGCCAGCCTGCGATTTTTGATTTTCATTCTCTCAGGTGATAGACCCAGCAGTGGGTATGATTGATTGACTGGTATGGTAGCTCAACGTTTACCTTTTCAAGGCACCTCAATTGTGCTGTCATTAGTGGCTCTTACCACGTCCCCCTTAGAATCGAGGGTACGCATTTCTCCACAATCACGTCAGCATTTCTTGTTTGCAGCATTTTTGTTGATGGCCATTCTGACTGGGGTGAGCTGATAGGTTTTTGTAATTTGGGTTTACATGTCTGTAAAAATTCCTACAATTCATCATTTTTCCACGCCTTTTGCTTTTCTGTTAAAAGAAAAAAGAAAAAGAGTGTGAGTATAATATACCTCTTCAAATTTTCTTTTTGGAAGGTTGCACTCTAGAATTTTTTGGTCGATTTTCGACCTCAGTATTTTTTGGAGGGCAGGTGTCATTTACAGAACTGCAATTGGTGAACATTTAGTGACCTTTTGCAGTGGGTTTAAAGCTGCTGTTGTGGGAAACGGCCACAAGGATGCAGCATTTCTCCATTCCCAAATCGGGGTACTAGGGCAGCAGAGCCGTTCTGGAAGTCGTTTGCCTAGGTGGTCAATTTGAATGGAATGTGCCAGGAAAACCCCCCATAAGTTTATGTCTCATTACTCCTAGTTCGTTGTTTTAATTTTTTCAATTGGGGTAATGGTTAGAATGTTGCTTGTCCAAGGTGTACACACTCTGGTTCATCTACATATTCTATATACCTATTTATGTAGAGATCCTCTTCCCGTGTAAATTATTACAGAGTGTTCCGTAAACCTTCCTTGCTATATGGTCGGTCTTTTTGATATATGTATATAATATGTATTTGTATACATATGGTAACGCTAATCTTCATTTATCCATTCCCCCACCTTTCCTTTTAGATAAGCATAGTTTTTTTTTTTTAATAAGTCTGTGATGGACTTTCTCTGTGGAAATATGTTCATTTGTGTCAGTTATTAGAGAACGCCTATAAGTGATATCATGGGATATAGGACTTTTGCTTTCCGACTTACCTCATGTTCTGTGATTATCTCCAAGATCATCTATGGTGCCTCAAAGAGCAGTGTTTCATTGTTTTCCATGGCTAGTATTCATTGTGTACATGGGCCGCTTCTTCCTTTTCCTTTCATCTGTTGATGGACATTTTGGTTGCTTCACTGTCTTGTCTATTGTGAATAAGGCTGCAGTGCAGCTTTTGCAGCCCGGGTCTTCTTCATTCTGGACTTCTCAGGTGAGAGGCCCATTGGTGTGCCTGCTGGATTGAATGGTACCTCAATTTTTCCTTTTCAACGCAGCTCCTTTCTGTTCTCATTATTAGCGTTTAACCCTTTTACATCTCACCAGCAGCTAGAGGGTACACAGTTCTCTAAAACCTCTTCAGCATTGACTGTAGACTTTTTGCCAATGGTCAGTCGACGGGTGTGAGTTGAAAACTTTTCGTAGATTAGATTGCATGAGTCTAATACTTCCTGAGGTTGAGCTTTTATCCATTTCCCTTTCTTTAAAAAGAGAGTGAGTAAAACTTACCTCTTCATACTAGCTTTGTGAACATTTTGCCTGTTTTGAATTTTTTTTATCCATTCCCTACCTCAGCACAATTTTGAGGGCAGGTGTCCTTTACAGCCCTGCGTCCTTGTGAATGAATGGTAAGTGACCATTAGCTGTGGGTTAAAAGCTGCTCTTGCGGGAATCGGCCACAAGGCGGCAGCATTTCTCCTTTACCAAATCTGGTTACTAGGGCAACAGAGCCTTACTGGAAGTGGTGTTCTAGGTTGCAAATTAGAATGGAATGTGCGAGGCAAAAGCCCTTTAAGTTTATGTCTCATTACTTCTTGTTGGTATTTTTAACTTAATTTTTATTTTTTATCACAGCAAACTTGATTACAATGTTTTGTTTGTTCTAGGTGTGCAAGATGTGGTTCTTTCACACATATACATATATCTATTCTTCTTCGGATCCTTTTCCCATGTAGGTTATGACACAGTGTTGAGTAGTCTTCTCTTGGTATTGCGTAGGTCTTTGGTGATTATGTATTTCACGTGTGTTTGTGTCTCTCTGTTAACCTCAATATGGTAATGTATCCAATCCTCACACCTTTCCATTTGGTGAACCATAAGTTTTTTTAATGAATCTATGATAGTGTTTCTCTGTGGAAATACCTTTGTCTGTATCATTTTTTAGGTAACACCTATATGCGATATGATAGGCTATGTGTCTTTCGCTTTCTCACTTACTCCGAGTTGCGTGATTACTTCTAGACTCATCTATGGTGCTGCAAATGGCATTGTTTCATTTTTTCACTAGCTCATATTCCATCTGTACAGGTAGCAGTTCTTCTTTGTCCACCCATCTGTCGGTGGACTTTTTGGTTACTTCCATATCTTGGCCATTGTAATACTGTGCAATGCAGATTTGCGTGCCTGTGTCCTTCCAATTCTGTCTTCTTAGGTTATAGGTCCAGGAATAGGTCTGCTGGATCATATGGTAGCTCAATGTTTACCTTTTAAAGGCACCTCTATTCTGATCTCTTTAGTGGCTCTTTCCAGGTTACGTCCCACTTAAAGTGGAGGGTATGTATTTCTTCCCAGCACCTTCAGCATTTATTCTTTGTAGTTTTTGCTGATGGTTATTCTGAGTGGTGTGAGCTGATACCTCTTTGTGGTTGAATTTGCATGTGTCTCATAATGCGTTGAAATTGAGCTTTAAGACTTGTCCTTTTTATTTTTCCAGCTGTGATTGGAGCTTATTTCTTCAAAGTGTTTTCTTAAAGTATGTGTCACCGTTTGAAATATTTTGGCCATGATCTCCCTCAAGACATTTTGAGGGCAGGTTTCATTTACAGCCCTGCAGTACTTGTTCATATGAAGTGACCATTAGCTCAGGCTTTAAACCTGCTTTTGCAGGTAACGGCCAGAGAGCGGCAGCCTTTCTACGTTCCCCTTGCTGCTACTAGGGAAACAGACCTACCGGTCCGTGGTGTTCTTCGGTTATAAATTAGAGTGCAATGTGCCCGGATAAACCCACAAATGTTGATGTCTCCTTGCTTTTCTTTGTTTTTAAATTTAATTTATATTTATTATTAATTAGAGTAATATTCCATTGTGTACGTGGACCACTTCTTCTTGGTGCATTCCTCGGTTGATGGACATTTTCATTGCTTCCAAGTGTTGGCTATGGTAAATATTGCTGGCGTACAGGTTTGCCAGCCTGTGACTTTTTGATTCTCATTTTCTCAGGTGATAGGCCAAGCAGTGGTTGTGATTGATTGACTGGTAGCTCAATGTTTCCCTTTTCAAAGCACCTACATTGTGTTTTCATTATTGGCTCTTTACATGCCCCCCCTTACCACCGAGGGTACGCATTTCTCCACACTCCCGTCACCGTTTATTTTTTGCAGCACTTTTCCTAATGGCCATTGTGACTGCTGCGAGCTGATAGGTTTTTGTAATATGGGTATGCATGTCATTAAAATTTTTAAAATTCATCATATTCCTACGCCTTTTTCTTTTCTCTTAAAAGAAAAAACCGTGAGTACAATATAGCTCTTGAAATTGTCTTCTTCGAAGGTTGCCCTCTTCTGAATTTTTTGGTCGATTTTTGACCCCAGAAATTTTCTGGAGGGCAGGCGCCATTTACAGAACTGCAAGTTGGTGAAAATTTAGTGACCTTTTGCAGTGGGTTCAAAGCTGCTGTTGTGGGAAACGTCCACAAGGAGGTAGCATTTCTCCATTCCCCAATCTGGGTACTAGGGCAGCAGAGCCTTTCTGGAAGTCATTGTCCTAGGTTGTAAATTAGAATGGAATTTGCCAGGAGAAATCCCCATAAGTTTATGTCTCATTACTTCTTCTTGGTTTTTAAAATTTTTTTAATCTGGGTAAAGTTTAGAAAATTGTTTGTCCTAGGTGTACACAATCTGGTTCATTTGTACATTATGTATGTCTATTAATGTACAGATCCTCTTCCCATGTAAAATATTACAGTGTTCCGTCGACCTCCCTTGCTATATGTTCGGTCTTTTTGATACATGTATATAATATGTATTTGTATATGTATAGTCACACTAATCTTCATTTCTCAATTTCCCCCCTCCTTTCCTTTTAGATGAGCATAGTTTGTTTTCTACGCCTGTGAGTGTCTTTCTCTTTGGAAATATGTTCATCTGTGTCAGTTATTAGATAATGCCGTACGTGATAATATGGGATATAGGTCTTTTGCTTTCCGACCTACTTCATGTTTTGTGATTATCTCCAGGCTCATCTATGGTGCCTCAAAGAGCAGTGCTTCAATGTTTTCCATGGCTAATATTCCATTGTGTACATGGACCACTTCTTCTTGGTGCATTCCTCTGTTGATGGACATTTTCGTTGCTTCCAAGCGTTGCCTATGGTAAATATTGCTGGAGTGCAGGATTGCCAGCCTGCGATTTTTGATTTTCATTCTCTCAGGTGATAGACCCAGCAGTGGGTATGATTGATTGACTGGTATGGTAGCTCAACGTTTACCTTTTCAAGGCACCTCAATTGTGCTTTCATTAGTGGCTCTTACTGCGTCCCCCCTTAGAATCGAGGGTACGCATCTCTCCACAATCACGTCAGCATTTATTGTTTGCAGCATTTTTGTTGATGGTCATTCTGACTGGTGTGAGCTGATAGGTTTTTGTAATTTGGGTTTACATGTCTGTAAAAATTCCTACAATTCATCATTTTTCCACGCCTTTTTCTTTTCTGTTAAAAGAAAAAAAGTGTGAGTATAATATACCTCTTCAAATTTTCTTTTTGGAAGGTTGCACTCTAGAGTTTTTTGGTCGATTTTCGACCTCAGTATATTTTGGAGGGCGGGTGTCATTTACAGACCTGCAATTGGTGAATATTTAGTGACCTTTTGCAGTGGGTTTAAAGCTGCTGTTGTGGGAAACGACCACAAGGATGCAGCATTTCTCCATTCCCAAATCTGGGTACTAGGGCAGCAGAGCCGTTCTGGAAGTCGTTTGCCTAGGTTGTAAATTTGAATGGAATGTGCCAGGAGAACCCCCCATAAGTTTATGTCTCATTACTCCTAGTTCGTTGTTTTAATTTTTTCAATTGGGGTAATGGTTAGAATGTTGCTTGTCCAATGTGTACACACTCTGGTTCATCTACATATTCTATATACCTATTTATGTAGAGATCCTCTTCCCGTGTAAATTATTACAGAGTGTTCCGTAAACCTTCCTTGCTATATGGTCGTTCTTTTTGATATATGTATATAATATGTATTTGTATACCTATGGTAACGCAAATCTTCATTTATCCATTCCCCCCACCTTTCCTTTTAGATAAGCATAGTTTTTTTTAATAAGTCTGTGATTGACTTTCTCTGTGGAAATATGTTCATTTGTGTCAGTTATTAGAGAACGCGTATAAGTGATATCATAGGATATAGGACTTTTGCTTTCCGACTTACCTCATGTTCTGTGATTATCTCCAAGATCATCTATGGTGCCTCAAAGAGCAGTGTTTCATTGTTTTCCATGGCTAGTATTCATTATGCACATGGACCGCTTCTTCTTTATCCTTTCATCTGTTGATGGACATTTTGGTTGCTTCACTGTCTTGTCTATTGTGAATAAGCCTGCAGTGCAGCTTTTGCAGCCCTGGTCTTCTTCATTCTGGTCTTCTTAGGTGAAGAGCCCATTGGTTCGCCTGCTGGATTGAATGGTACCTCTATTTTTCCTTTTCAACGCAGCTTCTTTCTGTTCTCATTATTAGCGTTTAACCCTTTTACATCTCACCAGCAGCTGGAGGGTACACAGTTCTCTAAAACCTCTTCAGCATTGATTGTTTGTAGACTTTTTGCCAATGGTCAGTCGACTGGTGTGAGTTGAAAACTTTTTGTAGGTTAGATAGCATGAGTCTAATACTTCCTGAGGTGGAGCTTTTATCCATTTTCCTTTCTTTAAAAAGAGAGTGAGTAAAACTTACCTCTTCATACTATCTTCTTGAAAATTTTGCCTGTTTTGAATTTTTTTTTATCCATTCCCTACCTCAGCACAATTTTGAGGGCAGGTGTCCTTTACAGCCCTGAGTCCTTGTGAATGGTAAGTGACCATTAGCTGTGGGTTAAAAGCTGCTGTTGCGGGAATCGGCCACAAGGCGGCAGCATTTCTCCTTTACCAAATCTGGTTACTAGGGCAACAGAGCCTTACTGGAAGTGGAGTTCTAGGTGGTAAATTAGAATGGAATGTGCGAGGAAAAAGCCCTTTAAGTTTATGTCTCATTACTTCTTGTTGGTATTTTTAACTTAATTTTTATTTTTTATCACAGCAAACTTGATTACAATGTTTTGTTTGTTCTAGGTGTGCAAGATGTGGTTCTTTCACACATATACATATATCTATTTTTCTTCGGATCCTTTTCCCATGTAGGTTACGAAACAATGTTGAGTAGTCTTCTCTTGGTATTGCGTAGGTCTTTGGTGATTATATATTTCACATGTGTTTGTATCTCTCTGTTAACCTCAATACGGTAATGTATCCAATCCTCACACCTTTCCATTTGGTGAACCATAAGTTTTTTTAATGAATCTATGATAGTGTTTCTCTGTGGAAATATCTTTGTTTGTATCATTTTTTAGGTAACACCTATATGTGATATGATAGGATATGTGTCTTTCGCTTTCTCACTTACTCCAAGTTGCGTGATTACTTCTAGACTCATCTATGGTGCTGCAAATGGCATTGTTTCATTTTTTCACTAGCTCATATTCCATCTGTACATGTAGCAGTTCTTCTTTGTCCACCCATCTGTCGGTGGACTTTTTGGTTACTTCCATATCTTGGCTATTGTAATACTATGCAATGCAGATTTGCGTACCTTTGTCCTTCCAATTCTGTCTTCTTAGTTTATAGGTCCAGGAATAGGTCTGCTGGATCATATGGTAGCTCAATGTTTACCTTTAAAAGGCAATTCTATTCCGTTCTCCTTAGTGGCTCTTTCCAGGTTACGTCCCACTTAAAGTGGAGGGTATGTATTTCTTCCCAGCACCTTCAGCATTTATTCTTTGTAGTTTTTGCTGATGGTTATTCTGAGTGGTGTGAGCTGATACCTCTTTGTGGTTGAATTTGCATGTGTCTCATAATGCGTTGAAATTGAGCTTTAAGACATGTCCTTTTTATTTTTCCAGCTGTGATTGGAGCTTATTTCTTCAAAGTGTTTTCTTAAAGTATGTGTCACCATTTGAAATATTTTGGCCATTATCTCCCTCAAGACATTTTGAGGGCAGGTTTCATTTACAGCCCTGCAGTACTTGTTCATATGAAGTGACCATTAGCTCAGGCTTTAAACCTGCTTTTGCAGGTAACGGCCAGAGAGCGGCAGCCTTTCTACGTTCCCCTTGCTGCTACTAGGGAAACAGACCTACCGGTCCGTGGTGTTCTTCGGTTATAAATTAGAGTGCAATGTGCCCGGATAAACCCACAAATGTTGATGTCTCCTTGCTTTTCTTTGTTTTTAAATTTAATTTATATTTATTATTAATTAGAGTAATATTCCATTGTGTACGTGGACCACTTCTTCTTGGTGCATTCCTCGGTTGATGGACATTTTCATTGCTTCCAAGTGTTGGCTATGGTAAATATTGCTGGCGTACAGGTTTGCCAGCCTGTGACTTTTTGATTCTCATTTTCTCAGGTGATAGGCCAAGCAGTGGTTGTGATTGATTGACTGGTAGCTCAATGTTTCCCTTTTCAAAGCACCTACATTGTGTTTTCATTATTGGCTCTTTACATGCCCCCCCTTACCACCGAGGGTACGCATTTCTCCACACTCCCGTCACCGTTTATTTTTTGCAGCACTTTTCCTAATGGCCATTGTGACTGCTGCGAGCTGATAGGTTTTTGTAATATGGGTATGCATGTCATTAAAATTTTTAAAATTCATCATATTCCTACGCCTTTTTCTTTTCTCTTAAAAGAAAAAACCGTGAGTACAATATAGCTCTTGAAATTGTCTTCTTCGAAGGTTGCCCTCTTCTGAATTTTTTGGTCGATTTTTGACCCCAGAAATTTTCTGGAGGGCAGGCGCCATTTACAGAACTGCAAGTTGGTGAAAATTTAGTGACCTTTTGCAGTGGGTTCAAAGCTGCTGTTGTGGGAAACGTCCACAAGGAGGTAGCATTTCTCCATTCCCCAATCTGGGTACTAGGGCAGCAGAGCCTTTCTGGAAGTCATTGTCCTAGGTTGTAAATTAGAATGGAATTTGCCAGGAGAAATCCCCATAAGTTTATGTCTCATTACTTCTTCTTGGTTTTTAAAATTTTTTTAATCTGGGTAAAGTTTAGAAAATTGTTTGTCCTAGGTGTACACAATCTGGTTCATTTGTACATTATGTATGTCTATTAATGTACAGATCCTCTTCCCATGTAAAATATTACAGTGTTCCGTCGACCTCCCTTGCTATATGTTCGGTCTTTTTGATACATGTATATAATATGTATTTGTATATGTATAGTCACACTAATCTTCATTTCTCAATTTCCCCCCTCCTTTCCTTTTAGATGAGCATAGTTTGTTTTCTACGCCTGTGAGTGTCTTTCTCTTTGGAAATATGTTCATCTGTGTCAGTTATTAGATAATGCCGTACGTGATAATATGGGATATAGGTCTTTTGCTTTCCGACCTACTTCATGTTTTGTGATTATCTCCAGGCTCATCTATGGTGCCTCAAAGAGCAGTGCTTCAATGTTTTCCATGGCTAATATTCCATTGTGTACATGGACCACTTCTTCTTGGTGCATTCCTCTGTTGATGGACATTTTCGTTGCTTCCAAGCGTTGCCTATGGTAAATATTGCTGGAGTGCAGGATTGCCAGCCTGCGATTTTTGATTTTCATTCTCTCAGGTGATAGACCCAGCAGTGGGTATGATTGATTGACTGGTATGGTAGCTCAACGTTTACCTTTTCAAGGCACCTCAATTGTGCTTTCATTAGTGGCTCTTACTGCGTCCCCCCTTAGAATCGAGGGTACGCATCTCTCCACAATCACGTCAGCATTTATTGTTTGCAGCATTTTTGTTGATGGTCATTCTGACTGGTGTGAGCTGATAGGTTTTTGTAATTTGGGTTTACATGTCTGTAAAAATTCCTACAATTCATCATTTTTCCACGCCTTTTTCTTTTCTGTTAAAAGAAAAAAAGTGTGAGTATAATATACCTCTTCAAATTTTCTTTTTGGAAGGTTGCACTCTAGAGTTTTTTGGTCGATTTTCGACCTCAGTATATTTTGGAGGGCAGGTGTCATTTACAGACCTGCAATTGGTGAATATTTAGTGACCTTTTGCAGTGGGTTTAAAGCTGCTGTTGTGGGAAACGACCACAAGGATGCAGCATTTCTCCATTCCCAAATCTGGGTACTAGGGCAGCAGAGCCGTTCTGGAAGTCGTTTGCCTAGGTTGTAAATTTGAATGGAATGTGCCAGGAGAACCCCCCATAAGTTTATGTCTCATTACTCCTAGTTCGTTGTTTTAATTTTTTCAATTGGGGTAATGGTTAGAATGTTGCTTGTCCAATGTGTACACACTCTGGTTCATCTACATATTCTATATACCTATTTATGTAGAGATCCTCTTCCCGTGTAAATTATTACAGAGTGTTCCGTAAACCTTCCTTGCTATATGGTCGTTCTTTTTGATATATGTATATAATATGTATTTGTATACCTATGGTAACGCAAATCTTCATTTATCCATTCCCCCCACCTTTCCTTTTAGATAAGCATAGTTTTTTTTAATAAGTCTGTGATTGACTTTCTCTGTGGAAATATGTTCATTTGTGTCAGTTATTAGAGAACGCGTATAAGTGATATCATAGGATATAGGACTTTTGCTTTCCGACTTACCTCATGTTCTGTGATTATCTCCAAGATCATCTATGGTGCCTCAAAGAGCAGTGTTTCATTGTTTTCCATGGCTAGTATTCATTATGCACATGGACCGCTTCTTCTTTATCCTTTCATCTGTTGATGGACATTTTGGTTGCTTCACTGTCTTGTCTATTGTGAATAAGCCTGCAGTGCAGCTTTTGCAGCCCTGGTCTTCTTCATTCTGGTCTTCTTAGGTGAAGAGCCCATTGGTTCGCCTGCTGGATTGAATGGTACCTCTATTTTTCCTTTTCAACGCAGCTTCTTTCTGTTCTCATTATTAGCGTTTAACCCTTTTACATCTCACCAGCAGCTGGAGGGTACACAGTTCTCTAAAACCTCTTCAGCATTGATTGTTTGTAGACTTTTTGCCAATGGTCAGTCGACTGGTGTGAGTTGAAAACTTTTTGTAGGTTAGATAGCATGAGTCTAATACTTCCTGAGGTGGAGCTTTTATCCATTTTCCTTTCTTTAAAAAGAGAGTGAGTAAAACTTACCTCTTCATACTATCTTCTTGAAAATTTTGCCTGTTTTGAATTTTTTTTTATCCATTCCCTACCTCAGCACAATTTTGAGGGCAGGTGTCCTTTACAGCCCTGAGTCCTTGTGAATGGTAAGTGACCATTAGCTGTGGGTTAAAAGCTGCTGTTGCGGGAATCGGCCACAAGGCGGCAGCATTTCTCCTTTACCAAATCTGGTTACTAGGGCAACAGAGCCTTACTGGAAGTGGAGTTCTAGGTGGTAAATTAGAATGGAATGTGCGAGGAAAAAGCCCTTTAAGTTTATGTCTCATTACTTCTTGTTGGTATTTTTAACTTAATTTTTATTTTTTATCACAGCAAACTTGATTACAATGTTTTGTTTGTTCTAGGTGTGCAAGATGTGGTTCTTTCACACATATACATATATCTATTTTTCTTCGGATCCTTTTCCCATGTAGGTTACGAAACAATGTTGAGTAGTCTTCTCTTGGTATTGCGTAGGTCTTTGGTGATTATATATTTCACATGTGTTTGTATCTCTCTGTTAACCTCAATACGGTAATGTATCCAATCCTCACACCTTTCCATTTGGTGAACCATAAGTTTTTTTAATGAATCTATGATAGTGTTTCTCTGTGGAAATATCTTTGTTTGTATCATTTTTTAGGTAACACCTATATGTGATATGATAGGATATGTGTCTTTCGCTTTCTCACTTACTCCAAGTTGCGTGATTACTTCTAGACTCATCTATGGTGCTGCAAATGGCATTGTTTCATTTTTTCACTAGCTCATATTCCATCTGTACATGTAGCAGTTCTTCTTTGTCCACCCATCTGTCGGTGGACTTTTTGGTTACTTCCATATCTTGGCTATTGTAATACTATGCAATGCAGATTTGCGTACCTTTGTCCTTCCAATTCTGTCTTCTTAGTTTATAGGTCCAGGAATAGGTCTGCTGGATCATATGGTAGCTCAATGTTTACCTTTAAAAGGCAATTCTATTCCGTTCTCCTTAGTGGCTCTTTCCAGGTTACGTCCCACTTAAAGTGGAGGGTATGTATTTCTTCCCAGCACCTTCAGCATTTATTCTTTGTAGTTTTTGCTGATGGTTATTCTGAGTGGTGTGAGCTGATACCTCTTTGTGGTTGAATTTGCATGTGTCTCATAATGCGTTGAAATTGAGCTTTAAGACATGTCCTTTTTATTTTTCCAGCTGTGATTGGAGCTTATTTCTTCAAAGTGTTTTCTTAAAGTATGTGTCACCATTTGAAATATTTTGGCCATTATCTCCCTCAAGACATTTTGAGGGCAGGTTTCATTTACAGCCCTGCAGTACTTGTTCATATGAAGTGACCATTAGCTCAGGCTTTAAACCTGCTTTTGCAGGTAACGGCCAGAGAGCGGCAGCCTTTCTACGTTCCCCTTGCTGCTACTAGGGAAACAGACCTACCGGTCCGTGGTGTTCTTCGGTTATAAATTAGAGTGCAATGTGCCCGGATAAACCCACAAATGTTGATGTCTCCTTGCTTTTCTTTGTTTTTAAATTTAATTTATATTTATTATTAATTAGAGTAATATTCCATTGTGTACGTGGACCACTTCTTCTTGGTGCATTCCTCGGTTGATGGACATTTTCATTGCTTCCAAGTGTTGGCTATGGTAAATATTGCTGGCGTACAGGTTTGCCAGCCTGTGACTTTTTGATTCTCATTTTCTCAGGTGATAGGCCAAGCAGTGGTTGTGATTGATTGACTGGTAGCTCAATGTTTCCCTTTTCAAAGCACCTACATTGTGTTTTCATTATTGGCTCTTTACATGCCCCCCCTTACCACCGAGGGTACGCATTTCTCCACACTCCCGTCACCGTTTATTTTTTGCAGCACTTTTCCTAATGGCCATTGTGACTGCTGCGAGCTGATAGGTTTTTGTAATATGGGTATGCATGTCATTAAAATTTTTAAAATTCATCATATTCCTACGCCTTTTTCTTTTCTCTTAAAAGAAAAAACCGTGAGTACAATATAGCTCTTGAAATTGTCTTCTTCGAAGGTTGCCCTCTTCTGAATTTTTTGGTCGATTTTTGACCCCAGAAATTTTCTGGAGGGCAGGCGCCATTTACAGAACTGCAAGTTGGTGAAAATTTAGTGACCTTTTGCAGTGGGTTCAAAGCTGCTGTTGTGGGAAACGTCCACAAGGAGGTAGCATTTCTCCATTCCCCAATCTGGGTACTAGGGCAGCAGAGCCTTTCTGGAAGTCATTGTCCTAGGTTGTAAATTAGAATGGAATTTGCCAGGAGAAATCCCCATAAGTTTATGTCTCATTACTTCTTCTTGGTTTTTAAAATTTTTTTAATCTGGGTAAAGTTTAGAAAATTGTTTGTCCTAGGTGTACACAATCTGGTTCATTTGTACATTATGTATGTCTATTAATGTACAGATCCTCTTCCCATGTAAAATATTACAGTGTTCCGTCGACCTCCCTTGCTATATGTTCGGTCTTTTTGATACATGTATATAATATGTATTTGTATATGTATAGTCACACTAATCTTCATTTCTCAATTTCCCCCCTCCTTTCCTTTTAGATGAGCATAGTTTGTTTTCTACGCCTGTGAGTGTCTTTCTCTTTGGAAATATGTTCATCTGTGTCAGTTATTAGATAATGCCGTACGTGATAATATGGGATATAGGTCTTTTGCTTTCCGACCTACTTCATGTTTTGTGATTATCTCCAGGCTCATCTATGGTGCCTCAAAGAGCAGTGCTTCAATGTTTTCCATGGCTAATATTCCATTGTGTACATGGACCACTTCTTCTTGGTGCATTCCTCTGTTGATGGACATTTTCGTTGCTTCCAAGCGTTGCCTATGGTAAATATTGCTGGAGTGCAGGATTGCCAGCCTGCGATTTTTGATTTTCATTCTCTCAGGTGATAGACCCAGCAGTGGGTATGATTGATTGACTGGTATGGTAGCTCAACGTTTACCTTTTCAAGGCACCTCAATTGTGCTTTCATTAGTGGCTCTTACTGCGTCCCCCCTTAGAATCGAGGGTACGCATCTCTCCACAATCACGTCAGCATTTATTGTTTGCAGCATTTTTGTTGATGGTCATTCTGACTGGTGTGAGCTGATAGGTTTTTGTAATTTGGGTTTACATGTCTGTAAAAATTCCTACAATTCATCATTTTTCCACGCCTTTTTCTTTTCTGTTAAAAGAAAAAAAGCGTGAGTATAATATACCTCTTCAAATTTTCTTTTTGGAAGGTTGCACTCTAGAGTTTTTTGGTCGATTTTCGACCTCAGTATATTTTGGAGGGCGGGTGTCATTTACAGACCTGCAATTGGTGAATATTTAGTGACCTTTTGCAGTGGGTTTAAAGCTGCTGTTGTGGGAAACGACCACAAGGATGCAGCATTTCTCCATTCCCAAATCTGGGTACTAGGGCAGCAGAGCCGTTCTGGAAGTCGTTTGCCTAGGTTGTAAATTTGAATGGAATGTGCCAGGAGAACCCCCCATAAGTTTATGTCTCATTACTCCTAGTTCGTTGTTTTAATTTTTTCAATTGGGGTAATGGTTAGAATGTTGCTTGTCCAATGTGTACACACTCTGGTTCATCTACATATTCTATATACCTATTTATGTAGAGATCCTCTTCCCGTGTAAATTATTACAGAGTGTTCCGTAAACCTTCCTTGCTATATGGTCGTTCTTTTTGATATATGTATATAATATGTATTTGTATACCTATGGTAACGCAAATCTTCATTTATCCATTCCCCCCACCTTTCCTTTTAGATAAGCATAGTTTTTTTTAATAAGTCTGTGATTGACTTTCTCTGTGGAAATATGTTCATTTGTGTCAGTTATTAGAGAACGCGTATAAGTGATATCATAGGATATAGGACTTTTGCTTTCCGACTTACCTCATGTTCTGTGATTATCTCCAAGATCATCTATGGTGCCTCAAAGAGCAGTGTTTCATTGTTTTCCATGGCTAGTATTCATTATGCACATGGACCGCTTCTTCTTTATCCTTTCATCTGTTGATGGACATTTTGGTTGCTTCACTGTCTTGTCTATTGTGAATAAGCCTGCAGTGCAGCTTTTGCAGCCCTGGTCTTCTTCATTCTGGTCTTCTTAGGTGAAGAGCCCATTGGTTCGCCTGCTGGATTGAATGGTACCTCTATTTTTCCTTTTCAACGCAGCTTCTTTCTGTTCTCATTATTAGCGTTTAACCCTTTTACATCTCACCAGCAGCTGGAGGGTACACAGTTCTCTAAAACCTCTTCAGCATTGATTGTTTGTAGACTTTTTGCCAATGGTCAGTCGACTGGTGTGAGTTGAAAACTTTTTGTAGGTTAGATAGCATGAGTCTAATACTTCCTGAGGTGGAGCTTTTATCCATTTTCCTTTCTTTAAAAAGAGAGTGAGTAAAACTTACCTCTTCATACTATCTTCTTGAAAATTTTGCCTGTTTTGAATTTTTTTTTATCCATTCCCTACCTCAGCACAATTTTGAGGGCAGGTGTCCTTTACAGCCCTGAGTCCTTGTGAATGGTAAGTGACCATTAGCTGTGGGTTAAAAGCTGCTGTTGCGGGAATCGGCCACAAGGCGGCAGCATTTCTCCTTTACCAAATCTGGTTACTAGGGCAACAGAGCCTTACTGGAAGTGGAGTTCTAGGTGGTAAATTAGAATGGAATGTGCGAGGAAAAAGCCCTTTAAGTTTATGTCTCATTACTTCTTGTTGGTATTTTTAACTTAATTTTTATTTTTTATCACAGCAAACTTGATTACAATGTTTTGTTTGTTCTAGGTGTGCAAGATGTGGTTCTTTCACACATATACATATATCTATTTTTCTTCGGATCCTTTTCCCATGTAGGTTACGAAACAATGTTGAGTAGTCTTCTCTTGGTATTGCGTAGGTCTTTGGTGATTATATATTTCACATGTGTTTGTATCTCTCTGTTAACCTCAATACGGTAATGTATCCAATCCTCACACCTTTCCATTTGGTGAACCATAAGTTTTTTTAATGAATCTATGATAGTGTTTCTCTGTGGAAATATCTTTGTTTGTATCATTTTTTAGGTAACACCTATATGTGATATGATAGGATATGTGTCTTTCGCTTTCTCACTTACTCCAAGTTGCGTGATTACTTCTAGACTCATCTATGGTGCTGCAAATGGCATTGTTTCATTTTTTCACTAGCTCATATTCCATCTGTACATGTAGCAGTTCTTCTTTGTCCACCCATCTGTCGGTGGACTTTTTGGTTACTTCCATATCTTGGCTATTGTAATACTATGCAATGCAGATTTGCGTACCTTTGTCCTTCCAATTCTGTCTTCTTAGTTTATAGGTCCAGGAATAGGTCTGCTGGATCATATGGTAGCTCAATGTTTACCTTTAAAAGGCAATTCTATTCCGTTCTCCTTAGTGGCTCTTTCCAGGTTACGTCCCACTTAAAGTGGAGGGTATGTATTTCTTCCCAGCACCTTCAGCATTTATTCTTTGTAGTTTTTGCTGATGGTTATTCTGAGTGGTGTGAGCTGATACCTCTTTGTGGTTGAATTTGCATGTGTCTCATAATGCGTTGAAATTGAGCTTTAAGACATGTCCTTTTTATTTTTCCAGCTGTGATTGGAGCTTATTTCTTCAAAGTGTTTTCTTAAAGTATGTGTCACCATTTGAAATATTTTGGCCATTATCTCCCTCAAGACATTTTGAGGGCAGGTTTCATTTACAGCCCTGCAGTACTTGTTCATATGAAGTGACCATTAGCTCAGGCTTTAAACCTGCTTTTGCAGGTAACGGCCAGAGAGCGGCAGCCTTTCTACGTTCCCCTTGCTGCTACTAGGGAAACAGACCTACCGGTCCGTGGTGTTCTTCGGTTATAAATTAGAGTGCAATGTGCCCGGATAAACCCACAAATGTTGATGTCTCCTTGCTTTTCTTTGTTTTTAAATTTAATTTATATTTATTATTAATTAGAGTAATATTCCATTGTGTACGTGGACCACTTCTTCTTGGTGCATTCCTCGGTTGATGGACATTTTCATTGCTTCCAAGTGTTGGCTATGGTAAATATTGCTGGCGTACAGGTTTGCCAGCCTGTGACTTTTTGATTCTCATTTTCTCAGGTGATAGGCCAAGCAGTGGTTGTGATTGATTGACTGGTAGCTCAATGTTTCCCTTTTCAAAGCACCTACATTGTGTTTTCATTATTGGCTCTTTACATGCCCCCCCTTACCACCGAGGGTACGCATTTCTCCACACTCCCGTCACCGTTTATTTTTTGCAGCACTTTTCCTAATGGCCATTGTGACTGCTGCGAGCTGATAGGTTTTTGTAATATGGGTATGCATGTCATTAAAATTTTTAAAATTCATCATATTCCTACGCCTTTTTCTTTTCTCTTAAAAGAAAAAACCGTGAGTACAATATAGCTCTTGAAATTGTCTTCTTCGAAGGTTGCCCTCTTCTGAATTTTTTGGTCGATTTTTGACCCCAGAAATTTTCTGGAGGGCAGGCGCCATTTACAGAACTGCAAGTTGGTGAAAATTTAGTGACCTTTTGCAGTGGGTTCAAAGCTGCTGTTGTGGGAAACGTCCACAAGGAGGTAGCATTTCTCCATTCCCCAATCTGGGTACTAGGGCAGCAGAGCCTTTCTGGAAGTCATTGTCCTAGGTTGTAAATTAGAATGGAATTTGCCAGGAGAAATCCCCATAAGTTTATGTCTCATTACTTCTTCTTGGTTTTTAAAATTTTTTTAATCTGGGTAAAGTTTAGAAAATTGTTTGTCCTAGGTGTACACAATCTGGTTCATTTGTACATTATGTATGTCTATTAATGTACAGATCCTCTTCCCATGTAAAATATTACAGTGTTCCGTCGACCTCCCTTGCTATATGTTCGGTCTTTTTGATACATGTATATAATATGTATTTGTATATGTATAGTCACACTAATCTTCATTTCTCAATTTCCCCCCTCCTTTCCTTTTAGATGAGCATAGTTTGTTTTCTACGCCTGTGAGTGTCTTTCTCTTTGGAAATATGTTCATCTGTGTCAGTTATTAGATAATGCCGTACGTGATAATATGGGATATAGGTCTTTTGCTTTCCGACCTACTTCATGTTTTGTGATTATCTCCAGGCTCATCTATGGTGCCTCAAAGAGCAGTGCTTCAATGTTTTCCATGGCTAATATTCCATTGTGTACATGGACCACTTCTTCTTGGTGCATTCCTCTGTTGATGGACATTTTCGTTGCTTCCAAGCGTTGCCTATGGTAAATATTGCTGGAGTGCAGGATTGCCAGCCTGCGATTTTTGATTTTCATTCTCTCAGGTGATAGACCCAGCAGTGGGTATGATTGATTGACTGGTATGGTAGCTCAACGTTTACCTTTTCAAGGCACCTCAATTGTGCTTTCATTAGTGGCTCTTACTGCGTCCCCCCTTAGAATCGAGGGTACGCATCTCTCCACAATCACGTCAGCATTTATTGTTTGCAGCATTTTTGTTGATGGTCATTCTGACTGGTGTGAGCTGATAGGTTTTTGTAATTTGGGTTTACATGTCTGTAAAAATTCCTACAATTCATCATTTTTCCACGCCTTTTTCTTTTCTGTTAAAAGAAAAAAAGCGTGAGTATAATATACCTCTTCAAATTTTCTTTTTGGAAGGTTGCACTCTAGAGTTTTTTGGTCGATTTTCGACCTCAGTATATTTTGGAGGGCGGGTGTCATTTACAGACCTGCAATTGGTGAATATTTAGTGACCTTTTGCAGTGGGTTTAAAGCTGCTGTTGTGGGAAACGACCACAAGGATGCAGCATTTCTCCATTCCCAAATCTGGGTACTAGGGCAGCAGAGCCGTTCTGGAAGTCGTTTGCCTAGGTTGTAAATTTGAATGGAATGTGCCAGGAGAACCCCCCATAAGTTTATGTCTCATTACTCCTAGTTCGTTGTTTTAATTTTTTCAATTGGGGTAATGGTTAGAATGTTGCTTGTCCAATGTGTACACACTCTGGTTCATCTACATATTCTATATACCTATTTATGTAGAGATCCTCTTCCCGTGTAAATTATTACAGAGTGTTCCGTAAACCTTCCTTGCTATATGGTCGTTCTTTTTGATATATGTATATAATATGTATTTGTATACCTATGGTAACGCAAATCTTCATTTATCCATTCCCCCCACCTTTCCTTTTAGATAAGCATAGTTTTTTTTAATAAGTCTGTGATTGACTTTCTCTGTGGAAATATGTTCATTTGTGTCAGTTATTAGAGAACGCGTATAAGTGATATCATAGGATATAGGACTTTTGCTTTCCGACTTACCTCATGTTCTGTGATTATCTCCAAGATCATCTATGGTGCCTCAAAGAGCAGTGTTTCATTGTTTTCCATGGCTAGTATTCATTATGCACATGGACCGCTTCTTCTTTATCCTTTCATCTGTTGATGGACATTTTGGTTGCTTCACTGTCTTGTCTATTGTGAATAAGCCTGCAGTGCAGCTTTTGCAGCCCTGGTCTTCTTCATTCTGGTCTTCTTAGGTGAAGAGCCCATTGGTTCGCCTGCTGGATTGAATGGTACCTCTATTTTTCCTTTTCAACGCAGCTTCTTTCTGTTCTCATTATTAGCGTTTAACCCTTTTACATCTCACCAGCAGCTGGAGGGTACACAGTTCTCTAAAACCTCTTCAGCATTGATTGTTTGTAGACTTTTTGCCAATGGTCAGTCGACTGGTGTGAGTTGAAAACTTTTTGTAGGTTAGATAGCATGAGTCTAATACTTCCTGAGGTGGAGCTTTTATCCATTTTCCTTTCTTTAAAAAGAGAGTGAGTAAAACTTACCTCTTCATACTATCTTCTTGAAAATTTTGCCTGTTTTGAATTTTTTTTTATCCATTCCCTACCTCAGCACAATTTTGAGGGCAGGTGTCCTTTACAGCCCTGAGTCCTTGTGAATGGTAAGTGACCATTAGCTGTGGGTTAAAAGCTGCTGTTGCGGGAATCGGCCACAAGGCGGCAGCATTTCTCCTTTACCAAATCTGGTTACTAGGGCAACAGAGCCTTACTGGAAGTGGAGTTCTAGGTGGTAAATTAGAATGGAATGTGCGAGGAAAAAGCCCTTTAAGTTTATGTCTCATTACTTCTTGTTGGTATTTTTAACTTAATTTTTATTTTTTATCACAGCAAACTTGATTACAATGTTTTGTTTGTTCTAGGTGTGCAAGATGTGGTTCTTTCACACATATACATATATCTATTTTTCTTCGGATCCTTTTCCCATGTAGGTTACGAAACAATGTTGAGTAGTCTTCTCTTGGTATTGCGTAGGTCTTTGGTGATTATATATTTCACATGTGTTTGTATCTCTCTGTTAACCTCAATACGGTAATGTATCCAATCCTCACACCTTTCCATTTGGTGAACCATAAGTTTTTTTAATGAATCTATGATAGTGTTTCTCTGTGGAAATATCTTTGTTTGTATCATTTTTTAGGTAACACCTATATGTGATATGATAGGATATGTGTCTTTCGCTTTCTCACTTACTCCAAGTTGCGTGATTACTTCTAGACTCATCTATGGTGCTGCAAATGGCATTGTTTCATTTTTTCACTAGCTCATATTCCATCTGTACATGTAGCAGTTCTTCTTTGTCCACCCATCTGTCGGTGGACTTTTTGGTTACTTCCATATCTTGGCTATTGTAATACTATGCAATGCAGATTTGTGTACCTTTGTCCTTCCAATTCTGTCTTCTTAGTTTATAGGTCCAGGAATAGGTCTGCTGGATCATATGGTAGCTCAATGTTTACCTTTAAAAGGCAATTCTATTCCGTTCTCCTTAGTGGCTCTTTCCAGGTTACGTCCCACTTAAAGTGGAGGGTATGTATTTCTTCCCAGCACCTTCAGCATTTATTCTTTGTAGTTTTTGCTGATGGTTATTCTGAGTGGTGTGAGCTGATACCTCTTTGTGGTTGAATTTGCATGTGTCTCATAATGCGTTGAAATTGAGCTTTAAGACATGTCCTTTTTATTTTTCCAGCTGTGATTGGAGCTTATTTCTTCAAAGTGTTTTCTTAAAGTATGTGTCACCATTTGAAATATTTTGGCCATTATCTCCCTCAAGACATTTTGAGGGCAGGTTTCATTTACAGCCCTGCAGTACTTGTTCATATGAAGTGACCATTAGCTCAGGCTTTAAACCTGCTTTTGCAGGTAACGGCCAGAGAGCGGCAGCCTTTCTACGTTCCCCTTGCTGCTACTAGGGAAACAGACCTACCGGTCCGTGGTGTTCTTCGGTTATAAATTAGAGTGCAATGTGCCCGGATAAACCCACAAATGTTGATGTCTCCTTGCTTTTCTTTGTTTTTAAATTTAATTTATATTTATTATTAATTAGAGTAATATTCCATTGTGTACGTGGACCACTTCTTCTTGGTGCATTCCTCGGTTGATGGACATTTTCATTGCTTCCAAGTGTTGGCTATGGTAAATATTGCTGGCGTACAGGTTTGCCAGCCTGTGACTTTTTGATTCTCATTTTCTCAGGTGATAGGCCAAGCAGTGGTTGTGATTGATTGACTGGTAGCTCAATGTTTCCCTTTTCAAAGCACCTACATTGTGTTTTCATTATTGGCTCTTTACATGCCCCCCCTTACCACCGAGGGTACGCATTTCTCCACACTCCCGTCACCGTTTATTTTTTGCAGCACTTTTCCTAATGGCCATTGTGACTGCTGCGAGCTGATAGGTTTTTGTAATATGGGTATGCATGTCATTAAAATTTTTAAAATTCATCATATTCCTACGCCTTTTTCTTTTCTCTTAAAAGAAAAAACCGTGAGTACAATATAGCTCTTGAAATTGTCTTCTTCGAAGGTTGCCCTCTTCTGAATTTTTTGGTCGATTTTTGACCCCAGAAATTTTCTGGAGGGCAGGCGCCATTTACAGAACTGCAAGTTGGTGAAAATTTAGTGACCTTTTGCAGTGGGTTCAAAGCTGCTGTTGTGGGAAACGTCCACAAGGAGGTAGCATTTCTCCATTCCCCAATCTGGGTACTAGGGCAGCAGAGCCTTTCTGGAAGTCATTGTCCTAGGTTGTAAATTAGAATGGAATTTGCCAGGAGAAATCCCCATAAGTTTATGTCTCATTACTTCTTCTTGGTTTTTAAAATTTTTTTAATCTGGGTAAAGTTTAGAAAATTGTTTGTCCTAGGTGTACACAATCTGGTTCATTTGTACATTATGTATGTCTATTAATGTACAGATCCTCTTCCCATGTAAAATATTACAGTGTTCCGTCGACCTCCCTTGCTATATGTTCGGTCTTTTTGATACATGTATATAATATGTATTTGTATATGTATAGTCACACTAATCTTCATTTCTCAATTTCCCCCCTCCTTTCCTTTTAGATGAGCATAGTTTGTTTTCTACGCCTGTGAGTGTCTTTCTCTTTGGAAATATGTTCATCTGTGTCAGTTATTAGATAATGCCGTACGTGATAATATGGGATATAGGTCTTTTGCTTTCCGACCTACTTCATGTTTTGTGATTATCTCCAGGCTCATCTATGGTGCCTCAAAGAGCAGTACTTCAATGTTTTCCATGGCTAATATTCCATTGTGTACATGGACCACTTCTTCTTGGTGCATTCCTCTGTTGATGGACATTTTCGTTGTTTCCAAGTGTTGCCTATGGTAAATATTGCTGGAGTGCAGGATTGCCAGCCTGCGATTTTTGATTTTCATTCTCTCAGGTGATAGACCCAGCAGTGGGTATGATTGATTGACTGGTATGGTAGCTCAACGTTTACCTTTTCAAGGCACCTCAATTGTGCTGTCATTAGTGGCTCTTACCACGTCCCCCTTAGAATCGAGGGTACGCATTTCTCCACAATCACGTCAGCATTTATTGTTTGCAGCATTTTTGTTGATGGCCATTCTGACTGGGGTGAGCTGATAGGTTTTTGTAATTTGGGTTTACATGTCTGTAAAAATTCCTACAATTCATCATTTTTCCACGCCTTTTGCTTTTCTGTTAAAAGAAAAAAGAGTGTGAGTATAATATACCTCTTCAAATTTTCTTTTTGGAAGGTTGCACTCTAGAATTTTTTGGTCGATTTTCGACCTCAGTATTTTTTGGAGGGCAGGTGTCATTTACAGAACTGCAATTGGTGAACATTTAGTGACCTTTTGCAGTGGGTTTAAAGCTGCTGTTGTGGGAAACGGCCACAAGGATGCAGCATTTCTCCATTCCCAAATCGGGGTACTAGGGCAGCAGAGCCCGTTCTGGAAGTCGTTTGCCTAGGTGGTCAATTTGAATGGAATGTGCCAGGAAAACCCCCCATAAGTTTATGTCTCATTACTCCTAGTTCGTTGTTTTAATTTTTTCAATTGGGGTAATGGTTAGAATGTTGCTTGTCCAAGGTGTACACACTCTGGTTCATCTACATATTCTATATACCTATTTATGTAGAGATCCTCTTCCCGTGTAAATTATTACAGAGTGTTCCGTAAACCTTCCTTGCTATATGGTCGGTCTTTTTGATATATGTATATAATATGTATTTGTATACATATGGTAACGCTAATCTTCATTTATCCATTCCCCCACCTTTCCTTTTAGATAAGCATAGTTTTTTTTTTTAATAAGTCTGTGATGGACTTTCTCTGTGGAAATATGTTCATTTGTGTCAGTTATTAGAGAACGCCTATAAGTGATATCATGGGATATAGGACTTTTGCTTTCCGACTTACCTCATGTTCTGTGATTATCTCCAAGATCATCTATGGTGCCTCAAAGAGCAGTGTTTCATTGTTTTCCATGGCTAGTATTCATTATGCACATGGACCGCTTCTTCTTTATCCTTTCATCTGTTGATGGACATTTTGGTTGCTTCACTGTCTTGTCTATTGTGAATAAGCCTGCAGTGCAGCTTTTGCAGCCCTGGTCTTCTTCATTCTGGTCTTCTTAGGTGAAGAGCCCATTGGTTCGCCTGCTGGATTGAATGGTACCTCTATTTTTCCTTTTCAACGCAGCTTCTTTCTGTTCTCATTATTAGCGTTTAACCCTTTTACATCTCACCAGCAGCTGGAGGGTACACAGTTCTCTAAAACCTCTTCAGCATTGATTGTTTGTAGACTTTTTGCCAATGGTCAGTCGACTGGTGTGAGTTGAAAACTTTTTGTAGGTTAGATAGCATGAGTCTAATACTTCCTGAGGTGGAGCTTTTATCCATTTTCCTTTCTTTAAAAAGAGAGTGAGTAAAACTTACCTCTTCATACTATCTTCTTGAAAATTTTGCCTGTTTTGAATTTTTTTTTATCCATTCCCTACCTCAGCACAATTTTGAGGGCAGGTGTCCTTTACAGCCCTGAGTCCTTGTGAATGGTAAGTGACCATTAGCTGTGGGTTAAAAGCTGCTGTTGCGGGAATCGGCCACAAGGCGGCAGCATTTCTCCTTTACCAAATCTGGTTACTAGGGCAACAGAGCCTTACTGGAAGTGGAGTTCTAGGTGGTAAATTAGAATGGAATGTGCGAGGAAAAAGCCCTTTAAGTTTATGTCTCATTACTTCTTGTTGGTATTTTTAACTTAATTTTTATTTTTTATCACAGCAAACTTGATTACAATGTTTTGTTTGTTCTAGGTGTGCAAGATGTGGTTCTTTCACACATATACATATATCTATTTTTCTTCGGATCCTTTTCCCATGTAGGTTACGAAACAATGTTGAGTAGTCTTCTCTTGGTATTGCGTAGGTCTTTGGTGATTATATATTTCACATGTGTTTGTATCTCTCTGTTAACCTCAATACGGTAATGTATCCAATCCTCACACCTTTCCATTTGGTGAACCATAAGTTTTTTTAATGAATCTATGATAGTGTTTCTCTGTGGAAATATCTTTGTTTGTATCATTTTTTAGGTAACACCTATATGTGATATGATAGGATATGTGTCTTTCGCTTTCTCACTTACTCCAAGTTGCGTGATTACTTCTAGACTCATCTATGGTGCTGCAAATGGCATTGTTTCATTTTTTCACTAGCTCATATTCCATCTGTACATGTAGCAGTTCTTCTTTGTCCACCCATCTGTCGGTGGACTTTTTGGTTACTTCCATATCTTGGCTATTGTAATACTATGCAATGCAGATTTGTGTACCTTTGTCCTTCCAATTCTGTCTTCTTAGTTTATAGGTCCAGGAATAGGTCTGCTGGATCATATGGTAGCTCAATGTTTACCTTTAAAAGGCAATTCTATTCCGTTCTCCTTAGTGGCTCTTTCCAGGTTACGTCCCACTTAAAGTGGAGGGTATGTATTTCTTCCCAGCACCTTCAGCATTTATTCTTTGTAGTTTTTGCTGATGGTTATTCTGAGTGGTGTGAGCTGATACCTCTTTGTGGTTGAATTTGCATGTGTCTCATAATGCGTTGAAATTGAGCTTTAAGACATGTCCTTTTTATTTTTCCAGCTGTGATTGGAGCTTATTTCTTCAAAGTGTTTTCTTAAAGTATGTGTCACCATTTGAAATATTTTGGCCATTATCTCCCTCAAGACATTTTGAGGGCAGGTTTCATTTACAGCCCTGCAGTACTTGTTCATATGAAGTGACCATTAGCTCAGGCTTTAAACCTGCTTTTGCAGGTAACGGCCAGAGAGCGGCAGCCTTTCTACGTTCCCCTTGCTGCTACTAGGGAAACAGACCTACCGGTCCGTGGTGTTCTTCGGTTATAAATTAGAGTGCAATGTGCCCGGATAAACCCACAAATGTTGATGTCTCCTTGCTTTTCTTTGTTTTTAAATTTAATTTATATTTATTATTAATTAGAGTAATATTCCATTGTGTACGTGGACCACTTCTTCTTGGTGCATTCCTCGGTTGATGGACATTTTCATTGCTTCCAAGTGTTGGCTATGGTAAATATTGCTGGCGTACAGGTTTGCCAGCCTGTGACTTTTTGATTCTCATTTTCTCAGGTGATAGGCCAAGCAGTGGTTGTGATTGATTGACTGGTAGCTCAATGTTTCCCTTTTCAAAGCACCTACATTGTGTTTTCATTATTGGCTCTTTACATGCCCCCCCTTACCACCGAGGGTACGCATTTCTCCACACTCCCGTCACCGTTTATTTTTTGCAGCACTTTTCCTAATGGCCATTGTGACTGCTGCGAGCTGATAGGTTTTTGTAATATGGGTATGCATGTCATTAAAATTTTTAAAATTCATCATATTCCTACGCCTTTTTCTTTTCTCTTAAAAGAAAAAACCGTGAGTACAATATAGCTCTTGAAATTGTCTTCTTCGAAGGTTGCCCTCTTCTGAATTTTTTGGTCGATTTTTGACCCCAGAAATTTTCTGGAGGGCAGGCGCCATTTACAGAACTGCAAGTTGGTGAAAATTTAGTGACCTTTTGCAGTGGGTTCAAAGCTGCTGTTGTGGGAAACGTCCACAAGGAGGTAGCATTTCTCCATTCCCCAATCTGGGTACTAGGGCAGCAGAGCCTTTCTGGAAGTCATTGTCCTAGGTTGTAAATTAGAATGGAATTTGCCAGGAGAAATCCCCATAAGTTTATGTCTCATTACTTCTTCTTGGTTTTTAAAATTTTTTTAATCTGGGTAAAGTTTAGAAAATTGTTTGTCCTAGGTGTACACAATCTGGTTCATTTGTACATTATGTATGTCTATTAATGTACAGATCCTCTTCCCATGTAAAATATTACAGTGTTCCGTCGACCTCCCTTGCTATATGTTCGGTCTTTTTGATACATGTATATAATATGTATTTGTATATGTATAGTCACACTAATCTTCATTTCTCAATTTCCCCCCTCCTTTCCTTTTAGATGAGCATAGTTTGTTTTCTACGCCTGTGAGTGTCTTTCTCTTTGGAAATATGTTCATCTGTGTCAGTTATTAGATAATGCCGTACGTGATAATATGGGATATAGGTCTTTTGCTTTCCGACCTACTTCATGTTTTGTGATTATCTCCAGGCTCATCTATGGTGCCTCAAAGAGCAGTACTTCAATGTTTTCCATGGCTAATATTCCATTGTGTACATGGACCACTTCTTCTTGGTGCATTCCTCTGTTGATGGACATTTTCGTTGTTTCCAAGTGTTGCCTATGGTAAATATTGCTGGAGTGCAGGATTGCCAGCCTGCGATTTTTGATTTTCATTCTCTCAGGTGATAGACCCAGCAGTGGGTATGATTGATTGACTGGTATGGTAGCTCAACGTTTACCTTTTCAAGGCACCTCAATTGTGCTGTCATTAGTGGCTCTTACCACGTCCCCCTTAGAATCGAGGGTACGCATTTCTCCACAATCACGTCAGCATTTATTGTTTGCAGCATTTTTGTTGATGGCCATTCTGACTGGGGTGAGCTGATAGGTTTTTGTAATTTGGGTTTACATGTCTGTAAAAATTCCTACAATTCATCATTTTTCCACGCCTTTTGCTTTTCTGTTAAAAGAAAAAAGAGTGTGAGTATAATATACCTCTTCAAATTTTCTTTTTGGAAGGTTGCACTCTAGAATTTTTTGGTCGATTTTCGACCTCAGTATTTTTTGGAGGGCAGGTGTCATTTACAGAACTGCAATTGGTGAACATTTAGTGACCTTTTGCAGTGGGTTTAAAGCTGCTGTTGTGGGAAACGGCCACAAGGATGCAGCATTTCTCCATTCCCAAATCGGGGTACTAGGGCAGCAGAGCCCGTTCTGGAAGTCGTTTGCCTAGGTGGTCAATTTGAATGGAATGTGCCAGGAAAACCCCCCATAAGTTTATGTCTCATTACTCCTAGTTCGTTGTTTTAATTTTTTCAATTGGGGTAATGGTTAGAATGTTGCTTGTCCAAGGTGTACACACTCTGGTTCATCTACATATTCTATATACCTATTTATGTAGAGATCCTCTTCCCGTGTAAATTATTACAGAGTGTTCCGTAAACCTTCCTTGCTATATGGTCGGTCTTTTTGATATATGTATATAATATGTATTTGTATACATATGGTAACGCTAATCTTCATTTATCCATTCCCCCACCTTTCCTTTTAGATAAGCATAGTTTTTTTTTTTAATAAGTCTGTGATGGACTTTCTCTGTGGAAATATGTTCATTTGTGTCAGTTATTAGAGAACGCCTATAAGTGATATCATGGGATATAGGACTTTTGCTTTCCGACTTACCTCATGTTCTGTGATTATCTCCAAGATCATCTATGGTGCCTCAAAGAGCAGTGTTTCATTGTTTTCCATGGCTAGTATTCATTGTGTACATGGGCCGCTTCTTCCTTTTCCTTTCATCTGTTGATGGACATTTTGGTTGCTTCACTGTCTTGTCTATTGTGAATAAGGCTGCAGTGCAGCTTTTGCAGCCCGGGTCTTCTTCATTCTGGTCTTCTCAGGTGAGAGGCCCATTGGTGCGCCTGCTGGATTGAATGGTACCTCAATTTTTCCTTTTCAACGCAGCTCCTTTCTGTTCTCATTATTAGCGTTTAACCCTTTTACATCTCACCAGCAGCTAGAGGGTACACAGTTCTCTAAAACCTCTTCAGCATTGACTGTTTGTAGACTTTTTGCCAATGGTCAGTCGACGGGTGTGAGTTGAGAACTTTTCGTAGATTAGATTGCATGAGTCTAATACTTCCTGAGGTTGAGCTTTTATCCATTTCCCTTTCTTTAAAAAGAGAGTGAGTAAAACTTACCTCTTCATACTAGCTTCGTGAACATTTTGCCTGTTTTGAATTTTTTTTATCCATTCCCTACCTCAGCACAATTTTGAGGGCAGGTGTCCTTTACAGCCCTGCGTCCTTGTGAATGAATGGTAAGTGACCATTAGCTGTGGGTTAAAAGCTGCTGTTGCGGGAATCGGCCACAAGGCGGCAGCATTTCTCCTTTACCAAATCTGGTTACTAGGGCAACAGAGCCTTACTGGAAGTGGTGTTCTAGGTTGTAAATTAGAATGGAATATGCGAGGAAAAAGCCCTTTAAGTTTATGTCTCATTACTTCTTGTTGGTATTTTTAACTTAATTTTTATTTTTTTTCACAGCAAACTTGATTACAATGTTTTGTTTGTTCTAGGTGTGCAAGATGTGGTTCTTTCACACATATACATATATCTATTTTTCTTCGGATCCTTTTCCCATGTAGATTACGACACAATGTTGAGTAGTCTTCTCTTGGTATTGCGTAGGTCTTTGGTGATTATATATTTCACATTTGTTTGTATCTCTCTGTTCACCTCAATACGGTAATGTATCCAATCTTCACACCTTTCCTTTTGGTGAACCATAAGATTTTTTTTCATGAATCTATGATAGTGTTTCTCTGTGGAAATACCTTTGTTTGTATCATTTTTTAGGTAACACCTATATGTGATATGATAGGATATGTGTCTTTCGCTTTCTCACTTACTCCAAGTTGCGTGATTACTTCTAGACTCATCTATGGTGCTGCAAATGGCATTGTTTCATTTTTTCCCTAGCTCATATTCCATCTGTACATGTAGCAGTTTTTCTTTGTCCACCCATCTGTCGTTGGACTTTTTGGTTACTTCCGTATCTTGGCCATTGTTATACTATGCAATGCAGATTTGCGTACCTGTGTCCTTCCAATTCTGTCTTCTTAGGTTATAGGTCCAGGAATAGGTCTGCTGGATCATATGGTAGCTCAATGTTTACCTTTTAAAGGCACCTCTATTCTTTTCTCTTTAGTGGCTCTTTCCAGGTTACGTCCCACTTAAAGTGGAGGGTATGCATTTCTTCCCAGCACCTTCAGCATTTATTCTTTGTAGTTTTTGCTGATGGTTATTCTGAGTGGTGTGAGCTGATACCTCTTTGTGGTTGAATTTGCATGTGTCTCATAATGCGTTGAAATTGAGCTTTAAGACATGTCCTTTTTATTTTTCCAGCTGTGATTGGAGCTTATTTCTTCAAAGTGTTTTCTTAAAGTATGTGTCACCATTTGAAATATTTTGGCCATTATCTCCCTCAAGACATTTTGAGGGCAGGTTTCATTTACAGCCCTGCAGTACTTGTTCATATGAAGTGACCATTAGCTCAGGCTTTAAACCTGCTTTTGCAGGTAACGGCCAGAGAGCGGCAGCCTTTCTACGTTCCCCTTGCTGCTACTAGGGAAACAGACCTACCGGTCCGTGGTGTTCTTCGGTTATAAATTAGAGTGCAATGTGCCCGGATAAACCCACAAATGTTGATGTCTCCTTGCTTTTCTTTGTTTTTAAATTTAATTTATATTTATTATTAATTAGAGTAATATTCCATTGTGTACGTGGACCACTTCTTCTTGGTGCATTCCTCGGTTGATGGACATTTTCATTGCTTCCAAGTGTTGGCTATGGTAAATATTGCTGGCGTACAGGTTTGCCAGCCTGTGACTTTTTGATTCTCATTTTCTCAGGTGATAGGCCAAGCAGTGGTTGTGATTGATTGACTGGTAGCTCAATGTTTCCCTTTTCAAAGCACCTACATTGTGTTTTCATTATTGGCTCTTTACATGCCCCCCCTTACCACCGAGGGTACGCATTTCTCCACACTCCCGTCACCGTTTATTTTTTGCAGCACTTTTCCTAATGGCCATTGTGACTGCTGCGAGCTGATAGGTTTTTGTAATATGGGTATGCATGTCATTAAAATTTTTAAAATTCATCATATTCCTACGCCTTTTTCTTTTCTCTTAAAAGAAAAAACCGTGAGTACAATATAGCTCTTGAAATTGTCTTCTTCGAAGGTTGCCCTCTTCTGAATTTTTTGGTCGATTTTTGACCCCAGAAATTTTCTGGAGGGCAGGCGCCATTTACAGAACTGCAAGTTGGTGAAAATTTAGTGACCTTTTGCAGTGGGTTCAAAGCTGCTGTTGTGGGAAACGTCCACAAGGAGGTAGCATTTCTCCATTCCCCAATCTGGGTACTAGGGCAGCAGAGCCTTTCTGGAAGTCATTGTCCTAGGTTGTAAATTAGAATGGAATTTGCCAGGAGAAATCCCCATAAGTTTATGTCTCATTACTTCTTCTTGGTTTTTAAAATTTTTTTAATCTGGGTAAAGTTTAGAAAATTGTTTGTCCTAGGTGTACACAATCTGGTTCATTTGTACATTATGTATGTCTATTAATGTACAGATCCTCTTCCCATGTAAAATATTACAGTGTTCCGTCGACCTCCCTTGCTATATGTTCGGTCTTTTTGATACATGTATATAATATGTATTTGTATATGTATAGTCACACTAATCTTCATTTCTCAATTTCCCCCCTCCTTTCCTTTTAGATGAGCATAGTTTGTTTTCTACGCCTGTGAGTGTCTTTCTCTTTGGAAATATGTTCATCTGTGTCAGTTATTAGATAATGCCGTACGTGATAATATGGGATATAGGTCTTTTGCTTTCCGACCTACTTCATGTTTTGTGATTATCTCCAGGCTCATCTATGGTGCCTCAAAGAGCAGTGCTTCAATGTTTTCCATGGCTAATATTCCATTGTGTACATGGACCACTTCTTCTTGGTGCATTCCTCTGTTGATGGACATTTTCGTTGCTTCCAAGCGTTGCCTATGGTAAATATTGCTGGAGTGCAGGATTGCCAGCCTGCGATTTTTGATTTTCATTCTCTCAGGTGATAGACCCAGCAGTGGGTATGATTGATTGACTGGTATGGTAGCTCAACGTTTACCTTTTCAAGGCACCTCAATTGTGCTGTCATTAGTGGCTCTTACCACGTCCCCCTTAGAATCGAGGGTACGCATTTCTCCACAATCACGTCAGCATTTCTTGTTTGCAGCATTTTTGTTGATGGCCATTCTGACTGGGGTGAGCTGATAGGTTTTTGTAATTTGGGTTTACATGTCTGTAAAAATTCCTACAATTCATCATTTTTCCACGCCTTTTGCTTTTCTGTTAAAAGAAAAAAGAAAAAGAGTGTGAGTATAATATACCTCTTCAAATTTTCTTTTTGGAAGGTTGCACTCTAGAATTTTTTGGTCGATTTTCGACCTCAGTATTTTTTGGAGGGCAGGTGTCATTTACAGAACTGCAATTGGTGAACATTTAGTGACCTTTTGCAGTGGATTTAAAGCTGCTGTTGTGGGAAACGGCCACAAGGATGCAGCATTTCTCCATTCCCAAATCGGGGTACTAGGGCAGCAGAGCCGTTCTGGAAGTCGTTTGCCTAGGTGGTCAATTTGAATGGAATGTGCCAGGAAAACCCCCCATAAGTTTATGTCTCATTACTCCTAGTTCGTTGTTTTAATTTTTTCAATTGGGGTAATGGTTAGAATGTTGCTTGTCCAAGGTGTACACACTCTGGTTCATCTACATATTCTATATACCTATTTATGTAGAGATCCTCTTCCCGTGTAAATTATTACAGAGTGTTCCGTAAACCTTCCTTGCTATATGGTCGGTCTTTTTGATATATGTATATAATATGTATTTGTATACATATGGTAACGCTAATCTTCATTTATCCATTCCCCCACCTTTCCTTTTAGATAAGCATAGTTTTTTTTTTTAATAAGTCTGTGATGGACTTTCTCTGTGGAAATATGTTCATTTGTGTCAGTTATTAGAGAACGCCTATAAGTGATATCATGGGATATAGGACTTTTGCTTTCCGACTTACCTCATGTTCTGTGATTATCTCCAAGATCATCTATGGTGCCTCAAAGAGCAGTGTTTCATTGTTTTCCATGGCTAGTATTCATTGTGTACATGGGCCGCTTCTTCCTTTTCCTTTCATCTGTTGATGGACATTTTGGTTGCTTCACTGTCTTGTCTATTGTGAATAAGCCTGCAGTGCAGCTTTTGCAGCCCTGGTGTTCTTCATTCTGGTCTTCTTAGGTGAAGAGCCCATTGGTTCGCCTGCTGGATTGAATGGTACCTCTATTTTTCCTTTTCAACGCAGCTTCTTTCTGTTCTCATTATTAGCGTTTAACCCTTTTACATCTCACCAGCAGCTGGAGGGTACACAGTTCTCTAAAACCTCTTCAGCATTGATTGTTTGTAGACTTTTTGCCAATGGTCAGTCGACTGGTGTGAGTTGAAAACTTTTTGTAGGTTAGATAGCATGAGTCTAATACTTCCTGAGGTTGAGCTTTTATCCATTTTCCTTTCTTTAAAAAGAGAGTGAGTAAAACTTACCTCTTCATACTATCTTCTTGAAAATTTTGCCTGTTTTGAATTTTTTTTTATCCATTCCCTACCTCAGCACAATTTTGAGGGCAGGTGTCCTTTACAGCCCTGAGTCCTTGTGAATGGTAAGTGACCATTAGCTGTGGGTTAAAAGCTGCTGTTGCGGGAATCGGCCACAAGGCGGCAGCATTTCTCCTTTACCAAATCTGGTTACTAGGGCAACAGAGCCTTACTGGAAGTGGAGTTCTAGGTGGTAAATTAGAATGGAATGTGCGAGGAAAAAGCCCTTTAAGTTTATGTCTCATTACTTCTTGTTGGTATTTTTAACTTAATTTTTATTTTTTATCACAGCAAACTTGATTACAATGTTTTGTTTGTTCTAGGTGTGCAAGATGTGGTTCTTTCACACATATACATATATCTATTTTTCTTCGGATCCTTTTCCCATGTAGGTTACGAAACAATGTTGAGTAGTCTTCTCTTGGTATTGCGTAGGTCTTTGGTGATTATATATTTCACATGTGTTTGTATCTCTCTGTTAACCTCAATACGGTAATGTATCCAATCCTCACACCTTTCCATTTGGTGAACCATAAGTTTTTTTAATGAATCTATGATAGTGTTTCTCTGTGGAAATATCTTTGTTTGTATCATTTTTTAGGTAACACCTATATGTGATATGATAGGATATGTGTCTTTCGCTTTCTCACTTACTCCAAGTTGCGTGATTACTTCTAGACTCATCTATGGTGCTGCAAATGGCATTGTTTCATTTTTTCACTAGCTCATATTCCATCTGTACATGTAGCAGTTCTTCTTTGTCCACCCATCTGTCGGTGGACTTTTTGGTTACTTCCATATCTTGGCTATTGTAATACTATGCAATGCAGATTTGCGTACCTTTGTCCTTCCAATTCTGTCTTCTTAGTTTATAGGTCCAGGAATAGGTCTGCTGGATCATATGGTAGCTCAATGTTTACCTTTAAAAGGCAATTCTATTCCGTTCTCCTTAGTGGCTCTTTCCAGGTTACGTCCCACTTAAAGTGGAGGGTATGTATTTCTTCCCAGCACCTTCAGCATTTATTCTTTGTAGTTTTTGCTGATGGTTATTCTGAGTGGTGTGAGCTGATACCTCTTTGTGGTTGAATTTGCATGTGTCTCATAATGCGTTGAAATTGAGCTTTAAGACATGTCCTTTTTATTTTTCCAGCTGTGATTGGAGCTTATTTCTTCAAAGTGTTTTCTTAAAGTATGTGTCACCATTTGAAATATTTTGGCCATTATCTCCCTCAAGACATTTTGAGGGCAGGTTTCATTTACAGCCCTGCAGTACTTGTTCATATGAAGTGACCATTAGCTCAGGCTTTAAACCTGCTTTTGCAGGTAACGGCCAGAGAGCGGCAGCCTTTCTACGTTCCCCTTGCTGCTACTAGGGAAACAGACCTACCGGTCCGTGGTGTTCTTCGGTTATAAATTAGAGTGCAATGTGCCCGGATAAACCCACAAATGTTGATGTCTCCTTGCTTTTCTTTGTTTTTAAATTTAATTTATATTTATTATTAATTAGAGTAATATTCCATTGTGTACGTGGACCACTTCTTCTTGGTGCATTCCTCGGTTGATGGACATTTTCATTGCTTCCAAGTGTTGGCTATGGTAAATATTGCTGGCGTACAGGTTTGCCAGCCTGTGACTTTTTGATTCTCATTTTCTCAGGTGATAGGCCAAGCAGTGGTTGTGATTGATTGACTGGTAGCTCAATGTTTCCCTTTTCAAAGCACCTACATTGTGTTTTCATTATTGGCTCTTTACATGCCCCCCCTTACCACCGAGGGTACGCATTTCTCCACACTCCCGTCACCGTTTATTTTTTGCAGCACTTTTCCTAATGGCCATTGTGACTGCTGCGAGCTGATAGGTTTTTGTAATATGGGTATGCATGTCATTAAAATTTTTAAAATTCATCATATTCCTACGCCTTTTTCTTTTCTCTTAAAAGAAAAAACCGTGAGTACAATATAGCTCTTGAAATTGTCTTCTTCGAAGGTTGCCCTCTTCTGAATTTTTTGGTCGATTTTTGACCCCAGAAATTTTCTGGAGGGCAGGCGCCATTTACAGAACTGCAAGTTGGTGAAAATTTAGTGACCTTTTGCAGTGGGTTCAAAGCTGCTGTTGTGGGAAACGTCCACAAGGAGGTAGCATTTCTCCATTCCCCAATCTGGGTACTAGGGCAGCAGAGCCTTTCTGGAAGTCATTGTCCTAGGTTGTAAATTAGAATGGAATTTGCCAGGAGAAATCCCCATAAGTTTATGTCTCATTACTTCTTCTTGGTTTTTAAAATTTTTTTAATCTGGGTAAAGTTTAGAAAATTGTTTGTCCTAGGTGTACACAATCTGGTTCATTTGTACATTATGTATGTCTATTAATGTACAGATCCTCTTCCCATGTAAAATATTACAGTGTTCCGTCGACCTCCCTTGCTATATGTTCGGTCTTTTTGATACATGTATATAATATGTATTTGTATATGTATAGTCACACTAATCTTCATTTCTCAATTTCCCCCCTCCTTTCCTTTTAGATGAGCATAGTTTGTTTTCTACGCCTGTGAGTGTCTTTCTCTTTGGAAATATGTTCATCTGTGTCAGTTATTAGATAATGCCGTACGTGATAATATGGGATATAGGTCTTTTGCTTTCCGACCTACTTCATGTTTTGTGATTATCTCCAGGCTCATCTATGGTGCCTCAAAGAGCAGTGCTTCAATGTTTTCCATGGCTAATATTCCATTGTGTACATGGACCACTTCTTCTTGGTGCATTCCTCTGTTGATGGACATTTTCGTTGCTTCCAAGCGTTGCCTATGGTAAATATTGCTGGAGTGCAGGATTGCCAGCCTGCGATTTTTGATTTTCATTCTCTCAGGTGATAGACCCAGCAGTGGGTATGATTGATTGACTGGTATGGTAGCTCAACGTTTACCTTTTCAAGGCACCTCAATTGTGCTTTCATTAGTGGCTCTTACTGCGTCCCCCCTTAGAATCGAGGGTACGCATCTCTCCACAATCACGTCAGCATTTATTGTTTGCAGCATTTTTGTTGATGGTCATTCTGACTGGTGTGAGCTGATAGGTTTTTGTAATTTGGGTTTACATGTCTGTAAAAATTCCTACAATTCATCATTTTTCCACGCCTTTTTCTTTTCTGTTAAAAGAAAAAAAGCGTGAGTATAATATACCTCTTCAAATTTTCTTTTTGGAAGGTTGCACTCTAGAGTTTTTTGGTCGATTTTCGACCTCAGTATATTTTGGAGGGCGGGTGTCATTTACAGACCTGCAATTGGTGAATATTTAGTGACCTTTTGCAGTGGGTTTAAAGCTGCTGTTGTGGGAAACGACCACAAGGATGCAGCATTTCTCCATTCCCAAATCTGGGTACTAGGGCAGCAGAGCCGTTCTGGAAGTCGTTTGCCTAGGTTGTAAATTTGAATGGAATGTGCCAGGAGAACCCCCCATAAGTTTATGTCTCATTACTCCTAGTTCGTTGTTTTAATTTTTTCAATTGGGGTAATGGTTAGAATGTTGCTTGTCCAATGTGTACACACTCTGGTTCATCTACATATTCTATATACCTATTTATGTAGAGATCCTCTTCCCGTGTAAATTATTACAGAGTGTTCCGTAAACCTTCCTTGCTATATGGTCGTTCTTTTTGATATATGTATATAATATGTATTTGTATACCTATGGTAACGCAAATCTTCATTTATCCATTCCCCCCACCTTTCCTTTTAGATAAGCATAGTTTTTTTTAATAAGTCTGTGATTGACTTTCTCTGTGGAAATATGTTCATTTGTGTCAGTTATTAGAGAACGCGTATAAGTGATATCATAGGATATAGGACTTTTGCTTTCCGACTTACCTCATGTTCTGTGATTATCTCCAAGATCATCTATGGTGCCTCAAAGAGCAGTGTTTCATTGTTTTCCATGGCTAGTATTCATTATGCACATGGACCGCTTCTTCTTTATCCTTTCATCTGTTGATGGACATTTTGGTTGCTTCACTGTCTTGTCTATTGTGAATAAGCCTGCAGTGCAGCTTTTGCAGCCCTGGTCTTCTTCATTCTGGTCTTCTTAGGTGAAGAGCCCATTGGTTCGCCTGCTGGATTGAATGGTACCTCTATTTTTCCTTTTCAACGCAGCTTCTTTCTGTTCTCATTATTAGCGTTTAACCCTTTTACATCTCACCAGCAGCTGGAGGGTACACAGTTCTCTAAAACCTCTTCAGCATTGATTGTTTGTAGACTTTTTGCCAATGGTCAGTCGACTGGTGTGAGTTGAAAACTTTTTGTAGGTTAGATAGCATGAGTCTAATACTTCCTGAGGTGGAGCTTTTATCCATTTTCCTTTCTTTAAAAAGAGAGTGAGTAAAACTTACCTCTTCATACTATCTTCTTGAAAATTTTGCCTGTTTTGAATTTTTTTTTATCCATTCCCTACCTCAGCACAATTTTGAGGGCAGGTGTCCTTTACAGCCCTGAGTCCTTGTGAATGGTAAGTGACCATTAGCTGTGGGTTAAAAGCTGCTGTTGCGGGAATCGGCCACAAGGCGGCAGCATTTCTCCTTTACCAAATCTGGTTACTAGGGCAACAGAGCCTTACTGGAAGTGGAGTTCTAGGTGGTAAATTAGAATGGAATGTGCGAGGAAAAAGCCCTTTAAGTTTATGTCTCATTACTTCTTGTTGGTATTTTTAACTTAATTTTTATTTTTTATCACAGCAAACTTGATTACAATGTTTTGTTTGTTCTAGGTGTGCAAGATGTGGTTCTTTCACACATATACATATATCTATTTTTCTTCGGATCCTTTTCCCATGTAGGTTACGAAACAATGTTGAGTAGTCTTCTCTTGGTATTGCGTAGGTCTTTGGTGATTATATATTTCACATGTGTTTGTATCTCTCTGTTAACCTCAATACGGTAATGTATCCAATCCTCACACCTTTCCATTTGGTGAACCATAAGTTTTTTTAATGAATCTATGATAGTGTTTCTCTGTGGAAATATCTTTGTTTGTATCATTTTTTAGGTAACACCTATATGTGATATGATAGGATATGTGTCTTTCGCTTTCTCACTTACTCCAAGTTGCGTGATTACTTCTAGACTCATCTATGGTGCTGCAAATGGCATTGTTTCATTTTTTCACTAGCTCATATTCCATCTGTACATGTAGCAGTTCTTCTTTGTCCACCCATCTGTCGGTGGACTTTTTGGTTACTTCCATATCTTGGCTATTGTAATACTATGCAATGCAGATTTGCGTACCTTTGTCCTTCCAATTCTGTCTTCTTAGTTTATAGGTCCAGGAATAGGTCTGCTGGATCATATGGTAGCTCAATGTTTACCTTTAAAAGGCAATTCTATTCCGTTCTCCTTAGTGGCTCTTTCCAGGTTACGTCCCACTTAAAGTGGAGGGTATGTATTTCTTCCCAGCACCTTCAGCATTTATTCTTTGTAGTTTTTGCTGATGGTTATTCTGAGTGGTGTGAGCTGATACCTCTTTGTGGTTGAATTTGCATGTGTCTCATAATGCGTTGAAATTGAGCTTTAAGACATGTCCTTTTTATTTTTCCAGCTGTGATTGGAGCTTATTTCTTCAAAGTGTTTTCTTAAAGTATGTGTCACCATTTGAAATATTTTGGCCATTATCTCCCTCAAGACATTTTGAGGGCAGGTTTCATTTACAGCCCTGCAGTACTTGTTCATATGAAGTGACCATTAGCTCAGGCTTTAAACCTGCTTTTGCAGGTAACGGCCAGAGAGCGGCAGCCTTTCTACGTTCCCCTTGCTGCTACTAGGGAAACAGACCTACCGGTCCGTGGTGTTCTTCGGTTATAAATTAGAGTGCAATGTGCCCGGATAAACCCACAAATGTTGATGTCTCCTTGCTTTTCTTTGTTTTTAAATTTAATTTATATTTATTATTAATTAGAGTAATATTCCATTGTGTACGTGGACCACTTCTTCTTGGTGCATTCCTCGGTTGATGGACATTTTCATTGCTTCCAAGTGTTGGCTATGGTAAATATTGCTGGCGTACAGGTTTGCCAGCCTGTGACTTTTTGATTCTCATTTTCTCAGGTGATAGGCCAAGCAGTGGTTGTGATTGATTGACTGGTAGCTCAATGTTTCCCTTTTCAAAGCACCTACATTGTGTTTTCATTATTGGCTCTTTACATGCCCCCCCTTACCACCGAGGGTACGCATTTCTCCACACTCCCGTCACCGTTTATTTTTTGCAGCACTTTTCCTAATGGCCATTGTGACTGCTGCGAGCTGATAGGTTTTTGTAATATGGGTATGCATGTCATTAAAATTTTTAAAATTCATCATATTCCTACGCCTTTTTCTTTTCTCTTAAAAGAAAAAACCGTGAGTACAATATAGCTCTTGAAATTGTCTTCTTCGAAGGTTGCCCTCTTCTGAATTTTTTGGTCGATTTTTGACCCCAGAAATTTTCTGGAGGGCAGGCGCCATTTACAGAACTGCAAGTTGGTGAAAATTTAGTGACCTTTTGCAGTGGGTTCAAAGCTGCTGTTGTGGGAAACGTCCACAAGGAGGTAGCATTTCTCCATTCCCCAATCTGGGTACTAGGGCAGCAGAGCCTTTCTGGAAGTCATTGTCCTAGGTTGTAAATTAGAATGGAATTTGCCAGGAGAAATCCCCATAAGTTTATGTCTCATTACTTCTTCTTGGTTTTTAAAATTTTTTTAATCTGGGTAAAGTTTAGAAAATTGTTTGTCCTAGGTGTACACAATCTGGTTCATTTGTACATTATGTATGTCTATTAATGTACAGATCCTCTTCCCATGTAAAATATTACAGTGTTCCGTCGACCTCCCTTGCTATATGTTCGGTCTTTTTGATACATGTATATAATATGTATTTGTATATGTATAGTCACACTAATCTTCATTTCTCAATTTCCCCCCTCCTTTCCTTTTAGATGAGCATAGTTTGTTTTCTACGCCTGTGAGTGTCTTTCTCTTTGGAAATATGTTCATCTGTGTCAGTTATTAGATAATGCCGTACGTGATAATATGGGATATAGGTCTTTTGCTTTCCGACCTACTTCATGTTTTGTGATTATCTCCAGGCTCATCTATGGTGCCTCAAAGAGCAGTGCTTCAATGTTTTCCATGGCTAATATTCCATTGTGTACATGGACCACTTCTTCTTGGTGCATTCCTCTGTTGATGGACATTTTCGTTGCTTCCAAGCGTTGCCTATGGTAAATATTGCTGGAGTGCAGGATTGCCAGCCTGCGATTTTTGATTTTCATTCTCTCAGGTGATAGACCCAGCAGTGGGTATGATTGATTGACTGGTATGGTAGCTCAACGTTTACCTTTTCAAGGCACCTCAATTGTGCTTTCATTAGTGGCTCTTACTGCGTCCCCCCTTAGAATCGAGGGTACGCATCTCTCCACAATCACGTCAGCATTTATTGTTTGCAGCATTTTTGTTGATGGTCATTCTGACTGGTGTGAGCTGATAGGTTTTTGTAATTTGGGTTTACATGTCTGTAAAAATTCCTACAATTCATCATTTTTCCACGCCTTTTTCTTTTCTGTTAAAAGAAAAAAAGCGTGAGTATAATATACCTCTTCAAATTTTCTTTTTGGAAGGTTGCACTCTAGAGTTTTTTGGTCGATTTTCGACCTCAGTATATTTTGGAGGGCGGGTGTCATTTACAGACCTGCAATTGGTGAATATTTAGTGACCTTTTGCAGTGGGTTTAAAGCTGCTGTTGTGGGAAACGACCACAAGGATGCAGCATTTCTCCATTCCCAAATCTGGGTACTAGGGCAGCAGAGCCGTTCTGGAAGTCGTTTGCCTAGGTTGTAAATTTGAATGGAATGTGCCAGGAGAACCCCCCATAAGTTTATGTCTCATTACTCCTAGTTCGTTGTTTTAATTTTTTCAATTGGGGTAATGGTTAGAATGTTGCTTGTCCAATGTGTACACACTCTGGTTCATCTACATATTCTATATACCTATTTATGTAGAGATCCTCTTCCCGTGTAAATTATTACAGAGTGTTCCGTAAACCTTCCTTGCTATATGGTCGTTCTTTTTGATATATGTATATAATATGTATTTGTATACCTATGGTAACGCAAATCTTCATTTATCCATTCCCCCCACCTTTCCTTTTAGATAAGCATAGTTTTTTTTAATAAGTCTGTGATTGACTTTCTCTGTGGAAATATGTTCATTTGTGTCAGTTATTAGAGAACGCGTATAAGTGATATCATAGGATATAGGACTTTTGCTTTCCGACTTACCTCATGTTCTGTGATTATCTCCAAGATCATCTATGGTGCCTCAAAGAGCAGTGTTTCATTGTTTTCCATGGCTAGTATTCATTATGCACATGGACCGCTTCTTCTTTATCCTTTCATCTGTTGATGGACATTTTGGTTGCTTCACTGTCTTGTCTATTGTGAATAAGCCTGCAGTGCAGCTTTTGCAGCCCTGGTCTTCTTCATTCTGGTCTTCTTAGGTGAAGAGCCCATTGGTTCGCCTGCTGGATTGAATGGTACCTCTATTTTTCCTTTTCAACGCAGCTTCTTTCTGTTCTCATTATTAGCGTTTAACCCTTTTACATCTCACCAGCAGCTGGAGGGTACACAGTTCTCTAAAACCTCTTCAGCATTGATTGTTTGTAGACTTTTTGCCAATGGTCAGTCGACTGGTGTGAGTTGAAAACTTTTTGTAGGTTAGATAGCATGAGTCTAATACTTCCTGAGGTGGAGCTTTTATCCATTTTCCTTTCTTTAAAAAGAGAGTGAGTAAAACTTACCTCTTCATACTATCTTCTTGAAAATTTTGCCTGTTTTGAATTTTTTTTTATCCATTCCCTACCTCAGCACAATTTTGAGGGCAGGTGTCCTTTACAGCCCTGAGTCCTTGTGAATGGTAAGTGACCATTAGCTGTGGGTTAAAAGCTGCTGTTGCGGGAATCGGCCACAAGGCGGCAGCATTTCTCCTTTACCAAATCTGGTTACTAGGGCAACAGAGCCTTACTGGAAGTGGAGTTCTAGGTGGTAAATTAGAATGGAATGTGCGAGGAAAAAGCCCTTTAAGTTTATGTCTCATTACTTCTTGTTGGTATTTTTAACTTAATTTTTATTTTTTATCACAGCAAACTTGATTACAATGTTTTGTTTGTTCTAGGTGTGCAAGATGTGGTTCTTTCACACATATACATATATCTATTTTTCTTCGGATCCTTTTCCCATGTAGGTTACGAAACAATGTTGAGTAGTCTTCTCTTGGTATTGCGTAGGTCTTTGGTGATTATATATTTCACATGTGTTTGTATCTCTCTGTTAACCTCAATATGGTAATGTATCCAATCCTCACACCTTTCCATTTGGTGAACCATAAGTTTTTTTAATGAATCTATGATAGTGTTTCTCTGTGGAAATATCTTTGTTTGTATCATTTTTTAGGTAACACCTATATGTGATATGATAGGATATGTGTCTTTCGCTTTCTCACTTACTCCAAGTTGCGTGATTACTTCTAGACTCATCTATGGTGCTGCAAATGGCATTGTTTCATTTTTTCACTAGCTCATATTCCATCTGTACATGTAGCAGTTCTTCTTTGTCCACCCATCTGTCGGTGGACTTTTTGGTTACTTCCATATCTTGGCTATTGTAATACTATGCAATGCAGATTTGTGTACCTTTGTCCTTCCAATTCTGTCTTCTTAGTTTATAGGTCCAGGAATAGGTCTGCTGGATCATATGGTAGCTCAATGTTTACCTTTAAAAGGCAATTCTATTCCGTTCTCCTTAGTGGCTCTTTCCAGGTTACGTCCCACTTAAAGTGGAGGGTATGTATTTCTTCCCAGCACCTTCAGCATTTATTCTTTGTAGTTTTTGCTGATGGTTATTCTGAGTGGTGTGAGCTGATACCTCTTTGTGGTTGAATTTGCATGTGTCTCATAATGCGTTGAAATTGAGCTTTAAGACATGTCCTTTTTATTTTTCCAGCTGTGATTGGAGCTTATTTCTTCAAAGTGTTTTCTTAAAGTATGTGTCACCATTTGAAATATTTTGGCCATTATCTCCCTCAAGACATTTTGAGGGCAGGTTTCATTTACAGCCCTGCAGTACTTGTTCATATGAAGTGACCATTAGCTCAGGCTTTAAACCTGCTTTTGCAGGTAACGGCCAGAGAGCGGCAGCCTTTCTACGTTCCCCTTGCTGCTACTAGGGAAACAGACCTACCGGTCCGTGGTGTTCTTCGGTTATAAATTAGAGTGCAATGTGCCCGGATAAACCCACAAATGTTGATGTCTCCTTGCTTTTCTTTGTTTTTAAATTTAATTTATATTTATTATTAATTAGAGTAATATTCCATTGTGTACGTGGACCACTTCTTCTTGGTGCATTCCTCGGTTGATGGACATTTTCATTGCTTCCAAGTGTTGGCTATGGTAAATATTGCTGGCGTACAGGTTTGCCAGCCTGTGACTTTTTGATTCTCATTTTCTCAGGTGATAGGCCAAGCAGTGGTTGTGATTGATTGACTGGTAGCTCAATGTTTCCCTTTTCAAAGCACCTACATTGTGTTTTCATTATTGGCTCTTTACATGCCCCCCCTTACCACCGAGGGTACGCATTTCTCCACACTCCCGTCACCGTTTATTTTTTGCAGCACTTTTCCTAATGGCCATTGTGACTGCTGCGAGCTGATAGGTTTTTGTAATATGGGTATGCATGTCATTAAAATTTTTAAAATTCATCATATTCCTACGCCTTTTTCTTTTCTCTTAAAAGAAAAAACCGTGAGTACAATATAGCTCTTGAAATTGTCTTCTTCGAAGGTTGCCCTCTTCTGAATTTTTTGGTCGATTTTTGACCCCAGAAATTTTCTGGAGGGCAGGCGCCATTTACAGAACTGCAAGTTGGTGAAAATTTAGTGACCTTTTGCAGTGGGTTCAAAGCTGCTGTTGTGGGAAACGTCCACAAGGAGGTAGCATTTCTCCATTCCCCAATCTGGGTACTAGGGCAGCAGAGCCTTTCTGGAAGTCATTGTCCTAGGTTGTAAATTAGAATGGAATTTGCCAGGAGAAATCCCCATAAGTTTATGTCTCATTACTTCTTCTTGGTTTTTAAAATTTTTTTAATCTGGGTAAAGTTTAGAAAATTGTTTGTCCTAGGTGTACACAATCTGGTTCATTTGTACATTATGTATGTCTATTAATGTACAGATCCTCTTCCCATGTAAAATATTACAGTGTTCCGTCGACCTCCCTTGCTATATGTTCGGTCTTTTTGATACATGTATATAATATGTATTTGTATATGTATAGTCACACTAATCTTCATTTCTCAATTTCCCCCCTCCTTTCCTTTTAGATGAGCATAGTTTGTTTTCTACGCCTGTGAGTGTCTTTCTCTTTGGAAATATGTTCATCTGTGTCAGTTATTAGATAATGCCGTACGTGATAATATGGGATATAGGTCTTTTGCTTTCCGACCTACTTCATGTTTTGTGATTATCTCCAGGCTCATCTATGGTGCCTCAAAGAGCAGTACTTCAATGTTTTCCATGGCTAATATTCCATTGTGTACATGGACCACTTCTTCTTGGTGCATTCCTCTGTTGATGGACATTTTCGTTGCTTCCAAGCGTTGCCTATGGTAAATATTGCTGGAGTGCAGGATTGCCAGCCTGCGATTTTTGATTTTCATTCTCTCAGGTGATAGACCCAGCAGTGGGTATGATTGATTGACTGGTATGGTAGCTCAACGTTTACCTTTTCAAGGCACCTCAATTGTGCTGTCATTAGTGGCTCTTACTGCGTCCCCCTTAGAATCGAGGGTACGCATTTCTCCACAATCACGTCAGCATTTCTTGTTTGCAGCATTTTTGTTGATGGCCATTCTGACTGGGGTGAGCTGATAGGTTTTTGTAATTTGGGTTTACATGTCTGTAAAAATTCCTACAATTCATCATTTTTCCACGCCTTTTGCTTTTCTGTTAAAAGAAAAAAGAAAAAGAGTGTGAGTATAATATACCTCTTCAAATTTTCTTTTTGGAAGGTTGCACTCTAGAATTTTTTGGTCGATTTTCGACCTCAGTATTTTTTGGAGGGCAGGTGTCATTTACAGAACTGCAATTGGTGAACATTTAGTGACCTTTTGCAGTGGGTTTAAAGCTGCTGTTGTGGGAAACGGCCACAAGGATGCAGCATTTCTCCATTCCCAAATCGGGGTACTAGGGCAGCAGAGCCCGTTCTGGAAGTCGTTTGCCTAGGTGGTCAATTTGAATGGAATGTGCCAGGAAAACCCCCCATAAGTTTATGTCTCATTACTCCTAGTTCGTTGTTTTAATTTTTTCAATTGGGGTAATGGTTAGAATGTTGCTTGTCCAAGGTGTACACACTCTGGTTCATCTACATATTCTATATACCTATTTATGTAGAGATCCTCTTCCCGTGTAAATTATTACAGAGTGTTCCGTAAACCTTCCTTGCTATATGGTCGGTCTTTTTGATATATGTATATAATATGTATTTGTATACATATGGTAACGCTAATCTTCATTTATCCATTCCCCCACCTTTCCTTTTAGATAAGCATAGTTTTTTTTTTTAATAAGTCTGTGATGGACTTTCTCTGTGGAAATATGTTCATTTGTGTCAGTTATTAGAGAACGCCTATAAGTGATATCATGGGATATAGGACTTTTGCTTTCCGACTTACCTCATGTTCTGTGATTATCTCCAAGATCATCTATGGTGCCTCAAAGAGCAGTGTTTCATTGTTTTCCATGGCTAGTATTCATTGTGTACATGGGCCGCTTCTTCCTTTTCCTTTCATCTGTTGATGGACATTTTGGTTGCTTCACTGTCTTGTCTATTGTGAATAAGGCTGCAGTGCAGCTTTTGCAGCCCGGGTCTTCTTCATTCTGGTCTTCTCAGGTGAGAGGCCCATTGGTGCGCCTGCTGGATTGAATGGTACCTCAATTTTTCCTTTTCAACGCAGCTCCTTTCTGTTCTCATTATTAGCGTTTAACCCTTTTACATCTCACCAGCAGCTAGAGGGTACACAGTTCTCTAAAACCTCTTCAGCATTGACTGTTTGTAGACTTTTTGCCAATGGTCAGTCGACGGGTGTGAGTTGAGAACTTTTCGTAGATTAGATTGCATGAGTCTAATACTTCCTGAGGTTGAGCTTTTATCCATTTCCCTTTCTTTAAAAAGAGAGTGAGTAAAACTTACCTCTTCATACTAGCTTCGTGAACATTTTGCCTGTTTTGAATTTTTTTTATCCATTCCCTACCTCAGCACAATTTTGAGGGCAGGTGTCCTTTACAGCCCTGCGTCCTTGTGAATGAATGGTAAGTGACCATTAGCTGTGGGTTAAAAGCTGCTGTTGCGGGAATCGGCCACAAGGCGGCAGCATTTCTCCTTTACCAAATCTGGTTACTAGGGCAACAGAGCCTTACTGGAAGTGGTGTTCTAGGTTGTAAATTAGAATGGAATATGCGAGGAAAAAGCCCTTTAAGTTTATGTCTCATTACTTCTTGTTGGTATTTTTAACTTAATTTTTATTTTTTTTCACAGCAAACTTGATTACAATGTTTTGTTTGTTCTAGGTGTGCAAGATGTGGTTCTTTCACACATATACATATATCTATTTTTCTTCGGATCCTTTTCCCATGTAGATTACGACACAATGTTGAGTAGTCTTCTCTTGGTATTGCGTAGGTCTTTGGTGATTATATATTTCACATTTGTTTGTATCTCTCTGTTCACCTCAATACGGTAATGTATCCAATCTTCACACCTTTCCTTTTGGTGAACCATAAGATTTTTTTTCATGAATCTATGATAGTGTTTCTCTGTGGAAATACCTTTGTTTGTATCATTTTTTAGGTAACACCTATATGTGATATGATAGGATATGTGTCTTTCGCTTTCTCACTTACTCCAAGTTGCGTGATTACTTCTAGACTCATCTATGGTGCTGCAAATGGCATTGTTTCATTTTTTCCCTAGCTCATATTCCATCTGTACATGTAGCAGTTTTTCTTTGTCCACCCATCTGTCGTTGGACTTTTTGGTTACTTCCGTATCTTGGCCATTGTTATACTATGCAATGCAGATTTGCGTACCTGTGTCCTTCCAATTCTGTCTTCTTAGGTTATAGGTCCAGGAATAGGTCTGCTGGATCATATGGTAGCTCAATGTTTACCTTTTAAAGGCACCTCTATTCTTTTCTCTTTAGTGGCTCTTTCCAGGTTACGTCCCACTTAAAGTGGAGGGTATGCATTTCTTCCCAGCACCTTCAGCATTTATTCTTTGTAGTTTTTGCTGATGGTTATTCTGAGTGGTGTGAGCTGATACCTCTTTGTGGTTGAATTTGCATGTGTCTCATAATGCGTTGAAATTGAGCTTTAAGACATGTCCTTTTTATTTTTCCAGCTGTGATTGGAGCTTATTTCTTCAAAGTGTTTTCTTAAAGTATGTGTCACCATTTGAAATATTTTGGCCATTATCTCCCTCAAGACATTTTGAGGGCAGGTTTCATTTACAGCCCTGCAGTACTTGTTCATATGAAGTGACCATTAGCTCAGGCTTTAAACCTGCTTTTGCAGGTAACGGCCAGAGAGCGGCAGCCTTTCTACGTTCCCCTTGCTGCTACTAGGGAAACAGACCTACCGGTCCGTGGTGTTCTTCGGTTATAAATTAGAGTGCAATGTGCCCGGATAAACCCACAAATGTTGATGTCTCCTTGCTTTTCTTTGTTTTTAAATTTAATTTATATTTATTATTAATTAGAGTAATATTCCATTGTGTACGTGGACCACTTCTTCTTGGTGCATTCCTCGGTTGATGGACATTTTCATTGCTTCCAAGTGTTGGCTATGGTAAATATTGCTGGCGTACAGGTTTGCCAGCCTGTGACTTTTTGATTCTCATTTTCTCAGGTGATAGGCCAAGCAGTGGTTGTGATTGATTGACTGGTAGCTCAATGTTTCCCTTTTCAAAGCACCTACATTGTGTTTTCATTAGTGGCTCTTTACATGCCCCCCCTTACCACCGAGGGTACGCATTTCTCCACACTCCCGTCACCGTTTATTTTTTGCAGCACTTTTCCTAATGGCCATTGTGACTGCTGCGAGCTGATAGGTTTTTGTAATATGGGTATGCATGTCATTAAAATTTTTAAAATTCATCATATTCCTACGCCTTTTTCTTTTCTCTTAAAAGAAAAAACCGTGAGTACAATATAGCTCTTGAAATTGTCTTCTTCGAAGGTTGCCCTCTTCTGAATTTTTTGGTCGATTTTTGACCCCAGAAATTTTCTGGAGGGCAGGCGCCATTTACAGAACTGCAAGTTGGTGAAAATTTAGTGACCTTTTGCAGTGGGTTCAAAGCTGCTGTTGTGGGAAACGTCCACAAGGAGGTAGCATTTCTCCATTCCCCAATCTGGGTACTAGGGCAGCAGAGCCTTTCTGGAAGTCATTGTCCTAGGTTGTAAATTAGAATGGAATTTGCCAGGAGAAATCCCCATAAGTTTATGTCTCATTACTTCTTCTTGGTTTTTAAAATTTTTTTAATCTGGGTAAAGTTTAGAAAATTGTTTGTCCTAGGTGTACACAATCTGGTTCATTTGTACATTATGTATGTCTATTAATGTACAGATCCTCTTCCCATGTAAAATATTACAGTGTTCCGTCGACCTCCCTTGCTATATGTTCGGTCTTTTTGATACATGTATATAATATGTATTTGTATATGTATAGTCACACTAATCTTCATTTCTCAATTTCCCCCCTCCTTTCCTTTTAGATGAGCATAGTTTGTTTTCTACGCCTGTGAGTGTCTTTCTCTTTGGAAATATGTTCATCTGTGTCAGTTATTAGATAATGCCGTACGTGATAATATGGGATATAGGTCTTTTGCTTTCCGACCTACTTCATGTTTTGTGATTATCTCCAGGCTCATCTATGGTGCCTCAAAGAGCAGTGCTTCAATGTTTTCCATGGCTAATATTCCATTGTGTACATGGACCACTTCTTCTTGGTGCATTCCTCTGTTGATGGACATTTTCGTTGCTTCCAAGCGTTGCCTATGGTAAATATTGCTGGAGTGCAGGATTGCCAGCCTGCGATTTTTGATTTTCATTCTCTCAGGTGATAGACCCAGCAGTGGGTATGATTGATTGACTGGTATGGTAGCTCAACGTTTACCTTTTCAAGGCACCTCAATTGTGCTGTCATTAGTGGCTCTTACCACGTCCCCCTTAGAATCGAGGGTACGCATTTCTCCACAATCACGTCAGCATTTCTTGTTTGCAGCATTTTTGTTGATGGCCATTCTGACTGGGGTGAGCTGATAGGTTTTTGTAATTTGGGTTTACATGTCTGTAAAAATTCCTACAATTCATCATTTTTCCACGCCTTTTGCTTTTCTGTTAAAAGAAAAAAGAAAAAGAGTGTGAGTATAATATACCTCTTCAAATTTTCTTTTTGGAAGGTTGCACTCTAGAATTTTTTGGTCGATTTTCGACCTCAGTATTTTTTGGAGGGCAGGTGTCATTTACAGAACTGCAATTGGTGAACATTTAGTGACCTTTTGCAGTGGGTTTAAAGCTGCTGTTGTGGGAAACGGCCACAAGGATGCAGCATTTCTCCATTCCCAAATCGGGGTACTAGGGCAGCAGAGCCGTTCTGGAAGTCGTTTGCCTAGGTGGTCAATTTGAATGGAATGTGCCAGGAAAACCCCCCATAAGTTTATGTCTCATTACTCCTAGTTCGTTGTTTTAATTTTTTCAATTGGGGTAATGGTTAGAATGTTGCTTGTCCAAGGTGTACACACTCTGGTTCATCTACATATTCTATATACCTATTTATGTAGAGATCCTCTTCCCGTGTAAATTATTACAGAGTGTTCCGTAAACCTTCCTTGCTATATGGTCGGTCTTTTTGATATATGTATATAATATGTATTTGTATACATATGGTAACGCTAATCTTCATTTATCCATTCCCCCACCTTTCCTTTTAGATAAGCATAGTTTTTTTTTTTAATAAGTCTGTGATGGACTTTCTCTGTGGAAATATGTTCATTTGTGTCAGTTATTAGAGAACGCCTATAAGTGATATCATGGGATATAGGACTTTTGCTTTCCGACTTACCTCATGTTCTGTGATTATCTCCAAGATCATCTATGGTGCCTCAAAGAGCAGTGTTTCATTGTTTTCCATGGCTAGTATTCATTGTGTACATGGGCCGCTTCTTCCTTTTCCTTTCATCTGTTGATGGACATTTTGGTTGCTTCACTGTCTTGTCTATTGTGAATAAGGCTGCAGTGCAGCTTTTGCAGCCCGGGTCTTCTTCATTCTGGTCTTCTCAGGTGAGAGGCCCATTGGTGCGCCTGCTGGATTGAATGGTACCTCAATTTTTCCTTTTCAACGCAGCTCCTTTCTGTTCTCATTATTAGCGTTTAACCCTTTTACATCTCACCAGCAGCTAGAGGGTACACAGTTCTCTAAAACCTCTTCAGCATTGACTGTTTGTAGACTTTTTGCCAATGGTCAGTCGACGGGTGTGAGTTGAAAACTTTTCGTAGATTAGATTGCATGAGTCTAATACTTCCTGAGGTTGAGCTTTTATCCATTTCCCTTTCTTTAAAAAGAGAGTGAGTAAAATTTACCTCTTCATACTAGCTTCGTGAACATTTTGCCTGTTTTGAATTTTTTTTATCCATTCCCTACCTCAGCACAATTTTGAGGGCAGGTGTCCTTTACAGCCCTGCGTCCTTGTGAATGAATGGTAAGTGACCATTAGCTGTGGGTTAAAAGCTGCTCTTGCGGGAATCGGCCACAAGGCGGCAGCATTTCTCCTTTACCAAATCTGGTTACTAGGGCAACAGAGCCTTACTGGAAGTGGTGTTCTAGGTTGCAAATTAGAATGGAATGTGCGAGGCAAAAGCCCTTTAAGTTTATGTCTCATTACTTCTTGTTGGTATTTTTAACTTAATTTTTATTTTTTATCACAGCAAACTTGATTACAATGTTTTGTTTGTTCTAGGTGTGCAAGATGTGGTTCTTTCACACATATACATATATCTATTCTTCTTCGGATCCTTTTCCCATGTAGGTTATGACACAGTGTTGAGTAGTCTTCTCTTGGTATTGCGTAGGTCTTTGGTGATTATGTATTTCACGTGTGTTTGTGTCTCTCTGTTAACCTCAATATGGTAATGTATCCAATCCTCACACCTTTCCATTTGGTGAACCATAAGTTTTTTTAATGAATCTATGATAGTGTTTCTCTGTGGAAATACCTTTGTCTGTATCATTTTTTAGGTAACACCTATATGTGATATGATAGGCTATGTGTCTTTCGCTTTCTCACTTACTCCGAGTTGCGTGATTACTTCTAGACTCATCTATGGTGCTGCAAATGGCATTGTTTCATTTTTTCACTAGCTCATATTCCATCTGTACAGGTAGCAGTTCTTCTTTGTCCACCCATCTGTCGGTGGACTTTTTGGTTACTTCCATATCTTGGCCATTGTAATACTGTGCAATGCAGATTTGCGTGCCTGTGTCCTTCCAATTCTGTCTTCTTAGGTTATAGGTCCAGGAATAGGTCTGCTGGATCATATGGTAGCTCAATGTTTACCTTTTAAAGGCACCTCTATTCTGATCTCTTTAGTGGCTCTTTCCAGGTTACGTCCCACTTAAAGTGGAGGGTATGTATTTCTTCCCAGCACCTTCAGCATTTATTCTTTGTAGTTTTTGCTGATGGTTATTCTGAGTGGTGTGAGCTGATACCTCTTTGTGGTTGAATTTGCATGTGTCTCATAATGCGTTGAAATTGAGCTTTAAGACTTGTCCTTTTTATTTTTCCAGCTGTGATTGGAGCTTATTTCTTCAAAGTGTTTTCTTAAAGTATGTGTCACCGTTTGAAATATTTTGGCCATGATCTCCCTCAAGACATTTTGAGGGCAGGTTTCATTTACAGCCCTGCAGTACTTGTTCATATGAAGTGACCATTAGCTCAGGCTTTAAACCTGCTTTTGCAGGTAACGGCCAGAGAGCGGCAGCCTTTCTACGTTCCCCTTGCTGCTACTAGGGAAACAGACCTACCGGTCCGTGGTGTTCTTCGGTTATAAATTAGAGTGCAATGTGCCCGGATAAACCCACAAATGTTGATGTCTCCTTGCTTTTCTTTGTTTTTAAATTTAATTTATATTTATTATTAATTAGAGTAATATTCCATTGTGTACGTGGACCACTTCTTCTTGGTGCATTCCTCGGTTGATGGACATTTTCATTGCTTCCAAGTGTTGGCTATGGTAAATATTGCTGGCGTACAGGTTTGCCAGCCTGTGACTTTTTGATTCTCATTTTCTCAGGTGATAGGCCAAGCAGTGGTTGTGATTGATTGACTGGTAGCTCAATGTTTCCCTTTTCAAAGCACCTACATTGTGTTTTCATTAGTGGCTCTTTACATGCCCCCCCTTACCACCGAGGGTACGCATTTCTCCACACTCCCTTCACCATTTATTTTTTGCAGCACTTTTCCTAATGGCCATTGTGACTGCTGCGAGCTGATAGGTTTTTGTAATATGGGTATGCATGTCATTAAAATTTTTAAAATTCATCATATTCCTACGCCTTTTTCTTTTCTCTTAAAAGAAAAAACCGTGAGTACAATATAGCTCTTGAAATTGTCTTCTTCGAAGGTTGCCCTCTTCTGAATTTTTTGGTCGATTTTTGACCCCAGAAATTTTCTGGAGGGCAGGCGCCATTTACAGAACTGCAAGTTGGTGAAAATTTAGTGACCTTTTGCAGTGGGTTCAAAGCTGCTGTTGTGGGAAACGTCCACAAGGAGGTAGCATTTCTCCATTCCCCAATCTGGGTACTAGGGCAGCAGAGCCTTTCTGGAAGTCATTGTCCTAGGTTGTAAATTAGAATGGAATTTGCCAGGAGAAATCCCCATAAGTTTATGTCTCATTACTTCTTCTTGGTTTTTAAAATTTTTTTAATCTGGGTAAAGTTTAGAAAATTGTTTGTCCTAGGTGTACACAATCTGGTTCATTTGTACATTATGTATGTCTATTAATGTACAGATCCTCTTCCCATGTAAAATATTACAGTGTTCCGTCGACCTCCCTTGCTATATGTTCGGTCTTTTTGATACATGTATATAATATGTATTTGTATATGTATAGTCACACTAATCTTCATTTCTCAATTTCCCCCCTCCTTTCCTTTTAGATGAGCATAGTTTGTTTTCTACGCCTGTGAGTGTCTTTCTCTTTGGAAATATGTTCATCTGTGTCAGTTATTAGATAATGCCGTACGTGATAATATGGGATATAGGTCTTTTGCTTTCCGACCTACTTCATGTTTTGTGATTATCTCCAGGCTCATCTATGGTGCCTCAAAGAGCAGTGCTTCAATGTTTTCCATGGCTAATATTCCATTGTGTACATGGACCACTTCTTCTTGGTGCATTCCTCTGTTGATGGACATTTTCGTTGCTTCCAAGCGTTGCCTATGGTAAATATTGCTGGAGTGCAGGATTGCCAGCCTGCGATTTTTGATTTTCATTCTCTCAGGTGATAGACCCAGCAGTGGGTATGATTGATTGACTGGTATGGTAGCTCAACGTTTACCTTTTCAAGGCACCTCAATTGTGCTGTCATTAGTGGCTCTTACCACGTCCCCCTTAGAATCGAGGGTACGCATTTCTCCACAATCACGTCAGCATTTCTTGTTTGCAGCATTTTTGTTGATGGCCATTCTGACTGGGGTGAGCTGATAGGTTTTTGTAATTTGGGTTTACATGTCTGTAAAAATTCCTACAATTCATCATTTTTCCACGCCTTTTGCTTTTCTGTTAAAAGAAAAAAGAAAAAGAGTGTGAGTATAATATACCTCTTCAAATTTTCTTTTTGGAAGGTTGCACTCTAGAATTTTTTGGTCGATTTTCGACCTCAGTATTTTTTGGAGGGCAGGTGTCATTTACAGAACTGCAATTGGTGAACATTTAGTGACCTTTTGCAGTGGGTTTAAAGCTGCTGTTGTGGGAAACGGCCACAAGGATGCAGCATTTCTCCATTCCCAAATCGGGGTACTAGGGCAGCAGAGCCGTTCTGGAAGTCGTTTGCCTAGGTGGTCAATTTGAATGGAATGTGCCAGGAAAACCCCCCATAAGTTTATGTCTCATTACTCCTAGTTCGTTGTTTTAATTTTTTCAATTGGGGTAATGGTTAGAATGTTGCTTGTCCAAGGTGTACACACTCTGGTTCATCTACATATTCTATATACCTATTTATGTAGAGATCCTCTTCCCGTGTAAATTATTACAGAGTGTTCCGTAAACCTTCCTTGCTATATGGTCGGTCTTTTTGATATATGTATATAATATGTATTTGTATACATATGGTAACGCTAATCTTCATTTATCCATTCCCCCACCTTTCCTTTTAGATAAGCATAGTTTTTTTTTTTAATAAGTCTGTGATGGACTTTCTCTGTGGAAATATGTTCATTTGTGTCAGTTATTAGAGAACGCCTATAAGTGATATCATGGGATATAGGACTTTTGCTTTCCGACTTACCTCATGTTCTGTGATTATCTCCAAGATCATCTATGGTGCCTCAAAGAGCAGTGTTTCATTGTTTTCCATGGCTAGTATTCATTGTGTACATGGGCCGCTTCTTCCTTTTCCTTTCATCTGTTGATGGACATTTTGGTTGCTTCACTGTCTTGTCTATTGTGAATAAGGCTGCAGTGCAGCTTTTGCAGCCCGGGTCTTCTTCATTCTGGTCTTCTCAGGTGAGAGGCCCATTGGTGCGCCTGCTGGATTGAATGGTACCTCAATTTTTCCTTTTCAACGCAGCTCCTTTCTGTTCTCATTATTAGCGTTTAACCCTTTTACATCTCACCAGCAGCTAGAGGGTACACAGTTCTCTAAAACCTCTTCAGCATTGACTGTTTGTAGACTTTTTGCCAATGGTCAGTCGACGGGTGTGAGTTGAGAACTTTTCGTAGATTAGATTGCATGAGTCTAATACTTCCTGAGGTTGAGCTTTTATCCATTTCCCTTTCTTTAAAAAGAGAGTGAGTAAAACTTACCTCTTCATACTAGCTTCGTGAACATTTTGCCTGTTTTGAATTTTTTTTATCCATTCCCTACCTCAGCACAATTTTGAGGGCAGGTGTCCTTTACAGCCCTGCGTCCTTGTGAATGAATGGTAAGTGACCATTAGCTGTGGGTTAAAAGCTGCTGTTGCGGGAATCGGCCACAAGGCGGCAGCATTTCTCCTTTACCAAATCTGGTTACTAGGGCAACAGAGCCTTACTGGAAGTGGTGTTCTAGGTTGCAAATTAGAATGGAATGTGCGAGGCAAAAGCCCTTTAAGTTTATGTCTCATTACTTCTTGTTGGTATTTTTAACTTAATTTTTATTTTTTATCACAGCAAACTTGATTACAATGTTTTGTTTGTTCTAGGTGTGCAAGATGTGGTTCTTTCACACATATACATATATCTATTCTTCTTCGGATCCTTTTCCCATGTAGGTTATGACACAGTGTTGAGTAGTCTTCTCTTGGTATTGCGTAGGTCTTTGGTGATTATGTATTTCACGTGTGTTTGTGTCTCTCTGTTAACCTCAATATGGTAATGTATCCAATCCTCACACCTTTCCATTTGGTGAACCATAAGTTTTTTTAATGAATCTATGATAGTGTTTCTCTGTGGAAATACCTTTGTCTGTATCATTTTTTAGGTAACACCTATATGTGATATGATAGGCTATGTGTCTTTCGCTTTCTCACTTACTCCGAGTTGCGTGATTACTTCTAGACTCATCTATGGTGCTGCAAATGGCATTGTTTCATTTTTTCACTAGCTCATATTCCATCTGTACATGTAGCAGTTCTTCTTTGTCCACCCATCTGTCGGTGGACTTTTTGGTTACTTCCGTATCTTGGCCATTGTTATACTATGCAATGCAGATTTGCGTACCTGTGTCCTTCCAATTCTGTCTTCTTAGGTTATAGGTCCAGGAATAGGTCTGCTGGATCATATGGTAGCTCAATGTTTACCTTTTAAAGGCACCTCTATTCTTTTCTCTTTAGTGGCTCTTTCCAGGTTACGTCCCACTTAAAGTGGAGGGTATGCATTTCTTCCCAGCACCTTCAGCATTTATTCTTTGTAGTTTTTGCTGATGGTTATTCTGAGTGGTGTGAGCTGATACCTCTTTGTGGTTGAATTTGCATGTGTCTCATAATGCGTTGAAATTGAGCTTTAAGACATGTCCTTTTTATTTTTCCAGCTGTGATTGGAGCTTATTTCTTCAAAGTGTTTTCTTAAAGTATGTGTCACCATTTGAAATATTTTGGCCATTATCTCCCTCAAGACATTTTGAGGGCAGGTTTCATTTACAGCCCTGCAGTACTTGTTCATATGAAGTGACCATTAGCTCAGGCTTTAAACCTGCTTTTGCAGGTAACGGCCAGAGAGCGGCAGCCTTTCTACGTTCCCCTTGCTGCTACTAGGGAAACAGACCTACCGGTCCGTGGTGTTCTTCGGTTATAAATTAGAGTGCAATGTGCCCGGATAAACCCACAAATGTTGATGTCTCCTTGCTTTTCTTTGTTTTTAAATTTAATTTATATTTATTATTAATTAGAGTAATATTCCATTGTGTACGTGGACCACTTCTTCTTGGTGCATTCCTCGGTTGATGGACATTTTCATTGCTTCCAAGTGTTGGCTATGGTAAATATTGCTGGCGTACAGGTTTGCCAGCCTGTGACTTTTTGATTCTCATTTTCTCAGGTGATAGGCCAAGCAGTGGTTGTGATTGATTGACTGGTAGCTCAATGTTTCCCTTTTCAAAGCACCTACATTGTGTTTTCATTATTGGCTCTTTACATGCCCCCCCTTACCACCGAGGGTACGCATTTCTCCACACTCCCGTCACCGTTTATTTTTTGCAGCACTTTTCCTAATGGCCATTGTGACTGCTGCGAGCTGATAGGTTTTTGTAATATGGGTATGCATGTCATTAAAATTTTTAAAATTCATCATATTCCTACGCCTTTTTCTTTTCTCTTAAAAGAAAAAACCGTGAGTACAATATAGCTCTTGAAATTGTCTTCTTCGAAGGTTGCCCTCTTCTGAATTTTTTGGTCGATTTTTGACCCCAGAAATTTTCTGGAGGGCAGGCGCCATTTACAGAACTGCAAGTTGGTGAAAATTTAGTGACCTTTTGCAGTGGGTTCAAAGCTGCTGTTGTGGGAAACGTCCACAAGGAGGTAGCATTTCTCCATTCCCCAATCTGGGTACTAGGGCAGCAGAGCCTTTCTGGAAGTCATTGTCCTAGGTTGTAAATTAGAATGGAATTTGCCAGGAGAAATCCCCATAAGTTTATGTCTCATTACTTCTTCTTGGTTTTTAAAATTTTTTTAATCTGGGTAAAGTTTAGAAAATTGTTTGTCCTAGGTGTACACAATCTGGTTCATTTGTACATTATGTATGTCTATTAATGTACAGATCCCCTTCCCATGTAAAATATTACACTGTTCCGTCGACCTCCCTTTTGCTATATGTTCGGTCTTTTTGATACATGTATATAATATGTATTTGTATATGTATAGTCACACTAATCTTCATTTCTCAATTTCCCCCCTCCTTTCCTTTTAGATGAGCATAGTTTGTTTTCTACGCCTGTGAGTGTCTTTCTCTTTGGAAATATGTTCATCTGTGTCAGTTATTAGATAATGCCGTACGTGATAATATGGGATATAGGTCTTTTGCTTTCCGACCTACTTCATGTTTTGTGATTATCTCCAGGCTCATCTATGGTGCCTCAAAGAGCAGTGCTTTAATGTTTTCCATGGCTAATATTCCATTGTGTACATGGACCACTTCTTCTTGGTGCATTTCTCTGTTGATGGACATTTTCGTTGCTTCCAAGCGTTGCCTATGGTAAATATTGCTGGAGTGCAGGATTGCCAGCCTGCGATTTTTGATTTTCATTCTCTCAGGTGATAGACCCAGCAGTGGGTATGATTGATTGACTGGTATGGTAGCTCAACGTTTACCTTTTCAAGGCACCTCAATTGTGCTGTCATTAGTGGCTCTTACCACGTCCCCCTTAGAATCGAGGGTACGCATTTCTCCACAATCACGTCAGCATTTCTTGTTTGCAGCATTTTTGTTGATGGCCATTCTGACTGGGGTGAGCTGATAGGTTTTTGTAATTTGGGTTTACATGTCTGTAAAAATTCCTACAATTCATCATTTTTCCACGCCTTTTGCTTTTCTGTTAAAAGAAAAAAGAGTGTGAGTATAATATACCTCTTCAAATTTTCTTTTTGGAAGGTTGCACTCTAGAATTTTTTGGTCGATTTTCGACCTCAGTATTTTTTGGAGGGCAGGTGTCATTTACAGAACTGCAATTGGTGAACATTTAGTGACCTTTTGCAGTGGGTTTAAAGCTGCTGTTGTGGGAAACGGCCACAAGGATGCAGCATTTCTCCATTCCCAAATCGGGGTACTAGGGCAGCAGAGCCGTTCTGGAAGTCGTTTGCCTAGGTGGTCAATTTGAATGGAATGTGCCAGGAAAACCCCCCATAAGTTTATGTCTCATTACTCCTAGTTCGTTGTTTTAATTTTTTCAATTGGGGTAATGGTTAGAATGTTGCTTGTCCAAGGTGTACACACTCTGGTTCATCTACATATTCTATATACCTATTTATGTAGAGATCCTCTTCCCGTGTAAATTATTACAGAGTGTTCCGTAAACCTTCCTTGCTATATGGTCGGTCTTTTTGATATATGTATATAATATGTATTTGTATACATATGGTAACGCTAATCTTCATTTATCCATTCCCCCACCTTTCCTTTTAGATAAGCATAGTTTTTTTTTTAATAAGTCTGTGATGGACTTTCTCTGTGGAAATATGTTCATTTGTGTCAGTTATTAGAGAACGCCTATAAGTGATATCATGGGATATAGGACTTTTGCTTTCCGACTTACCTCATGTTCTGTGATTATCTCCAAGATCATCTATGGTGCCTCAAAGAGCAGTGTTTCATTGTTTTCCATGGCTAGTATTCATTGTGTACATGGGCCGCTTCTTCCTTTTCCTTTCATCTGTTGATGGACATTTTGGTTGCTTCACTGTCTTGTCTATTGTGAATAAGGCTGCAGTGCAGCTTTTGCAGCCCGGGTCTTCTTCATTCTGGTCTTCTCAGGTGAGAGGCCCATTGGTGCGCCTGCTGGATTGAATGGTACCTCAATTTTTCCTTTTCAACGCAGCTCCTTTCTGTTCTCATTATTAGCGTTTAACCCTTTTACATCTCACCAGCAGCTAGAGGGTACACAGTTCTCTAAAACCTCTTCAGCATTGACTGTTTGTAGACTTTTTGCCAATGGTCAGTCGACGGGTGTGAGTTGAGAACTTTTCGTAGATTAGATTGCATGAGTCTAATACTTCCTGAGGTTGAGCTTTTATCCATTTCCCTTTCTTTAAAAAGAGAGTGAGTAAAACTTACCTCTTCATACTAGCTTCGTGAACATTTTGCCTGTTTTGAATTTTTTTTATCCATTCCCTACCTCAGCACAATTTTGAGGGCAGGTGTCCTTTACAGCCCTGCGTCCTTGTGAATGAATGGTAAGTGACCATTAGCTGTGGGTTAAAAGCTGCTCTTGCGGGAATCGGCCACAAGGCGGCAGCATTTCTCCTTTACCAAATCTGGTTACTAGGGCAACAGAGCCTTACTGGAAGTGGTGTTCTAGGTTGCAAATTAGAATGGAATGTGCGAGGCAAAAGCCCTTTAAGTTTATGTCTCATTACTTCTTGTTGGTATTTTTAACTTAATTTTTATTTTTTATCACAGCAAACTTGATTACAATGTTTTGTTTGTTCTAGGTGTGCAAGATGTGGTTCTTTCACACATATACATATATCTATTCTTCTTCGGATCCTTTTCCCATGTAGGTTATGACACAGTGTTGAGTAGTCTTCTCTTGGTATTGCGTAGGTCTTTGGTGATTATGTATTTCACGTGTGTTTGTGTCTCTCTGTTAACCTCAATATGGTAATGTATCCAATCCTCACACCTTTCCATTTGGTGAACCATAAGTTTTTTTAATGAATCTATGATAGTGTTTCTCTGTGGAAATACCTTTGTCTGTATCATTTTTTAGGTAACACCTATATGTGATATGATAGGCTATGTGTCTTTCGCTTTCTCACTTACTCCGAGTTGCGTGATTACTTCTAGACTCATCTATGGTGCTGCAAATGGCATTGTTTCATTTTTTCACTAGCTCATATTCCATCTGTACAGGTAGCAGTTCTTCTTTGTCCACCCATCTGTCGGTGGACTTTTTGGTTACTTCCATATCTTGGCCATTGTAATACTGTGCAATGCAGATTTGCGTGCCTGTGTCCTTCCAATTCTGTCTTCTTAGGTTATAGGTCCAGGAATAGGTCTGCTGGATCATATGGTAGCTCAATGTTTACCTTTTAAAGGCACCTCTATTCTGATCTCTTTAGTGGCTCTTTCCAGGTTACGTCCCACTTAAAGTGGAGGGTATGTATTTCTTCCCAGCACCTTCAGCATTTATTCTTTGTAGTTTTTGCTGATGGTTATTCTGAGTGGTGTGAGCTGATACCTCTTTGTGGTTGAATTTGCATGTGTCTCATAATGCGTTGAAATTGAGCTTTAAGACTTGTCCTTTTTATTTTTCCAGCTGTGATTGGAGCTTATTTCTTCAAAGTGTTTTCTTAAAGTATGTGTCACCGTTTGAAATATTTTGGCCATGATCTCCCTCAAGACATTTTGAGGGCAGGTTTCATTTACAGCCCTGCAGTACTTGTTCATATGAAGTGACCATTAGCTCAGGCTTTAAACCTGCTTTTGCAGGTAACGGCCAGAGAGCGGCAGCCTTTCTACGTTCCCCTTGCTGCTACTAGGGAAACAGACCTACCGGTCCGTGGTGTTCTTCAGTTATAAATTAGAGTGCAATGTGCCCGGATAAACCCACAAATGTTGATGTCTCCTTGCTTTTCTTTGTTTTTAAATTTAATTTATATTTATTATTAATTAGAGTAATATTCCATTGTGTACGTGGACCACTTCTTCTTGGTGCATTCCTCGGTTGATGGACATTTTCATTGCTTCCAAGTGTTGGCTATGGTAAATATTGCTGGCGTACAGGTTTGCCAGCCTGTGACTTTTTGATTCTCATTTTCTCAGGTGATAGGCCAAGCAGTGGTTGTGATTGATTGACTGGTAGCTCAATGTTTCCCTTTTCAAAGCACCTACATTGTGTTTTCATTAGTGGCTCTTTACATGCCCCCCCTTACCACCGAGGGTACGCATTTCTCCACACTCCCTTCACCGTTTATTTTTTGCAGCACTTTTCCTAATGGCCATTGTGACTGCTGCGAGCTGATAGGTTTTTGTAATATGGGTATGCATGTCATTAAAATTTTTAAAATTCATCATATTCCTACGCCTTTTTCTTTTCTCTTAAAAGAAAAAACCGTGAGTACAATATAGCTCTTGAAATTGTCTTCTTCGAAGGTTGCCCTCTTCTGAATTTTTTGGTCGATTTTTGACCCCAGAAATTTTCTGGAGGGCAGGCGCCATTTACAGAACTGCAAGTTGGTGAAAATTTAGTGACCTTTTGCAGTGGGTTCAAAGCTGCTGTTGTGGGAAACGTCCACAAGGAGGTAGCATTTCTCCATTCCCCAATCTGGGTACTAGGGCAGCAGAGCCTTTCTGGAAGTCATTGTCCTAGGTTGTAAATTAGAATGGAATTTGCCAGGAGAAATCCCCATAAGTTTATGTCTCATTACTTCTTCTTGGTTTTTAAAATTTTTTTAATCTGGGTAAAGTTTAGAAAATTGTTTGTCCTAGGTGTACACAATCTGGTTCATTTGTACATTATGTATGTCTATTAATGTACAGATCCTCTTCCCATGTAAAATATTACACTGTTCCGTCGACCTCCCTTGCTATATGTTCGGTCTTTTTGATACATGTATATAATATGTATTTGTATATGTATAGTCACACTAATCTTCATTTCTCAATTTCCCCCCTCCTTTCCTTTTAGATGAGCATAGTTTGTTTTCTACGCCTGTGAGTGTCTTTCTCTTTGGAAATATGTTCATCTGTGTCAGTTATTAGATAATGCCGTACGTGATAATATGGGATATAGGTCTTTTGCTTTCCGACCTACTTCATGTTTTGTGATTATCTCCAGGCTCATCTATGGTGCCTCAAAGAGCAGTGCTTTAATGTTTTCCATGGCTAATATTCCATTGTGTACATGGACCACTTCTTCTTGGTGCATTTCTCTGTTGATGGACATTTTCGTTGCTTCCAAGCGTTGCCTATGGTAAATATTGCTGGAGTGCAGGATTGCCAGCCTGCGATTTTTGATTTTCATTCTCTCAGGTGATAGACCCAGCAGTGGGTATGATTGATTGACTGGTATGGTAGCTCAACGTTTACCTTTTCAAGGCACCTCAATTGTGCTGTCATTAGTGGCTCTTACCACGTCCCCCTTAGAATCGAGGGTACGCATTTCTCCACAATCACGTCAGCATTTCTTGTTTGCAGCATTTTTGTTGATGGCCATTCTGACTGGGGTGAGCTGATAGGTTTTTGTAATTTGGGTTTACATGTCTGTAAAAATTCCTACAATTCATCATTTTTCCACGCCTTTTGCTTTTCTGTTAAAAGAAAAAAGAGTGTGAGTATAATATACCTCTTCAAATTTTCTTTTTGGAAGGTTGCACTCTAGAATTTTTTGGTCGATTTTCGACCTCAGTATTTTTTGGAGGGCAGGTGTCATTTACAGAACTGCAATTGGTGAACATTTAGTGACCTTTTGCAGTGGGTTTAAAGCTGCTGTTGTGGGAAACGGCCACAAGGATGCAGCATTTCTCCATTCCCAAATCGGGGTACTAGGGCAGCAGAGCCGTTCTGGAAGTCGTTTGCCTAGGTGGTCAATTTGAATGGAATGTGCCAGGAAAACCCCCCATAAGTTTATGTCTCATTACTCCTAGTTCGTTGTTTTAATTTTTTCAATTGGGGTAATGGTTAGAATGTTGCTTGTCCAAGGTGTACACACTCTGGTTCATCTACATATTCTATATACCTATTTATGTAGAGATCCTCTTCCCGTGTAAATTATTACAGAGTGTTCCGTAAACCTTCCTTGCTATATGGTCGGTCTTTTTGATATATGTATATAATATGTATTTGTATACATATGGTAACGCTAATCTTCATTTATCCATTCCCCCACCTTTCCTTTTAGATAAGCATAGTTTTTTTTTTAATAAGTCTGTGATGGACTTTCTCTGTGGAAATATGTTCATTTGTGTCAGTTATTAGAGAACGCCTATAAGTGATATCATGGGATATAGGACTTTTGCTTTCCGACTTACCTCATGTTCTGTGATTATCTCCAAGATCATCTATGGTGCCTCAAAGAGCAGTGTTTCATTGTTTTCCATGGCTAGTATTCATTGTGTACATGGGCCGCTTCTTCCTTTTCCTTTCATCTGTTGATGGACATTTTGGTTGCTTCACTGTCTTGTCTATTGTGAATAAGGCTGCAGTGCAGCTTTTGCAGCCCGGGTCTTCTTCATTCTGGTCTTCTCAGGTGAGAGGCCCATTGGTGCGCCTGCTGGATTGAATGGTACCTCAATTTTTCCTTTTCAACGCAGCTCCTTTCTGTTCTCATTATTAGCGTTTAACCCTTTTACATCTCACCAGCAGCTAGAGGGTACACAGTTCTCTAAAACCTCTTCAGCATTGACTGTTTGTAGACTTTTTGCCAATGGTCAGTCGACGGGTGTGAGTTGAGAACTTTTCGTAGATTAGATTGCATGAGTCTAATACTTCCTGAGGTTGAGCTTTTATCCATTTCCCTTTCTTTAAAAAGAGAGTGAGTAAAACTTACCTCTTCATACTAGCTTCGTGAACATTTTGCCTGTTTTGAATTTTTTTTATCCATTCCCTACCTCAGCACAATTTTGAGGGCAGGTGTCCTTTACAGCCCTGCGTCCTTGTGAATGAATGGTAAGTGACCATTAGCTGTGGGTTAAAAGCTGCTCTTGCGGGAATCGGCCACAAGGCGGCAGCATTTCTCCTTTACCAAATCTGGTTACTAGGGCAACAGAGCCTTACTGGAAGTGGTGTTCTAGGTTGCAAATTAGAATGGAATGTGCGAGGCAAAAGCCCTTTAAGTTTATGTCTCATTACTTCTTGTTGGTATTTTTAACTTAATTTTTATTTTTTATCACAGCAAACTTGATTACAATGTTTTGTTTGTTCTAGGTGTGCAAGATGTGGTTCTTTCACACATATACATATATCTATTCTTCTTCGGATCCTTTTCCCATGTAGGTTATGACACAGTGTTGAGTAGTCTTCTCTTGGTATTGCGTAGGTCTTTGGTGATTATGTATTTCACGTGTGTTTGTGTCTCTCTGTTAACCTCAATATGGTAATGTATCCAATCCTCACACCTTTCCATTTGGTGAACCATAAGTTTTTTTAATGAATCTATGATAGTGTTTCTCTGTGGAAATACCTTTGTCTGTATCATTTTTTAGGTAACACCTATATGTGATATGATAGGCTATGTGTCTTTCGCTTTCTCACTTACTCCGAGTTGCGTGATTACTTCTAGACTCATCTATGGTGCTGCAAATGGCATTGTTTCATTTTTTCACTAGCTCATATTCCATCTGTACAGGTAGCAGTTCTTCTTTGTCCACCCATCTGTCGGTGGACTTTTTGGTTACTTCCATATCTTGGCCATTGTAATACTGTGCAATGCAGATTTGCGTGCCTGTGTCCTTCCAATTCTGTCTTCTTAGGTTATAGGTCCAGGAATAGGTCTGCTGGATCATATGGTAGCTCAATGTTTACCTTTTAAAGGCACCTCTATTCTGATCTCTTTAGTGGCTCTTTCCAGGTTACGTCCCACTTAAAGTGGAGGGTATGTATTTCTTCCCAGCACCTTCAGCATTTATTCTTTGTAGTTTTTGCTGATGGTTATTCTGAGTGGTGTGAGCTGATACCTCTTTGTGGTTGAATTTGCATGTGTCTCATAATGCGTTGAAATTGAGCTTTAAGACTTGTCCTTTTTATTTTTCCAGCTGTGATTGGAGCTTATTTCTTCAAAGTGTTTTCTTAAAGTATGTGTCACCGTTTGAAATATTTTGGCCATGATCTCCCTCAAGACATTTTGAGGGCAGGTTTCATTTACAGCCCTGCAGTACTTGTTCATATGAAGTGACCATTAGCTCAGGCTTTAAACCTGCTTTTGCAGGTAACGGCCAGAGAGCGGCAGCCTTTCTACGTTCCCCTTGCTGCTACTAGGGAAACAGACCTACCGGTCCGTGGTGTTCTTCGGTTATAAATTAGAGTGCAATGTGCCCGGATAAACCCACAAATGTTGATGTCTCCTTGCTTTTCTTTGTTTTTAAATTTAATTTATATTTATTATTAATTAGAGTAATATTCCATTGTGTACGTGGACCACTTCTTCTTGGTGCATTCCTCGGTTGATGGACATTTTCATTGCTTCCAAGTGTTGGCTATGGTAAATATTGCTGGCGTACAGGTTTGCCAGCCTGTGACTTTTTGATTCTCATTTTCTCAGGTGATAGGCCAAGCAGTGGTTGTGATTGATTGACTGGTAGCTCAATGTTTCCCTTTTCAAAGCACCTACATTGTGTTTTCATTAGTGGCTCTTTACATGCCCCCCCTTACCACCGAGGGTACGCATTTCTCCACACTCCCTTCACCATTTATTTTTTGCAGCACTTTTCCTAATGGCCATTGTGACTGCTGCGAGCTGATAGGTTTTTGTAATATGGGTATGCATGTCATTAAAATTTTTAAAATTCATCATATTCCTACGCCTTTTTCTTTTCTCTTAAAAGAAAAAACCGTGAGTACAATATAGCTCTTGAAATTGTCTTCTTCGAAGGTTGCCCTCTTCTGAATTTTTTGGTCGATTTTTGACCCCAGAAATTTTCTGGAGGGCAGGCGCCATTTACAGAACTGCAAGTTGGTGAAAATTTAGTGACCTTTTGCAGTGGGTTCAAAGCTGCTGTTGTGGGAAACGTCCACAAGGAGGTAGCATTTCTCCATTCCCCAATCTGGGTACTAGGGCAGCAGAGCCTTTCTGGAAGTCATTGTCCTAGGTTGTAAATTAGAATGGAATTTGCCAGGAGAAATCCCCATAAGTTTATGTCTCATTACTTCTTCTTGGTTTTTAAAATTTTTTTAATCTGGGTAAAGTTTAGAAAATTGTTTGTCCTAGGTGTACACAATCTGGTTCATTTGTACATTATGTATGTCTATTAATGTACAGATCCTCTTCCCATGTAAAATATTACAGTGTTCCGTCGACCTCCCTTGCTATATGTTCGGTCTTTTTGATACATGTATATAATATGTATTTGTATATGTATAGTCACACTAATCTTCATTTCTCAATTTCCCCCCTCCTTTCCTTTTAGATGAGCATAGTTTGTTTTCTACGCCTGTGAGTGTCTTTCTCTTTGGAAATATGTTCATCTGTGTCAGTTATTAGATAATGCCGTACGTGATAATATGGGATATAGGTCTTTTGCTTTCCGACCTACTTCATGTTTTGTGATTATCTCCAGGCTCATCTATGGTGCCTCAAAGAGCAGTGCTTCAATGTTTTCCATGGCTAATATTCCATTGTGTACATGGACCACTTCTTCTTGGTGCATTCCTCTGTTGATGGACATTTTCGTTGCTTCCAAGCGTTGCCTATGGTAAATATTGCTGGAGTGCAGGATTGCCAGCCTGCGATTTTTGATTTTCATTCTCTCAGGTGATAGACCCAGCAGTGGGTATGATTGATTGACTGGTATGGTAGCTCAACGTTTACCTTTTCAAGGCACCTCAATTGTGCTGTCATTAGTGGCTCTTACCACGTCCCCCTTAGAATCGAGGGTACGCATTTCTCCACAATCACGTCAGCATTTCTTGTTTGCAGCATTTTTGTTGATGGCCATTCTGACTGGGGTGAGCTGATAGGTTTTTGTAATTTGGGTTTACATGTCTGTAAAAATTCCTACAATTCATCATTTTTCCACGCCTTTTGCTTTTCTGTTAAAAGAAAAAAGAAAAAGAGTGTGAGTATAATATACCTCTTCAAATTTTCTTTTTGGAAGGTTGCACTCTAGAATTTTTTGGTCGATTTTCGACCTCAGTATTTTTTGGAGGGCAGGTGTCATTTACAGAACTGCAATTGGTGAACATTTAGTGACCTTTTGCAGTGGGTTTAAAGCTGCTGTTGTGGGAAACGGCCACAAGGATGCAGCATTTCTCCATTCCCAAATCGGGGTACTAGGGCAGCAGAGCCGTTCTGGAAGTCGTTTGCCTAGGTGGTCAATTTGAATGGAATGTGCCAGGAAAACCCCCCATAAGTTTATGTCTCATTACTCCTAGTTCGTTGTTTTAATTTTTTCAATTGGGGTAATGGTTAGAATGTTGCTTGTCCAAGGTGTACACACTCTGGTTCATCTACATATTCTATATACCTATTTATGTAGAGATCCTCTTCCCGTGTAAATTATTACAGAGTGTTCCGTAAACCTTCCTTGCTATATGGTCGGTCTTTTTGATATATGTATATAATATGTATTTGTATACATATGGTAACGCTAATCTTCATTTATCCATTCCCCCACCTTTCCTTTTAGATAAGCATAGTTTTTTTTTTTAATAAGTCTGTGATGGACTTTCTCTGTGGAAATATGTTCATTTGTGTCAGTTATTAGAGAACGCCTATAAGTGATATCATGGGATATAGGACTTTTGCTTTCCGACTTACCTCATGTTCTGTGATTATCTCCAAGATCATCTATGGTGCCTCAAAGAGCAGTGTTTCATTGTTTTCCATGGCTAGTATTCATTGTGTACATGGGCCGCTTCTTCCTTTTCCTTTCATCTGTTGATGGACATTTTGGTTGCTTCACTGTCTTGTCTATTGTGAATAAGGCTGCAGTGCAGCTTTTGCAGCCCGGGTCTTCTTCATTCTGGTCTTCTCAGGTGAGAGGCCCATTGGTGCGCCTGCTGGATTGAATGGTACCTCAATTTTTCCTTTTCAACGCAGCTCCTTTCTGTTCTCATTATTAGCGTTTAACCCTTTTACATCTCACCAGCAGCTAGAGGGTACACAGTTCTCTAAAACCTCTTCAGCATTGACTGTTTGTAGACTTTTTGCCAATGGTCAGTCGACGGGTGTGAGTTGAGAACTTTTCGTAGATTAGATTGCATGAGTCTAATACTTCCTGAGGTTGAGCTTTTATCCATTTCCCTTTCTTTAAAAAGAGAGTGAGTAAAACTTACCTCTTCATACTAGCTTCGTGAACATTTTGCCTGTTTTGAATTTTTTTTATCCATTCCCTACCTCAGCACAATTTTGAGGGCAGGTGTCCTTTACAGCCCTGCGTCCTTGTGAATGAATGGTAAGTGACCATTAGCTGTGGGTTAAAAGCTGCTCTTGCGGGAATCGGCCACAAGGCGGCAGCATTTCTCCTTTACCAAATCTGGTTACTAGGGCAACAGAGCCTTACTGGAAGTGGTGTTCTAGGTTGCAAATTAGAATGGAATGTGCGAGGCAAAAGCCCTTTAAGTTTATGTCTCATTACTTCTTGTTGGTATTTTTAACTTAATTTTTATTTTTTATCACAGCAAACTTGATTACAATGTTTTGTTTGTTCTAGGTGTGCAAGATGTGGTTCTTTCACACATATACATATATCTATTCTTCTTCGGATCCTTTTCCCATGTAGGTTATGACACAGTGTTGAGTAGTCTTCTCTTGGTATTGCGTAGGTCTTTGGTGATTATGTATTTCACGTGTGTTTGTGTCTCTCTGTTAACCTCAATATGGTAATGTATCCAATCCTCACACCTTTCCATTTGGTGAACCATAAGTTTTTTTAATGAATCTATGATAGTGTTTCTCTGTGGAAATACCTTTGTCTGTATCATTTTTTAGGTAACACCTATATGTGATATGATAGGCTATGTGTCTTTCGCTTTCTCACTTACTCCGAGTTGCGTGATTACTTCTAGACTCATCTATGGTGCTGCAAATGGCATTGTTTCATTTTTTCACTAGCTCATATTCCATCTGTACAGGTAGCAGTTCTTCTTTGTCCACCCATCTGTCGGTGGACTTTTTGGTTACTTCCATATCTTGGCCATTGTAATACTGTGCAATGCAGATTTGCGTGCCTGTGTCCTTCCAATTCTGTCTTCTTAGGTTATAGGTCCAGGAATAGGTCTGCTGGATCATATGGTAGCTCAATGTTTACCTTTTAAAGGCACCTCTATTCTGATCTCTTTAGTGGCTCTTTCCAGGTTACGTCCCACTTAAAGTGGAGGGTATGTATTTCTTCCCAGCACCTTCAGCATTTATTCTTTGTAGTTTTTGCTGATGGTTATTCTGAGTGGTGTGAGCTGATACCTCTTTGTGGTTGAATTTGCATGTGTCTCATAATGCGTTGAAATTGAGCTTTAAGACTTGTCCTTTTTATTTTTCCAGCTGTGATTGGAGCTTATTTCTTCAAAGTGTTTTCTTAAAGTATGTGTCACCGTTTGAAATATTTTGGCCATGATCTCCCTCAAGACATTTTGAGGGCAGGTTTCATTTACAGCCCTGCAGTACTTGTTCATATGAAGTGACCATTAGCTCAGGCTTTAAACCTGCTTTTGCAGGTAACGGCCAGAGAGCGGCAGCCTTTCTACGTTCCCCTTGCTGCTACTAGGGAAACAGACCTACCGGTCCGTGGTGTTCTTCGGTTATAAATTAGAGTGCAATGTGCCCGGATAAACCCACAAATGTTGATGTCTCCTTGCTTTTCTTTGTTTTTAAATTTAATTTATATTTATTATTAATTAGAGTAATATTCCATTGTGTACGTGGACCACTTCTTCTTGGTGCATTCCTCGGTTGATGGACATTTTCATTGCTTCCAAGTGTTGGCTATGGTAAATATTGCTGGCGTACAGGTTTGCCAGCCTGTGACTTTTTGATTCTCATTTTCTCAGGTGATAGGCCAAGCAGTGGTTGTGATTGATTGACTGGTAGCTCAATGTTTCCCTTTTCAAAGCACCTACATTGTGTTTTCATTAGTGGCTCTTTACATGCCCCCCCTTACCACCGAGGGTACGCATTTCTCCACACTCCCTTCACCATTTATTTTTTGCAGCACTTTTCCTAATGGCCATTGTGACTGCTGCGAGCTGATAGGTTTTTGTAATATGGGTATGCATGTCATTAAAATTTTTAAAATTCATCATATTCCTACGCCTTTTTCTTTTCTCTTAAAAGAAAAAACCGTGAGTACAATATAGCTCTTGAAATTGTCTTCTTCGAAGGTTGCCCTCTTCTGAATTTTTTGGTCGATTTTTGACCCCAGAAATTTTCTGGAGGGCAGGCGCCATTTACAGAACTGCAAGTTGGTGAAAATTTAGTGACCTTTTGCAGTGGGTTCAAAGCTGCTGTTGTGGGAAACGTCCACAAGGAGGTAGCATTTCTCCATTCCCCAATCTGGGTACTAGGGCAGCAGAGCCTTTCTGGAAGTCATTGTCCTAGGTTGTAAATTAGAATGGAATTTGCCAGGAGAAATCCCCATAAGTTTATGTCTCATTACTTCTTCTTGGTTTTTAAAATTTTTTTAATCTGGGTAAAGTTTAGAAAATTGTTTGTCCTAGGTGTACACAATCTGGTTCATTTGTACATTATGTATGTCTATTAATGTACAGATCCTCTTCCCATGTAAAATATTACAGTGTTCCGTCGACCTCCCTTGCTATATGTTCGGTCTTTTTGATACATGTATATAATATGTATTTGTATATGTATAGTCACACTAATCTTCATTTCTCAATTTCCCCCCTCCTTTCCTTTTAGATGAGCATAGTTTGTTTTCTACGCCTGTGAGTGTCTTTCTCTTTGGAAATATGTTCATCTGTGTCAGTTATTAGATAATGCCGTACGTGATAATATGGGATATAGGTCTTTTGCTTTCCGACCTACTTCATGTTTTGTGATTATCTCCAGGCTCATCTATGGTGCCTCAAAGAGCAGTGCTTCAATGTTTTCCATGGCTAATATTCCATTGTGTACATGGACCACTTCTTCTTGGTGCATTCCTCTGTTGATGGACATTTTCGTTGCTTCCAAGCGTTGCCTATGGTAAATATTGCTGGAGTGCAGGATTGCCAGCCTGCGATTTTTGATTTTCATTCTCTCAGGTGATAGACCCAGCAGTGGGTATGATTGATTGACTGGTATGGTAGCTCAACGTTTACCTTTTCAAGGCACCTCAATTGTGCTGTCATTAGTGGCTCTTACCACGTCCCCCTTAGAATCGAGGGTACGCATTTCTCCACAATCACGTCAGCATTTCTTGTTTGCAGCATTTTTGTTGATGGCCATTCTGACTGGGGTGAGCTGATAGGTTTTTGTAATTTGGGTTTACATGTCTGTAAAAATTCCTACAATTCATCATTTTTCCACGCCTTTTGCTTTTCTGTTAAAAGAAAAAAGAAAAAGAGTGTGAGTATAATATACCTCTTCAAATTTTCTTTTTGGAAGGTTGCACTCTAGAATTTTTTGGTCGATTTTCGACCTCAGTATTTTTTGGAGGGCAGGTGTCATTTACAGAACTGCAATTGGTGAACATTTAGTGACCTTTTGCAGTGGGTTTAAAGCTGCTGTTGTGGGAAACGGCCACAAGGATGCAGCATTTCTCCATTCCCAAATCGGGGTACTAGGGCAGCAGAGCCGTTCTGGAAGTCGTTTGCCTAGGTGGTCAATTTGAATGGAATGTGCCAGGAAAACCCCCCATAAGTTTATGTCTCATTACTCCTAGTTCGTTGTTTTAATTTTTTCAATTGGGGTAATGGTTAGAATGTTGCTTGTCCAAGGTGTACACACTCTGGTTCATCTACATATTCTATATACCTATTTATGTAGAGATCCTCTTCCCGTGTAAATTATTACAGAGTGTTCCGTAAACCTTCCTTGCTATATGGTCGGTCTTTTTGATATATGTATATAATATGTATTTGTATACATATGGTAACGCTAATCTTCATTTATCCATTCCCCCACCTTTCCTTTTAGATAAGCATAGTTTTTTTTTTTTAATAAGTCTGTGATGGACTTTCTCTGTGGAAATATGTTCATTTGTGTCAGTTATTAGAGAACGCCTATAAGTGATATCATGGGATATAGGACTTTTGCTTTCCGACTTACCTCATGTTCTGTGATTATCTCCAAGATCATCTATGGTGCCTCAAAGAGCAGTGTTTCATTGTTTTCCATGGCTAGTATTCATTGTGTACATGGGCCGCTTCTTCCTTTTCCTTTCATCTGTTGATGGACATTTTGGTTGCTTCACTGTCTTGTCTATTGTGAATAAGGCTGCAGTGCAGCTTTTGCAGCCCGGGTCTTCTTCATTCTGGTCTTCTCAGGTGAGAGGCCCATTGGTGCGCCTGCTGGATTGAATGGTACCTCAATTTTTCCTTTTCAACGCAGCTCCTTTCTGTTCTCATTATTAGCGTTTAACCCTTTTACATCTCACCAGCAGCTAGAGGGTACACAGTTCTCTAAAACCTCTTCAGCATTGACTGTTTGTAGACTTTTTGCCAATGGTCAGTCGACGGGTGTGAGTTGAGAACTTTTCGTAGATTAGATTGCATGAGTCTAATACTTCCTGAGGTTGAGCTTTTATCCATTTCCCTTTCTTTAAAAAGAGAGTGAGTAAAACTTACCTCTTCATACTAGCTTCGTGAACATTTTGCCTGTTTTGAATTTTTTTTATCCATTCCCTACCTCAGCACAATTTTGAGGGCAGGTGTCCTTTACAGCCCTGCGTCCTTGTGAATGAATGGTAAGTGACCATTAGCTGTGGGTTAAAAGCTGCTCTTGCGGGAATCGGCCACAAGGCGGCAGCATTTCTCCTTTACCAAATCTGGTTACTAGGGCAACAGAGCCTTACTGGAAGTGGTGTTCTAGGTTGCAAATTAGAATGGAATGTGCGAGGCAAAAGCCCTTTAAGTTTATGTCTCATTACTTCTTGTTGGTATTTTTAACTTAATTTTTATTTTTTATCACAGCAAACTTGATTACAATGTTTTGTTTGTTCTAGGTGTGCAAGATGTGGTTCTTTCACACATATACATATATCTATTCTTCTTCGGATCCTTTTCCCATGTAGGTTATGACACAGTGTTGAGTAGTCTTCTCTTGGTATTGCGTAGGTCTTTGGTGATTATGTATTTCACGTGTGTTTGTGTCTCTCTGTTAACCTCAATATGGTAATGTATCCAATCCTCACACCTTTCCATTTGGTGAACCATAAGTTTTTTTAATGAATCTATGATAGTGTTTCTCTGTGGAAATACCTTTGTCTGTATCATTTTTTAGGTAACACCTATATGTGATATGATAGGCTATGTGTCTTTCGCTTTCTCACTTACTCCGAGTTGCGTGATTACTTCTAGACTCATCTATGGTGCTGCAAATGGCATTGTTTCATTTTTTCACTAGCTCATATTCCATCTGTACAGGTAGCAGTTCTTCTTTGTCCACCCATCTGTCGGTGGACTTTTTGGTTACTTCCATATCTTGGCCATTGTAATACTGTGCAATGCAGATTTGCGTGCCTGTGTCCTTCCAATTCTGTCTTCTTAGGTTATAGGTCCAGGAATAGGTCTGCTGGATCATATGGTAGCTCAATGTTTACCTTTTAAAGGCACCTCTATTCTGATCTCTTTAGTGGCTCTTTCCAGGTTACGTCCCACTTAAAGTGGAGGGTATGTATTTCTTCCCAGCACCTTCAGCATTTATTCTTTGTAGTTTTTGCTGATGGTTATTCTGAGTGGTGTGAGCTGATACCTCTTTGTGGTTGAATTTGCATGTGTCTCATAATGCGTTGAAATTGAGCTTTAAGACTTGTCCTTTTTATTTTTCCAGCTGTGATTGGAGCTTATTTCTTCAAAGTGTTTTCTTAAAGTATGTGTCACCGTTTGAAATATTTTGGCCATGATCTCCCTCAAGACATTTTGAGGGCAGGTTTCATTTACAGCCCTGCAGTACTTGTTCATATGAAGTGACCATTAGCTCAGGCTTTAAACCTGCTTTTGCAGGTAACGGCCAGAGAGCGGCAGCCTTTCTACGTTCCCCTTGCTGCTACTAGGGAAACAGACCTACCGGTCCGTGGTGTTCTTCGGTTATAAATTAGAGTGCAATGTGCCCGGATAAACCCACAAATGTTGATGTCTCCTTGCTTTTCTTTGTTTTTAAATTTAATTTATATTTATTATTAATTAGAGTAATATTCCATTGTGTACGTGGACCACTTCTTCTTGGTGCATTCCTCGGTTGATGGACATTTTCATTGCTTCCAAGTGTTGGCTATGGTAAATATTGCTGGCGTACAGGTTTGCCAGCCTGTGACTTTTTGATTCTCATTTTCTCAGGTGATAGGCCAAGCAGTGGTTGTGATTGATTGACTGGTAGCTCAATGTTTCCCTTTTCAAAGCACCTACATTGTGTTTTCATTAGTGGCTCTTTACATGCCCCCCCTTACCACCGAGGGTACGCATTTCTCCACACTCCCTTCACCGTTTATTTTTTGCAGCACTTTTCCTAATGGCCATTGTGACTGCTGCGAGCTGATAGGTTTTTGTAATATGGGTATGCATGTCATTAAAATTTTTAAAATTCATCATATTCCTACGCCTTTTTCTTTTCTCTTAAAAGAAAAAACCGTGAGTACAATATAGCTCTTGAAATTGTCTTCTTCGAAGGTTGCCCTCTTCTGAATTTTTTGGTCGATTTTTGACCCCAGAAATTTTCTGGAGGGCAGGCGCCATTTACAGAACTGCAAGTTGGTGAAAATTTAGTGACCTTTTGCAGTGGGTTCAAAGCTGCTGTTGTGGGAAACGTCCACAAGGAGGTAGCATTTCTCCATTCCCCAATCTGGGTACTAGGGCAGCAGAGCCTTTCTGGAAGTCATTGTCCTAGGTTGTAAATTAGAATGGAATTTGCCAGGAGAAATCCCCATAAGTTTATGTCTCATTACTTCTTCTTGGTTTTTAAAATTTTTTTAATCTGGGTAAAGTTTAGAAAATTGTTTGTCCTAGGTGTACACAATCTGGTTCATTTGTACATTATGTATGTCTATTAATGTACAGATCCTCTTCCCATGTAAAATATTACAGTGTTCCGTCGACCTCCCTTGCTATATGTTCGGTCTTTTTGATACATGTATATAATATGTATTTGTATATGTATAGTCACACTAATCTTCATTTCTCAATTTCCCCCCTCCTTTCCTTTTAGATGAGCATAGTTTGTTTTCTACGCCTGTGAGTGTCTTTCTCTTTGGAAATATGTTCATCTGTGTCAGTTATTAGATAATGCCGTACGTGATAATATGGGATATAGGTCTTTTGCTTTCCGACCTACTTCATGTTTTGTGATTATCTCCAGGCTCATCTATGGTGCCTCAAAGAGCAGTGCTTCAATGTTTTCCATGGCTAATATTCCATTGTGTACATGGACCACTTCTTCTTGGTGCATTCCTCTGTTGATGGACATTTTCGTTGCTTCCAAGCGTTGCCTATGGTAAATATTGCTGGAGTGCAGGATTGCCAGCCTGCGATTTTTGATTTTCATTCTCTCAGGTGATAGACCCAGCAGTGGGTATGATTGATTGACTGGTATGGTAGCTCAACGTTTACCTTTTCAAGGCACCTCAATTGTGCTGTCATTAGTGGCTCTTACCACGTCCCCCTTAGAATCGAGGGTACGCATTTCTCCACAATCACGTCAGCATTTCTTGTTTGCAGCATTTTTGTTGATGGCCATTCTGACTGGGGTGAGCTGATAGGTTTTTGTAATTTGGGTTTACATGTCTGTAAAAATTCCTACAATTCATCATTTTTCCACGCCTTTTGCTTTTCTGTTAAAAGAAAAAAGAAAAAGAGTGTGAGTATAATATACCTCTTCAAATTTTCTTTTTGGAAGGTTGCACTCTAGAATTTTTTGGTCGATTTTCGACCTCAGTATTTTTTGGAGGGCAGGTGTCATTTACAGAACTGCAATTGGTGAACATTTAGTGACCTTTTGCAGTGGGTTTAAAGCTGCTGTTGTGGGAAACGGCCACAAGGATGCAGCATTTCTCCATTCCCAAATCGGGGTACTAGGGCAGCAGAGCCGTTCTGGAAGTCGTTTGCCTAGGTGGTCAATTTGAATGGAATGTGCCAGGAAAACCCCCCATAAGTTTATGTCTCATTACTCCTAGTTCGTTGTTTTAATTTTTTCAATTGGGGTAATGGTTAGAATGTTGCTTGTCCAAGGTGTACACACTCTGGTTCATCTACATATTCTATATACCTATTTATGTAGAGATCCTCTTCCCGTGTAAATTATTACAGAGTGTTCCGTAAACCTTCCTTGCTATATGGTCGGTCTTTTTGATATATGTATATAATATGTATTTGTATACATATGGTAACGCTAATCTTCATTTATCCATTCCCCCACCTTTCCTTTTAGATAAGCATAGTTTTTTTTTTTAATAAGTCTGTGATGGACTTTCTCTGTGGAAATATGTTCATTTGTGTCAGTTATTAGAGAACGCCTATAAGTGATATCATGGGATATAGGACTTTTGCTTTCCGACTTACCTCATGTTCTGTGATTATCTCCAAGATCATCTATGGTGCCTCAAAGAGCAGTGTTTCATTGTTTTCCATGGCTAGTATTCATTGTGTACATGGGCCGCTTCTTCCTTTTCCTTTCATCTGTTGATGGACATTTTGGTTGCTTCACTGTCTTGTCTATTGTGAATAAGGCTGCAGTGCAGCTTTTGCAGCCCGGGTCTTCTTCATTCTGGTCTTCTCAGGTGAGAGGCCCATTGGTGCGCCTGCTGGATTGAATGGTACCTCAATTTTTCCTTTTCAACGCAGCTCCTTTCTGTTCTCATTATTAGCGTTTAACCCTTTTACATCTCACCAGCAGCTAGAGGGTACACAGTTCTCTAAAACCTCTTCAGCATTGACTGTTTGTAGACTTTTTGCCAATGGTCAGTCGACGGGTGTGAGTTGAGAACTTTTCGTAGATTAGATTGCATGAGTCTAATACTTCCTGAGGTTGAGCTTTTATCCATTTCCCTTTCTTTAAAAAGAGAGTGAGTAAAACTTACCTCTTCATACTAGCTTCGTGAACATTTTGCCTGTTTTGAATTTTTTTTATCCATTCCCTACCTCAGCACAATTTTGAGGGCAGGTGTCCTTTACAGCCCTGCGTCCTTGTGAATGAATGGTAAGTGACCATTAGCTGTGGGTTAAAAGCTGCTCTTGCGGGAATCGGCCACAAGGCGGCAGCATTTCTCCTTTACCAAATCTGGTTACTAGGGCAACAGAGCCTTACTGGAAGTGGTGTTCTAGGTTGCAAATTAGAATGGAATGTGCGAGGCAAAAGCCCTTTAAGTTTATGTCTCATTACTTCTTGTTGGTATTTTTAACTTAATTTTTATTTTTTATCACAGCAAACTTGATTACAATGTTTTGTTTGTTCTAGGTGTGCAAGATGTGGTTCTTTCACACATATACATATATCTATTCTTCTTCGGATCCTTTTCCCATGTAGGTTATGACACAGTGTTGAGTAGTCTTCTCTTGGTATTGCGTAGGTCTTTGGTGATTATGTATTTCACGTGTGTTTGTGTCTCTCTGTTAACCTCAATATGGTAATGTATCCAATCCTCACACCTTTCCATTTGGTGAACCATAAGTTTTTTTAATGAATCTATGATAGTGTTTCTCTGTGGAAATACCTTTGTCTGTATCATTTTTTAGGTAACACCTATATGTGATATGATAGGCTATGTGTCTTTCGCTTTCTCACTTACTCCGAGTTGCGTGATTACTTCTAGACTCATCTATGGTGCTGCAAATGGCATTGTTTCATTTTTTCACTAGCTCATATTCCATCTGTACAGGTAGCAGTTCTTCTTTGTCCACCCATCTGTCGGTGGACTTTTTGGTTACTTCCATATCTTGGCCATTGTAATACTGTGCAATGCAGATTTGCGTGCCTGTGTCCTTCCAATTCTGTCTTCTTAGGTTATAGGTCCAGGAATAGGTCTGCTGGATCATATGGTAGCTCAATGTTTACCTTTTAAAGGCACCTCTATTCTGATCTCTTTAGTGGCTCTTTCCAGGTTACGTCCCACTTAAAGTGGAGGGTATGTATTTCTTCCCAGCACCTTCAGCATTTATTCTTTGTAGTTTTTGCTGATGGTTATTCTGAGTGGTGTGAGCTGATACCTCTTTGTGGTTGAATTTGCATGTGTCTCATAATGCGTTGAAATTGAGCTTTAAGACTTGTCCTTTTTATTTTTCCAGCTGTGATTGGAGCTTATTTCTTCAAAGTGTTTTCTTAAAGTATGTGTCACCGTTTGAAATATTTTGGCCATGATCTCCCTCAAGACATTTTGAGGGCAGGTTTCATTTACAGCCCTGCAGTACTTGTTCATATGAAGTGACCATTAGCTCAGGCTTTAAACCTGCTTTTGCAGGTAACGGCCAGAGAGCGGCAGCCTTTCTACGTTCCCCTTGCTGCTACTAGGGAAACAGACCTACCGGTCCGTGGTGTTCTTCGGTTATAAATTAGAGTGCAATGTGCCCGGATAAACCCACAAATGTTGATGTCTCCTTGCTTTTCTTTGTTTTTAAATTTAATTTATATTTATTATTAATTAGAGTAATATTCCATTGTGTACGTGGACCACTTCTTCTTGGTGCATTCCTCGGTTGATGGACATTTTCATTGCTTCCAAGTGTTGGCTATGGTAAATATTGCTGGCGTACAGGTTTGCCAGCCTGTGACTTTTTGATTCTCATTTTCTCAGGTGATAGGCCAAGCAGTGGTTGTGATTGATTGACTGGTAGCTCAATGTTTCCCTTTTCAAAGCACCTACATTGTGTTTTCATTAGTGGCTCTTTACATGCCCCCCCTTACCACCGAGGGTACGCATTTCTCCACACTCCCTTCACCGTTTATTTTTTGCAGCACTTTTCCTAATGGCCATTGTGACTGCTGCGAGCTGATAGGTTTTTGTAATATGGGTATGCATGTCATTAAAATTTTTAAAATTCATCATATTCCTACGCCTTTTTCTTTTCTCTTAAAAGAAAAAACCGTGAGTACAATATAGCTCTTGAAATTGTCTTCTTCGAAGGTTGCCCTCTTCTGAATTTTTTGGTCGATTTTTGACCCCAGAAATTTTCTGGAGGGCAGGCGCCATTTACAGAACTGCAAGTTGGTGAAAATTTAGTGACCTTTTGCAGTGGGTTCAAAGCTGCTGTTGTGGGAAACGTCCACAAGGAGGTAGCATTTCTCCATTCCCCAATCTGGGTACTAGGGCAGCAGAGCCTTTCTGGAAGTCATTGTCCTAGGTTGTAAATTAGAATGGAATTTGCCAGGAGAAATCCCCATAAGTTTATGTCTCATTACTTCTTCTTGGTTTTTAAAATTTTTTTAATCTGGGTAAAGTTTAGAAAATTGTTTGTCCTAGGTGTACACAATCTGGTTCATTTGTACATTATGTATGTCTATTAATGTACAGATCCTCTTCCCATGTAAAATATTACAGTGTTCCGTCGACCTCCCTTGCTATATGTTCGGTCTTTTTGATACATGTATATAATATGTATTTGTATATGTATAGTCACACTAATCTTCATTTCTCAATTTCCCCCCTCCTTTCCTTTTAGATGAGCATAGTTTGTTTTCTACGCCTGTGAGTGTCTTTCTCTTTGGAAATATGTTCATCTGTGTCAGTTATTAGATAATGCCGTACGTGATAATATGGGATATAGGTCTTTTGCTTTCCGACCTACTTCATGTTTTGTGATTATCTCCAGGCTCATCTATGGTGCCTCAAAGAGCAGTGCTTCAATGTTTTCCATGGCTAATATTCCATTGTGTACATGGACCACTTCTTCTTGGTGCATTCCTCTGTTGATGGACATTTTCGTTGCTTCCAAGCGTTGCCTATGGTAAATATTGCTGGAGTGCAGGATTGCCAGCCTGCGATTTTTGATTTTCATTCTCTCAGGTGATAGACCCAGCAGTGGGTATGATTGATTGACTGGTATGGTAGCTCAACGTTTACCTTTTCAAGGCACCTCAATTGTGCTGTCATTAGTGGCTCTTACCACGTCCCCCTTAGAATCGAGGGTACGCATTTCTCCACAATCACGTCAGCATTTCTTGTTTGCAGCATTTTTGTTGATGGCCATTCTGACTGGGGTGAGCTGATAGGTTTTTGTAATTTGGGTTTACATGTCTGTAAAAATTCCTACAATTCATCATTTTTCCACGCCTTTTGCTTTTCTGTTAAAAGAAAAAAGAAAAAGAGTGTGAGTATAATATACCTCTTCAAATTTTCTTTTTGGAAGGTTGCACTCTAGAATTTTTTGGTCGATTTTCGACCTCAGTATTTTTTGGAGGGCAGGTGTCATTTACAGAACTGCAATTGGTGAACATTTAGTGACCTTTTGCAGTGGGTTTAAAGCTGCTGTTGTGGGAAACGGCCACAAGGATGCAGCATTTCTCCATTCCCAAATCTGGGTACTAGGGCAGCAGAGCCGTTCTGGAAGTCGTTTGCCTAGGTGGTCAATTTGAATGGAATGTGCCAGGAAAACCCCCCATAAGTTTATGTCTCATTACTCCTAGTTCGTTGTTTTAATTTTTTCAATTGGGGTAATGGTTAGAATGTTGCTTGTCCAAGGTGTACACACTCTGGTTCATCTACATATTCTATATACCTATTTATGTAGAGATCCTCTTCCCGTGTAAATTATTACAGAGTGTTCCGTAAACCTTCCTTGCTATATGGTCGGTCTTTTTGATATATGTATATAATATGTATTTGTATACATATGGTAACGCTAATCTTCATTTATCCATTCCCCCACCTTTCCTTTTAGATAAGCATAGTTTTTTTTTTTTTAATAAGTCTGTGATGGACTTTCTCTGTGGAAATATGTTCATTTGTGTCAGTTATTAGAGAACGCCTATAAGTGATATCATGGGATATAGGACTTTTGCTTTCCGACTTACCTCATGTTCTGTGATTATCTCCAAGATCATCTATGGTGCCTCAAAGAGCAGTGTTTCATTGTTTTCCATGGCTAGTATTCATTGTGTACATGGGCCGCTTCTTCCTTTTCCTTTCATCTGTTGATGGACATTTTGGTTGCTTCACTGTCTTGTCTATTGTGAATAAGGCTGCAGTGCAGCTTTTGCAGCCCGGGTCTTCTTCATTCTGGTCTTCTCAGGTGAGAGGCCCATTGGTGCGCCTGCTGGATTGAATGGTACCTCAATTTTTCCTTTTCAACGCAGCTCCTTTCTGTTCTCATTATTAGCGTTTAACCCTTTTACATCTCACCAGCAGCTAGAGGGTACACAGTTCTCTAAAACCTCTTCAGCATTGACTGTTTGTAGACTTTTTGCCAATGGTCAGTCGACGGGTGTGAGTTGAGAACTTTTCGTAGATTAGATTGCATGAGTCTAATACTTCCTGAGGTTGAGCTTTTATCCATTTCCCTTTCTTTAAAAAGAGAGTGAGTAAAACTTACCTCTTCATACTAGCTTCGTGAACATTTTGCCTGTTTTGAATTTTTTTTATCCATTCCCTACCTCAGCACAATTTTGAGGGCAGGTGTCCTTTACAGCCCTGCGTCCTTGTGAATGAATGGTAAGTGACCATTAGCTGTGGGTTAAAAGCTGCTCTTGCGGGAATCGGCCACAAGGCGGCAGCATTTCTCCTTTACCAAATCTGGTTACTAGGGCAACAGAGCCTTACTGGAAGTGGTGTTCTAGGTTGCAAATTAGAATGGAATGTGCGAGGCAAAAGCCCTTTAAGTTTATGTCTCATTACTTCTTGTTGGTATTTTTAACTTAATTTTTATTTTTTATCACAGCAAACTTGATTACAATGTTTTGTTTGTTCTAGGTGTGCAAGATGTGGTTCTTTCACACATATACATATATCTATTCTTCTTCGGATCCTTTTCCCATGTAGGTTATGACACAGTGTTGAGTAGTCTTCTCTTGGTATTGCGTAGGTCTTTGGTGATTATGTATTTCACGTGTGTTTGTGTCTCTCTGTTAACCTCAATATGGTAATGTATCCAATCCTCACACCTTTCCATTTGGTGAACCATAAGTTTTTTTAATGAATCTATGATAGTGTTTCTCTGTGGAAATACCTTTGTCTGTATCATTTTTTAGGTAACACCTATATGTGATATGATAGGCTATGTGTCTTTCGCTTTCTCACTTACTCCGAGTTGCGTGATTACTTCTAGACTCATCTATGGTGCTGCAAATGGCATTGTTTCATTTTTTCACTAGCTCATATTCCATCTGTACAGGTAGCAGTTCTTCTTTGTCCACCCATCTGTCGGTGGACTTTTTGGTTACTTCCATATCTTGGCCATTGTAATACTGTGCAATGCAGATTTGCGTGCCTGTGTCCTTCCAATTCTGTCTTCTTAGGTTATAGGTCCAGGAATAGGTCTGCTGGATCATATGGTAGCTCAATGTTTACCTTTTAAAGGCACCTCTATTCTGATCTCTTTAGTGGCTCTTTCCAGGTTACGTCCCACTTAAAGTGGAGGGTATGTATTTCTTCCCAGCACCTTCAGCATTTATTCTTTGTAGTTTTTGCTGATGGTTATTCTGAGTGGTGTGAGCTGATACCTCTTTGTGGTTGAATTTGCATGTGTCTCATAATGCGTTGAAATTGAGCTTTAAGACTTGTCCTTTTTATTTTTCCAGCTGTGATTGGAGCTTATTTCTTCAAAGTGTTTTCTTAAAGTATGTGTCACCGTTTGAAATATTTTGGCCATGATCTCCCTCAAGACATTTTGAGGGCAGGTTTCATTTACAGCCCTGCAGTACTTGTTCATATGAAGTGACCATTAGCTCAGGCTTTAAACCTGCTTTTGCAGGTAACGGCCAGAGAGCGGCAGCCTTTCTACGTTCCCCTTGCTGCTACTAGGGAAACAGACCTACCGGTCCGTGGTGTTCTTCGGTTATAAATTAGAGTGCAATGTGCCCGGATAAACCCACAAATGTTGATGTCTCCTTGCTTTTCTTTGTTTTTAAATTTAATTTATATTTATTATTAATTAGAGTAATATTCCATTGTGTACGTGGACCACTTCTTCTTGGTGCATTCCTCGGTTGATGGACATTTTCATTGCTTCCAAGTGTTGGCTATGGTAAATATTGCTGGCGTACAGGTTTGCCAGCCTGTGACTTTTTGATTCTCATTTTCTCAGGTGATAGGCCAAGCAGTGGTTGTGATTGATTGACTGGTAGCTCAATGTTTCCCTTTTCAAAGCACCTACATTGTGTTTTCATTAGTGGCTCTTTACATGCCCCCCCTTACCACCGAGGGTACGCATTTCTCCACACTCCCGTCACCGTTTATTTTTTGCAGCACTTTTCCTAATGGCCATTGTGACTGCTGCGAGCTGATAGGTTTTTGTAATATGGGTATGCATGTCATTAAAATTTTTAAAATTCATCATATTCCTACGCCTTTTTCTTTTCTCTTAAAAGAAAAAACCGTGAGTACAATATAGCTCTTGAAATTGTCTTCTTCGAAGGTTGCCCTCTTCTGAATTTTTTGGTCGATTTTTGACCCCAGAAATTTTCTGGAGGGCAGGCGCCATTTACAGAACTGCAAGTTGGTGAAAATTTAGTGACCTTTTGCAGTGGGTTCAAAGCTGCTGTTGTGGGAAACGTCCACAAGGAGGTAGCATTTCTCCATTCCCCAATCTGGGTACTAGGGCAGCAGAGCCTTTCTGGAAGTCATTGTCCTAGGTTGTAAATTAGAATGGAATTTGCCAGGAGAAATCCCCATAAGTTTATGTCTCATTACTTCTTCTTGGTTTTTAAAATTTTTTTAATCTGGGTAAAGTTTAGAAAATTGTTTGTCCTAGGTGTACACAATCTGGTTCATTTGTACATTATGTATGTCTATTAATGTACAGATCCTCTTCCCATGTAAAATATTACAGTGTTCCGTCGACCTCCCTTGCTATATGTTCGGTCTTTTTGATACATGTATATAATATGTATTTGTATATGTATAGTCACACTAATCTTCATTTCTCAATTTCCCCCCTCCTTTCCTTTTAGATGAGCATAGTTTGTTTTCTACGCCTGTGAGTGTCTTTCTCTTTGGAAATATGTTCATCTGTGTCAGTTATTAGATAATGCCGTACGTGATAATATGGGATATAGGTCTTTTGCTTTCCGACCTACTTCATGTTTTGTGATTATCTCCAGGCTCATCTATGGTGCCTCAAAGAGCAGTGCTTCAATGTTTTCCATGGCTAATATTCCATTGTGTACATGGACCACTTCTTCTTGGTGCATTCCTCTGTTGATGGACATTTTCGTTGCTTCCAAGCGTTGCCTATGGTAAATATTGCTGGAGTGCAGGATTGCCAGCCTGCGATTTTTGATTTTCATTCTCTCAGGTGATAGACCCAGCAGTGGGTATGATTGATTGACTGGTATGGTAGCTCAACGTTTACCTTTTCAAGGCACCTCAATTGTGCTGTCATTAGTGGCTCGTACCACGTCCCCCTTAGAATCGAGGGTACGCATTTCTCCACAATCACGTCAGCATTTCTTGTTTGCAGCATTTTTGTTGATGGCCATTCTGACTGGGGTGAGCTGATAGGTTTTTGTAATTTGGGTTTACATGTCTGTAAAAATTCCTACAATTCATCATTTTTCCACGCCTTTTGCTTTTCTGTTAAAAGAAAAAAGAAAAAGAGTGTGAGTATAATATACCTCTTCAAATTTTCTTTTTGGAAGGTTGCACTCTAGAATTTTTTGGTCGATTTTCGACCTCAGTATTTTTTGGAGGGCAGGTGTCATTTACAGAACTGCAATTGGTGAACATTTAGTGACCTTTTGCAGTGGGTTTAAAGCTGCTGTTGTGGGAAACGGCCACAAGGATGCAGCATTTCTCCATTCCCAAATCTGGGTACTAGGGCAGCAGAGCCGTTCTGGAAGTCGTTTGCCTAGGTGGTCAATTTGAATGGAATGTGCCAGGAAAACCCCCCATAAGTTTATGTCTCATTACTCCTAGTTCGTTGTTTTAATTTTTTCAATTGGGGTAATGGTTAGAATGTTGCTTGTCCAAGGTGTACACACTCTGGTTCATCTACATATTCTATATACCTATTTATGTAGAGATCCTCTTCCCGTGTAAATTATTACAGAGTGTTCCGTAAACCTTCCTTGCTATATGGTCGGTCTTTTTGATATATGTATATAATATGTATTTGTATACATATGGTAACGCTAATCTTCATTTATCCATTCCCCCACCTTTCCTTTTAGATAAGCATAGTTTTTTTTTTTTTAATAAGTCTGTGATGGACTTTCTCTGTGGAAATATGTTCATTTGTGTCAGTTATTAGAGAACGCCTATAAGTGATATCATGGGATATAGGACTTTTGCTTTCCGACTTACCTCATGTTCTGTGATTATCTCCAAGATCATCTATGGTGCCTCAAAGAGCAGTGTTTCATTGTTTTCCATGGCTAGTATTCATTGTGTACATGGGCCGCTTCTTCCTTTTCCTTTCATCTGTTGATGGACATTTTGGTTGCTTCACTGTCTTGTCTATTGTGAATAAGGCTGCAGTGCAGCTTTTGCAGCCCGGGTCTTCTTCATTCTGGTCTTCTCAGGTGAGAGGCCCATTGGTGCGCCTGCTGGATTGAATGGTACCTCAATTTTTCCTTTTCAACGCAGCTCCTTTCTGTTCTCATTATTAGCGTTTAACCCTTTTACATCTCACCAGCAGCTAGAGGGTACACAGTTCTCTAAAACCTCTTCAGCATTGACTGTTTGTAGACTTTTTGCCAATGGTCAGTCGACGGGTGTGAGTTGAGAACTTTTCGTAGATTAGATTGCATGAGTCTAATACTTCCTGAGGTTGAGCTTTTATCCATTTCCCTTTCTTTAAAAAGAGAGTGAGTAAAACTTACCTCTTCATACTAGCTTCGTGAACATTTTGCCTGTTTTGAATTTTTTTTATCCATTCCCTACCTCAGCACAATTTTGAGGGCAGGTGTCCTTTACAGCCCTGCGTCCTTGTGAATGAATGGTAAGTGACCATTAGCTGTGGGTTAAAAGCTGCTCTTGCGGGAATCGGCCACAAGGCGGCAGCATTTCTCCTTTACCAAATCTGGTTACTAGGGCAACAGAGCCTTACTGGAAGTGGTGTTCTAGGTTGCAAATTAGAATGGAATGTGCGAGGCAAAAGCCCTTTAAGTTTATGTCTCATTACTTCTTGTTGGTATTTTTAACTTAATTTTTATTTTTTATCACAGCAAACTTGATTACAATGTTTTGTTTGTTCTAGGTGTGCAAGATGTGGTTCTTTCACACATATACATATATCTATTCTTCTTCGGATCCTTTTCCCATGTAGGTTATGACACAGTGTTGAGTAGTCTTCTCTTGGTATTGCGTAGGTCTTTGGTGATTATGTATTTCACGTGTGTTTGTGTCTCTCTGTTAACCTCAATATGGTAATGTATCCAATCCTCACACCTTTCCATTTGGTGAACCATAAGTTTTTTTAATGAATCTATGATAGTGTTTCTCTGTGGAAATACCTTTGTCTGTATCATTTTTTAGGTAACACCTATATGTGATATGATAGGCTATGTGTCTTTCGCTTTCTCACTTACTCCGAGTTGCGTGATTACTTCTAGACTCATCTATGGTGCTGCAAATGGCATTGTTTCATTTTTTCACTAGCTCATATTCCATCTGTACAGGTAGCAGTTCTTCTTTGTCCACCCATCTGTCGGTGGACTTTTTGGTTACTTCCATATCTTGGCCATTGTAATACTGTGCAATGCAGATTTGCGTGCCTGTGTCCTTCCAATTCTGTCTTCTTAGGTTATAGGTCCAGGAATAGGTCTGCTGGATCATATGGTAGCTCAATGTTTACCTTTTAAAGGCACCTCTATTCTGATCTCTTTAGTGGCTCTTTCCAGGTTACGTCCCACTTAAAGTGGAGGGTATGTATTTCTTCCCAGCACCTTCAGCATTTATTCTTTGTAGTTTTTGCTGATGGTTATTCTGAGTGGTGTGAGCTGATACCTCTTTGTGGTTGAATTTGCATGTGTCTCATAATGCGTTGAAATTGAGCTTTAAGACTTGTCCTTTTTATTTTTCCAGCTGTGATTGGAGCTTATTTCTTCAAAGTGTTTTCTTAAAGTATGTGTCACCGTTTGAAATATTTTGGCCATGATCTCCCTCAAGACATTTTGAGGGCAGGTTTCATTTACAGCCCTGCAGTACTTGTTCATATGAAGTGACCATTAGCTCAGGCTTTAAACCTGCTTTTGCAGGTAACGGCCAGAGAGCGGCAGCCTTTCTACGTTCCCCTTGCTGCTACTAGGGAAACAGACCTACCGGTCCGTGGTGTTCTTCGGTTATAAATTAGAGTGCAATGTGCCCGGATAAACCCACAAATGTTGATGTCTCCTTGCTTTTCTTTGTTTTTAAATTTAATTTATATTTATTATTAATTAGAGTAATATTCCATTGTGTACGTGGACCACTTCTTCTTGGTGCATTCCTCGGTTGATGGACATTTTCATTGCTTCCAAGTGTTGGCTATGGTAAATATTGCTGGCGTACAGGTTTGCCAGCCTGTGACTTTTTGATTCTCATTTTCTCAGGTGATAGGCCAAGCAGTGGTTGTGATTGATTGACTGGTAGCTCAATGTTTCCCTTTTCAAAGCACCTACATTGTGTTTTCATTAGTGGCTCTTTACATGCCCCCCCTTACCACCGAGGGTACGCATTTCTCCACACTCCCGTCACCGTTTATTTTTTGCAGCACTTTTCCTAATGGCCATTGTGACTGCTGCGAGCTGATAGGTTTTTGTAATATGGGTATGCATGTCATTAAAATTTTTAAAATTCATCATATTCCTACGCCTTTTTCTTTTCTCTTAAAAGAAAAAACCGTGAGTACAATATAGCTCTTGAAATTGTCTTCTTCGAAGGTTGCCCTCTTCTGAATTTTTTGGTCGATTTTTGACCCCAGAAATTTTCTGGAGGGCAGGCGCCATTTACAGAACTGCAAGTTGGTGAAAATTTAGTGACCTTTTGCAGTGGGTTCAAAGCTGCTGTTGTGGGAAACGTCCACAAGGAGGTAGCATTTCTCCATTCCCCAATCTGGGTACTAGGGCAGCAGAGCCTTTCTGGAAGTCATTGTCCTAGGTTGTAAATTAGAATGGAATTTGCCAGGAGAAATCCCCATAAGTTTATGTCTCATTACTTCTTCTTGGTTTTTAAAATTTTTTTAATCTGGGTAAAGTTTAGAAAATTGTTTGTCCTAGGTGTACACAATCTGGTTCATTTGTACATTATGTATGTCTATTAATGTACAGATCCTCTTCCCATGTAAAATATTACAGTGTTCCGTCGACCTCCCTTGCTATATGTTCGGTCTTTTTGATACATGTATATAATATGTATTTGTATATGTATAGTCACACTAATCTTCATTTCTCAATTTCCCCCCTCCTTTCCTTTTAGATGAGCATAGTTTGTTTTCTACGCCTGTGAGTGTCTTTCTCTTTGGAAATATGTTCATCTGTGTCAGTTATTAGATAATGCCGTACGTGATAATATGGGATATAGGTCTTTTGCTTTCCGACCTACTTCATGTTTTGTGATTATCTCCAGGCTCATCTATGGTGCCTCAAAGAGCAGTGCTTCAATGTTTTCCATGGCTAATATTCCATTGTGTACATGGACCACTTCTTCTTGGTGCATTCCTCTGTTGATGGACATTTTCGTTGCTTCCAAGCGTTGCCTATGGTAAATATTGCTGGAGTGCAGGATTGCCAGCCTGCGATTTTTGATTTTCATTCTCTCAGGTGATAGACCCAGCAGTGGGTATGATTGATTGACTGGTATGGTAGCTCAACGTTTACCTTTTCAAGGCACCTCAATTGTGCTGTCATTAGTGGCTCGTACCACGTCCCCCTTAGAATCGAGGGTACGCATTTCTCCACAATCACGTCAGCATTTCTTGTTTGCAGCATTTTTGTTGATGGCCATTCTGACTGGGGTGAGCTGATAGGTTTTTGTAATTTGGGTTTACATGTCTGTAAAAATTCCTACAATTCATCATTTTTCCACGCCTTTTGCTTTTCTGTTAAAAGAAAAAAGAAAAAGAGTGTGAGTATAATATACCTCTTCAAATTTTCTTTTTGGAAGGTTGCACTCTAGAATTTTTTGGTCGATTTTCGACCTCAGTATTTTTTGGAGGGCAGGTGTCATTTACAGAACTGCAATTGGTGAACATTTAGTGACCTTTTGCAGTGGGTTTAAAGCTGCTGTTGTGGGAAACGGCCACAAGGATGCAGCATTTCTCCATTCCCAAATCGGGGTACTAGGGCAGCAGAGCCGTTCTGGAAGTCGTTTGCCTAGGTGGTCAATTTGAATGGAATGTGCCAGGAAAACCCCCCATAAGTTTATGTCTCATTACTCCTAGTTCGTTGTTTTAATTTTTTCAATTGGGGTAATGGTTAGAATGTTGCTTGTCCAAGGTGTACACACTCTGGTTCATCTACATATTCTATATACCTATTTATGTAGAGATCCTCTTCCCGTGTAAATTATTACAGAGTGTTCCGTAAACCTTCCTTGCTATATGGTCGGTCTTTTTGATATATGTATATAATATGTATTTGTATACATATGGTAACGCTAATCTTCATTTATCCATTCCCCCACCTTTCCTTTTAGATAAGCATAGTTTTTTTTTTTTTAATAAGTCTGTGATGGACTTTCTCTGTGGAAATATGTTCATTTGTGTCAGTTATTAGAGAACGCCTATAAGTGATATCATGGGATATAGGACTTTTGCTTTCCGACTTACCTCATGTTCTGTGATTATCTCCAAGATCATCTATGGTGCCTCAAAGAGCAGTGTTTCATTGTTTTCCATGGCTAGTATTCATTGTGTACATGGGCCGCTTCTTCCTTTTCCTTTCATCTGTTGATGGACATTTTGGTTGCTTCACTGTCTTGTCTATTGTGAATAAGGCTGCAGTGCAGCTTTTGCAGCCCGGGTCTTCTTCATTCTGGTCTTCTCAGGTGAGAGGCCCATTGGTGCGCCTGCTGGATTGAATGGTACCTCAATTTTTCCTTTTCAACGCAGCTCCTTTCTGTTCTCATTATTAGCGTTTAACCCTTTTACATCTCACCAGCAGCTAGAGGGTACACAGTTCTCTAAAACCTCTTCAGCATTGACTGTTTGTAGACTTTTTGCCAATGGTCAGTCGACGGGTGTGAGTTGAGAACTTTTCGTAGATTAGATTGCATGAGTCTAATACTTCCTGAGGTTGAGCTTTTATCCATTTCCCTTTCTTTAAAAAGAGAGTGAGTAAAACTTACCTCTTCATACTAGCTTCGTGAACATTTTGCCTGTTTTGAATTTTTTTTATCCATTCCCTACCTCAGCACAATTTTGAGGGCAGGTGTCCTTTACAGCCCTGCGTCCTTGTGAATGAATGGTAAGTGACCATTAGCTGTGGGTTAAAAGCTGCTCTTGCGGGAATCGGCCACAAGGCGGCAGCATTTCTCCTTTACCAAATCTGGTTACTAGGGCAACAGAGCCTTACTGGAAGTGGTGTTCTAGGTTGCAAATTAGAATGGAATGTGCGAGGCAAAAGCCCTTTAAGTTTATGTCTCATTACTTCTTGTTGGTATTTTTAACTTAATTTTTATTTTTTATCACAGCAAACTTGATTACAATGTTTTGTTTGTTCTAGGTGTGCAAGATGTGGTTCTTTCACACATATACATATATCTATTCTTCTTCGGATCCTTTTCCCATGTAGGTTATGACACAGTGTTGAGTAGTCTTCTCTTGGTATTGCGTAGGTCTTTGGTGATTATGTATTTCACGTGTGTTTGTGTCTCTCTGTTAACCTCAATATGGTAATGTATCCAATCCTCACACCTTTCCATTTGGTGAACCATAAGTTTTTTTAATGAATCTATGATAGTGTTTCTCTGTGGAAATACCTTTGTCTGTATCATTTTTTAGGTAACACCTATATGTGATATGATAGGCTATGTGTCTTTCGCTTTCTCACTTACTCCGAGTTGCGTGATTACTTCTAGACTCATCTATGGTGCTGCAAATGGCATTGTTTCATTTTTTCACTAGCTCATATTCCATCTGTACAGGTAGCAGTTCTTCTTTGTCCACCCATCTGTCGGTGGACTTTTTGGTTACTTCCATATCTTGGCCATTGTAATACTGTGCAATGCAGATTTGCGTGCCTGTGTCCTTCCAATTCTGTCTTCTTAGGTTATAGGTCCAGGAATAGGTCTGCTGGATCATATGGTAGCTCAATGTTTACCTTTTAAAGGCACCTCTATTCTGATCTCTTTAGTGGCTCTTTCCAGGTTACGTCCCACTTAAAGTGGAGGGTATGTATTTCTTCCCAGCACCTTCAGCATTTATTCTTTGTAGTTTTTGCTGATGGTTATTCTGAGTGGTGTGAGCTGATACCTCTTTGTGGTTGAATTTGCATGTGTCTCATAATGCGTTGAAATTGAGCTTTAAGACTTGTCCTTTTTATTTTTCCAGCTGTGATGAGAGCTTATTTCTTCAAAGTGTTTTCTTAAAGTATGTGTCACCGTTTGAAATATTTTGGCCATGATCTCCCTCAAGACATTTTGAGGGCAGGTTTCATTTACAGCCCTGCAGTACTTGTTCATATGAAGTGACCATTAGCTCAGGCTTTAAACCTGCTTTTGCAGGTAACGGCCAGAGAGCGGCAGCCTTTCTACGTTCCCCTTGCTGCTACTAGGGAAACAGACCTACCGGTCCGTGGTGTTCTTCGGTTATAAATTAGAGTGCAATGTGCCCGGATAAACCCACAAATGTTGATGTCTCCTTGCTTTTCTTTGTTTTTAAATTTAATTTATATTTATTATTAATTAGAGTAATATTCCATTGTGTACGTGGACCACTTCTTCTTGGTGCATTCCTCGGTTGATGGACATTTTCATTGCTTCCAAGTGTTGGCTATGGTAAATATTGCTGGCGTACAGGTTTGCCAGCCTGTGACTTTTTGATTCTCATTTTCTCAGGTGATAGGCCAAGCAGTGGTTGTGATTGATTGACTGGTAGCTCAATGTTTCCCTTTTCAAAGCACCTACATTGTGTTTTCATTAGTGGCTCTTTACATGCCCCCCCTTACCACCGAGGGTACGCATTTCTCCACACTCCCTTCACCGTTTATTTTTTGCAGCACTTTTCCTAATGGCCATTGTGACTGCTGCGAGCTGATAGGTTTTTGTAATATGGGTATGCATGTCATTAAAATTTTTAAAATTCATCATATTCCTACGCCTTTTTCTTTTCTCTTAAAAGAAAAAACCGTGAGTACAATATAGCTCTTGAAATTGTCTTCTTCGAAGGTTGCCCTCTTCTGAATTTTTTGGTCGATTTTTGACCCCAGAAATTTTCTGGAGGGCAGGCGCCATTTACAGAACTGCAAGTTGGTGAAAATTTAGTGACCTTTTGCAGTGGGTTCAAAGCTGCTGTTGTGGGAAACGTCCACAAGGAGGTAGCATTTCTCCATTCCCCAATCTGGGTACTAGGGCAGCAGAGCCTTTCTGGAAGTCATTGTCCTAGGTTGTAAATTAGAATGGAATTTGCCAGGAGAAATCCCCATAAGTTTATGTCTCATTACTTCTTCTTGGTTTTTAAAATTTTTTTAATCTGGGTAAAGTTTAGAAAATTGTTTGTCCTAGGTGTACACAATCTGGTTCATTTGTACATTATGTATGTCTATTAATGTACAGATCCTCTTCCCATGTAAAATATTACAGTGTTCCGTCGACCTCCCTTGCTATATGTTCGGTCTTTTTGATACATGTATATAATATGTATTTGTATATGTATAGTCACACTAATCTTCATTTCTCAATTTCCCCCCTCCTTTCCTTTTAGATGAGCATAGTTTGTGTTCTACGCCTGTGAGTGTCTTTCTCTTTGGAAATATGTTCATCTGTGTCAGTTATTAGATAATGCCGTACGTGATAATATGGGATATAGGTCTTTTGCTTTCCGACCTACTTCATGTTTTGTGATTATCTCCAGGCTCATCTATGGTGCCTCAAAGAGCAGTGCTTCAATGTTTTCCATGGCTAATATTCCATTGTGTACATGGACCACTTCTTCTTGGTGCATTCCTCTGTTGATGGACATTTTCGTTGCTTCCAAGCGTTGCCTATGGTAAATATTGCTGGAGTGCAGGATTGCCAGCCTGCGATTTTTGATTTTCATTCTCTCAGGTGATAGACCCAGCAGTGGGTATGATTGATTGACTGGTATGGTAGCTCAACGTTTACCTTTTCAAGGCACCTCAATTGTGCTGTCATTAGTGGCTCTTACCACGTCCCCCTTAGAATCGAGGGTACGCATTTCTCCACAATCACGTCAGCATTTCTTGTTTGCAGCATTTTTGTTGATGGCCATTCTGACTGGGGTGAGCTGATAGGTTTTTGTAATTTGGGTTTACATGTCTGTAAAAATTCCTACAATTCATCATTTTTCCACGCCTTTTGCTTTTCTGTTAAAAGAAAAAAGAAAAAGAGTGTGAGTATAATATACCTCTTCAAATTTTCTTTTTGGAAGGTTGCACTCTAGAATTTTTTGGTCGATTTTCGACCTCAGTATTTTTTGGAGGGCAGGTGTCATTTACAGAACTGCAATTGGTGAACATTTAGTGACCTTTTGCAGTGGGTTTAAAGCTGCTGTTGTGGGAAACGGCCACAAGGATGCAGCATTTCTCCATTCCCAAATCGGGGTACTAGGGCAGCAGAGCCGTTCTGGAAGTCGTTTGCCTAGGTGGTCAATTTGAATGGAATGTGCCAGGAAAACCCCCCATAAGTTTATGTCTCATTACTCCTAGTTCGTTGTTTTAATTTTTTCAATTGGGGTAATGGTTAGAATGTTGCTTGTCCAAGGTGTACACACTCTGGTTCATCTACATATTCTATATACCTATTTATGTAGAGATCCTCTTCCCGTGTAAATTATTACAGAGTGTTCCGTAAACCTTCCTTGCTATATGGTCGGTCTTTTTGATATATGTATATAATATGTATTTGTATACATATGGTAACGCTAATCTTCATTTATCCATTCCCCCACCTTTCCTTTTAGATAAGCATAGTTTTTTTTTTTTTAATAAGTCTGTGATGGACTTTCTCTGTGGAAATATGTTCATTTGTGTCAGTTATTAGAGAACGCCTATAAGTGATATCATGGGATATAGGACTTTTGCTTTCCGACTTACCTCATGTTCTGTGATTATCTCCAAGATCATCTATGGTGCCTCAAAGAGCAGTGTTTCATTGTTTTCCATGGCTAGTATTCATTGTGTACATGGGCCGCTTCTTCCTTTTCCTTTCATCTGTTGATGGACATTTTGGTTGCTTCACTGTCTTGTCTATTGTGAATAAGGCTGCAGTGCAGCTTTTGCAGCCCGGGTCTTCTTCATTCTGGTCTTCTCAGGTGAGAGGCCCATTGGTGCGCCTGCTGGATTGAATGGTACCTCAATTTTTCCTTTTCAACGCAGCTCCTTTCTGTTCTCATTATTAGCGTTTAACCCTTTTACATCTCACCAGCAGCTAGAGGGTACACAGTTCTCTAAAACCTCTTCAGCATTGACTGTTTGTAGACTTTTTGCCAATGGTCAGTCGACGGGTGTGAGTTGAGAACTTTTCGTAGATTAGATTGCATGAGTCTAATACTTCCTGAGGTTGAGCTTTTATCCATTTCCCTTTCTTTAAAAAGAGAGTGAGTAAAACTTACCTCTTCATACTAGCTTCGTGAACATTTTGCCTGTTTTGAGTTTTTTTTATCCATTCCCTACCTCAGCACAATTTTGAGGGCAGGTGTCCTTTACAGCCCTGCGTCCTTGTGAATGAATGGTAAGTGACCATTAGCTGTGGGTTAAAAGCTGCTCTTGCGGGAATCGGCCACAAGGCGGCAGCATTTCTCCTTTACCAAATCTGGTTACTAGGGCAACAGAGCCTTACTGGAAGTGGTGTTCTAGGTTGCAAATTAGAATGGAATGTGCGAGGCAAAAGCCCTTTAAGTTTATGTCTCATTACTTCTTGTTGGTATTTTTAACTTAATTTTTATTTTTTATCACAGCAAACTTGATTACAATGTTTTGTTTGTTCTAGGTGTGCAAGATGTGGTTCTTTCACACATATACATATATCTATTCTTCTTCGGATCCTTTTCCCATGTAGGTTATGACACAGTGTTGAGTAGTCTTCTCTTGGTATTGCGTAGGTCTTTGGTGATTATGTATTTCACGTGTGTTTGTGTCTCTCTGTTAACCTCAATATGGTAATGTATCCAATCCTCACACCTTTCCATTTGGTGAACCATAAGTTTTTTTAATGAATCTATGATAGTGTTTCTCTGTGGAAATACCTTTGTCTGTATCATTTTTTAGGTAACACCTATATGTGATATGATAGGCTATGTGTCTTTCGCTTTCTCACTTACTCCGAGTTGCGTGATTACTTCTAGACTCATCTATGGTGCTGCAAATGGCATTGTTTCATTTTTTCACTAGCTCATATTCCATCTGTACAGGTAGCAGTTCTTCTTTGTCCACCCATCTGTCGGTGGACTTTTTGGTTACTTCCATATCTTGGCCATTGTAATACTGTGCAATGCAGATTTGCGTGCCTGTGTCCTTCCAATTCTGTCTTCTTAGGTTATAGGTCCAGGAATAGGTCTGCTGGATCATATGGTAGCTCAATGTTTACCTTTTAAAGGCACCTCTATTCTGATCTCTTTAGTGGCTCTTTCCAGGTTACGTCCCACTTAAAGTGGAGGGTATGTATTTCTTCCCAGCACCTTCAGCATTTATTCTTTGTAGTTTTTGCTGATGGTTATTCTGAGTGGTGTGAGCTGATACCTCTTTGTGGTTGAATTTGCATGTGTCTCATAATGCGTTGAAATTGAGCTTTAAGACTTGTCCTTTTTATTTTTCCAGCTGTGATGAGAGCTTATTTCTTCAAAGTGTTTTCTTAAAGTATGTGTCACCGTTTGAAATATTTTGGCCATGATCTCCCTCAAGACATTTTGAGGGCAGGTTTCATTTACAGCCCTGCAGTACTTGTTCATATGAAGTGACCATTAGCTCAGGCTTTAAACCTGCTTTTGCAGGTAACGGCCAGAGAGCGGCAGCCTTTCTACGTTCCCCTTGCTGCTACTAGGGAAACAGACCTACCGGTCCGTGGTGTTCTTCGGTTATAAATTAGAGTGCAATGTGCCTGGATAAACCCACAAATGTTGATGTCTCCTTGCTTTTCTTTGTTTTTAAATTTAATTTATATTTATTATTAATTAGAGTAATATTCCATTGTGTACGTGGACCACTTCTTCTTGGTGCATTCCTCGGTTGATGGACATTTTCATTGCTTCCAAGTGTTGGCTATGGTAAATATTGCTGGCGTACAGGTTTGCCAGCCTGTGACTTTTTGATTCTCATTTTCTCAGGTGATAGGCCAAGCAGTGGTTGTGATTGATTGACTGGTAGCTCAATGTTTCCCTTTTCAAAGCACCTACATTGTGTTTTCATTAGTGGCTCTTTACATGCCCCCCCTTACCACCGAGGGTACGCATTTCTCCACACTCCCGTCACCGTTTATTTTTTGCAGCACTTTTCCTAATGGCCATTGTGACTGCTGCGAGCTGATAGGTTTTTGTAATATGGGTATGCATGTCATTAAAATTTTTAAAATTCATCATATTCCTACGCCTTTTTCTTTTCTCTTAAAAGAAAAAACCGTGAGTACAATATAGCTCTTGAAATTGTCTTCTTCGAAGGTTGCCCTCTTCTGAATTTTTTGGTCGATTTTTGACCCCAGAAATTTTCTGGAGGGCAGGCGCCATTTACAGAACTGCAAGTTGGTGAAAATTTAGTGACCTTTTGCAGTGGGTTCAAAGCTGCTGTTGTGGGAAACGTCCACAAGGAGGTAGCATTTCTCCATTCCCCAATCTGGGTACTAGGGCAGCAGAGCCTTTCTGGAAGTCATTGTCCTAGGTTGTAAATTAGAATGGAATTTGCCAGGAGAAATCCCCATAAGTTTATGTCTCATTACTTCTTCTTGGTTTTTAAAATTTTTTTAATCTGGGTAAAGTTTAGAAAATTGTTTGTCCTAGGTGTACACAATCTGGTTCATTTGTACATTATGTATGTCTATTAATGTACAGATCCTCTTCCCATGTAAAATATTACAGTGTTCCGTCGACCTCCCTTGCTATATGTTCGGTCTTTTTGATACATGTATATAATATGTATTTGTATATGTATAGTCACACTAATCTTCATTTCTCAATTTCCCCCCTCCTTTCCTTTTAGATGAGCATAGTTTGTGTTCTACGCCTGTGAGTGTCTTTCTCTTTGGAAATATGTTCATCTGTGTCAGTTATTAGATAATGCCGTACGTGATAATATGGGATATAGGTCTTTTGCTTTCCGACCTACTTCATGTTTTGTGATTATCTCCAGGCTCATCTATGGTGCCTCAAAGAGCAGTGCTTCAATGTTTTCCATGGCTAATATTCCATTGTGTACATGGACCACTTCTTCTTGGTGCATTCCTCTGTTGATGGACATTTTCGTTGCTTCCAAGCGTTGCCTATGGTAAATATTGCTGGAGTGCAGGATTGCCAGCCTGCGATTTTTGATTTTCATTCTCTCAGGTGATAGACCCAGCAGTGGGTATGATTGATTGACTGGTATGGTAGCTCAACGTTTACCTTTTCAAGGCACCTCAATTGTGCTGTCATTAGTGGCTCTTACCACGTCCCCCTTAGAATCGAGGGTACGCATTTCTCCACAATCACGTCAGCATTTCTTGTTTGCAGCATTTTTGTTGATGGCCATTCTGACTGGGGTGAGCTGATAGGTTTTTGTAATTTGGGTTTACATGTCTGTAAAAATTCCTACAATTCATCATTTTTCCACGCCTTTTGCTTTTCTGTTAAAAGAAAAAAGAAAAAGAGTGTGAGTATAATATACCTCTTCAAATTTTCTTTTTGGAAGGTTGCACTCTAGAATTTTTTGGTCGATTTTCGACCTCAGTATTTTTTGGAGGGCAGGTGTCATTTACAGAACTGCAATTGGTGAACATTTAGTGACCTTTTGCAGTGGGTTTAAAGCTGCTGTTGTGGGAAACGGCCACAAGGATGCAGCATTTCTCCATTCCCAAATCGGGGTACTAGGGCAGCAGAGCCGTTCTGGAAGTCGTTTGCCTAGGTGGTCAATTTGAATGGAATGTGCCAGGAAAACCCCCCATAAGTTTATGTCTCATTACTCCTAGTTCGTTGTTTTAATTTTTTCAATTGGGGTAATGGTTAGAATGTTGCTTGTCCAAGGTGTACACACTCTGGTTCATCTACATATTCTATATACCTATTTATGTAGAGATCCTCTTCCCGTGTAAATTATTACAGAGTGTTCCGTAAACCTTCCTTGCTATATGGTCGGTCTTTTTGATATATGTATATAATATGTATTTGTATACATATGGTAACGCTAATCTTCATTTATCCATTCCCCCACCTTTCCTTTTAGATAAGCATAGTTTTTTTTTTTTTAATAAGTCTGTGATGGACTTTCTCTGTGGAAATATGTTCATTTGTGTCAGTTATTAGAGAACGCCTATAAGTGATATCATGGGATATAGGACTTTTGCTTTCCGACTTACCTCATGTTCTGTGATTATCTCCAAGATCATCTATGGTGCCTCAAAGAGCAGTGTTTCATTGTTTTCCATGGCTAGTATTCATTGTGTACATGGGCCGCTTCTTCCTTTTCCTTTCATCTGTTGATGGACATTTTGGTTGCTTCACTGTCTTGTCTATTGTGAATAAGGCTGCAGTGCAGCTTTTGCAGCCCGGGTCTTCTTCATTCTGGTCTTCTCAGGTGAGAGGCCCATTGGTGCGCCTGCTGGATTGAATGGTACCTCAATTTTTCCTTTTCAACGCAGCTCCTTTCTGTTCTCATTATTAGCGTTTAACCCTTTTACATCTCACCAGCAGCTAGAGGGTACACAGTTCTCTAAAACCTCTTCAGCATTGACTGTTTGTAGACTTTTTGCCAATGGTCAGTCGACGGGTGTGAGTTGAGAACTTTTCGTAGATTAGATTGCATGAGTCTAATACTTCCTGAGGTTGAGCTTTTATCCATTTCCCTTTCTTTAAAAAGAGAGTGAGTAAAACTTACCTCTTCATACTAGCTTCGTGAACATTTTGCCTGTTTTGAGTTTTTTTTATCCATTCCCTACCTCAGCACAATTTTGAGGGCAGGTGTCCTTTACAGCCCTGCGTCCTTGTGAATGAATGGTAAGTGACCATTAGCTGTGGGTTAAAAGCTGCTCTTGCGGGAATCGGCCACAAGGCGGCAGCATTTCTCCTTTACCAAATCTGGTTACTAGGGCAACAGAGCCTTACTGGAAGTGGTGTTCTAGGTTGCAAATTAGAATGGAATGTGCGAGGCAAAAGCCCTTTAAGTTTATGTCTCATTACTTCTTGTTGGTATTTTTAACTTAATTTTTATTTTTTATCACAGCAAACTTGATTACAACGTTTTGTTTGTTCTAGGTGTGCAAGATGTGGTTCTTTCACACATATACATATATCTATTCTTCTTCGGATCCTTTTCCCATGTAGGTTATGACACAGTGTTGAGTAGTCTTCTCTTGGTATTGCGTAGGTCTTTGGTGATTATGTATTTCACGTGTGTTTGTGTCTCTCTGTTAACCTCAATATGGTAATGTATCCAATCCTCACACCTTTCCATTTGGTGAACCATAAGTTTTTTTAATGAATCTATGATAGTGTTTCTCTGTGGAAATACCTTTGTCTGTATCATTTTTTAGGTAACACCTATATGTGATATGATAGGATATGTGTCTTTCGCTTTCTCACTTACTCCGAGTTGCGTGATTACTTCTAGACTCATCTATGGTGCTGCAAATGGCATTGTTTCATTTTTTCACTAGCTCATATTCCATCTGTACAGGTAGCAGTTCTTCTTTGTCCACCCATCTGTCGGTGGACTTTTTGGTTACTTCCATATCTTGGCCATTGTAATACTGTGCAATGCAGATTTGCGTGCCTGTGTCCTTCCAATTCTGTCTTCTTAGGTTATAGGTCCAGGAATAGGTCTGCTGGATCATATGGTAGCTCAATGTTTACCTTTTAAAGGCACCTCTATTCTGATCTCTTTAGTGGCTCTTTCCAGGTTACGTCCCACTTAAAGTGGAGGGTATGTATTTCTTCCCAGCACCTTCAGCATTTATTCTTTGTAGTTTTTGCTGATGGTTATTCTGAGTGGTGTGAGCTGATACCTCTTTGTGGTTGAATTTGCATGTGTCTCATAATGCGTTGAAATTGAGCTTTAAGACTTGTCCTTTTTATTTTTCCAGCTGTGATGAGAGCTTATTTCTTCAAAGTGTTTTCTTAAAGTATGTGTCACCGTTTGAAATATTTTGGCCATGATCTCCCTCAAGACATTTTGAGGGCAGGTTTCATTTACAGCCCTGCAGTACTTGTTCATATGAAGTGACCATTAGCTCAGGCTTTAAACCTGCTTTTGCAGGTAACGGCCAGAGAGCGGCAGCCTTTCTACGTTCCCCTTGCTGCTACTAGGGAAACAGACCTACCGGTCCGTGGTGTTCTTCGGTTATAAATTAGAGTGCAATGTGCCTGGATAAACCCACAAATGTTGATGTCTCCTTGCTTTTCTTTGTTTTTAAATTTAATTTATATTTATTATTAATTAGAGTAATATTCCATTGTGTACGTGGACCACTTCTTCTTGGTGCATTCCTCGGTTGATGGACATTTTCATTGCTTCCAAGTGTTGGCTATGGTAAATATTGCTGGCGTACAGGTTTGCCAGCCTGTGACTTTTTGATTCTCATTTTCTCAGGTGATAGGCCAAGCAGTGGTTGTGATTGATTGACTGGTAGCTCAATGTTTCCCTTTTCAAAGCACCTACATTGTGTTTTCATTAGTGGCTCTTTACATGCCCCCCCTTACCACCGAGGGTACGCATTTCTCCACACTCCCGTCACCGTTTATTTTTTGCAGCACTTTTCCTAATGGCCATTGTGACTGCTGCGAGCTGATAGGTTTTTGTAATATGGGTATGCATGTCATTAAAATTTTTAAAATTCATCATATTCCTACGCCTTTTTCTTTTCTCTTAAAAGAAAAAACCGTGAGTACAATATAGCTCTTGAAATTGTCTTCTTCGAAGGTTGCCCTCTTCTGAATTTTTTGGTCGATTTTTGACCCCAGAAATTTTCTGGAGGGCAGGCGCCATTTACAGAACTGCAAGTTGGTGAAAATTTAGTGACCTTTTGCAGTGGGTTCAAAGCTGCTGTTGTGGGAAACGTCCACAAGGAGGTAGCATTTCTCCATTCCCCAATCTGGGTACTAGGGCAGCAGAGCCTTTCTGGAAGTCATTGTCCTAGGTTGTAAATTAGAATGGAATTTGCCAGGAGAAATCCCCATAAGTTTATGTCTCATTACTTCTTCTTGGTTTTTAAAATTTTTTTAATCTGGGTAAAGTTTAGAAAATTGTTTGTCCTAGGTGTACACAATCTGGTTCATTTGTACATTATGTATGTCTATTAATGTACAGATCCTCTTCCCATGTAAAATATTACAGTGTTCCGTCGACCTCCCTTGCTATATGTTCGGTCTTTTTGATACATGTATATAATATGTATTTGTATATGTATAGTCACACTAATCTTCATTTCTCAATTTCCCCCCTCCTTTCCTTTTAGATGAGCATAGTTTGTGTTCTACGCCTGTGAGTGTCTTTCTCTTTGGAAATATGTTCATCTGTGTCAGTTATTAGATAATGCCGTACGTGATAATATGGGATATAGGTCTTTTGCTTTCCGACCTACTTCATGTTTTGTGATTATCTCCAGGCTCATCTATGGTGCCTCAAAGAGCAGTGCTTCAATGTTTTCCATGGCTAATATTCCATTGTGTACATGGACCACTTCTTCTTGGTGCATTCCTCTGTTGATGGACATTTTCGTTGCTTCCAAGCGTTGCCTATGGTAAATATTGCTGGAGTGCAGGATTGCCAGCCTGCGATTTTTGATTTTCATTCTCTCAGGTGATAGACCCAGCAGTGGGTATGATTGATTGACTGGTATGGTAGCTCAACGTTTACCTTTTCAAGGCACCTCAATTGTGCTGTCATTAGTGGCTCTTACCACGTCCCCCTTAGAATCGAGGGTACGCATTTCTCCACAATCACGTCAGCATTTCTTGTTTGCAGCATTTTTGTTGATGGCCATTCTGACTTGGGTGAGCTGATAGGTTTTTGTAATTTGGGTTTACATGTCTGTAAAAATTCCTACAATTCATCATTTTTCCACGCCTTTTGCTTTTCTGTTAAAAGAAAAAAGAAAAAGAGTGTGAGTATAATATACCTCTTCAAATTTTCTTTTTGGAAGGTTGCACTCTAGAATTTTTTGGTCGATTTTCGACCTCAGTATTTTTTGGAGGGCAGGTGTCATTTACAGAACTGCAATTGGTGAACATTTAGTGACCTTTTGCAGTGGGTTTAAAGCTGCTGTTGTGGGAAACGGCCACAAGGATGCAGCATTTCTCCATTCCCAAATCGGGGTACTAGGGCAGCAGAGCCGTTCTGGAAGTCGTTTGCCTAGGTGGTCAATTTGAATGGAATGTGCCAGGAAAACCCCCCATAAGTTTATGTCTCATTACTCCTAGTTCGTTGTTTTAATTTTTTCAATTGGGGTAATGGTTAGAATGTTGCTTGTCCAAGGTGTACACACTCTGGTTCATCTACATATTCTATATACCTATTTATGTAGAGATCCTCTTCCCGTGTAAATTATTACAGAGTGTTCCGTAAACCTTCCTTGCTATATGGTCGGTCTTTTTGATATATGTATATAATATGTATTTGTATACATATGGTAACGCTAATCTTCATTTATCCATTCCCCCACCTTTCCTTTTAGATAAGCATAGTTTTTTTTTTTTTAATAAGTCTGTGATGGACTTTCTCTGTGGAAATATGTTCATTTGTGTCAGTTATTAGAGAACGCCTATAAGTGATATCATGGGATATAGGACTTTTGCTTTCCGACTTACCTCATGTTCTGTGATTATCTCCAAGATCATCTATGGTGCCTCAAAGAGCAGTGTTTCATTGTTTTCCATGGCTAGTATTCATTGTGTACATGGGCCGCTTCTTCCTTTTCCTTTCATCTGTTGATGGACATTTTGGTTGCTTCACTGTCTTGTCTATTGTGAATAAGGCTGCAGTGCAGCTTTTGCAGCCCGGGTCTTCTTCATTCTGGTCTTCTCAGGTGAGAGGCCCATTGGTGCGCCTGCTGGATTGAATGGTACCTCAATTTTTCCTTTTCAACGCAGCTCCTTTCTGTTCTCATTATTAGCGTTTAACCCTTTTACATCTCACCAGCAGCTAGAGGGTACACAGTTCTCTAAAACCTCTTCAGCATTGACTGTTTGTAGACTTTTTGCCAATGGTCAGTCGACGGGTGTGAGTTGAGAACTTTTCGTAGATTAGATTGCATGAGTCTAATACTTCCTGAGGTTGAGCTTTTATCCATTTCCCTTTCTTTAAAAAGAGAGTGAGTAAAACTTACCTCTTCATACTAGCTTCGTGAACATTTTGCCTGTTTTGAATTTTTTTTATCCATTCCCTACCTCAGCACAATTTTGAGGGCAGGTGTCCTTTACAGCCCTGCGTCCTTGTGAATGAATGGTAAGTGACCATTAGCTGTGGGTTAAAAGCTGCTCTTGCGGGAATCGGCCACAAGGCGGCAGCATTTCTCCTTTACCAAATCTGGTTACTAGGGCAACAGAGCCTTACTGGAAGTGGTGTTCTAGGTTGCAAATTAGAATGGAATGTGCGAGGCAAAAGCCCTTTAAGTTTATGTCTCATTACTTCTTGTTGGTATTTTTAACTTAATTTTTATTTTTTATCACAGCAAACTTGATTACAACGTTTTGTTTGTTCTAGGTGTGCAAGATGTGGTTCTTTCACACATATACATATATCTATTCTTCTTCGGATCCTTTTCCCATGTAGGTTATGACACAGTGTTGAGTAGTCTTCTCTTGGTATTGCGTAGGTCTTTGGTGATTATGTATTTCACGTGTGTTTGTGTCTCTCTGTTAACCTCAATATGGTAATGTATCCAATCCTCACACCTTTCCATTTGGTGAACCATAAGTTTTTTTAATGAATCTATGATAGTGTTTCTCTGTGGAAATACCTTTGTCTGTATCATTTTTTAGGTAACACCTATATGTGATATGATAGGCTATGTGTCTTTCGCTTTCTCACTTACTCCGAGTTGCGTGATTACTTCTAGACTCATCTATGGTGCTGCAAATGGCATTGTTTCATTTTTTCACTAGCTCATATTCCATCTGTACAGGTAGCAGTTCTTCTTTGTCCACCCATCTGTCGGTGGACTTTTTGGTTACTTCCATATCTTGGCCATTGTAATACTGTGCAATGCAGATTTGCGTGCCTGTGTCCTTCCAATTCTGTCTTCTTAGGTTATAGGTCCAGGAATAGGTCTGCTGGATCATATGGTAGCTCAATGTTTACCTTTTAAAGGCACCTCTATTCTGATCTCTTTAGTGGCTCTTTCCAGGTTACGTCCCACTTAAAGTGGAGGGTATGTATTTCTTCCCAGCACCTTCAGCATTTATTCTTTGTAGTTTTTGCTGATGGTTATTCTGAGTGGTGTGAGCTGATACCTCTTTGTGGTTGAATTTGCATGTGTCTCATAATGCGTTGAAATTGAGCTTTAAGACTTGTCCTTTTTATTTTTCCAGCTGTGATTGGAGCTTATTTCTTCAAAGTGTTTTCTTAAAGTATGTGTCACCGTTTGAAATATTTTGGCCATGATCTCCCTCAAGACATTTTGAGGGCAGGTTTCATTTACAGCCCTGCAGTACTTGTTCATATGAAGTGACCATTAGCTCAGGCTTTAAACCTGCTTTTGCAGGTAACGGCCAGAGAGCGGCAGCCTTTCTACGTTCCCCTTGCTGCTACTAGGGAAACAGACCTACCGGTCCGTGGTGTTCTTCGGTTATAAATTAGAGTGCAATGTGCCCGGATAAACCCACAAATGTTGATGTCTCCTTGCTTTTCTTTGTTTTTAAATTTAATTTATATTTATTATTAATTAGAGTAATATTCCATTGTGTACGTGGACCACTTCTTCTTGGTGCATTCCTCGGTTGATGGACATTTTCATTGCTTCCAAGTGTTGGCTATGGTAAATATTGCTGGCGTACAGGTTTGCCAGCCTGTGACTTTTTGATTCTCATTTTCTCAGGTGATAGGCCAAGCAGTGGTTGTGATTGATTGACTGGTAGCTCAATGTTTCCCTTTTCAAAGCACCTACATTGTGTTTTCATTAGTGGCTCTTTACATGCCCCCCCTTACCACCGAGGGTACGCATTTCTCCACACTCCCGTCACCGTTTATTTTTTGCAGCACTTTTCCTAATGGCCATTGTGACTGCTGCGAGCTGATAGGTTTTTGTAATATGGGTATGCATGTCATTAAAATTTTTAAAATTCATCATATTCCTACGCCTTTTTCTTTTCTCTTAAAAGAAAAAACCGTGAGTACAATATAGCTCTTGAAATTGTCTTCTTCGAAGGTTGCCCTCTTCTGAATTTTTTGGTCGATTTTTGACCCCAGAAATTTCCTGGAGGGCAGGCGCCATTTACAGAACTGCAAGTTGGTGAAAATTTAGTGACCTTTTGCAGTGGGTTCAAAGCTGCTGTTGTGGGAAACGTCCACAAGGAGGTAGCATTTCTCCATTCCCCAATCTGGGTACTAGGGCAGCAGAGCCTTTCTGGAAGTCATTGTCCTAGGTTGTAAATTAGAATGGAATTTGCCAGGAGAAATCCCCATAAGTTTATGTCTCATTACTTCTTCTTGGTTTTTAAAATTTTTTTAATCTGGGTAAAGTTTAGAAAATTGTTTGTCCTAGGTGTACACAATCTGGTTCATTTGTACATTATGTATGTCTATTAATGTACAGATCCTCTTCCCATGTAAAATATTACAGTGTTCCGTCGACCTCCCTTGCTATATGTTCGGTCTTTTTGATACATGTATATAATATGTATTTGTATATGTATAGTCACACTAATCTTCATTTCTCAATTTCCCCCCTCCTTTCCTTTTAGATGAGCATAGTTTGTTTTCTACGCCTGTGAGTGTCTTTCTCTTTGGAAATATGTTCATCTGTGTCAGTTATTAGATAATGCCGTACGTGATAATATGGGATATAGGTCTTTTGCTTTCCGACCTACTTCATGTTTTGTGATTATCTCCAGGCTCATCTATGGTGCCTCAAAGAGCAGTGCTTCAATGTTTTCCATGGCTAATATTCCATTGTGTACATGGACCACTTCTTCTTGGTGCATTCCTCTGTTGATGGACATTTTCGTTGCTTCCAAGCGTTGCCTATGGTAAATATTGCTGGAGTGCAGGATTGCCAGCCTGCGATTTTTGATTTTCATTCTCTCAGGTGATAGACCCAGCAGTGGGTATGATTGATTGACTGGTATGGTAGCTCAACGTTTACCTTTTCAAGGCACCTCAATTGTGCTGTCATTAGTGGCTCTTACCACGTCCCCCTTAGAATCGAGGGTACGCATTTCTCCACAATCACGTCAGCATTTCTTGTTTGCAGCATTTTTGTTGATGGCCATTCTGACTGGGGTGAGCTGATAGGTTTTTGTAATTTGGGTTTACATGTCTGTAAAAATTCCTACAATTCATCATTTTTCCACGCCTTTTGCTTTTCTGTTAAAAGAAAAAAGAAAAAGAGTGTGAGTATAATATACCTCTTCAAATTTTCTTTTTGGAAGGTTGCACTCTAGAATTTTTTGGTCGATTTTCGACCTCAGTATTTTTTGGAGGGCAGGTGTCATTTACAGAACTGCAATTGGTGAACATTTAGTGACCTTTTGCAGTGGGTTTAAAGCTGCTGTTGTGGGAAACGGCCACAAGGATGCAGCATTTCTCCATTCCCAAATCGGGGTACTAGGGCAGCAGAGCCGTTCTGGAAGTCGTTTGCCTAGGTGGTCAATTTGAATGGAATGTGCCAGGAAAACCCCCCATAAGTTTATGTCTCATTACTCCTAGTTCGTTGTTTTAATTTTTTCAATTGGGGTAATGGTTAGAATGTTGCTTGTCCAAGGTGTACACACTCTGGTTCATCTACATATTCTATATACCTATTTATGTAGAGATCCTCTTCCCGTGTAAATTATTACAGAGTGTTCCGTAAACCTTCCTTGCTATATGGTCGGTCTTTTTGATATATGTATATAATATGTATTTGTATACATATGGTAACGCTAATCTTCATTTATCCATTCCCCCACCTTTCCTTTTAGATAAGCATAGTTTTTTTTTTTTTTAATAAGTCTGTGATGGACTTTCTCTGTGGAAATATGTTCATTTGTGTCAGTTATTAGAGAACGCCTATAAGTGATATCATGGGATATAGGACTTTTGCTTTCCGACTTACCTCATGTTCTGTGATTATCTCCAAGATCATCTATGGTGCCTCAAAGAGCAGTGTTTCATTGTTTTCCATGGCTAGTATTCATTGTGTACATGGGCCGCTTCTTCCTTTTCCTTTCATCTGTTGATGGACATTTTGGTTGCTTCACTGTCTTGTCTATTGTGAATAAGGCTGCAGTGCAGCTTTTGCAGCCCGGGTCTTCTTCATTCTGGTCTTCTCAGGTGAGAGGCCCATTGGTGCGCCTGCTGGATTGAATGGTACCTCAATTTTTCCTTTTCAACGCAGCTCCTTTCTGTTCTCATTATTAGCGTTTAACCCTTTTACATCTCACCAGCAGCTAGAGGGTACACAGTTCTCTAAAACCTCTTCAGCATTGACTGTTTGTAGACTTTTTGCCAATGGTCAGTCGACGGGTGTGAGTTGAGAACTTTTCGTAGATTAGATTGCATGAGTCTAATACTTCCTGAGGTTGAGCTTTTATCCATTTCCCTTTCTTTAAAAAGAGAGTGAGTAAAACTTACCTCTTCATACTAGCTTCGTGAACATTTTGCCTGTTTTGAATTTTTTTTATCCATTCCCTACCTCAGCACAATTTTGAGGGCAGGTGTCCTTTACAGCCCTGCGTCCTTGTGAATGAATGGTAAGTGACCATTAGCTGTGGGTTAAAAGCTGCTCTTGCGGGAATCGGCCACAAGGCGGCAGCATTTCTCCTTTACCAAATCTGGTTACTAGGGCAACAGAGCCTTACTGGAAGTGGTGTTCTAGGTTGCAAATTAGAATGGAATGTGCGAGGCAAAAGCCCTTTAAGTTTATGTCTCATTACTTCTTGTTGGTATTTTTAACTTAATTTTTATTTTTTATCACAGCAAACTTGATTACAACGTTTTGTTTGTTCTAGGTGTGCAAGATGTGGTTCTTTCACACATATACATATATCTATTCTTCTTCGGATCCTTTTCCCATGTAGGTTATGACACAGTGTTGAGTAGTCTTCTCTTGGTATTGCGTAGGTCTTTGGTGATTATGTATTTCACGTGTGTTTGTGTCTCTCTGTTAACCTCAATATGGTAATGTATCCAATCCTCACACCTTTCCATTTGGTGAACCATAAGTTTTTTTAATGAATCTATGATAGTGTTTCTCTGTGGAAATACCTTTGTCTGTATCATTTTTTAGGTAACACCTATATGCGATATGATAGGCTATGTGTCTTTCGCTTTCTCACTTACTCCGAGTTGCGTGATTACTTCTAGACTCATCTATGGTGCTGCAAATGGCATTGTTTCATTTTTTCACTAGCTCATATTCCATCTGTACAGGTAGCAGTTCTTCTTTGTCCACCCATCTGTCGGTGGACTTTTTGGTTACTTCCATATCTTGGCCATTGTAATACTGTGCAATGCAGATTTGCGTGCCTGTGTCCTTCCAATTCTGTCTTCTTAGGTTATAGGTCCAGGAATAGGTCTGCTGGATCATATGGTAGCTCAATGTTTACCTTTTAAAGGCACCTCTATTCTGATCTCTTTAGTGGCTCTTTCCAGGTTACGTCCCACTTAAAGTGGAGGGTATGTATTTCTTCCCAGCACCTTCAGCATTTATTCTTTGTAGTTTTTGCTGATGGTTATTCTGAGTGGTGTGAGCTGATACCTCTTTGTGGTTGAATTTGCATGTGTCTCATAATGCGTTGAAATTGAGCTGTAAGACATGTCCTTTTTATTTTTCCAGCTGTGATGAGAGCTTATTTCTTCAAAGTGTTTTCTTAAAGTATGTGTCACCGTTTGAAATATTTTGGCCATGATCTCCCTCAAGACATTTTGAGGGCAGGTTTCATTTACAGCCCTGCAGTACTTGTTCATATGAAGTGACCATTAGCTCAGGCTTTAAACCTGCTTTTGCAGGTAACGGCCAGAGAGCGGCAGCCTTTCTACGTTCCCCTTGCTGCTACTAGGGAAACAGACCTACCGGTCCGTGGTGTTCTTCGGTTATAAATTAGAGTGCAATGTGCCCGGATAAACCCACAAATGTTGATGTCTCCTTGCTTTTCTTTGTTTTTAAATTTAATTTATATTTATTATTAATTAGAGTAATATTCCATTGTGTACGTGGACCACTTCTTCTTGGTGCATTCCTCGGTTGATGGACATTTTCATTGCTTCCAAGTGTTGGCTATGGTAAATATTGCTGGCGTACAGGTTTGCCAGCCTGTGACTTTTTGATTCTCATTTTCTCAGGTGATAGGCCAAGCAGTGGTTGTGATTGATTGACTGGTAGCTCAATGTTTCCCTTTTCAAAGCACCTACATTGTGTTTTCATTAGTGGCTCTTTACATGCCCCCCCTTACCACCGAGGGTACGCATTTCTCCACACTCCCTTCACCGTTTATTTTTTGCAGCACTTTTCCTAATGGCCATTGTGACTGCTGCGAGCTGATAGGTTTTTGTAATATGGGTATGCATGTCATTAAAATTTTTAAAATTCATCATATTCCTACGCCTTTTTCTTTTCTCTTAAAAGAAAAAACCGTGAGTACAATATAGCTCTTGAAATTGTCTTCTTCGAAGGTTGCCCTCTTCTGAATTTTTTGGTCGATTTTTGACCCCAGAAATTTTCTGGAGGGCAGGCGCCATTTACAGAACTGCAAGTTGGTGAAAATTTAGTGACCTTTTGCAGTGGGTTCAAAGCTGCTGTTGTGGGAAACGTCCACAAGGAGGTAGCATTTCTCCATTCCCCAATCTGGGTACTAGGGCAGCAGAGCCTTTCTGGAAGTCATTGTCCTAGGTTGTAAATTAGAATGGAATTTGCCAGGAGAAATCCCCATAAGTTTATGTCTCATTACTTCTTCTTGGTTTTTAAAATTTTTTTAATCTGGGTAAAGTTTAGAAAATTGTTTGTCCTAGGTGTACACAATCTGGTTCATTTGTACATTATGTATGTCTATTAATGTACAGATCCTCTTCCCATGTAAAATATTACAGTGTTCCGTCGACCTCCCTTGCTATATGTTCGGTCTTTTTGATACATGTATATAATATGTATTTGTATATGTATAGTCACACTAATCTTCATTTCTCAATTTCCCCCCTCCTTTCCTTTTAGATGAGCATAGTTTGTTTTCTACGCCTGTGAGTGTCTTTCTCTTTGGAAATATGTTCATCTGTGTCAGTTATTAGATAATGCCGTACGTGATAATATGGGATATAGGTCTTTTGCTTTCCGACCTACTTCATGTTTTGTGATTATCTCCAGGCTCATCTATGGTGCCTCAAAGAGCAGTGCTTCAATGTTTTCCATGGCTAATATTCCATTGTGTACATGGACCACTTCTTCTTGGTGCATTCCTCTGTTGATGGACATTTTCGTTGCTTCCAAGCGTTGCCTATGGTAAATATTGCTGGAGTGCAGGATTGCCAGCCTGCGATTTTTGATTTTCATTCTCTCAGGTGATAGACCCAGCAGTGGGTATGATTGATTGACTGGTATGGTAGCTCAACGTTTACCTTTTCAAGGCACCTCAATTGTGCTGTCATTAGTGGCTCTTACCGCGTCCCCCTTAGAATCGAGGGTACGCATTTCTCCACAATCACGTCAGCATTTATTGTTTGCAGCATTTTTGTTGATGGCCATTCTGACTGGGGTGAGCTGATAGGTTTTTGTAATTTGGGTTTACATGTCTGTAAAAATTCCTACAATTCATCATTTTTCCACGCCTTTTGCTTTTCTGTTAAAAGAAAAAAGAAAAAGAGTGTGAGTATAATATACCTCTTCAAATTTTCTTTTTGGAAGGTTGCACTCTAGAATTTTTTGGTCGATTTTCGACCTCAGTATTTTTTGGAGGGCAGGTGTCATTTACAGAACTGCAATTGGTGAACATTTAGTGACCTTTTGCAGTGGGTTTAAAGCTGCTGTTGTGGGAAACGGCCACAAGGATGCAGCATTTCTCCATTCCCAAATCGGGGTACTAGGGCAGCAGAGCCGTTCTGGAAGTCATTTGCCTAGGTGGTCAATTTGAATGGAATGTGCCAGGAAAACCCCCCATAAGTTTATGTCTCATTACTCCTAGTTCGTTGTTTTAATTTTTTCAATTGGGGTAATGGTTAGAATGTTGCTTGTCCAAGGTGTACACACTCTGGTTCATCTACATATTCTATATACCTATTTATGTAGAGATCCTCTTCCCGTGTAAATTATTACAGAGTGTTCCGTAAACCTTCCTTGCTATATGGTCGGTCTTTTTGATATATGTATATAATATGTATTTGTATACATATGGTAACGCTAATCTTCATTTATCCATTCCCCCACCTTTCCTTTTAGATAAGCATAGTTTTTTTTTTTTAATAAGTCTGTGATGGACTTTCTCTGTGGAAATATGTTCATTTGTGTCAGTTATTAGAGAACGCCTATAAGTGATATCATGGGATATAGGACTTTTGCTTTCCGACTTACCTCATGTTCTGTGATTATCTCCAAGATCATCTATGGTGCCTCAAAGAGCAGTGTTTCATTGTTTTCCATGGCTAGTATTCATTGTGTACATGGGCCGCTTCTTCCTTTTCCTTTCATCTGTTGATGGACATTTTGGTTGCTTCACTGTCTTGTCTATTGTGAATAAGGCTGCAGTGCAGCTTTTGCAGCCCGGGTCTTCTTCATTCTGGTCTTCTCAGGTGAGAGGCCCATTGGTGCGCCTGCTGGATTGAATGGTACCTCAATTTTTCCTTTTCAACGCAGCTCCTTTCTGTTCTCATTATTAGCGTTTAACCCTTTTACATCTCACCAGCAGCTAGAGGGTACACAGTTCTCTAAAACCTCTTCAGCATTGACTGTTTGTAGACTTTTTGCCAATGGTCAGTCGACGGGTGTGAGTTGAGAACTTTTCGTAGATTAGATTGCATGAGTCTAATACTTCCTGAGGTTGAGCTTTTATCCATTTCCCTTTCTTTAAAAAGAGAGTGAGTAAAACTTACCTCTTCATACTAGCTTCGTGAACATTTTGCCTGTTTTGAATTTTTTTTATCCATTCCCTACCTCAGCACAATTTTGAGGGCAGGTGTCCTTTACAGCCCTGCGTCCTTGTGAATGAATGGTAAGTGACCATTAGCTGTGGGTTAAAAGCTGCTCTTGCGGGAATCGGCCACAAGGCGGCAGCATTTCTCCTTTACCAAATCTGGTTACTAGGGCAACAGAGCCTTACTGGAAGTGGTGTTCTAGGTTGCAAATTAGAATGGAATGTGCGAGGCAAAAGCCCTTTAAGTTTATGTCTCATTACTTCTTGTTGGTATTTTTAACTTAATTTTTATTTTTTATCACAGCAAACTTGATTACAACGTTTTGTTTGTTCTAGGTGTGCAAGATGTGGTTCTTTCACACATATACATATATCTATTCTTCTTCGGATCCTTTTCCCATGTAGGTTATGACACAGTGTTGAGTAGTCTTCTCTTGGTATTGCGTAGGTCTTTGGTGATTATGTATTTCACGTGTGTTTGTGTCTCTCTGTTAACCTCAATATGGTAATGTATCCAATCCTCACACCTTTCCATTTGGTGAACCATAAGTTTTTTTAATGAATCTATGATAGTGTTTCTCTGTGGAAATACCTTTGTCTGTATCATTTTTTAGGTAACACCTATATGCGATATGATAGGCTATGTGTCTTTCGCTTTCTCACTTACTCCGAGTTGCGTGATTACTTCTAGACTCATCTATGGTGCTGCAAATGGCATTGTTTCATTTTTTCACTAGCTCATATTCCATCTGTACAGGTAGCAGTTCTTCTTTGTCCACCCATCTGTCGGTGGACTTTTTGGTTACTTCCATATCTTGGCCATTGTAATACTGTGCAATGCAGATTTGCGTGCCTGTGTCCTTCCAATTCTGTCTTCTTAGGTTATAGGTCCAGGAATAGGTCTGCTGGATCATATGGTAGCTCAATGTTTACCTTTTAAAGGCACCTCTATTCTGATCTCTTTAGTGGCTCTTTCCAGGTTACGTCCCACTTAAAGTGGAGGGTATGTATTTCTTCCCAGCACCTTCAGCATTTATTCTTTGTAGTTTTTGCTGATGGTTATTCTGAGTGGTGTGAGCTGATACCTCTTTGTGGTTGAATTTGCATGTGTCTCATAATGCGTTGAAATTGAGCTGTAAGACATGTCCTTTTTATTTTTCCAGCTGTGATGAGAGCTTATTTCTTCAAAGTGTTTTCTTAAAGTATGTGTCACCGTTTGAAATATTTTGGCCATGATCTCCCTCAAGACATTTTGAGGGCAGGTTTCATTTACAGCCCTGCAGTACTTGTTCATATGAAGTGACCATTAGCTCAGGCTTTAAACCTGCTTTTGCAGGTAACGGCCAGAGAGCGGCAGCCTTTCTACGTTCCCCTTGCTGCTACTAGGGAAACAGACCTACCGGTCCGTGGTGTTCTTCGGTTATAAATTAGAGTGCAATGTGCCCGGATAAACCCACAAATGTTGATGTCTCCTTGCTTTTCTTTGTTTTTAAATTTAATTTATATTTATTATTAATTAGAGTAATATTCCATTGTGTACGTGGACCACTTCTTCTTGGTGCATTCCTCGGTTGATGGACATTTTCATTGCTTCCAAGTGTTGGCTATGGTAAATATTGCTGGCGTACAGGTTTGCCAGCCTGTGACTTTTTGATTCTCATTTTCTCAGGTGATAGGCCAAGCAGTGGTTGTGATTGATTGACTGGTAGCTCAATGTTTCCCTTTTCAAAGCACCTACATTGTGTTTTCATTAGTGGCTCTTTACATGCCCCCCCTTACCACCGAGGGTACGCATTTCTCCACACTCCCTTCACCGTTTATTTTTTGCAGCACTTTTCCTAATGGCCATTGTGACTGCTGCGAGCTGATAGGTTTTTGTAATATGGGTATGCATGTCATTAAAATTTTTAAAATTCATCATATTCCTACGCCTTTTTCTTTTCTCTTAAAAGAAAAAACCGTGAGTACAATATAGCTCTTGAAATTGTCTTCTTCGAAGGTTGCCCTCTTCTGAATTTTTTGGTCGATTTTTGACCCCAGAAATTTTCTGGAGGGCAGGCGCCATTTACAGAACTGCAAGTTGGTGAAAATTTAGTGACCTTTTGCAGTGGGTTCAAAGCTGCTGTTGTGGGAAACGTCCACAAGGAGGTAGCATTTCTCCATTCCCCAATCTGGGTACTAGGGCAGCAGAGCCTTTCTGGAAGTCATTGTCCTAGGTTGTAAATTAGAATGGAATTTGCCAGGAGAAATCCCCATAAGTTTATGTCTCATTACTTCTTCTTGGTTTTTAAAATTTTTTTAATCTGGGTAAAGTTTAGAAAATTGTTTGTCCTAGGTGTACACAATCTGGTTCATTTGTACATTATGTATGTCTATTAATGTACAGATCCTCTTCCCATGTAAAATATTACAGTGTTCCGTCGACCTCCCTTGCTATATGTTCGGTCTTTTTGATACATGTATATAATATGTATTTGTATATGTATAGTCACACTAATCTTCATTTCTCAATTTCCCCCCTCCTTTCCTTTTAGATGAGCATAGTTTGTTTTCTACGCCTGTGAGTGTCTTTCTCTTTGGAAATATGTTCATCTGTGTCAGTTATTAGATAATGCCGTACGTGATAATATGGGATATAGGTCTTTTGCTTTCCGACCTACTTCATGTTTTGTGATTATCTCCAGGCTCATCTATGGTGCCTCAAAGAGCAGTGCTTCAATGTTTTCCATGGCTAATATTCCATTGTGTACATGGACCACTTCTTCTTGGTGCATTCCTCTGTTGATGGACATTTTCGTTGCTTCCAAGCGTTGCCTATGGTAAATATTGCTGGAGTGCAGGATTGCCAGCCTGCGATTTTTGATTTTCATTCTCTCAGGTGATAGACCCAGCAGTGGGTATGATTGATTGACTGGTATGGTAGCTCAACGTTTACCTTTTCAAGGCACCTCAATTGTGCTGTCATTAGTGGCTCTTACCGCGTCCCCCTTAGAATCGAGGGTACGCATTTCTCCACAATCACGTCAGCATTTATTGTTTGCAGCATTTTTGTTGATGGCCATTCTGACTGGGGTGAGCTGATAGGTTTTTGTAATTTGGGTTTACATGTCTGTAAAAATTCCTACAATTCATCATTTTTCCACGCCTTTTGCTTTTCTGTTAAAAGAAAAAAGAAAAAGAGTGTGAGTATAATATACCTCTTCAAATTTTCTTTTTGGAAGGTTGCACTCTAGAATTTTTTGGTCGATTTTCGACCTCAGTATTTTTTGGAGGGCAGGTGTCATTTACAGAACTGCAATTGGTGAACATTTAGTGACCTTTTGCAGTGGGTTTAAAGCTGCTGTTGTGGGAAACGGCCACAAGGATGCAGCATTTCTCCATTCCCAAATCGGGGTACTAGGGCAGCAGAGCCGTTCTGGAAGTCATTTGCCTAGGTGGTCAATTTGAATGGAATGTGCCAGGAAAACCCCCCATAAGTTTATGTCTCATTACTCCTAGTTCGTTGTTTTAATTTTTTCAATTGGGGTAATGGTTAGAATGTTGCTTGTCCAAGGTGTACACACTCTGGTTCATCTACATATTCTATATACCTATTTATGTAGAGATCCTCTTCCCGTGTAAATTATTACACAGTGTTCCGTAAACCTTCCTTGCTATATGGTCGGTCTTTTTGATATATGTATATAATATGTATTTGTATACATATGGTAACGCTAATCTTCATTTATCCATTCCCCCACCTTTCCTTTTAGATAAGCATAGTTTTTTTTTTTTAATAAGTCTGTGATGGACTTTCTCTGTGGAAATATGTTCATTTGTGTCAGTTATTAGAGAACGCCTATAAGTGATATCATGGGATATAGGACTTTTGCTTTCCGACTTACCTCATGTTCTGTGATTATCTCCAAGATCATCTATGGTGCCTCAAAGAGCAGTGTTTCATTGTTTTCCATGGCTAGTATTCATTGTGTACATGGGCCGCTTCTTCCTTTTCCTTTCATCTGTTGATGGACATTTTGGTTGCTTCACTGTCTTGTCTATTGTGAATAAGGCTGCAGTGCAGCTTTTGCAGCCCGGGTCTTCTTCATTCTGGTCTTCTCAGGTGAGAGGCCCATTGGTGCGCCTGCTGGATTGAATGGTACCTCAATTTTTCCTTTTCAACGCAGCTCCTTTCTGTTCTCATTATTAGCGTTTAACCCTTTTACATCTCACCAGCAGCTAGAGGGTACACAGTTCTCTAAAACCTCTTCAGCATTGACTGTTTGTAGACTTTTTGCCAATGGTCAGTCGACGGGTGTGAGTTGAGAACTTTTCGTAGATTAGATTGCATGAGTCTAATACTTCCTGAGGTTGAGCTTTTATCCATTTCCCTTTCTTTAAAAAGAGAGTGAGTAAAACTTACCTCTTCATACTAGCTTCGTGAACATTTTGCCTGTTTTGAATTTTTTTTATCCATTCCCTACCTCAGCACAATTTTGAGGGCAGGTGTCCTTTACAGCCCTGCGTCCTTGTGAATGAATGGTAAGTGACCATTAGCTGTGGGTTAAAAGCTGCTCTTGCGGGAATCGGCCACAAGGCGGCAGCATGTCTCCTTTACCAAATCTGGTTACTAGGGCAACAGAGCCTTACTGGAAGTGGTGTTCTAGGTTGCAAATTAGAATGGAATGTGCGAGGCAAAAGCCCTTTAAGTTTATGTCTCATTACTTCTTGTTGGTATTTTTAACTTAATTTTTATTTTTTATCACAGCAAACTTGATTACAACGTTTTGTTTGTTCTAGGTGTGCAAGATGTGGTTCTTTCACACATATACATATATCTATTCTTCTTCGGATCCTTTTCCCATGTAGGTTATGACACAGTGTTGAGTAGTCTTCTCTTGGTATTGCGTAGGTCTTTGGTGATTATGTATTTCACGTGTGTTTGTGTCTCTCTGTTAACCTCAATATGGTAATGTATCCAATCCTCACACCTTTCCATTTGGTGAACCATAAGTTTTTTTAATGAATCTATGATAGTGTTTCTCTGTGGAAATACCTTTGTCTGTATCATTTTTTAGGTAACACCTATATGTGATATGATAGGCTATGTGTCTTTCGCTTTCTCACTTACTCCGAGTTGCGTGATTACTTCTAGACTCATCTATGGTGCTGCAAATGGCATTGTTTCATTTTTTCACTAGCTCATATTCCATCTGTACAGGTAGCAGTTCTTCTTTGTCCACCCATCTGTCGGTGGACTTTTTGGTTACTTCCATATCTTGGCCATTGTAATACTGTGCAATGCAGATTTGCGTGCCTGTGTCCTTCCAATTCTGTCTTCTTAGGTTATAGGTCCAGGAATAGGTCTGCTGGATCATATGGTAGCTCAATGTTTACCTTTTAAAGGCACCTCTATTCTGATCTCTTTAGTGGCTCTTTCCAGGTTACGTCCCACTTAAAGTGGAGGGTATGTATTTCTTCCCAGCACCTTCAGCATTTATTCTTTGTAGTTTTTGCTGATGGTTATTCTGAGTGGTGTGAGCTGATACCTCTTTGTGGTTGAATTTGCATGTGTCTCATAATGCGTTGAAATTGAGCTTTAAGACTTGTCCTTTTTATTTTTCCAGCTGTGATTGGAGCTTATTTCTTCAAAGTGTTTTCTTAAAGTATGTGTCACCGTTTGAAATATTTTGGCCATGATCTCCCTCAAGACATTTTGAGGGCAGGTTTCATTTACAGCCCTGCAGTACTTGTTCATATGAAGTGACCATTAGCTCAGGCTTTAAACCTGCTTTTGCAGGTAACGGCCAGAGAGCGGCAGCCTTTCTACGTTCCCCTTGCTGCTACTAGGGAAACAGACCTACCGGTCCGTGGTGTTCTTCGGTTATAAATTAGAGTGCAATGTGCCCGGATAAACCCACAAATGTTGATGTCTCCTTGCTTTTCTTTGTTTTTAAATTTAATTTATATTTATTATTAATTAGAGTAATATTCCATTGTGTACGTGGACCACTTCTTCTTGGTGCATTCCTCGGTTGATGGACATTTTCATTGCTTCCAAGTGTTGGCTATGGTAAATATTGCTGGCGTACAGGTTTGCCAGCCTGTGACTTTTTGATTCTCATTTTCTCAGGTGATAGGCCAAGCAGTGGTTGTGATTGATTGACTGGTAGCTCAATGTTTCCCTTTTCAAAGCACCTACATTGTGTTTTCATTAGTGGCTCTTTACATGCCCCCCCTTACCACCGAGGGTACGCATTTCTCCACACTCCCTTCACCGTTTATTTTTTGCAGCACTTTTCCTAATGGCCATTGTGACTGCTGCGAGCTGATAGGTTTTTGTAATATGGGTATGCATGTCATTAAAATTTTTAAAATTCATCATATTCCTACGCCTTTTTCTTTTCTCTTAAAAGAAAAAACCGTGAGTACAATATAGCTCTTGAAATTGTCTTCTTCGAAGGTTGCCCTCTTCTGAATTTTTTGGTCGATTTTTGACCCCAGAAATTTTCTGGAGGGCAGGCGCCATTTACAGAACTGCAAGTTGGTGAAAATTTAGTGACCTTTTGCAGTGGGTTCAAAGCTGCTGTTGTGGGAAACGTCCACAAGGAGGTAGCATTTCTCCATTCCCCAATCTGGGTACTAGGGCAGCAGAGCCTTTCTGGAAGTCATTGTCCTAGGTTGTAAATTAGAATGGAATTTGCCAGGAGAAATCCCCATAAGTTTATGTCTCATTACTTCTTCTTGGTTTTTAAATTTTTTTTAATCTGGGTAAAGTTTAGAAAATTGTTTGTCCTAGGTGTACACAATCTGGTTCATTTGTACATTATGTATGTCTATTAATGTACAGATCCTCTTCCCATGTAAAATATTACAGTGTTCCGTCGACCTCCCTTGCTATATGTTCGGTCTTTTTGATACATGTATATAATATGTATTTGTATATGTATAGTCACACTAATCTTCATTTCTCAATTTCCCCCCTCCTTTCCTTTTAGATGAGCATAGTTTGTTTTCTACGCCTGTGAGTGTCTTTCTCTTTGGAAATATGTTCATCTGTGTCAGTTATTAGATAATGCCGTACGTGATAATATGGGATATAGGTCTTTTGCTTTCCGACCTACTTCATGTTTTGTGATTATCTCCAGGCTCATCTATGGTGCCTCAAAGAGCAGTGCTTCAATGTTTTCCATGGCTAATATTCCATTGTGTACATGGACCACTTCTTCTTGGTGCATTCCTCTGTTGATGGACATTTTCGTTGCTTCCAAGCGTTGCCTATGGTAAATATTGCTGGAGTGCAGGATTGCCAGCCTGCGATTTTTGATTTTCATTCTCTCAGGTGATAGACCCAGCAGTGGGTATGATTGATTGACTGGTATGGTAGCTCAACGTTTACCTTTTCAAGGCACCTCAATTGTGCTGTCATTAGTGGCTCTTACCGCGTCCCCCTTAGAATCGAGGGTACGCATTTCTCCACAATCACGTCAGCATTTATTGTTTGCAGCATTTTTGTTGATGGCCATTCTGACTGGGGTGAGCTGATAGGTTTTTGTAATTTGGGTTTACATGTCTGTAAAAATTCCTACAATTCATCATTTTTCCACGCCTTTTGCTTTTCTGTTAAAAGAAAAAAGAAAAAGAGTGTGAGTATAATATACCTCTTCAAATTTTCTTTTTGGAAGGTTGCACTCTAGAATTTTTTGGTCGATTTTCGACCTCAGTATTTTTTGGAGGGCAGGTGTCATTTACAGAACTGCAATTGGTGAACATTTAGTGACCTTTTGCAGTGGGTTTAAAGCTGCTGTTGTGGGAAACGGCCACAAGGATGCAGCATTTCTCCATTCCCAAATCGGGGTACTAGGGCAGCAGAGCCGTTCTGGAAGTCATTTGCCTAGGTGGTCAATTTGAATGGAATGTGCCAGGAAAACCCCCCATAAGTTTATGTCTCATTACTCCTAGTTCGTTGTTTTAATTTTTTCAATTGGGGTAATGGTTAGAATGTTGCTTGTCCAAGGTGTACACACTCTGGTTCATCTACATATTCTATATACCTATTTATGTAGAGATCCTCTTCCCGTGTAAATTATTACACAGTGTTCCGTAAACCTTCCTTGCTATATGGTCGGTCTTTTTGATATATGTATATAATATGTATTTGTATACATATGGTAACGCTAATCTTCATTTATCCATTCCCCCACCTTTCCTTTTAGATAAGCATAGTTTTTTTTTTTAATAAGTCTGTGATGGACTTTCTCTGTGGAAATATGTTCATTTGTGTCAGTTATTAGAGAACGCCTATAAGTGATATCATGGGATATAGGACTTTTGCTTTCCGACTTACCTCATGTTCTGTGATTATCTCCAAGATCATCTATGGTGCCTCAAAGAGCAGTGTTTCATTGTTTTCCATGGCTAGTATTCATTGTGTACATGGGCCGCTTCTTCCTTTTCCTTTCATCTGTTGATGGACATTTTGGTTGCTTCACTGTCTTGTCTATTGTGAATAAGGCTGCAGTGCAGCTTTTGCAGCCCGGGTCTTCTTCATTCTGGTCTTCTCAGGTGAGAGGCCCATTGGTGCGCCTGCTGGATTGAATGGTACCTCAATTTTTCCTTTTCAACGCAGCTCCTTTCTGTTCTCATTATTAGCGTTTAACCCTTTTACATCTCACCAGCAGCTAGAGGGTACACAGTTCTCTAAAACCTCTTCAGCATTGACTGTTTGTAGACTTTTTGCCAATGGTCAGTCGACGGGTGTGAGTTGAGAACTTTTCGTAGATTAGATTGCATGAGTCTAATACTTCCTGAGGTTGAGCTTTTATCCATTTCCCTTTCTTTAAAAAGAGAGTGAGTAAAACTTACCTCTTCATACTAGCTTCGTGAACATTTTGCCTGTTTTGAATTTTTTTTATCCATTCCCTACCTCAGCACAATTTTGAGGGCAGGTGTCCTTTACAGCCCTGCGTCCTTGTGAATGAATGGTAAGTGACCATTAGCTGTGGGTTAAAAGCTGCTCTTGCGGGAATCGGCCACAAGGCGGCAGCATGTCTCCTTTACCAAATCTGGTTACTAGGGCAACAGAGCCTTACTGGAAGTGGTGTTCTAGGTTGCAAATTAGAATGGAATGTGCGAGGCAAAAGCCCTTTAAGTTTATGTCTCATTACTTCTTGTTGGTATTTTTAACTTAATTTTTATTTTTTATCACAGCAAACTTGATTACAATGTTTTGTTTGTTCTAGGTGTGCAAGATGTGGTTCTTTCACACATATACATATATCTATTCTTCTTCGGATCCTTTTCCCATGTAGGTTACGACACAATGTTGAGTAGTCTTCTCTTGGTATTGCGTAGGTCTTTGGTGATTATATATTTCACATATGTTTGTATCACTCTGTTAACCTCAATACGGTAATGTATCCAATCCTCACACCTTTCCATTTGGTGAACCATAAGTTTTTTTAATGAATCTATGATAGTGTTTCTCTGTGGAAATACCTTTGTATCATTTTTTAGGTAACACCTATAAGTGATATGATAGGATATGTGTCTTTCGCTTTCTCACTTACACCAAGTTGCGTGATTACTTCTAGACTCATCTATGGTGCGGCAAATGGCATTGTTTCATTTTTTCACTAGCTCATATTCCATCTGTACATGTAGCAGTTCTTCATTGTCCACCCATCTGTCGTTGGACTTTTTGGTTACTTCCATATCTTGGCGATTGTTATACTATGCAATGCAGATTTGCGTACCTGTGTCCTTCCAATTCTGTCTTCTTAGGTTATAGGTGCAGGAATAGGTCTGCTGGATCATATGGTAGCTCAATGTTTACCTTTTAAAGGCACCTCTATTCTGTTCTCTTTAGTGGCTCTTTCCAGGTTACGTCCCACTTAAAGCGGAGGGTATGCATTTCTTCCCAGCACCTTCAGCATTTATTCTTTGTAGTTTTTGCTGATGGTTATTCTGAGTGGTGTGAGCTGATACCTCTTTGTGGTTGAATTTGCATGTGTCTCATAATGCGTTGAAATTGAGCTGTAAGACATGTCCTTTTTATTTTTCCAGCTGTGATGAGAGCTTATTTCTTCAAAGTGTTTTCTTAAAGTATGTGTCACCATTTGAAATATTTTGGCCATGATCTCCCTCAAGACATTTTGAGGGCAGGTTTCATTTACAGCCCTGCAGTACTTGTTCATATGAAGTGACCATTAGCTCAGGCTTTAAACCTGCTTTTGCAGGTAACAGCCAGAGAGCGACAGCCTTTCTACGTTCCCCTTGCTGGTACTAGGGAAACAGACCTACCGGCCAGTGGTGTTTTTCGGTTATAAATTAGAGTGCAATGTGCCCGGATAAACCCACAAATGTTGATGTCTCCTTGCTTTTCTTTGTTTTTAAATTTAATTTATATTTATTATTAGAGTAATATTCCATTGTGTACGTGGACCACTTCTTCTTGGTGCATTCCTCGGTTGATGGACATTTTCATTTCTTCCAAGCGCTGCCTATGGTAAATATTGCTGGCATACAGGTTTCCCAGCCTGTGACTTTTTGATTCTCATTTTCTCAGGTGATAGGCCAAGCAGTGGTTGTGATTGATGGACTGGTAGTTCATTGTTTCCCTTTTCAAAGCACCTACATTGTGTTTTCATTAGTGGCTCTTTACATGCCCCCCCTTACAACCGAGGGTACGCATTTCTCCACACTCCCTTCACCGTTTATTTTTTGCAGCATTTTTCCTAATGGCCATTCTGACTGCTGTGAGCTGATAGGGTTTTGTAATATGGGTATGCATGTCATGAAAATTTTTAAAATTCATCATATTCCTATGCCTTTTTCTTTTCTCTTAAAAGAAAAAACCGTGAGTACAATATAGCTCTTGAAATTGTCTTCTTCGAAGGTTGCCCTCTTCTGAATTTTTTGGTCGATTTTTGACCCCAGAAATTTTCTGGAGGGCAGGCGCAATTTACAGAACTGCAAGTTGGTGAAAATTTAGTGACCTTCTGCAGTGAGTTCAAAGCTGCTGTTGTGGGAAACGTCCACAAGGAGGTAGCATTTCTCCATTCCCCAGTCCTGGTTCTAGGGCAGCAGAGCCTTTCTGGAAGTCATTGTCCTAGGTTGTAAATTAGAATGCAATTTGCCAGGAGAAATCCCCATAAGTTTATGTCTCATTACTTCTTCTTGGTTTTTAAAATTTTTTTAATCTGGGTAAAGTTTAGAATACTGTTTGTCCTAGGTGTACACAATCTGGTTCATTTGTACATTATGTATGTCTATTAATGTACAGATCCTCTTCCCATGTAAAATATTACACTGTTCCGTCGACCTCCCTTGTTATATGTTCGGTCTTTTTGATACATGTATATAATATGTATTTGAATATGTATAGTAACACTAATCTTCATTTCTCAATTTCCCCCCTCCTTTCCTTTTAGATGAGCATAGTTTGTGTTCTACGCCTGTGAGTGTCTTTCTCTTTGGAAATATGTTCATCTGTGTCAGTTATTAGATAATGCCATAAGTGATAATATAAGATATAGGTCTTTTGCTTTCCGACCTACTTCATGTTTTGTGATTATCTCCAGGCTCATCTATGGTGCCTCAAAGAGCAGTGCTTCAATGTTTTCCATGGCTAATATTCCATTGTGTACATGGACCACTTCTTCTTGGTGCATTCCTCTGTTGATGGACATTTTCGTTGCTTCCAAGTGTTGCCTATGGTAAATATTGCTGGAGTGCAGGATTGCCAGCCTGCGATTTTTGATTTTCATTTTCTCAGGTGATAGACCCAGCAGTGGGTATGATTGATTGATTGGTATGGTAGCTCAACGTTTACCTTTTCAAGGCACCTCAATTGTGCTTTCATCAGTGGCTCTTACCACGTCCCCCTTAGAATCGAGGGTACGCATTTCTCCACAATCACGTCAGCGTTTATCGTTTGCCGCATTTTTGTTGATGGCCATTCTGACTGGTGTGAGCTGATAGGTTTTTGTAATTTGGGTTTACATGTCTGTAAAAATTCCTACAATTCATCCTTTTTCCACGCCTTTTCCTTTTCTGTTAAAAGAAAAAAGAAAAAAGGTGTGAGTACAATATACCTCTTCAAATTTTCTTTTTGGAAGGTTGCACTCTAGAGTTTTTTGGTCGATTTTCGACCTCAGTATCTTTTGGAGGGCAGGTGTCATTTACAGACCTGCAATTGGTGAATATTTAGTGACCTTTTGCAGTGGGTTTAAAGCTGCTGTTGTGGGAAACGGCCACAAGGATGCAGCATTTCTCCATTCCCAAATCTGGGTACTAGGGCAGCAGAGCTGTTCTGGAAGTCGTTTGCCTAGGTTGTAAATTTGAATGGAATGTGCCAGGAGAACCCCCCATAAGTTTATGTCTCATTACTCCTAGTTGGTTGTTTTAATTTTTTCAATTGGGGTAATGGTTAGACTGTTGCTTGTCCAAGGTGTACATACTCTGGTTCATCTACATATTCTATATACCTATTTATGTAGAGATCCTCTTCCCGTGTAAATTATTACACAGTGTTCTGTAAACCTTCCTTGCTATATGGTCGGCCTTTTTGATATATGTATATAATATGTATTTGTATACATATGGTAACGCTAATCTTCATGTATCCATTCCCCCCACCTTTCCTTGTAGATAAGCATAGTTTTTTTTAATAAGTCTGTGATTGACTTTCTCAGTGGAAATATGTTCATTTGTGTCAGTTATTAGAGAACGCGTATAAGTGATATCATAGGATATAGGACTTTTGCTTTCCGACTTACCTCATGTTCTGTGATTATCTCCAAGATCATCTATGGTGTCTCAAAGAGCAGTGTTTCATTGTCTTCCATGCCTAGTATTCATTGTGTACATGGACCGCTTCTTCTTTTTCCTTTCATCTGTTGATGGACATTTTGGTTGCTTCACTGTCTTGTCTATTGTGAATAAGGCTGCAGTGCAGCTTTTGCAGCCCGGGTCTTCTTCATTCTGGTCTTCTCAGGTGAGAGGCCCATTGGTGCGCCTGCTGGATCGAATGGTACCTCAATTTTTCCTTTTCAACGCAGCTCCTTTCTGTTCTCATTATTAGCGTTTAACCCTTTTACATCTCACCAGCAGCTAGAGGGTACACAGTTCTCTAAAACCTCTTCAGCATTGATTGTTTGTCGACTTTTTGCCAATGGTCATTCAACGGGTGTGAGTTGAAAACCTTTTGTAGATTAGATTGCATGAGTCTAATACTTCCTGAGGTTGAGCTTTTATCCATTTTCCTTTCTTTAAAAAGAGAGTGAGTAAAACTTACCTCTTCATACTAGCTTCGTGAACATTTTGCCTGTTTTGAATTTTATTTATCCATTCCCTACCTCAGCACAATTTTGAGGGCAGGTGTCCTTTACAGCCCTGAGTCCTTGTGAATGGTAAGTGACCATTAGCTGTGGGTTAAAAGCTGCTGTTGCGGGAATCGGCCACAAGGCGGCAGCATTTCTCCTTTACCAAATCTGGTTACTAGGGCAACAGAGCCTTACTGGAAGTGGTGTTCTAGGTTGTAAATTAGAATGGAATGTGCGAGGAAAAAGCCCTTTAAGTTTATGTCTCATTACTTATTGTTGGTATTTTTAACTTAATTTTTATTTTGTATCACAGCAAACTTGATTACAATGTTTTGTTTGTTCTAGGTGTGCAAGATGTGGTTCTTTCACACATATACATATATCTATTTTTCTTCGGATCCTTTTCCCATGTAGGTTACGACACAATGTTGAGTAGTCTTCTCTTGGTATAGCGTAGGTCTTTGGTGATTATATATTTCACATGTGTTTGTATCTCTCTGTTAACCTCAATACGGTAATGTATCCAATCCTCACACCTTTCCATTTGGTGAACCATAAGTTTTTTAAATGAATCTATGATAGTGTTTCTCTGTGGAAATACCTTTGTTTGTATCATTTTTTAGGTAACACCTATATGTGATATGATAGGATATGTGTCTTTCGCTTTCTCACTTACTCCAAGTTGCGTGATTACTTCTAGACTCATCTATGGTGCTGCAAATGGCATTGTTTCATTTTTTCACTAGCTCATATTCCATCTGTACATGGAGCAGTTCTTCTTTGTCCACCCATCTGTCGTTGGACTTTTTGGTTACTTCCATATCTTGGCTATTGTTATACTATGCAATGCAGATTTGCGTACCTGTGTCCTTCCAATTCTGTCTTCTTAGGTTATAGGTCCAGGAATAGGTCTGCTGGATCATATGGTAGCTCAATGTTTACCTTTTAAAGGCACCTCTATTCTGTTCTCTTTAGTGGCTCTTTCCAGGTTACGTCCCACTTAAAGTGGAGGGTATGCATTTCTTCCCAGCACCTTCAGCATTTATTCTTTGTAGTTTTTGCTGATGGTTATTCTGAGTGGTGTGAGCTGATACCTCTTTCTGGTTGAATTTGCATGTGTCTCATAATGCGTTGAAATTGAGCTGTAAGACATGTCCTTTTTATTTTTCCAGCTGTGATGAGAGCTTATTTCTTCAAAGTGTTTTCTTAAAGTATGTGTCACCATTTGAAATATTTTGGCCATTATCTCCCTCAAGACATTTTGAGGGCAGGTTTCATTTACAGCCCTGCAGTACTTGTTCATATGAAGTGACCATTAGCTCAGGATTTAAACCTGCTTTTGCAGGTAACGGCCAGAGAGCGGCAATCTTTCTACGTTCCCCTTGCTGGTACTAGGGAAACAGACCTACCGGCCAGTGGTGTTCTTCGGTTATAAATTAGAGTGCAATGTGCCCGGATAAACCCACAAATGTTGATGTCTCCTTGCTTTTCTTTGTTTTTAAATTTAATTTATATTTATTATTAGAGTAATATTCCATTGTGTACGTGGACCACTTCTTCTTGGTGCATTCCTTGGTTGATGGACATTTTCATTGCTTCCAAGTGCTGACTATGGTAAATATTGCTGGCATACTGGTTTGCCAGCCTGTGACTTTTTGATTCTCATTTTCTCAGGTGATAGGCCAAGCAGTGGTTGTGATTGATGGACTGGTAGCTCAATGTTTCCCTTTTCAAAGCACCTACGTTGTGTTTTCATTAGTGGCTCTTTACATGCCCCCCCTTACAGCCGAGGGTACGCATTTCTCCACACTCCCTTCACCGTTTATTTTTTGCAGCATTTTTCCTAATGGCCATTCTGACTGCTGTGTGCTGATAGGGTTTTGTAATATGGGTATGCATGTCATGAAAATTTTTAAAATTCATCATATTCCTACACCTTTTTCTTTTCTCTTAAAAGAAAAAAACCGTGAGTACAATATAGCTCTTGAAATTGTCTTCTTCGAAGGTTGCCCTCTTCTGAATTTTTTGGTCGATTTTTGACCCCAGAAATTTTCTGGAGGCCAGGCGCAATTTACAGAACTGCAAGTTGGTGAAAATTTAGTGACCTTTTGCAGTGGGTTCAAAGCTGCTGTTGTGGGAAACGTCCACAAGGAGGTAGCATTTCTCCATTCCCCAGTCCTGGTTCTAGGGCAGCAGAGCCTTTCTGGAAGTCATTGTCCTAGGTTGGAAATTAGAATGGAATTTGCCAGGAGAAATCCCCATAAGTTTATGTCTCATTACTTCTTCTTGGTTTTTAAAATTTTTTTAATCTGGGTAAAGTTTAGAATACTGTTTGTCCTAGGTGTACACAATCTGGTTCATTTGGACATTATGTATGTCTATTAATGTACAGATCCTCTTCCCATATAAAATATTACAGTGTTCCGTCGACCTCCCTTGTTATATGTTCGGTCTTTTTGATACATGTATATAATATGTATTTGAATATGTATAGTAACACTAATCTTCATTTCTCAATTTCCCCCCTCCTTTCCTTTTAGATGAGCATAGTTTGTGTTCTACGCCTGTGAGTGTCTTTCTCTTTGGAAATATGTTCATCTGTGTCAGTTATTAGATAATGCCATAAGTGATAATATAAGATATAGGTCTTTTGCTTTCCGACCTACTTCATGTTTTGTGATTATCTCCAGGCTCATCTATGGTGCCTCAAAGAGCAGTGCTTCAATGTTTTCCATGGCTAATATTCCATTGTGTACATGGACCACTTCTTCTTGGTGCATTCCTCTGTTGATGGACATTTTCGTTGCTTCCAAGTGTTGCCTATGGTAAATATTGCTGGAGTGCAGGATTGCCAGCCTGCGATTTTTGATTTTCATTTTCTCAGGTGATAGACCCAGCAGTGGGTATGATTGATTGACTGGTATGGTAGCTCAACGTTTACCTTTTCAAGGCACCTCAATTGTGCTTTCATTAGTGGCTCTTACCACGTCCCCCTTAGAATCGAGGGTACGCATTTCTCCACAATCACGTCAGCGTTTATCGTTTGCCGCATTTTTGTTGATGGCCATTCTGACTGGTGTGAGCTGATAGGTTTTTGTAATTTGGGTTTACATGTCTGTAACAATTCCTACAATTCATCCTTTTTCCACGCCTTTTCCTTTTCTGTTAAAAGAAAAAAGAAAAAAGGTGTGAGTACAATATACCTCTTCAAATTTTCTTTTTGGAAGGTTGCACTCTAGAGTTTTTTGGTCGATTTTCGACCTCAGTATCTTTTGGAGGGCAGGTGTCATTTACAGACCTGCAATTGGTGAATATTTAGTGACCTTTTGCAGTGGGTTTAAAGCTGCTGTTGTGGGAAACGGCCACAAGGATGCAGCATTTCTCCATTCCCAAATCTGGGTACTAGGGCAGCAGAGCCGTTCTGGAAGTCGTTTGCCTAGGTTGTAAATTTGAATGGAATGTGCCAGGAGAACCCCCCATAAGTTTATGTCTCATTACTCCTAGTTGGTTGTTTTAATTTTTTCAATTGGGGTAATGGTTAGAATGTTGCTTGTCCAAGGTGTACATACTCTGGTTCATCTACATATTCTATATACCTATTTATGTAGAGATCCTCTTCCCGTGTAAATTATTACACAGTGTTCTGTAAACCTTCCTTGCTATATGGTCGGTCTTTTTGATATATGTATATAATATGTATTTGTATACATATGGTAACGCTAATCTTCATGTATCCATTCCCCCCACCTTTCCTTGTAGATAAGCATAGTTTTTTTTAATAAGTCTGTGATTGACTTTCTCAGTGGAAATATGTTCATTTGTGTCAGTTATTAGAGAACGCGTATAAGTGATATCATAGGATATAGGACTTTTGCTTTCCGACTTACCTCATGTTCTGTGATTATCTCCAAGATCATCTATGGTGTCTCAAAGAGCAGTGTTTCATTGTTTTCCATGGCTAGTATTCATTGTGTACATGGGCCGCTTCTTCTTTTTCCTTTCATCTGTTGATGGACATTTTGGTTGCTTCACTGTCTTGTCTATTGTGAATAAGGCTGCAGTGCAGCTTTTGCAGCCCGGGTCTTCTTCATTCTGGTCTTCTCAGGTGAGAGGCCCATTGGTGCGCCTGCTGGATTGAATGGTACCTCAATTTTTCCTTTTCAACGCAGCTCCTTTCTGTTCTCATTATTAGCGTTTAACCCTTTTACATCTCACCAGCAGCTAGAGGGTACACAGTTCTCTAAAACCTCTTCAGCATTGATTGTTTGTAGACTTTTTGGAAATGGTCAGTCGACGGGTGTGAGTTGAAAACTTTTTGTAGATTAGATTGCATGAGTCTAATACTTCCTGAGGTTGAGCTTTTATCCATTTTCCTTTCTTTAAAAAGAGAGTGAGTAAAACTTACCTCTTCATACTAGCTTCGTGAACATTTTGCCTGTTTTGAATTTTATTTATCCATTCCCTACCTCAGCACAATTTTGAGGGCAGGCGTCCTTTACAGCCCTGAGTCCTTGTGAATGGTAAGTGACCATTAGCTGTGGGTTAAAAGCTGCTGTTGCTGGAATCGGCCACAAGGCGGCAGCATTTCTCCTTTACCAAATCTGGTTACTAGTGCAACAGAGCCTTACTGGAAGTGGTGTTCTAGGTTGTAAATTAGAATGGAATGTGAGAGGAAAAAGCCCTTTAAGTTTATGTCTTATTACTTCTTGTTGGTATTTTTAACTTAATTTTTATTTTTTATCACAGCAAACTTGATTACAATGTTTTGTTTGTTCTAGGTGTGCAAGATGTGGTTCTTTCACACATATACATATATCTATTTTTCTTCGGATCCTTTTCCCATGTAGGTTACGACACAATGTTGAGTAGTCTTCTCTTGGTATTGCGTAGGTCTTTGGTGATTATATATTTCACATGTGTTTGTATCTCTCTCTTAACCTCAATACGGTAATGTATCCAATCCTCACACCTTTCCATTTGGTGAACCATAAGTTTTTTAAATGAATCTATGATAGTGTTTCTCTGTGGAAATACCTTTGTTTGTATCATTTTTTCGGTAACACCTATATGTGATAGGATAGGATATGTGTCTTTCGCTTTCTCACTTACTCCAAGCTGCGTGATTACTTCTAGACTCATCTATGGTGCTGCAAATGGCATTGTTTCATTTTTTCACTAGCTCATATTCCATCTGTACATGGAGCAGTTCTTCTTTGTCCACCCATCTGTCGTTGGACTTTTTGGTTACTTCCATATCTTGGCTATTGTTATACTATGCAATGCAGATTTGCGTACCTGTGTCCTTCCAATTCTGTCTTCTTAGGTTATAGGTCCAGGAATAGGTCTGCTGGATCATATGGTAGCTCAATGTTTACCTTTTAAAGGCACCTCTATTCCGTTCTCTTTAGTGGCTCTTTCCAGGTTACGTCCCACTTAAAGCGGAGGGTATGCATTTCTTCCCAGCACCTTCAGCATTTATTCTTTGTAGTTTTTGCTGATGGTTATTCTGAGTGGTGTGAGCTGATACCTCTTTGTGGTTGAATTTGCATGTGTCTCATAATGCGTTGAAATTGAGCTGTAAGACATGTCCTTTTTATTTTTCCAGCTGTGATGAGAGCTTATTTCTTCAAAGTGTTTTCTTAAAGTATGTGTCACCATTTGAAATATTTTGGCCATGATCTCCCTCAAGACATTTTGAGGGCAGGTTTCATTTACAGCCCTGCAGTACTTGTTCATATGAAGTGACCATTAGCTCAGGCTTTAAACCTGCTTTTGCAGGTAACGGCCAGAGAGCGGCAATCTTTCTACGTTCCCCTTGCTGGTACTAGGGAAACAGACCTACCGGCCAGTGGTGTTCTTCGGTTATAAATTAGAGTGCAATGTGCCCGGATAAACCCACAAATGTTGATGTCTCCTTGCTTTTCTTTGTTTTTAAATTTAATTTATATTTATTATTAGAGTAATATTCCATTGTGTACGTGGACCACTTCTTCTTGGTGCATTCCTCGTTTGATGGACATTTTCATTGCTTCCAAGTGCTGGCTATGGTAAATATTGCTGGCATACTGGTTTGCCAGCCTGTGACTTTTTGATTCTCATTTTCTCAGGTGATAGGCCAAGCAGTGGTTGTGATTGATGGACTGGTAGCTCAATGTTTCCCTTTTCAAAGCACCTACGTTGTGTTTTCGTTAGTGGCTCTTTACATGCCCCCCCTTACAGCCGAGGGTACGCATTTCTCCACACTCCCTTCACCGTTTATTTTTTGCAGCATTTTTCCTAATGGCCATTCTGACTGCTGTGTGCTGATAGGGTTTTGTAATATGGGTATGCATGTCATGAAAATTTTTAAAATTCATCATATTCCTACGCCTTTTTCTTTTCTCTTAAAAGAAAAAAACCGTGAGTACAATATAGCTCTTGAAATTGTCTTCTTCGAAGGTTGCCCTCTTCTGAATTTTTTGGTCGATTTTTGACCCCAGAAATTTTCTGGAGGCCAGGCGCAATTTACAGAACTGCAAGTTGGTGAAAATTTAGTGACCTTTTGCAGTGGGTTCAAAGCTGCTGTTGTGGGAAACGTCCACAAGGAGGTAGCATTTCTCCATTCCCCAGTCCTGGTTCTAGGGCAGCAGAGCCTTTCTGGAAGTCATTGTCCTAGGTTGTAAATTAGAATGGAATTTGCCAGGAGAAATCCCCATAAGTTTATGTCTCATTACTTCTTCTTGGTTTTTAAAATTTTTTTAATCTGGGTAAAGTTTAGAATACTGTTTGTCCTAGGTGTACACAATCTGGTTCATTTGGACATTATGTATGTCTATTAATGTACAGATCCTCTTCCCATGTAAAATATTACACTGTTCCGTCGACCTCCCTTGTTATATGTTCGGTCTTTTTGATACATGTATATAATATGTATTTGAATATGTATAGTAACACTAATCTTCATTTCTCAATTTCCCCCCTCCTTTCCTTTTAGATGAGCATAGTTTGTGTTCTACGCCTGTGAGTGTCTTTCTCTTTAGAAATATGTTCATCTGTGTCAGTTATTAGATAATGCCATAAGTGATAATATAAGATATAGGTCTTTTGCTTTCCGACCTACTTCATGTTTTGTGATTATCTCCAGGCTCATCTATGGTGCCTCAAAGAGCAGTGCTTCAATGTTTTCCATGGCTAATATTCCATTGTGTACATGGACCACTTCTTCTTGGTGCATTCCTCTGTTGATGGACATTTTCGTTGCTTCCAAGTGTTGCCTATGGTAAATATTGCTGGAGTGCAGGATTGCCAGCCTGCGATTTTTGATTTTCATTTTCTCAGGTGATAGACCCAGCAGTGGGTATGATTGATTGATTGGTATGGTAGCTCAACGTTTACCTTTTCAAGGCACCTCAATTGTGCTTTCATTAGTGGCTCTTACCACGTCCCCCTTAGAATCGAGGGTACGCATTTCTCCACAATCACGTCAGCGTTTATCGTTTGCCGCATTTTTGTTGATGGCCATTCTGACTGGTGTGAGCTGATAGGTTTTTGTAATTTGGGTTTACATGTCTGTAACAATTCCTACAATTCATCCTTTTTCCACGCCTTTTCCTTTTCTGTTAAAAGAAAAAAGAAAAAAGGTGTGAGTACAATATACCTCTTCAAATTTTCTTTTTGGAAGGTTGCACTCTAGAGTTTTTTGGTCGATTTTCGACCTCAGTATCTTTTGGAGGGCAGGTGTCATTTACAGACCTGCAATTGGTGAATATTTAGTGACCTTTTGCAGTGGGTTTAAAGCTGCTGTTGTGGGAAACGGCCACAAGGATGCAGCATTTCTCCATTCCCAAATCTGGGTACTAGGGCAGCAGAGCCGTTCTGGAAGTCGTTTGCCTAGGTTGTAAATTTGAATGGAATGTGCCAGGAGAACCCCCCATAAGTTTATGTCTCATTACTCCTAGTTGGTTGTTTTAATTTTTTCAATTGGGGTAATGGTTAGAATGTTGCTTGTCCAAGGTGTACATACTCTGGTTCATCTACATATTCTATATACCTATTTATGTAGAGATCCTCTTCCCGTGTAAATTATTACACAGTGTTCCGTAAACCTTCCTTGCTATATGGTCGGTCTTTTTGATATATGTATATAATATGTATTTGTATACATATGGTAACGCTAATCTTCATTTATCCATTCCCCCCACCTTTCCTTGTAGATAAGCATAGTTTTTTTTAATAAGTCTGTGATTGACTTTCTCTGTGGAAATATGTTCATTTGTGTCAGTTATTAGAGAACGCGTATAAGTGATATCATAGGATATAGGACTTTTGCTTTCCGACTTACCTCATGTTCTGTGATTATCTCCAAGATCATCTATGGTGTCTCAAAGAGCAGTGTTTCATTGTTTTCCATGGCTAGTATTCATTGTGTACATGGGCCGCTTCTTCTTTTTCCTTTCATCTGTTGATGGACATTTTGGTTGCTTCACTGTCTTGTCTATTGTGAATAAGGCTGCAGTGCAGCTTTTGCAGCCCGGGTCTTCTTCATTCTGGTCTTCTCAGGTGAGAGGCCCATTGGTGCGCCTGCTGGATTGAATGGTACCTCAATTTTTCCTTTTCAACGCAGCTCCTTTCTGTTCTCATTATTAGCGTTTAACCCTTTTACATCTCACCAGCAGCTAGAGGGTACACAGTTCTCTAAAACCTCTTCAGCATTGATTGTTTGTAGACTTTTTGCCAACGGTCAGTCGACGGGTGTGAGTTGAAAACTTTTTGTAGATTAGATTGCATGAGTCTAATACTTCCTGAGGTTGAGCTTTTATCCATTTTCCTTTCTTTAAAAAGAGAGTGAGTAAAACTTACCTCTTCATACGAGCTTCGTGAACATTTTGCCTGTTTTGAATTTTTTTTATCCATTCCCTACTTCAGCACAATTTGAGGGCAGGTGTCCTTTACAGCCCTGAGTCCTTGTGAATGGTAAGTGACCATTAGCTGTGGGTTAAAAGCTGCTGTTGCGGGAATCGGCCACAAGGCGGCAGCATTTCTCCTTTACCAAATCTGGTTACTAGGGCAACAGAGCCTTAGTGGAAGTGGTGTTCTAGGTTGTAAATTAGAATGGAATGTGCGAGGAAAAAGCCCTTTAAGTTTATGTCTCATTACTTCTTGTTGGTATTTTTAACTTAATTTTTATTTTTTATCACAGCAAACTTGATTACAATGTTTTGTTTGTTCTAGGTGTGCAAGATATGGTTCTTTCACACATATACATATATCTATTTTTCTTCGGATCCTTTTCCCATGTCTGTTACGACACAATGTTGAGTAGTCTTCTCTTGGTATAGCGTAGGTCTTTGGTGATTATATATTTCACATGTGTTTGTATCTCTCTGTTAACCTCAATACGGTAATGTATCCAATCCTCACACCTTTCCATTTGGTGAACCATAAGTTTTTTAAATGAATCTATGATAGTGTTTCTCTGTGGAAATACCTTTGTTTGTATCATTTTTTCGGTAACACCTATATGTGATAGGATAGGATATGTGTCTTTCGCTTTCTCACTTACTCCAAGCTGCGTGATTACTTCTAGACTCATCTATGGTGCTGCAAATGGCATTGTTTCATTTTTTCACTAGCTCATATTCCATCTGTACATGGAGCAGTTCTTCTTTGTCCACCCATCTGTCGTTGGACTTTTTGGTTACTTCCATATCTTGGCTATTGTTATACTATGCAATGCAGATTTGCGTACCTGTGTCCTTCCAATTCTGTCTTCTTAGGTTATAGGTCCAGGAATAGGTCTGCTGGATCATATGGTAGCTCAATGTTTACCTTTTAAAGGCACCTCTATTCCGTTCTCTTTAGTGGCTCTTTCCAGGTTACGTCCCACTTAAAGCGGAGGGTATGCATTTCTTCCCAGCACCTTCAGCATTTATTCTTTGTAGTTTTTGCTGATGGTTATTCTGAGTGGTGTGAGCTGATACCTCTTTGTGGTTGAATTTGCATGTGTCTCATAATGCGTTGAAATTGAGCTGTAAGACATGTCCTTTTTATTTTTCCAGCTGTGATGAGAGCTTATTTCTTCAAAGTGTTTTCTTAAAGTATGTGTCACCATTTGAAATATTTTGGCCATGATCTCCCTCAAGACATTTTGAGGGCAGGTTTCATTTACAGCCCTGCAGTACTTGTTCATATGAAGTGACCATTAGCTCAGGATTTAAACCTGCTTTTGCAGGTAACGGCCAGAGAGCGGCAATCTTTCTACGTTCCCCTTGCTGGTACTAGGGAAACAGACCTACCGGCCAGTGGTGTTCTTCGGTTATAAATTAGAGTGCAATGTGCCCGGATAAACCCACAAATGTTGATGTCTCCTTGCTTTTCTTTGTTTTTAAATTTAATTTATATTTATTATTAGAGTAATATTCCATTGTGTACGTGGACCACTTCTTCTTGGTGCATTCCTCGGTTGATGGACATTTTCATTGCTTCCAAGTGCTGGCTATGGTAAATATTGCTGGCATACTGGTTTGCCAGCCTGTGACTTTTTGATTCTCATTTTCTCAGGTGATAGGCCAAGCAGTGGTTGTGATTGATGGACTGGTAGCTCAATGTTTCCCTTTTCAAAGCACCTACGTTGTGTTTTCGTTAGTGGCTCTTTACATGCCCCCCCTTACAGCCGAGGGTACGCATTTCTCCACACTCCCTTCACCGTTTATTTTTTGCAGCATTTTTCCTAATGGCCATTCTGACTGCTGTGTGCTGATAGGGTTTTGTAATATGGGTATGCATGTCATGAAAATTTTTAAAATTCATCATATTCCTACGCCTTTTTCTTTTCTCTTAAAAGAAAAAAACCGTGAGTACAATATAGCTCTTGAAATTGTCTTCTTCGAAGGTTGCCCTCTTCTGAATTTTTTGGTCGATTTTTGACCCCAGAAATTTTCTGGAGGCCAGGCGCAATTTACAGAACTGCAAGTTGGTGAAAATTTAGTGACCTTTTGCAGTGGGTTCAAAGCTGCTGTTGTGGGAAACGTCCACAAGGAGGTAGCATTTCTCCATTCCCCAGTCCTGGTTCTAGGGCAGCAGAGCCTTTCTGGAAGTCATTGTCCTAGGTTGTAAATTAGAATGGAATTTGCCAGGAGAAATCCCCATAAGTTTATGTCTCATTACTTCTTCTTGGTTTTTAAAATTTTTTTAATCTGGGTAAAGTTTAGAATACTGTTTGTCCTAGGTGTACACAATCTGGTTCATTTGGACATTATGTATGTCTATTAATGTACAGATCCTCTTCCCATGTAAAATATTACACTGTTCCGTCGACCTCCCTTGTTATATGTTCGGTCTTTTTGATACATGTATATAATATGTATTTGAATATGTATAGTAACACTAATCTTCATTTCTCAATTTCCCCCCTCCTTTCCTTTTAGATGAGCATAGTTTGTGTTCTACGCCTGTGAGTGTCTTTCTCTTTAGAAATATGTTCATCTGTGTCAGTTATTAGATAATGCCATAAGTGATAATATAAGATATAGGTCTTTTGCTTTCCGACCTACTTCATGTTTTGTGATTATCTCCAGGCTCATCTATGGTGCCTCAAAGAGCAGTGCTTCAATGTTTTCCATGGCTAATATTCCATTGTGTACATGGACCACTTCTTCTTGGTGCATTCCTCTGTTGATGGACATTTTCGTTGCTTCCAAGTGTTGCCTATGGTAAATATTGCTGGAGTGCAGGATTGCCAGCCTGCGATTTTTGATTTTCATTTTCTCAGGTGATAGACCCAGCAGTGGGTATGATTGATTGATTGGTATGGTAGCTCAACGTTTACCTTTTCAAGGCACCTCAATTGTGCTTTCATTAGTGGCTCTTACCACGTCCCCCTTAGAATCGAGGGTACGCATTTCTCCACAATCACGTCAGCGTTTATCGTTTGCCGCATTTTTGTTGATGGCCATTCTGACTGGTGTGAGCTGATAGGTTTTTGTAATTTGGGTTTACATGTCTGTAAAAATTCCTACAATTCATCCTTTTTCCACGCCTTTTCCTTTTCTGTTAAAAGAAAAAAGAAAAAAGGTGTGAGTACAATATACCTCTTCAAATTTTCTTTTTGGAAGGTTGCACTCTAGAGTTTTTTGGTCGATTTTCGACCTCAGTATCTTTTGGAGGGCAGGTGTCATTTACAGACCTGCAATTGGTGAATATTTAGTGACCTTTTGCAGTGGGTTTAAAGCTGCTGTTGTGGGAAACGGCCACAAGGATGCAGCATTTCTCCATTCCCAAATCTGGGTACTAGGGCAGCAGAGCCGTTCTGGAAGTCGTTTGCCTAGGTTGTAAATTTGAATGGAATGTGCCAGGAGAACCCCCCATAAGTTTATGTCTCATTACTCCTAGTTGGTTGTTTTAATTTTTTCAATTGGGGTAATGGTTAGAATGTTGCTTGTCCAAGGTGTACATACTCTGGTTCATCTACATATTCTATATACCTATTTATGTAGAGATCCTCTTCCCGTGTAAATTATTACACAGTGTTCCGTAAACCTTCCTTGCTATATGGTCGGTCTTTTTGATATATGTATATAATATGTATTTGTATACATATGGTAACGCTAATCTTCATTTATCCATTCCCCCCACCTTTCCTTGTAGATAAGCATAGTTTTTTTTAATAAGTCTGTGATTGACTTTCTCTGTGGAAATATGTTCATTTGTGTCAGTTATTAGAGAACGCGTATAAGTGATATCATAGGATATAGGACTTTTGCTTTCCGACTTACCTCATGTTCTGTGATTATCTCCAAGATCATCTATGGTGTCTCAAAGAGCAGTGTTTCATTGTTTTCCATGGCTAGTATTCATTGTGTACATGGGCCGCTTCTTCTTTTTCCTTTCATCTGTTGATGGACATTTTGGTTGCTTCACTGTCTTGTCTATTGTGAATAAGGCTGCAGTGCAGCTTTTGCAGCCCGGGTCTTCTTCATTCTGGTCTTCTCAGGTGAGAGGCCCATTGGTGCGCCTGCTGGATTGAATGGTACCTCAATTTTTCCTTTTCAACGCAGCTCCTTTCTGTTCTCATTATTAGCGTTTAACCCTTTTACATCTCACCAGCAGCTAGAGGGTACACAGTTCTCTAAAACCTCTTCAGCATTGATTGTTTGTAGACTTTTTGCCAACGGTCAGTCGACGGGTGTGAGTTGAAAACTTTTTGTAGATTAGATTGCATGAGTCTAATACTTCCTGAGGTTGAGCTTTTATCCATTTTCCTTTCTTTAAAAAGAGAGTGAGTAAAACTTACCTCTTCATACGAGCTTCGTGAACATTTTGCCTGTTTTGAATTTTTTTTATCCATTCCCTACTTCAGCACAATTTGAGGGCAGGTGTCCTTTACAGCCCTGAGTCCTTGTGAATGGTAAGTGACCATTAGCTGTGGGTTAAAAGCTGCTGTTGCGGGAATCGGCCACAAGGCGGCAGCATTTCTCCTTTACCAAATCTGGTTACTAGGGCAACAGAGCCTTAGTGGAAGTGGTGTTCTAGGTTGTAAATTAGAATGGAATGTGCGAGGAAAAAGCCCTTTAAGTTTATGTCTCATTACTTCTTGTTGGTATTTTTAACTTAATTTTTATTTTTTATCACAGCAAACTTGATTACAATGTTTTGTTTGTTCTAGGTGTGCAAGATGTGGTTCTTTCACACATATACATATATCTATTTTTCTTCGGATCCTTTTCCCATGTAGGATACGACACAATGTTGAGTAGTCTTCTCTTGGTATAGCGTAGGTCTTTGGTGATTATATATTTCACATATGTTTGTATCACTCTGTTAACCTCAATACGGTAATGTATCCAATCCTCACACCTTTCCATTTGGTGAACCATAAGTTTTTTTTAATGAATCTATGATAGTGTTTCTCTGTGGAAATACCTTTGTTTGTATCATTTTTTAGGTAACACCTATATGTGATATGATAGGATATGTGTCTTTCGCTTTCTCACTTACACCAAGTTGCGTGATTACTTCTAGACTCATCTATGGTGCTGCAAATGGCATTGTTTCATTTTTTCACTAGCTCATATTCCATCTGTACATGGAGCAGTTCTTCTTTGTCCACCCATCTGTCGTTGGACTTTTTGGTTACTTCCATATCTTGGCTATTGTTATACTATGCAATGCAGATTTGCGTACCTGTGTCCTTCCAATTCTGTCTTCTTAGGTTATAGGTCCAGGAATAGGTCTGCTGGATCATATGGTAGCTCAATGTTTACCTTTTAAAGGCACCTCTATTCCGTTCTCTTTAGTGGCTCTTTCCAGGTTACGTCCCACTTAAAGCGGAGGGTATGCATTTCTTCCCAGCACCTTCAGCATTTATTCTTTGTAGTTTTTGCTGATGGTTATTCTGAGTGGTGTGAGCTGATACCTCTTTGTGGTTGAATTTGCATGTGTCTCATAATGCGTTGAAATTGAGCTGTAAGACATGTCCTTTTTATTTTTCCAGCTGTGATGAGAGCTTATTTCTTCAAAGTGTTTTCTTAAAGTATGTGTCACCATTTGAAATATTTTGGCCATGATCTCCCTCAAGACATTTTGAGGGCAGGTTTCATTTACAGCCCTGCAGTACTTGTTCATATGAAGTGACCATTAGCTCAGGCTTTAAACCTGCTTTTGCAGGTAACGGCCAGAGAGCGGCAATCTTTCTACGTTCCCCTTGCTGGTGCTAGGGAAACAGACCTACCGGCCAGTGGTGTTCTTCGGTTATAAATTAGAGTGCAATGTGCCCGGATAAACCCACAAATGTTGATGTCTCCTTGCTTTTCTTTGTTTTTAAATTTAATTTATATTTATTATTAGAGTAATATTCCATTGTGTACGTGGACCACTTCTTCTTGGTGCATTCCTCGGTTGATGGACATTTTCATTGCTTCCAAGTGCTGGCTATGGTAAATATTGCTGGCATACTGGTTTGCCAGCCTGTGACATTTTGATTCTCATTTTCTCAGGTGATAGGCCAAGCAGTGGTTGTGATTGATGGACTGGTAGCTCAATGTTTCCCTTTTCAAAGCACCTACGTTGTGTTTTCGTTAGTGGCTCTTTACATGCCCCCCCTTACAGCCGAGGGTACGCATTTCTCCACACTCCCTTCACCGTTTATTTTTTGCAGCATTTTTCCTAATGGCCATTCTGACTGCTGTGTGCTGATAGGGTTTTGTAATATGGGTATGCATGTCATGAAAATTTTTAAAATTCATCATATTCCTACGCCTTTTTCTTTTCTCTTAAAAGAAAAAAACCGTGAGTACAATATAGCTCTTGAAATTGTCTTCTTCGAAGGTTGCCCTCTTCTGAATTTTTTGGTCGATTTTTGACCCCAGAAATTTTCTGGAGGCCAGGCGCAATTTACAGAACTGCAAGTTGGTGAAAATTTAGTGACCTTTTGCAGTGGGTTCAAAGCTGCTGTTGTGGGAAACGTCCACAAGGAGGTAGCATTTCTCCATTCCCCAGTCCTGGTTCTAGGGCAGCAGAGCCTTTCTGGAAGTCATTGTCCTAGGTTGTAAATTAGAATGGAATTTGCCAGGAGAAATCCCCATAAGTTTATGTCTCATTACTTCTTCTTGGTTTTTAAAATTTTTTTAATCTGGGTAAAGTTTAGAATACTGTTTGTCCTAGGTGTACACAATCTGGTTCATTTGGACATTATGTATGTCTATTAATGTACAGATCCTCTTCCCATGTAAAATATTACACTGTTCCGTCGACCTCCCTTGTTATATGTTCGGTCTTTTTGATACATGTATATAATATGTATTTGAATATGTATAGTAACACTAATCTTCATTTCTCAATTTCCCCCCTCCTTTCCTTTTAGATGAGCATAGTTTGTGTTCTACGCCTGTGAGTGTCTTTCTCTTTAGAAATATGTTCATCTGTGTCAGTTATTAGATAATGCCATAAGTGATAATATAAGATATAGGTCTTTTGCTTTCCGACCTACTTCATGTTTTGTGATTATCTCCAGGCTCATCTATGGTGCCTCAAAGAGCAGTGCTTCAATGTTTTCCATGGCTAATATTCCATTGTGTACATGGACCACTTCTTCTTGGTGCATTCCTCTGTTGATGGACATTTTCGTTGCTTCCAAGTGTTGCCTATGGTAAATATTGCTGGAGTGCAGGATTGCCAGCCTGCGATTTTTGATTTTCATTTTCTCAGGTGATAGACCCAGCAGTGGGTATGATTGATTGATTGGTATGGTAGCTCAACGTTTACCTTTTCAAGGCACCTCAATTGTGCTTTCATCAGTGGCTCTTACCACGTCCCCCTTAGAATCGAGGGTACGCATTTCTCCACAATCACGTCAGCGTTTATCGTTTGCCGCATTTTTGTTGATGGCCATTCTGACTGGTGTGAGCTGATAGGTTTTTGTAATTTGGGTTTACATGTCTGTAAAAATTCCTACAATTCATCCTTTTTCCACGCCTTTTCCTTTTCTGTTAAAAGAAAAAAGAAAAAAGGTGTGAGTACAATATACCTCTTCAAATTTTCTTTTTGGAAGGTTGCACTCTAGAGTTTTTTGGTCGATTTTCGACCTCAGTATCTTTTGGAGGGCAGGTGTCATTTACAGACCTGCAATTGGTGAATATTTAGTGACCTTTTGCAGTGGGTTTAAAGCTGCTGTTGTGGGAAACGGCCACAAGGATGCAGCATTTCTCCATTCCCAAATCTGGGTACTAGGGCAGCAGAGCCGTTCTGGAAGTCGTTTGCCTAGGTTGTAAATTTGAATGGAATGTGCCAGGAGAACCCCCCATAAGTTTATGTCTCATTACTCCTAGTTGGTTGTTTTAATTTTTTCAATTGGGGTAATGGTTAGAATGTTGCTTGTCCAAGGTGTACATACTCTGGTTCATCTACATATTCTATATACCTATTTATGTAGAGATCCTCTTCCCGTGTAAATTATTACACAGTGTTCCGTAAACCTTCCTTGCTATATGGTCGGTCTTTTTGATATATGTATATAATATGTATTTGTATACATATGGTAACGCTAATCTTCATTTATCCATTCCCCCCACCTTTCCTTGTAGATAAGCATAGTTTTTTTTAATAAGTCTGTGATTGACTTTCTCTGTGGAAATATGTTCATTTGTGTCAGTTATTAGAGAACGCGTATAAGTGATATCATAGGATATAGGACTTTTGCTTTCCGACTTACCTCATGTTCTGTGATTATCTCCAAGATCATCTATGGTGTCTCAAAGAGCAGTGTTTCATTGTTTTCCATGGCTAGTATTCATTGTGTACATGGGCCGCTTCTTCTTTTTCCTTTCATCTGTTGATGGACATTTTGGTTGCTTCACTGTCTTGTCTATTGTGAATAAGGCTGCAGTGCAGCTTTTGCAGCCCGGGTCTTCTTCATTCTGGTCTTCTCAGGTGAGAGGCCCATTGGTGCGCCTGCTGGATTGAATGGTACCTCAATTTTTCCTTTTCAACGCAGCTCCTTTCTGTTCTCATTATTAGCGTTTAACCCTTTTACATCTCACCAGCAGCTAGAGGGTACACAGTTCTCTAAAACCTCTTCAGCATTGATTGTTTGTAGACTTTTTGCCAACGGTCAGTCGACGGGTGTGAGTTGAAAACTTTTTGTAGATTAGATTGCATGAGTCTAATACTTCCTGAGGTTGAGCTTTTATCCATTTTCCTTTCTTTAAAAAGAGAGTGAGTAAAACTTACCTCTTCATACGAGCTTCGTGAACATTTTGCCTGTTTTGAATTTTTTTTATCCATTCCCTACTTCAGCACAATTTGAGGGCAGGTGTCCTTTACAGCCCTGAGTCCTTGTGAATGGTAAGTGACCATTAGCTGTGGGTTAAAAGCTGCTGTTGCGGGAATCGGCCACAAGGCGGCAGCATTTCTCCTTTACCAAATCTGGTTACTAGGGCAACAGAGCCTTAGTGGAAGTGGTGTTCTAGGTTGTAAATTAGAATGGAATGTGCGAGGAAAAAGCCCTTTAAGTTTATGTCTCATTACTTCTTGTTGGTATTTTTAACTTAATTTTTATTTTTTATCACAGCAAACTTGATTACAATGTTTTGTTTGTTCTAGGTGTGCAAGATGTGGTTCTTTCACACATATACATATATCTATTTTTCTTCGGATCCTTTTCCCATGTAGGATACGACACAATGTTGAGTAGTCTTCTCTTGGTATAGCGTAGGTCTTTGGTGATTATATATTTCACATATGTTTGTATCACTCTGTTAACCTCAATACGGTAATGTATCCAATCCTCACACCTTTCCATTTGGTGAACCATAAGTTTTTTTAATGAATCTATGATAGTGTTTCTCTGTGGAAATACCTTTGTTTGTATCATTTTTTAGGTAACACCTATATGTGATATGATAGGATATGTGTCTTTCGCTTTCTCACTTACACCAAGTTGCGTGATTACTTCTAGACTCATCTATGGTGCTGCAAATGGCATTGTTTCATTTTTTCACTAGCTCATATTCCATCTGTACATGGAGCAGTTCTTCTTTGTCCACCCATCTGTCGTTGGACTTTTTGGTTACTTCCATATCTTGGCTATTGTTATACTATGCAATGCAGATTTGCATACCTGTGTCCTTCCAATTCTGTCTTCTTAGGTTATAGGTCCAGGAATAGGTCTGCTGGATCATATGGTAGCTCAATGTTTACCTTTTAAAGGCACCTCTATTCCGTTCTCTTTAGTGGCTCTTTCCAGGTTACGTCCCACTTAAAGCGGAGGGTATGCATTTCTTCCCAGCACCTTCAGCATTTATTCTTTGTAGTTTTTGCTGATGGTTATTCTGAGTGGTGTGAGCTGATACCTCTTTGTGGTTGAATTTGCATGTGTCTCATAATGCGTTGAAATTGAGCTGTAAGACATGTCCTTTTTATTTTTCCAGCTGTGATGAGAGCTTATTTCTTCAAAGTGTTTTCTTAAAGTATGTGTCACCATTTGAAATATTTTGGCCATGATCTCCCTCAAGACATTTTGAGGGCAGGTTTCATTTACAGCCCTGCAGTACTTGTTCATATGAAGTGACCATTAGCTCAGGCTTTAAACCTGCTTTTGCAGGTAACGGCCAGAGAGCGGCAATCTTTCTACGTTCCCCTTGCTGGTACTAGGGAAACAGACCTACCGGCCAGTGGTGTTCTTCGGTTATAAATTAGAGTGCAATGTGCCCGGATAAACCCACAAATGTTGATGTCTCCTTGCTTTTCTTTGTTTTTAAATTTAATTTATATTTATTATTAGAGTAATATTCCATTGTGTACGTGGACCACTTCTTCTTGGTGCATTCCTCGGTTGATGGACATTTTCATCGCTTCCAAGTGCTGGCTATGGTAAATATTGCTGGCATACTGGTTTGCCAGCCTGTGACATTTTGATTCTCATTTTCTCAGGTGATAGGCCAAGCAGTGGTTGTGATTGATGGACTGGTAGCTCAATGTTTCCCTTTTCAAAGCACCTACGTTGTGTTTTCGTTAGTGGCTCTTTACATGCCCCCCCTTACAGCCGAGGGTACGCATTTCTCCACACTCCCTTCACCGTTTATTTTTTGCAGCATTTTTCCTAATGGCCATTCTGACTGCTGTGTGCTGATAGGGTTTTGTAATATGGGTATGCATGTCATGAAAATTTTTAAAATTCATCATATTCCTACGCCTTTTTCTTTTCTCTTAAAAGAAAAAAACCGTGAGTACAATATAGCTCTTGAAATTGTCTTCTTCGAAGGTTGCCCTCTTCTGAATTTTTTGGTCGATTTTTGACCCCAGAAATTTTCTGGAGGCCAGGCGCAATTTACAGAACTGCAAGTTGGTGAAAATTTAGTGACCTTTTGCAGTGGGTTCAAAGCTGCTGTTGTGGGAAACGTCCACAAGGAGGTAGCATTTCTCCATTCCCCAGTCCTGGTTCTAGGGCAGCAGAGCCTTTCTGGAAGTCATTGTCCTAGGTTGTAAATTAGAATGGAATTTGCCAGGAGAAATCCCCATAAGTTTATGTCTCATTACTTCTTCTTGGTTTTTAATTTTTTTTTAATCTGGGTAAAGTTTAGAATACTGTTTGTCCTAGGTGTACACAATCTGGTTCATTTGGACATTATGTATGTCTATTAATGTACAGATCCTCTTCCCATGTAAAATATTACACTGTTCCGTCGACCTCCCTTGTTATATGTTCGGTCTTTTTGATACATGTATATAATATGTATTTGAATATGTATAGTAACACTAATCTTCATTTCTCAATTTCCCCCCTCCTTTCCTTTTAGATGAGCATAGTTTGTGTTCTACGCCTGTGAGTGTCTTTCTCTTTAGAAATATGTTCATCTGTGTCAGTTATTAGATAATGCCATAAGTGATAATATAAGATATAGGTCTTTTGCTTTCCGACCTACTTCATGTTTTGTGATTATCTCCAGGCTCATCTATGGTGCCTCAAAGAGCAGTGCTTCAATGTTTTCCATGGCTAATATTCCATTGTGTACATGGACCACTTCTTCTTGGTGCATTCCTCTGTTGATGGACATTTTCGTTGCTTCCAAGTGTTGCCTATGGTAAATATTGCTGGAGTGCAGGATTGCCAGCCTGCGATTTTTGATTTTCATTTTCTCAGGTGATAGACCCAGCAGTGGGTATGATTGATTGATTGGTATGGTAGCTCAACGTTTACCTTTTCAAGGCACCTCAATTGTGCTTTCATCAGTGGCTCTTACCACGTCCCCCTTAGAATCGAGGGTACGCATTTCTCCACAATCACGTCAGCATTTATCGTTTGCCGCATTTTTGTTGATGGCCATTCTGACTGGTGTGAGCTGATAGGTTTTTGTAATTTGGGTTTACATGTCTGTAAAAATTCCTACAATTCATCCTTTTTCCACGCCTTTTCCTTTTCTGTTAAAAGAAAAAAGAAAAAAGGTGTGAGTACAATATACCTCTTCAAATTTTCTTTTTGGAAGGTTGCACTCTAGAGTTTTTTGGTCGATTTTCGACCTCAGTATCTTTTGGAGGGCAGGTGTCATTTACAGACCTGCAATTGGTGAATATTTAGTGACCTTTTGCAGTGGGTTTAAAGCTGCTGTTGTGGGAAACGGCCACAAGGATGCAGCATTTCTCCATTCCCAAATCTGGGTACTAGGGCAGCAGAGCCGTTCTGGAAGTCGTTTGCCTAGGTTGTAAATTTGAATGGAATGTGCCAGGAGAACCCCCCATAAGTTTATGTCTCATTACTCCTAGTTGGTTGTTTTAATTTTTTCAATTGGGGTAATGGTTAGAATGTTGCTTGTCCAAGGTGTACATACTCTGGTTCATCTACATATTCTATATACCTATTTATGTAGAGATCCTCTTCCCGTGTAAATTATTACACAGTGTTCCGTAAACCTTCCTTGCTATATGGTCGGTCTTTTTGATATATGTATATAATATGTATTTGTATACATATGGTAACGCTAATCTTCATTTATCCATTCCCCCCACCTTTCCTTGTAGATAAGCATAGTTTTTTTTAATAAGTCTGTGATTGACTTTCTCTGTGGAAATATGTTCATTTGTGTCAGTTATTAGAGAACGCGTATAAGTGATATCATAGGATATAGGACTTTTGCTTTCCGACTTACCTCATGTTCTGTGATTATCTCCAAGATCATCTATGGTGTCTCAAAGAGCAGTGTTTCATTGTTTTCCATGGCTAGTATTCATTGTGTACATGGGCCGCTTCTTCTTTTTCCTTTCATCTGTTGATGGACATTTTGGTTGCTTCACTGTCTTGTCTATTGTGAATAAGGCTGCAGTGCAGCTTTTGCAGCCCGGGTCTTCTTCATTCTGGTCTTCTCAGGTGAGAGGCCCATTGGTGCGCCTGCTGGATTGAATGGTACCTCAATTTTTCCTTTTCAACGCAGCTCCTTTCTGTTCTCATTATTAGCGTTTAACCCTTTTACATCTCACCAGCAGCTAGAGGGTACACAGTTCTCTAAAACCTCTTCAGCATTGATTGTTTGTAGACTTTTTGCCAACGGTCAGTCGACGGGTGTGAGTTGAAAACTTTTTGTAGATTAGATTGCATGAGTCTAATACTTCCTGAGGTTGAGCTTTTATCCATTTTCCTTTCTTTAAAAAGAGAGTGAGTAAAACTTACCTCTTCATACGAGCTTCGTGAACATTTTGCCTGTTTTGAATTTTTTTTATCCATTCCCTACTTCAGCACAATTTGAGGGCAGGTGTCCTTTACAGCCCTGAGTCCTTGTGAATGGTAAGTGACCATTAGCTGTGGGTTAAAAGCTGCTGTTGCGGGAATCGGCCACAAGGCGGCAGCATTTCTCCTTTACCAAATCTGGTTACTAGGGCAACAGAGCCTTAGTGGAAGTGGTGTTCTAGGTTGTAAATTAGAATGGAATGTGCGAGGAAAAAGCCCTTTAAGTTTATGTCTCATTACTTCTTGTTGGTATTTTTAACTTAATTTTTATTTTTTATCACAGCAAACTTGATTACAATGTTTTGTTTGTTCTAGGTGTGCAAGATGTGGTTCTTTCACACATATACATATATCTATTTTTCTTCGGATCCTTTTCCCATGTAGGATACGACACAATGTTGAGTAGTCTTCTCTTGGTATAGCGTAGGTCTTTGGTGATTATATATTTCACATATGTTTGTATCACTCTGTTAACCTCAATACGGTAATGTATCCAATCCTCACACCTTTCCATTTGGTGAACCATAAGTTTTTTTAATGAATCTATGATAGTGTTTCTCTGTGGAAATACCTTTGTTTGTATCATTTTTTAGGTAACACCTATATGTGATATGATAGGATATGTGTCTTTCGCTTTCTCACTTACACCAAGTTGCGTGATTACTTCTAGACTCATCTATGGTGCTGCAAATGGCATTGTTTCATTTTTTCACTAGCTCATATTCCATCTGTACATGGAGCAGTTCTTCTTTGTCCACCCATCTGTCGTTGGACTTTTTGGTTACTTCCATATCTTGGCTATTGTTATACTATGCAATGCAGATTTGCATACCTGTGTCCTTCCAATTCTGTCTTCTTAGGTTATAGGTCCAGGAATAGGTCTGCTGGATCATATGGTAGCTCAATGTTTACCTTTTAAAGGCACCTCTATTCCGTTCTCTTTAGTGGCTCTTTCCAGGTTACGTCCCACTTAAAGCGGAGGGTATGCATTTCTTCCCAGCACCTTCAGCATTTATTCTTTGTAGTTTTTGCTGATGGTTATTCTGAGTGGTGTGAGCTGATACCTCTTTGTGGTTGAATTTGCATGTGTCTCATAATGCGTTGAAATTGAGCTGTAAGACATGTCCTTTTTATTTTTCCAGCTGTGATGAGAGCTTATTTCTTCAAAGTGTTTTCTTAAAGTATGTGTCACCATTTGAAATATTTTGGCCATGATCTCCCTCAAGACATTTTGAGGGCAGGTTTCATTTACAGCCCTGCAGTACTTGTTCATATGAAGTGACCATTAGCTCAGGCTTTAAACCTGCTTTTGCAGGTAACGGCCAGAGAGCGGCAATCTTTCTACGTTCCCCTTGCTGGTACTAGGGAAACAGACCTACCGGCCAGTGGTGTTCTTCGGTTATAAATTAGAGTGCAATGTGCCCGGATAAACCCACAAATGTTGATGTCTCCTTGCTTTTCTTTGTTTTTAAATTTAATTTATATTTATTATTAGAGTAATATTCCATTGTGTACGTGGACCACTTCTTCTTGGTGCATTCCTCGGTTGATGGACATTTTCATTGCTTCCAAGTGCTGGCTATGGTAAATATTGCTGGCATACTGGTTTGCCAGCCTGTGACATTTTGATTCTCATTTTCTCAGGTGATAGGCCAAGCAGTGGTTGTGATTGATGGACTGGTAGCTCAATGTTTCCCTTTTCAAAGCACCTACGTTGTGTTTTCGTTAGTGGCTCTTTACATGCCCCCCCTTACAGCCGAGGGTACGCATTTCTCCACACTCCCTTCACCGTTTATTTTTTGCAGCATTTTTCCTAATGGCCATTCTGACTGCTGTGTGCTGATAGGGTTTTGTAATATGGGTATGCATGTCATGAAAATTTTTAAAATTCATCATATTCCTACGCCTTTTTCTTTTCTCTTAAAAGAAAAAAACCGTGAGTACAATATAGCTCTTGAAATTGTCTTCTTCGAAGGTTGCCCTCTTCTGAATTTTTTGGTCGATTTTTGACCCCAGAAATTTTCTGGAGGCCAGGCGCAATTTACAGAACTGCAAGTTGGTGAAAATTTAGTGACCTTTTGCAGTGGGTTCAAAGCTGCTGTTGTGGGAAACGTCCACAAGGAGGTAGCATTTCTCCATTCCCCAGTCCTGGTTCTAGGGCAGCAGAGCCTTTCTGGAAGTCATTGTCCTAGGTTGTAAATTAGAATGCAATTTGCCAGGAGAAATCCCCATAAGTTTATGTCTCATTACTTCTTCTTGGTTTTTAAAATTTTTTTAATCTGGGTAAAGTTTAGAATACTGTTTGTCCTAGGTGTACACAATCTGGTTCATTTGGACAATATGTATGTCTATTAATGTACAGATCCTCTTCCCATGTAAAATATTACACTGTTCCGTCGACCTCCCTTGTTATATGTTCGGTCTTTTTGATACATGTATATAATATGTATTTGAATATGTATAGTAACACTAATCTTCATTTCTCAATTTCCCCCCTCCTTTCCTTTTAGATGAGCATAGTTTGTGTTCTACGCCTGTGAGTGTCTTTCTCTTTAGAAATATGTTCATCTGTGTCAGTTATTAGATAATGCCATAAGTGATAATATAAGATATAGGTCTTTTGCTTTCCGACCTACTTCATGTTTTGTGATTATCTCCAGGCTCATCTATGGTGCCTCAAAGAGCAGTGCTTCAATGTTTTCCATGGCTAATATTCCATTGTGTACATGGACCACTTCTTCTTGGTGCATTCCTCTGTTGATGGACATTTTCGTTGCTTCCAAGTGTTGCCTATGGTAAATATTGCTGGAGTGCAGGATTGCCAGCCTGCGATTTTTGATTTTCATTTTCTCAGGTGATAGACCCAGCAGTGGGTATGATTGATTGATTGGTATGGTAGCTCAACGTTTACCTTTTCAAGGCACCTCAATTGTGCTTTCATCAGTGGCTCTTACCACGTCCCCCTTAGAATCGAGGGTACGCATTTCTCCACAATCACGTCAGCGTTTATCGTTTGCCGCATTTTTGTTGATGGCCATTCTGACTGGTGTGAGCTGATAGGTTTTTGTAATTTGGGTTTACATGTCTGTAAAAATTCCTACAATTCATCCTTTTTCCACGCCTTTTCCTTTTCTGTTAAAAGAAAAAAGAAAAAAGGTGTGAGTACAATATACCTCTTCAAATTTTCTTTTTGGAAGGTTGCACTCTAGAGTTTTTTGGTCGATTTTCGACCTCAGTATCTTTTGGAGGGCAGGTGTCATTTACAGACCTGCAATTGGTGAATATTTAGTGACCTTTTGCAGTGGGTTTAAAGCTGCTGTTGTGGGAAACGGCCACAAGGATGCAGCATTTCTCCATTCCCAAATCTGGGTACTAGGGCAGCAGAGCCGTTCTGGAAGTCGTTTGCCTAGGTTGTAAATTTGAATGGAATGTGCCAGGAGAACCCCCCATAAGTTTATGTCTCATTACTCCTAGTTGGTTGTTTTAATTTTTTCAATTGGGGTAATGGTTAGAATGTTGCTTGTCCAAGGTGTACATACTCTGGTTCATCTACATATTCTATATACCTATTTATGTAGAGATCCTCTTCCCGTGTAAATTATTACACAGTGTTCCGTAAACCTTCCTTGCTATATGGTCGGTCTTTTTGATATATGTATATAATATGTATTTGTATACATATGGTAACGCTAATCTTCATTTATCCATTCCCCCCACCTTTCCTTGTAGATAAGCATAGTTTTTTTTAATAAGTCTGTGATTGACTTTCTCTGTGGAAATATGTTCATTTGTGTCAGTTATTAGAGAACGCGTATAAGTGATATCATAGGATATAGGACTTTTGCTTTCCGACTTACCTCATGTTCTGTGATTATCTCCAAGATCATCTATGGTGTCTCAAAGAGCAGTGTTTCATTGTTTTCCATGGCTAGTATTCATTGTGTACATGGGCCGCTTCTTCTTTTTCCTTTCATCTGTTGATGGACATTTTGGTTGCTTCACTGTCTTGTCTATTGTGAATAAGGCTGCAGTGCAGCTTTTGCAGCCCGGGTCTTCTTCATTCTGGTCTTCTCAGGTGAGAGGCCCATTGGTGCGCCTGCTGGATTGAATGGTACCTCAATTTTTCCTTTTCAACGCAGCTCCTTTCTGTTCTCATTATTAGCGTTTAACCCTTTTACATCTCACCAGCAGCTAGAGGGTACACAGTTCTCTAAAACCTCTTCAGCATTGATTGTTTGTAGACTTTTTGCCAACGGTCAGTCGACGGGTGTGAGTTGAAAACTTTTTGTAGATTAGATTGCATGAGTCTAATACTTCCTGAGGTTGAGCTTTTATCCATTTTCCTTTCTTTAAAAAGAGAGTGAGTAAAACTTACCTCTTCATACGAGCTTCGTGAACATTTTGCCTGTTTTGAATTTTTTTTATCCATTCCCTACTTCAGCACAATTTGAGGGCAGGTGTCCTTTACAGCCCTGAGTCCTTGTGAATGGTAAGTGACCATTAGCTGTGGGTTAAAAGCTGCTGTTGCGGGAATCGGCCACAAGGCGGCAGCATTTCTCCTTTACCAAATCTGGTTACTAGGGCAACAGAGCCTTAGTGGAAGTGGTGTTCTAGGTTGTAAATTAGAATGGAATGTGCGAGGAAAAAGCCCTTTAAGTTTATGTCTCATTACTTCTTGTTGGTATTTTTAACTTAATTTTTATTTTTTATCACAGCAAACTTGATTACAATGTTTTGTTTGTTCTAGGTGTGCAAGATGTGGTTCTTTCACACATATACATATATCTATTTTTCTTCGGATCCTTTTCCCATGTAGGATACGACACAATGTTGAGTAGTCTTCTCTTGGTATAGCGTAGGTCTTTGGTGATTATATATTTCACATATGTTTGTATCACTCTGTTAACCTCAATACGGTAATGTATCCAATCCTCACACCTTTCCATTTGGTGAACCATAAGTTTTTTTAATGAATCTATGATAGTGTTTCTCTGTGGAAATACCTTTGTTTGTATCATTTTTTAGGTAACACCTATATGTGATATGATAGGATATGTGTCTTTCGCTTTCTCACTTACACCAAGTTGCGTGATTACTTCTAGACTCATCTATGGTGCTGCAAATGGCATTGTTTCATTTTTTCACTAGCTCATATTCCATCTGTACATGGAGCAGTTCTTCTTTGTCCACCCATCTGTCGTTGGACTTTTTGGTTACTTCCATATCTTGGCTATTGTTATACTATGCAATGCAGATTTGCATACCTGTGTCCTTCCAATTCTGTCTTCTTAGGTTATAGGTCCAGGAATAGGTCTGCTGGATCATATGGTAGCTCAATGTTTACCTTTTAAAGGCACCTCTATTCCGTTCTCTTTAGTGGCTCTTTCCAGGTTACGTCCCACTTAAAGCGGAGGGTATGCATTTCTTCCCAGCACCTTCAGCATTTATTCTTTGTAGTTTTTGCTGATGGTTATTCTGAGTGGTGTGAGCTGATACCTCTTTGTGGTTGAATTTGCATGTGTCTCATAATGCGTTGAAATTGAGCTGTAAGACATGTCCTTTTTATTTTTCCAGCTGTGATGAGAGCTTATTTCTTCAAAGTGTTTTCTTAAAGTATGTGTCACCATTTGAAATATTTTGGCCATGATCTCCCTCAAGACATTTTGAGGGCAGGTTTCATTTACAGCCCTGCAGTACTTGTTCATATGAAGTGACCATTAGCTCAGGCTTTAAACCTGCTTTTGCAGGTAACGGCCAGAGAGCGGCAATCTTTCTACGTTCCCCTTGCTGGTACTAGGGAAACAGACCTACCGGCCAGTGGTGTTCTTCGGTTATAAATTAGAGTGCAATGTGCCCGGATAAACCCACAAATGTTGATGTCTCCTTGCTTTTCTTTGTTTTTAAATTTAATTTATATTTATTATTAGAGTAATATTCCATTGTGTACGTGGACCACTTCTTCTTGGTGCATTCCTCGGTTGATGGACATTTTCATTGCTTCCAAGTGCTGGCTATGGTAAATATTGCTGGCATACTGGTTTGCCAGCCTGTGACATTTTGATTCTCATTTTCTCAGGTGATAGGCCAAGCAGTGGTTGTGACTGATGGACTGGTAGCTCAATGTTTCCCTTTTCAAAGCACCTACGTTGTGTTTTCGTTAGTGGCTCTTTACATGCCCCCCCTTACAGCCGAGGGTACGCATTTCTCCACACTCCCTTCACCGTTTATTTTTTGCAGCATTTTTCCTAATGGCCATTCTGACTGCTGTGTGCTGATAGGGTTTTGTAATATGGGTATGCATGTCATGAAAATTTTTAAAATTCATCATATTCCTACGCCTTTTTCTTTTCTCTTAAAAGAAAAAAACCGTGAGTACAATATAGCTCTTGAAATTGTCTTCTTCGAAGGTTGCCCTCTTCTGAATTTTTTGGTCGATTTTTGACCCCAGAAATTTTCTGGAGGCCAGGCGCAATTTACAGAACTGCAAGTTGGTGAAAATTTAGTGACCTTTTGCAGTGGGTTCAAAGCTGCTGTTGTGGGAAACGTCCACAAGGAGGTAGCATTTCTCCATTCCCCAGTCCTGGTTCTAGGGCAGCAGAGCCTTTCTGGAAGTCATTGTCCTAGGTTGTAAATTAGAATGGAATTTGCCAGGAGAAATCCCCATAAGTTTATGTCTCATTACTTCTTCTTGGTTTTTAAAATTTTTTTAATCTGGGTAAAGTTTAGAATACTGTTTGTCCTAGGTGTACACAATCTGGTTCATTTGGACATTATGTATGTCTATTAATGTACAGATCCTCTTCCCATGTAAAATATTACACTGTTCCGTCGACCTCCCTTGTTATATGTTCGGTCTTTTTGATACATGTATATAATATGTATTTGAATATGTATAGTAACACTAATCTTCATTTCTCAATTTCCCCCCTCCTTTCCTTTTAGATGAGCATAGTTTGTGTTCTACGCCTGTGAGTGTCTTTCTCTTTAGAAATATGTTCATCTGTGTCAGTTATTAGATAATGCCATAAGTGATAATATAAGATATAGGTCTTTTGCTTTCCGACCTACTTCATGTTTTGTGATTATCTCCAGGCTCATCTATGGTGCCTCAAAGAGCAGTGCTTCAATGTTTTCCATGGCTAATATTCCATTGTGTACATGGACCACTTCTTCTTGGTGCATTCCTCTGTTGATGGACATTTTCGTTGCTTCCAAGTGTTGCCTATGGTAAATATTGCTGGAGTGCAGGATTGCCAGCCTGCGATTTTTGATTTTCATTTTCTCAGGTGATAGACCCAGCAGTGGGTATGATTGATTGATTGGTATGGTAGCTCAACGTTTACCTTTTCAAGGCACCTCAATTGTGCTTTCATTAGTGGCTCTTACCACGTCCCCCTTAGAATCGAGGGTACGCATTTCTCCACAATCACGTCAGCGTTTATCGTTTGCCGCATTTTTGTTGATGGCCATTCTGACTGGTGTGAGCTGATAGGTTTTTGTAATTTGGGTTTACATGTCTGTAAAAATTCCTACAATTCATCCTTTTTCCACGCCTTTTCCTTTTCTGTTAAAAGAAAAAAGAAAAAAGGTGTGAGTACAATATACCTCTTCAAATTTTCTTTTTGGAAGGTTGCACTCTAGAGTTTTTTGGTCGATTTTCGACCTCAGTATCTTTTGGAGGGCAGGTGTCATTTACAGACCTGCAATTGGTGAATATTTAGTGACCTTTTGCAGTGGGTTTAAAGCTGCTGTTGTGGGAAACGGCCACAAGGATGCAGCATTTCTCCATTCCCAAATCTGGGTACTAGGGCAGCAGAGCCGTTCTGGAAGTCGTTTGCCTAGGTTGTAAATTTGAATGGAATGTGCCAGGAGAACCCCCCATAAGTTTATGTCTCATTACTCCTAGTTGGTTGTTTTAATTTTTTCAATTGGGGTAATGGTTAGAATGTTGCTTGTCCAAGGTGTACATACTCTGGTTCATCTACATATTCTATATACCTATTTATGTAGAGATCCTCTTCCCGTGTAAATTATTACACAGTGTTCCGTAAACCTTCCTTGCTATATGGTCGGTCTTTTTGATATATGTATATAATATGTATTTGTATACATATGGTAACGCTAATCTTCATTTATCCATTCCCCCCACCTTTCCTTGTAGATAAGCATAGTTTTTTTTAATAAGTCTGTGATTGACTTTCTCTGTGGAAATATGTTCATTTGTGTCAGTTATTAGAGAACGCGTATAAGTGATATCATAGGATATAGGACTTTTGCTTTCCGACTTACCTCATGTTCTGTGATTATCTCCAAGATCATCTATGGTGTCTCAAAGAGCAGTGTTTCATTGTTTTCCATGGCTAGTATTCATTGTGTACATGGGCCGCTTCTTCTTTTTCCTTTCATCTGTTGATGGACATTTTGGTTGCTTCACTGTCTTGTCTATTGTGAATAAGGCTGCAGTGCAGCTTTTGCAGCCCGGGTCTTCTTCATTCTGGTCTTCTCAGGTGAGAGGCCCATTGGTGCGCCTGCTGGATTGAATGGTACCTCAATTTTTCCTTTTCAACGCAGCTCCTTTCTGTTCTCATTATTAGCGTTTAACCCTTTTACATCTCACCAGCAGCTAGAGGGTACACAGTTCTCTAAAACCTCTTCAGCATTGATTGTTTGTAGACTTTTTGCCAACGGTCAGTCGACGGGTGTGAGTTGAAAACTTTTTGTAGATTAGATTGCATGAGTCTAATACTTCCTGAGGTTGAGCTTTTATCCATTTTCCTTTCTTTAAAAAGAGAGTGAGTAAAACTTACCTCTTCATACGAGCTTCGTGAACATTTTGCCTGTTTTGAATTTTTTTTATCCATTCCCTACTTCAGCACAATTTGAGGGCAGGTGTCCTTTACAGCCCTGAGTCCTTGTGAATGGTAAGTGACCATTAGCTGTGGGTTAAAAGCTGCTGTTGCGGGAATCGGCCACAAGGCGGCAGCATTTCTCCTTTACCAAATCTGGTTACTAGGGCAACAGAGCCTTAGTGGAAGTGGTGTTCTAGGTTGTAAATTAGAATGGAATGTGCGAGGAAAAAGCCCTTTAAGTTTATGTCTCATTACTTCTTGTTGGTATTTTTAACTTAATTTTTATTTTTTATCACAGCAAACTTGATTACAATGTTTTGTTTGTTCTAGGTGTGCAAGATGTGGTTCTTTCACACATATACATATATCTATTTTTCTTCGGATCCTTTTCCCATGTAGGATACGACACAATGTTGAGTAGTCTTCTCTTGGTATAGCGTAGGTCTTTGGTGATTATATATTTCACATATGTTTGTATCACTCTGTTAACCTCAATACGGTAATGTATCCAATCCTCACACCTTTCCATTTGGTGAACCATAAGTTTTTTTTAATGAATCTATGATAGTGTTTCTCTGTGGAAATACCTTTGTTTGTATCATTTTTTAGGTAACACCTATATGTGATATGATAGGATATGTGTCTTTCGCTTTCTCACTTACACCAAGTTGCGTGATTACTTCTAGACTCATCTATGGTGCTGCAAATGGCATTGTTTCATTTTTTCACTAGCTCATATTCCATCTGTACATGGAGCAGTTCTTCTTTGTCCACCCATCTGTCGTTGGACTTTTTGGTTACTTCCATATCTTGGCTATTGTTATACTATGCAATGCAGATTTGCGTACCTGTGTCCTTCCAATTCTGTCTTCTTAGGTTATAGGTCCAGGAATAGGTCTGCTGGATCATATGGTAGCTCAATGTTTACCTTTTAAAGGCACCTCTATTCCGTTCTCTTTAGTGGCTCTTTCCAGGTTACGTCCCACTTAAAGCGGAGGGTATGCATTTCTTCCCAGCACCTTCAGCATTTATTCTTTGTAGTTTTTGCTGATGGTTATTCTGAGTGGTGTGAGCTGATACCTCTTTGTGGTTGAATTTGCATGTGTCTCATAATGCGTTGAAATTGAGCTGTAAGACATGTCCTTTTTATTTTTCCAGCTGTGATGAGAGCTTATTTCTTCAAAGTGTTTTCTTAAAGTATGTGTCACCATTTGAAATATTTTGGCCATGATCTCCCTCAAGACATTTTGAGGGCAGGTTTCATTTACAGCCCTGCAGTACTTGTTCATATGAAGTGACCATTAGCTCAGGCTTTAAACCTGCTTTTGCAGGTAACGGCCAGAGAGCGGCAATCTTTCTACGTTCCCCTTGCTGGTGCTAGGGAAACAGACCTACCGGCCAGTGGTGTTCTTCGGTTATAAATTAGAGTGCAATGTGCCCGGATAAACCCACAAATGTTGATGTCTCCTTGCTTTTCTTTGTTTTTAAATTTAATTTATATTTATTATTAGAGTAATATTCCATTGTGTACGTGGACCACTTCTTCTTGGTGCATTCCTCGGTTGATGGACATTTTCATTGCTTCCAAGTGCTGGCTATGGTAAATATTGCTGGCACACTGGTTTGCCAGCCTGTGACATTTTGATTCTCATTTTCTCAGGTGATAGGCCAAGCAGTGGTTGTGATTGATGGACTGGTAGCTCAATGTTTCCCTTTTCAAAGCACCTACGTTGTGTTTTCGTTAGTGGCTCTTTACATGCCCCCCCTTACAGCCGAGGGTACGCATTTCTCCACACTCCCTTCACCGTTTATTTTTTGCAGCATTTTTCCTAATGGCCATTCTGACTGCTGTGTGCTGATAGGGTTTTGTAATATGGGTATGCATGTCATGAAAATTTTTAAAATTCATCATATTCCTACGCCTTTTTCTTTTCTCTTAAAAGAAAAAAACCGTGAGTACAATATAGCTCTTGAAATTGTCTTCTTCGAAGGTTGCCCTCTTCTGAATTTTTTGGTCGATTTTTGACCCCAGAAATTTTCTGGAGGCCAGGCGCAATTTACAGAACTGCAAGTTGGTGAAAATTTAGTGACCTTTTGCAGTGGGTTCAAAGCTGCTGTTGTGGGAAACGTCCACAAGGAGGTAGCATTTCTCCATTCCCCAGTCCTGGTTCTAGGGCAGCAGAGCCTTTCTGGAAGTCATTGTCCTAGGTTGTAAATTAGAATGGAATTTGCCAGGAGAAATCCCCATAAGTTTATGTCTCATTACTTCTTCTTGGTTTTTAAAATTTTTTTAATCTGGGTAAAGTTTAGAATACTGTTTGTCCTAGGTGTACACAATCTGGTTCATTTGGACATTATGTATGTCTATTAATGTACAGATCCTCTTCCCATGTAAAATATTACACTGTTCCGTCGACCTCCCTTGTTATATGTTCGGTCTTTTTGATACATGTATATAATATGTATTTGAATATGTATAGTAACACTAATCTTCATTTCTCAATTTCCCCCCTCCTTTCCTTTTAGATGAGCATAGTTTGTGTTCTACGCCTGTGAGTGTCTTTCTCTTTAGAAATATGTTCATCTGTGTCAGTTATTAGATAATGCCATAAGTGATAATATAAGATATAGGTCTTTTGCTTTCCGACCTACTTCATGTTTTGTGATTATCTCCAGGCTCATCTATGGTGCCTCAAAGAGCAGTGCTTCAATGTTTTCCATGGCTAATATTCCATTGTGTACATGGACCACTTCTTCTTGGTGCATTCCTCTGTTGATGGACATTTTCGTTGCTTCCAAGTGTTGCCTATGGTAAATATTGCTGGAGTGCAGGATTGCCAGCCTGCGATTTTTGATTTTCATTTTCTCAGGTGATAGACCCAGCAGTGGGTATGATTGATTGATTGGTATGGTAGCTCAACGTTTACCTTTTCAAGGCACCTCAATTGTGCTTTCATTAGTGGCTCTTACCACGTCCCCCTTAGAATCGAGGGTACGCATTTCTCCACAATCACGTCAGCGTTTATCGTTTGCCGCATTTTTGTTGATGGCCATTCTGACTGGTGTGAGCTGATAGGTTTTTGTAATTTGGGTTTACATGTCTGTAAAAATTCCTACAATTCATCCTTTTTCCACGCCTTTTCCTTTTCTGTTAAAAGAAAAAAGAAAAAAGGTGTGAGTACAATATACCTCTTCAAATTTTCTTTTTGGAAGGTTGCACTCTAGAGTTTTTTGGTCGATTTTCGACCTCAGTATCTTTTGGAGGGCAGGTGTCATTTACAGACCTGCAATTGGTGAATATTTAGTGACCTTTTGCAGTGGGTTTAAAGCTGCTGTTGTGGGAAACGGCCACAAGGATGCAGCATTTCTCCATTCCCAAATCTGGGTACTAGGGCAGCAGAGCCGTTCTGGAAGTCGTTTGCCTAGGTTGTAAATTTGAATGGAATGTGCCAGGAGAACCCCCCATAAGTTTATGTCTCATTACTCCTAGTTGGTTGTTTTAATTTTTTCAATTGGGGTAATGGTTAGAATGTTGCTTGTCCAAGGTGTACATACTCTGGTTCATCTACATATTCTATATACCTATTTATGTAGAGATCCTCTTCCCGTGTAAATTATTACACAGTGTTCCGTAAACCTTCCTTGCTATATGGTCGGTCTTTTTGATATATGTATATAATATGTATTTGTATACATATGGTAACGCTAATCTTCATTTATCCATTCCCCCCACCTTTCCTTGTAGATAAGCATAGTTTTTTTTAATAAGTCTGTGATTGACTTTCTCTGTGGAAATATGTTCATTTGTGTCAGTTATTAGAGAACGCGTATAAGTGATATCATAGGATATAGGACTTTTGCTTTCCGACTTACCTCATGTTCTGTGATTATCTCCAAGATCATCTATGGTGTCTCAAAGAGCAGTGTTTCATTGTTTTCCATGGCTAGTATTCATTGTGTACATGGGCCGCTTCTTCTTTTTCCTTTCATCTGTTGATGGACATTTTGGTTGCTTCACTGTCTTGTCTATTGTGAATAAGGCTGCAGTGCAGCTTTTGCAGCCCGGGTCTTCTTCATTCTGGTCTTCTCAGGTGAGAGGCCCATTGGTGCGCCTGCTGGATTGAATGGTACCTCAATTTTTCCTTTTCAACGCAGCTCCTTTCTGTTCTCATTATTAGCGTTTAACCCTTTTACATCTCACCAGCAGCTAGAGGGTACACAGTTCTCTAAAACCTCTTCAGCATTGATTGTTTGTAGACTTTTTGCCAACGGTCAGTCGACGGGTGTGAGTTGAAAACTTTTTGTAGATTAGATTGCATGAGTCTAATACTTCCTGAGGTTGAGCTTTTATCCATTTTCCTTTCTTTAAAAAGAGAGTGAGTAAAACTTACCTCTTCATACGAGCTTCGTGAACATTTTGCCTGTTTTGAATTTTTTTTATCCATTCCCTACTTCAGCACAATTTGAGGGCAGGTGTCCTTTACAGCCCTGAGTCCTTGTGAATGGTAAGTGACCATTAGCTGTGGGTTAAAAGCTGCTGTTGCGGGAATCGGCCACAAGGCGGCAGCATTTCTCCTTTACCAAATCTGGTTACTAGGGCAACAGAGCCTTAGTGGAAGTGGTGTTCTAGGTTGTAAATTAGAATGGAATGTGCGAGGAAAAAGCCCTTTAAGTTTATGTCTCATTACTTCTTGTTGGTATTTTTAACTTAATTTTTATTTTTTATCACAGCAAACTTGATTACAATGTTTTGTTTGTTCTAGGTGTGCAAGATGTGGTTCTTTCACACATATACATATATCTATTTTTCTTCGGATCCTTTTCCCATGTAGGATACGACACAATGTTGAGTAGTCTTCTCTTGGTATAGCGTAGGTCTTTGGTGATTATATATTTCACATATGTTTGTATCACTCTGTTAACCTCAATACGGTAATGTATCCAATCCTCACACCTTTCCATTTGGTGAACCATAAGTTTTTTTAATGAATCTATGATAGTGTTTCTCTGTGGAAATACCTTTGTTTGTATCATTTTTTAGGTAACACCTATATGTGATATGATAGGATATGTGTCTTTCGCTTTCTCACTTACACCAAGTTGCGTGATTACTTCTAGACTCATCTATGGTGCTGCAAATGGCATTGTTTCATTTTTTCACTAGCTCATATTCCATCTGTACATGGAGCAGTTCTTCTTTGTCCACCCATCTGTCGTTGGACTTTTTGGTTACTTCCATATCTTGGCTATTGTTATACTATGCAATGCAGATTTGCATACCTGTGTCCTTCCAATTCTGTCTTCTTAGGTTATAGGTCCAGGAATAGGTCTGCTGGATCATATGGTAGCTCAATGTTTACCTTTTAAAGGCACCTCTATTCCGTTCTCTTTAGTGGCTCTTTCCAGGTTACGTCCCACTTAAAGCGGAGGGTATGCATTTCTTCCCAGCACCTTCAGCATTTATTCTTTGTAGTTTTTGCTGATGGTTATTCTGAGTGGTGTGAGCTGATACCTCTTTGTGGTTGAATTTGCATGTGTCTCATAATGCGTTGAAATTGAGCTGTAAGACATGTCCTTTTTATTTTTCCAGCTGTGATGAGAGCTTATTTCTTCAAAGTGTTTTCTTAAAGTATGTGTCACCATTTGAAATATTTTGGCCATGATCTCCCTCAAGACATTTTGAGGGCAGGTTTCATTTACAGCCCTGCAGTACTTGTTCATATGAAGTGACCATTAGCTCAGGCTTTAAACCTGCTTTTGCAGGTAACGGCCAGAGAGCGGCAATCTTTCTACGTTCCCCTTGCTGGTACTAGGGAAACAGACCTACCGGCCAGTGGTGTTCTTCGGTTATAAATTAGAGTGCAATGTGCCCGGATAAACCCACAAATGTTGATGTCTCCTTGCTTTTCTTTGTTTTTAAATTTAATTTATATTTATTATTAGAGTAATATTCCATTGTGTACGTGGACCACTTCTTCTTGGTGCATTCCTCGGTTGATGGACATTTTCATCGCTTCCAAGTGCTGGCTATGGTAAATATTGCTGGCATACTGGTTTGCCAGCCTGTGACATTTTGATTCTCATTTTCTCAGGTGATAGGCCAAGCAGTGGTTGTGATTGATGGACTGGTAGCTCAATGTTTCCCTTTTCAAAGCACCTACGTTGTGTTTTCGTTAGTGGCTCTTTACATGCCCCCCCTTACAGCCGAGGGTACGCATTTCTCCACACTCCCTTCACCGTTTATTTTTTGCAGCATTTTTCCTAATGGCCATTCTGACTGCTGTGTGCTGATAGGGTTTTGTAATATGGGTATGCATGTCATGAAAATTTTTAAAATTCATCATATTCCTACGCCTTTTTCTTTTCTCTTAAAAGAAAAAAACCGTGAGTACAATATAGCTCTTGAAATTGTCTTCTTCGAAGGTTGCCCTCTTCTGAATTTTTTGGTCGATTTTTGACCCCAGAAATTTTCTGGAGGCCAGGCGCAATTTACAGAACTGCAAGTTGGTGAAAATTTAGTGACCTTTTGCAGTGGGTTCAAAGCTGCTGTTGTGGGAAACGTCCACAAGGAGGTAGCATTTCTCCATTCCCCAGTCCTGGTTCTAGGGCAGCAGAGCCTTTCTGGAAGTCATTGTCCTAGGTTGTAAATTAGAATGGAATTTGCCAGGAGAAATCCCCATAAGTTTATGTCTCATTACTTCTTCTTGGTTTTTAATTTTTTTTTAATCTGGGTAAAGTTTAGAATACTGTTTGTCCTAGGTGTACACAATCTGGTTCATTTGGACATTATGTATGTCTATTAATGTACAGATCCTCTTCCCATGTAAAATATTACACTGTTCCGTCGACCTCCCTTGTTATATGTTCGGTCTTTTTGATACATGTATATAATATGTATTTGAATATGTATAGTAACACTAATCTTCATTTCTCAATTTCCCCCCTCCTTTCCTTTTAGATGAGCATAGTTTGTGTTCTACGCCTGTGAGTGTCTTTCTCTTTAGAAATATGTTCATCTGTGTCAGTTATTAGATAATGCCATAAGTGATAATATAAGATATAGGTCTTTTGCTTTCCGACCTACTTCATGTTTTGTGATTATCTCCAGGCTCATCTATGGTGCCTCAAAGAGCAGTGCTTCAATGTTTTCCATGGCTAATATTCCATTGTGTACATGGACCACTTCTTCTTGGTGCATTCCTCTGTTGATGGACATTTTCGTTGCTTCCAAGTGTTGCCTATGGTAAATATTGCTGGAGTGCAGGATTGCCAGCCTGCGATTTTTGATTTTCATTTTCTCAGGTGATAGACCCAGCAGTGGGTATGATTGATTGATTGGTATGGTAGCTCAACGTTTACCTTTTCAAGGCACCTCAATTGTGCTTTCATCAGTGGCTCTTACCACGTCCCCCTTAGAATCGAGGGTACGCATTTCTCCACAATCACGTCAGCATTTATCGTTTGCCGCATTTTTGTTGATGGCCATTCTGACTGGTGTGAGCTGATAGGTTTTTGTAATTTGGGTTTACATGTCTGTAAAAATTCCTACAATTCATCCTTTTTCCACGCCTTTTCCTTTTCTGTTAAAAGAAAAAAGAAAAAAGGTGTGAGTACAATATACCTCTTCAAATTTTCTTTTTGGAAGGTTGCACTCTAGAGTTTTTTGGTCGATTTTCGACCTCAGTATCTTTTGGAGGGCAGGTGTCATTTACAGACCTGCAATTGGTGAATATTTAGTGACCTTTTGCAGTGGGTTTAAAGCTGCTGTTGTGGGAAACGGCCACAAGGATGCAGCATTTCTCCATTCCCAAATCTGGGTACTAGGGCAGCAGAGCCGTTCTGGAAGTCGTTTGCCTAGGTTGTAAATTTGAATGGAATGTGCCAGGAGAACCCCCCATAAGTTTATGTCTCATTACTCCTAGTTGGTTGTTTTAATTTTTTCAATTGGGGTAATGGTTAGAATGTTGCTTGTCCAAGGTGTACATACTCTGGTTCATCTACATATTCTATATACCTATTTATGTAGAGATCCTCTTCCCGTGTAAATTATTACACAGTGTTCCGTAAACCTTCCTTGCTATATGGTCGGTCTTTTTGATATATGTATATAATATGTATTTGTATACATATGGTAACGCTAATCTTCATTTATCCATTCCCCCCACCTTTCCTTGTAGATAAGCATAGTTTTTTTTAATAAGTCTGTGATTGACTTTCTCTGTGGAAATATGTTCATTTGTGTCAGTTATTAGAGAACGCGTATAAGTGATATCATAGGATATAGGACTTTTGCTTTCCGACTTACCTCATGTTCTGTGATTATCTCCAAGATCATCTATGGTGTCTCAAAGAGCAGTGTTTCATTGTTTTCCATGGCTAGTATTCATTGTGTACATGGGCCGCTTCTTCTTTTTCCTTTCATCTGTTGATGGACATTTTGGTTGCTTCACTGTCTTGTCTATTGTGAATAAGGCTGCAGTGCAGCTTTTGCAGCCCGGGTCTTCTTCATTCTGGTCTTCTCAGGTGAGAGGCCCATTGGTGCGCCTGCTGGATTGAATGGTACCTCAATTTTTCCTTTTCAACGCAGCTCCTTTCTGTTCTCATTATTAGCGTTTAACCCTTTTACATCTCACCAGCAGCTAGAGGGTACACAGTTCTCTAAAACCTCTTCAGCATTGATTGTTTGTAGACTTTTTGCCAACGGTCAGTCGACGGGTGTGAGTTGAAAACTTTTTGTAGATTAGATTGCATGAGTCTAATACTTCCTGAGGTTGAGCTTTTATCCATTTTCCTTTCTTTAAAAAGAGAGTGAGTAAAACTTACCTCTTCATACGAGCTTCGTGAACATTTTGCCTGTTTTGAATTTTTTTTATCCATTCCCTACTTCAGCACAATTTGAGGGCAGGTGTCCTTTACAGCCCTGAGTCCTTGTGAATGGTAAGTGACCATTAGCTGTGGGTTAAAAGCTGCTGTTGCGGGAATCGGCCACAAGGCGGCAGCATTTCTCCTTTACCAAATCTGGTTACTAGGGCAACAGAGCCTTAGTGGAAGTGGTGTTCTAGGTTGTAAATTAGAATGGAATGTGCGAGGAAAAAGCCCTTTAAGTTTATGTCTCATTACTTCTTGTTGGTATTTTTAACTTAATTTTTATTTTTTATCACAGCAAACTTGATTACAATGTTTTGTTTGTTCTAGGTGTGCAAGATGTGGTTCTTTCACACATATACATATATCTATTTTTCTTCGGATCCTTTTCCCATGTAGGATACGACACAATGTTGAGTAGTCTTCTCTTGGTATAGCGTAGGTCTTTGGTGATTATATATTTCACATATGTTTGTATCACTCTGTTAACCTCAATACGGTAATGTATCCAATCCTCACACCTTTCCATTTGGTGAACCATAAGTTTTTTTAATGAATCTATGATAGTGTTTCTCTGTGGAAATACCTTTGTTTGTATCATTTTTTAGGTAACACCTATATGTGATATGATAGGATATGTGTCTTTCGCTTTCTCACTTACACCAAGTTGCGTGATTACTTCTAGACTCATCTATGGTGCTGCAAATGGCATTGTTTCATTTTTTCACTAGCTCATATTCCATCTGTACATGGAGCAGTTCTTCTTTGTCCACCCATCTGTCGTTGGACTTTTTGGTTACTTCCATATCTTGGCTATTGTTATACTATGCAATGCAGATTTGCATACCTGTGTCCTTCCAATTCTGTCTTCTTAGGTTATAGGTCCAGGAATAGGTCTGCTGGATCATATGGTAGCTCAATGTTTACCTTTTAAAGGCACCTCTATTCCGTTCTCTTTAGTGGCTCTTTCCAGGTTACGTCCCACTTAAAGCGGAGGGTATGCATTTCTTCCCAGCACCTTCAGCATTTATTCTTTGTAGTTTTTGCTGATGGTTATTCTGAGTGGTGTGAGCTGATACCTCTTTGTGGTTGAATTTGCATGTGTCTCATAATGCGTTGAAATTGAGCTGTAAGACATGTCCTTTTTATTTTTCCAGCTGTGATGAGAGCTTATTTCTTCAAAGTGTTTTCTTAAAGTATGTGTCACCATTTGAAATATTTTGGCCATGATCTCCCTCAAGACATTTTGAGGGCAGGTTTCATTTACAGCCCTGCAGTACTTGTTCATATGAAGTGACCATTAGCTCAGGCTTTAAACCTGCTTTTGCAGGTAACGGCCAGAGAGCGGCAATCTTTCTACGTTCCCCTTGCTGGTACTAGGGAAACAGACCTACCGGCCAGTGGTGTTCTTCGGTTATAAATTAGAGTGCAATGTGCCCGGATAAACCCACAAATGTTGATGTCTCCTTGCTTTTCTTTGTTTTTAAATTTAATTTATATTTATTATTAGAGTAATATTCCATTGTGTACGTGGACCACTTCTTCTTGGTGCATTCCTCGGTTGATGGACATTTTCATTGCTTCCAAGTGCTGGCTATGGTAAATATTGCTGGCATACTGGTTTGCCAGCCTGTGACATTTTGATTCTCATTTTCTCAGGTGATAGGCCAAGCAGTGGTTGTGATTGATGGACTGGTAGCTCAATGTTTCCCTTTTCAAAGCACCTACGTTGTGTTTTCGTTAGTGGCTCTTTACATGCCCCCCCTTACAGCCGAGGGTACGCATTTCTCCACACTCCCTTCACCGTTTATTTTTTGCAGCATTTTTCCTAATGGCCATTCTGACTGCTGTGTGCTGATAGGGTTTTGTAATATGGGTATGCATGTCATGAAAATTTTTAAAATTCATCATATTCCTACGCCTTTTTCTTTTCTCTTAAAAGAAAAAAACCGTGAGTACAATATAGCTCTTGAAATTGTCTTCTTCGAAGGTTGCCCTCTTCTGAATTTTTTGGTCGATTTTTGACCCCAGAAATTTTCTGGAGGCCAGGCGCAATTTACAGAACTGCAAGTTGGTGAAAATTTAGTGACCTTTTGCAGTGGGTTCAAAGCTGCTGTTGTGGGAAACGTCCACAAGGAGGTAGCATTTCTCCATTCCCCAGTCCTGGTTCTAGGGCAGCAGAGCCTTTCTGGAAGTCATTGTCCTAGGTTGTAAATTAGAATGCAATTTGCCAGGAGAAATCCCCATAAGTTTATGTCTCATTACTTCTTCTTGGTTTTTAAAATTTTTTTAATCTGGGTAAAGTTTAGAATACTGTTTGTCCTAGGTGTACACAATCTGGTTCATTTGGACAATATGTATGTCTATTAATGTACAGATCCTCTTCCCATGTAAAATATTACACTGTTCCGTCGACCTCCCTTGTTATATGTTCGGTCTTTTTGATACATGTATATAATATGTATTTGAATATGTATAGTAACACTAATCTTCATTTCTCAATTTCCCCCCTCCTTTCCTTTTAGATGAGCATAGTTTGTGTTCTACGCCTGTGAGTGTCTTTCTCTTTAGAAATATGTTCATCTGTGTCAGTTATTAGATAATGCCATAAGTGATAATATAAGATATAGGTCTTTTGCTTTCCGACCTACTTCATGTTTTGTGATTATCTCCAGGCTCATCTATGGTGCCTCAAAGAGCAGTGCTTCAATGTTTTCCATGGCTAATATTCCATTGTGTACATGGACCACTTCTTCTTGGTGCATTCCTCTGTTGATGGACATTTTCGTTGCTTCCAAGTGTTGCCTATGGTAAATATTGCTGGAGTGCAGGATTGCCAGCCTGCGATTTTTGATTTTCATTTTCTCAGGTGATAGACCCAGCAGTGGGTATGATTGATTGATTGGTATGGTAGCTCAACGTTTACCTTTTCAAGGCACCTCAATTGTGCTTTCATCAGTGGCTCTTACCACGTCCCCCTTAGAATCGAGGGTACGCATTTCTCCACAATCACGTCAGCGTTTATCGTTTGCCGCATTTTTGTTGATGGCCATTCTGACTGGTGTGAGCTGATAGGTTTTTGTAATTTGGGTTTACATGTCTGTAAAAATTCCTACAATTCATCCTTTTTCCACGCCTTTTCCTTTTCTGTTAAAAGAAAAAAGAAAAAAGGTGTGAGTACAATATACCTCTTCAAATTTTCTTTTTGGAAGGTTGCACTCTAGAGTTTTTTGGTCGATTTTCGACCTCAGTATCTTTTGGAGGGCAGGTGTCATTTACAGACCTGCAATTGGTGAATATTTAGTGACCTTTTGCAGTGGGTTTAAAGCTGCTGTTGTGGGAAACGGCCACAAGGATGCAGCATTTCTCCATTCCCAAATCTGGGTACTAGGGCAGCAGAGCCGTTCTGGAAGTCGTTTGCCTAGGTTGTAAATTTGAATGGAATGTGCCAGGAGAACCCCCCATAAGTTTATGTCTCATTACTCCTAGTTGGTTGTTTTAATTTTTTCAATTGGGGTAATGGTTAGAATGTTGCTTGTCCAAGGTGTACATACTCTGGTTCATCTACATATTCTATATACCTATTTATGTAGAGATCCTCTTCCCGTGTAAATTATTACACAGTGTTCCGTAAACCTTCCTTGCTATATGGTCGGTCTTTTTGATATATGTATATAATATGTATTTGTATACATATGGTAACGCTAATCTTCATTTATCCATTCCCCCCACCTTTCCTTGTAGATAAGCATAGTTTTTTTTAATAAGTCTGTGATTGACTTTCTCTGTGGAAATATGTTCATTTGTGTCAGTTATTAGAGAACGCGTATAAGTGATATCATAGGATATAGGACTTTTGCTTTCCGACTTACCTCATGTTCTGTGATTATCTCCAAGATCATCTATGGTGTCTCAAAGAGCAGTGTTTCATTGTTTTCCATGGCTAGTATTCATTGTGTACATGGGCCGCTTCTTCTTTTTCCTTTCATCTGTTGATGGACATTTTGGTTGCTTCACTGTCTTGTCTATTGTGAATAAGGCTGCAGTGCAGCTTTTGCAGCCCGGGTCTTCTTCATTCTGGTCTTCTCAGGTGAGAGGCCCATTGGTGCGCCTGCTGGATTGAATGGTACCTCAATTTTTCCTTTTCAACGCAGCTCCTTTCTGTTCTCATTATTAGCGTTTAACCCTTTTACATCTCACCAGCAGCTAGAGGGTACACAGTTCTCTAAAACCTCTTCAGCATTGATTGTTTGTAGACTTTTTGCCAACGGTCAGTCGACGGGTGTGAGTTGAAAACTTTTTGTAGATTAGATTGCATGAGTCTAATACTTCCTGAGGTTGAGCTTTTATCCATTTTCCTTTCTTTAAAAAGAGAGTGAGTAAAACTTACCTCTTCATACGAGCTTCGTGAACATTTTGCCTGTTTTGAATTTTTTTTATCCATTCCCTACTTCAGCACAATTTGAGGGCAGGTGTCCTTTACAGCCCTGAGTCCTTGTGAATGGTAAGTGACCATTAGCTGTGGGTTAAAAGCTGCTGTTGCGGGAATCGGCCACAAGGCGGCAGCATTTCTCCTTTACCAAATCTGGTTACTAGGGCAACAGAGCCTTAGTGGAAGTGGTGTTCTAGGTTGTAAATTAGAATGGAATGTGCGAGGAAAAAGCCCTTTAAGTTTATGTCTCATTACTTCTTGTTGGTATTTTTAACTTAATTTTTATTTTTTATCACAGCAAACTTGATTACAATGTTTTGTTTGTTCTAGGTGTGCAAGATGTGGTTCTTTCACACATATACATATATCTATTTTTCTTCGGATCCTTTTCCCATGTAGGATACGACACAATGTTGAGTAGTCTTCTCTTGGTATAGCGTAGGTCTTTGGTGATTATATATTTCACATATGTTTGTATCACTCTGTTAACCTCAATACGGTAATGTATCCAATCCTCACACCTTTCCATTTGGTGAACCATAAGTTTTTTTAATGAATCTATGATAGTGTTTCTCTGTGGAAATACCTTTGTTTGTATCATTTTTTAGGTAACACCTATATGTGATATGATAGGATATGTGTCTTTCGCTTTCTCACTTACACCAAGTTGCGTGATTACTTCTAGACTCATCTATGGTGCTGCAAATGGCATTGTTTCATTTTTTCACTAGCTCATATTCCATCTGTACATGGAGCAGTTCTTCTTTGTCCACCCATCTGTCGTTGGACTTTTTGGTTACTTCCATATCTTGGCTATTGTTATACTATGCAATGCAGATTTGCATACCTGTGTCCTTCCAATTCTGTCTTCTTAGGTTATAGGTCCAGGAATAGGTCTGCTGGATCATATGGTAGCTCAATGTTTACCTTTTAAAGGCACCTCTATTCCGTTCTCTTTAGTGGCTCTTTCCAGGTTACGTCCCACTTAAAGCGGAGGGTATGCATTTCTTCCCAGCACCTTCAGCATTTATTCTTTGTAGTTTTTGCTGATGGTTATTCTGAGTGGTGTGAGCTGATACCTCTTTGTGGTTGAATTTGCATGTGTCTCATAATGCGTTGAAATTGAGCTGTAAGACATGTCCTTTTTATTTTTCCAGCTGTGATGAGAGCTTATTTCTTCAAAGTGTTTTCTTAAAGTATGTGTCACCATTTGAAATATTTTGGCCATGATCTCCCTCAAGACATTTTGAGGGCAGGTTTCATTTACAGCCCTGCAGTACTTGTTCATATGAAGTGACCATTAGCTCAGGCTTTAAACCTGCTTTTGCAGGTAACGGCCAGAGAGCGGCAATCTTTCTACGTTCCCCTTGCTGGTACTAGGGAAACAGACCTACCGGCCAGTGGTGTTCTTCGGTTATAAATTAGAGTGCAATGTGCCCGGATAAACCCACAAATGTTGATGTCTCCTTGCTTTTCTTTGTTTTTAAATTTAATTTATATTTATTATTAGAGTAATATTCCATTGTGTACGTGGACCACTTCTTCTTGGTGCATTCCTCGGTTGATGGACATTTTCATTGCTTCCAAGTGCTGGCTATGGTAAATATTGCTGGCATACTGGTTTGCCAGCCTGTGACATTTTGATTCTCATTTTCTCAGGTGATAGGCCAAGCAGTGGTTGTGATTGATGGACTGGTAGCTCAATGTTTCCCTTTTCAAAGCACCTACGTTGTGTTTTCGTTAGTGGCTCTTTACATGCCCCCCCTTACAGCCGAGGGTACGCATTTCTCCACACTCCCTTCACCGTTTATTTTTTGCAGCATTTTTCCTAATGGCCATTCTGACTGCTGTGTGCTGATAGGGTTTTGTAATATGGGTATGCATGTCATGAAAATTTTTAAAATTCATCATATTCCTACGCCTTTTTCTTTTCTCTTAAAAGAAAAAAACCGTGAGTACAATATAGCTCTTGAAATTGTCTTCTTCGAAGGTTGCCCTCTTCTGAATTTTTTGGTCGATTTTTGACCCCAGAAATTTTCTGGAGGCCAGGCGCAATTTACAGAACTGCAAGTTGGTGAAAACTTAGTGACCTTTTGCAGTGGGTTCAAAGCTGCTGTTGTGGGAAACGTCCACAAGGAGGTAGCATTTCTCCATTCCCCAGTCCTGGTTCTAGGGCAGCAGAGCCTTTCTGGAAGTCATTGTCCTAGGTTGTAAATTAGAATGCAATTTGCCAGGAGAAATCCCCATAAGTTTATGTCTCATTACTTCTTCTTGGTTTTTAAAATTTTTTTAATCTGGGTAAAGTTTAGAATACTGTTTGTCCTAGGTGTACACAATCTGGTTCATTTGGACAATATGTATGTCTATTAATGTACAGATCCTCTTCCCATGTAAAATATTACACTGTTCCGTCGACCTCCCTTGTTATATGTTCGGTCTTTTTGATACATGTATATAATATGTATTTGAATATGTATAGTAACACTAATCTTCATTTCTCAATTTCCCCCCTCCTTTCCTTTTAGATGAGCATAGTTTGTGTTCTACGCCTGTGAGTGTCTTTCTCTTTAGAAATATGTTCATCTGTGTCAGTTATTAGATAATGCCATAAGTGATAATATAAGATATAGGTCTTTTGCTTTCCGACCTACTTCATGTTTTGTGATTATCTCCAGGCTCATCTATGGTGCCTCAAAGAGCAGTGCTTCAATGTTTTCCATGGCTAATATTCCATTGTGTACATGGACCACTTCTTCTTGGTGCATTCCTCTGTTGATGGACATTTTCGTTGCTTCCAAGTGTTGCCTATGGTAAATATTGCTGGAGTGCAGGATTGCCAGCCTGCGATTTTTGATTTTCATTTTCTCAGGTGATAGACCCAGCAGTGGGTATGATTGATTGATTGGTATGGTAGCTCAACGTTTACCTTTTCAAGGCACCTCAATTGTGCTTTCATCAGTGGCTCTTACCACGTCCCCCTTAGAATCGAGGGTACGCATTTCTCCACAATCACGTCAGCGTTTATCGTTTGCCGCATTTTTGTTGATGGCCATTCTGACTGGTGTGAGCTGATAGGTTTTTGTAATTTGGGTTTACATGTCTGTAAAAATTCCTACAATTCATCCTTTTTCCACGCCTTTTCCTTTTCTGTTAAAAGAAAAAAGAAAAAAGGTGTGAGTACAATATACCTCTTCAAATTTTCTTTTTGGAAGGTTGCACTCTAGAGTTTTTTGGTCGATTTTCGACCTCAGTATCTTTTGGAGGGCAGGTGTCATTTACAGACCTGCAATTGGTGAATATTTAGTGACCTTTTGCAGTGGGTTTAAAGCTGCTGTTGTGGGAAACGGCCACAAGGATGCAGCATTTCTCCATTCCCAAATCTGGGTACTAGGGCAGCAGAGCCGTTCTGGAAGTCGTTTGCCTAGGTTGTAAATTTGAATGGAATGTGCCAGGAGAACCCCCCATAAGTTTATGTCTCATTACTCCTAGTTGGTTGTTTTAATTTTTTCAATTGGGGTAATGGTTAGAATGTTGCTTGTCCAAGGTGTACATACTCTGGTTCATCTACATATTCTATATACCTATTTATGTAGAGATCCTCTTCCCGTGTAAATTATTACACAGTGTTCCGTAAACCTTCCTTGCTATATGGTCGGTCTTTTTGATATATGTATATAATATGTATTTGTATACATATGGTAACGCTAATCTTCATTTATCCATTCCCCCCACCTTTCCTTGTAGATAAGCATAGTTTTTTTTAATAAGTCTGTGATTGACTTTCTCTGTGGAAATATGTTCATTTGTGTCAGTTATTAGAGAACGCGTATAAGTGATATCATAGGATATAGGACTTTTGCTTTCCGACTTACCTCATGTTCTGTGATTATCTCCAAGATCATCTATGGTGTCTCAAAGAGCAGTGTTTCATTGTTTTCCATGGCTAGTATTCATTGTGTACATGGGCCGCTTCTTCTTTTTCCTTTCATCTGTTGATGGACATTTTGGTTGCTTCACTGTCTTGTCTATTGTGAATAAGGCTGCAGTGCAGCTTTTGCAGCCCGGGTCTTCTTCATTCTGGTCTTCTCAGGTGAGAGGCCCATTGGTGCGCCTGCTGGATTGAATGGTACCTCAATTTTTCCTTTTCAACGCAGCTCCTTTCTGTTCTCATTATTAGCGTTTAACCCTTTTACATCTCACCAGCAGCTAGAGGGTACACAGTTCTCTAAAACCTCTTCAGCATTGATTGTTTGTAGACTTTTTGCCAACGGTCAGTCGACGGGTGTGAGTTGAAAACTTTTTGTAGATTAGATTGCATGAGTCTAATACTTCCTGAGGTTGAGCTTTTATCCATTTTCCTTTCTTTAAAAAGAGAGTGAGTAAAACTTACCTCTTCATACGAGCTTCGTGAACATTTTGCCTGTTTTGAATTTTTTTTATCCATTCCCTACTTCAGCACAATTTGAGGGCAGGTGTCCTTTACAGCCCTGAGTCCTTGTGAATGGTAAGTGACCATTAGCTGTGGGTTAAAAGCTGCTGTTGCGGGAATCGGCCACAAGGCGGCAGCATTTCTCCTTTACCAAATCTGGTTACTAGGGCAACAGAGCCTTAGTGGAAGTGGTGTTCTAGGTTGTAAATTAGAATGGAATGTGCGAGGAAAAAGCCCTTTAAGTTTATGTCTCATTACTTCTTGTTGGTATTTTTAACTTAATTTTTATTTTTTATCACAGCAAACTTGATTACAATGTTTTGTTTGTTCTAGGTGTGCAAGATGTGGTTCTTTCACACATATACATATATCTATTTTTCTTCGGATCCTTTTCCCATGTAGGATACGACACAATGTTGAGTAGTCTTCTCTTGGTATAGCGTAGGTCTTTGGTGATTATATATTTCACATATGTTTGTATCACTCTGTTAACCTCAATACGGTAATGTATCCAATCCTCACACCTTTCCATTTGGTGAACCATAAGTTTTTTTTAATGAATCTATGATAGTGTTTCTCTGTGGAAATACCTTTGTTTGTATCATTTTTTAGGTAACACCTATATGTGATATGATAGGATATGTGTCTTTCGCTTTCTCACTTACACCAAGTTGCGTGATTACTTCTAGACTCATCTATGGTGCTGCAAATGGCATTGTTTCATTTTTTCACTAGCTCATATTCCATCTGTACATGGAGCAGTTCTTCTTTGTCCACCCATCTTTCGTTGGACTTTTTGGTTACTTCCATATCTTGGCTATTGTTATACTATGCAATGCAGATTTGCGTACCTGTGTCCTTCCAATTCTGTCTTCTTAGGTTATAGGTCCAGGAATAGGTCTGCTGGATCATATGGTAGCTCAATGTTTACCTTTTAAAGACACCTCTATTCCGTTCTCTTTAGTGGCTCTTTCCAGGTTACGTCCCACTTAAAGCGGAGGGTATGCATTTCTTCCCAGCACCTTCAGCATTTATTCTTTGTAGTTTTTGCTGATGGTTATTCTGAGTGGTGTGAGCTGATACCTCTTTGTGGTTGAATTTGCATGTGTCTCATAATGCGTTGAAATTGAGCTGTAAGACATGTCCTTTTTATTTTTCCAGCTGTGATGAGAGCTTATTTCTTCAAAGTGTTTTCTTAAAGTATGTGTCACCATTTGAAATATTTTGGCCATGATCTCCCTCAAGACATTTTGAGGGCAGGTTTCATTTACAGCCCTGCAGTACTTGTTCATATGAAGTGACCATTAGCTCAGGCTTTAAACCTGCTTTTGCAGGTAACGGCCAGAGAGCGGCAATCTTTCTACGTTCCCCTTGCTGGTACTAGGGAAACAGACCTACCGGCCAGTGGTGTTCTTCGGTTATAAATTAGAGTGCAATGTGCCCGGATAAACCCACAAATGTTGATGTCTCCTTGCTTTTCTTTGTTTTTAAATTTAATTTATATTTATTATTAGAGTAATATTCCATTGTGTACGTGGACCACTTCTTCTTGGTGCATTCCTCGGTTGATGGACATTTTCATTGCTTCCAAGTGCTGGCTATGGTAAATATTGCTGGCATACTGGTTTGCCAGCCTGTGACATTTTGATTCTCATTTTCTCAGGTGATAGGCCAAGCAGTGGTTGTGATTGATGGACTGGTAGCTCAATGTTTCCCTTTTCAAAGCACCTACGTTGTGTTTTCGTTAGTGGCTCTTTACATGCCCCCCCTTACAGCCGAGGGTACGCATTTCTCCACACTCCCTTCACCGTTTATTTTTTGCAGCATTTTTCCTAATGGCCATTCTGACTGCTGTGTGCTGATAGGGTTTTGTAATATGGGTATGCATGTCATGAAAATTTTTAAAATTCATCATATTCCTACGCCTTTTTCTTTTCTCTTAAAAGAAAAAAACCATGAGTACAATATAGCTCTTGAAATTGTCTTCTTCGAAGGTTGCCCTCTTCTGAATTTTTTGGTCGATTTTTGACCCCAGAAATTTTCTGGAGGCCAGGCGCAATTTACAGAACTGCAAGTTGGTGAAAATTTAGTGACCTTTTGCAGTGGGTTCAAAGCTGCTGTTGTGGGAAACGTCCACAAGGAGGTAGCATTTCTCCATTCCCCAGTCCTGGTTCTAGGGCAGCAGAGCCTTTCTGGAAGTCATTGTCCTAGGTTGTAAATTAGAATGGAATTTGCCAGGAGAAATCCCCATAAGTTTATGTCTCATTACTTCTTCTTGGTTTTTAAAATTTTTTTAATCTGGGTAAAGTTTAGAATACTGTTTGTCCTAGGTGTACACAATCTGGTTCATTTGGACATTATGTATGTCTATTAATGTACAGATCCTCTTCCCATGTAAAATATTACACTGTTCCGTCGACCTCCCTTGTTATATGTTCGGTCTTTTTGATACATGTATATAATATGTATTTGAATATGTATAGTAACACTAATCTTCATTTCTCAATTTCCCCCCTCCTTTCCTTTTAGATGAGCATAGTTTGTGTTCTACGCCTGTGAGTGTCTTTCTCTTTAGAAATATGTTCATCTGTGTCAGTTATTAGATAATGCCATAAGTGATAATATAAGATATAGGTCTTTTGCTTTCCGACCTACTTCATGTTTTGTGATTATCTCCAGGCTCATCTATGGTGCCTCAAAGAGCAGTGCTTCAATGTTTTCCATGGCTAATATTCCATTGTGTACATGGACCACTTCTTCTTGGTGCATTCCTCTGTTGATGGACATTTTCGTTGCTTCCAAGTGTTGCCTATGGTAAATATTGCTGGAGTGCAGGATTGCCAGCCTGCGATTTTTGATTTTCATTTTCTCAGGTGATAGACCCAGCAGTGGGTATGATTGATTGATTGGTATGGTAGCTCAACGTTTACCTTTTCAAGGCACCTCAATTGTGCTTTCATCAGTGGCTCTTACCACGTCCCCCTTAGAATCGAGGGTACGCATTTCTCCACAATCACGTCAGCGTTTATCGTTTGCCGCATTTTTGTTGATGGCCATTCTGACTGGTGTGAGCTGATAGGTTTTTGTAATTTGGGTTTACATGTCTGTAAAAATTCCTACAATTCATCCTTTTTCCACGCCTTTTCCTTTTCTGTTAAAAGAAAAAAGAAAAAAGGTGTGAGTACAATATACCTCTTCAAATTTTCTTTTTGGAAGGTTGCACTCTAGAGTTTTTTGGTCGATTTTCGACCTCAGTATCTTTTGGAGGGCAGGTGTCATTTACAGACCTGCAATTGGTGAATATTTAGTGACCTTTTGCAGTGGGTTTAAAGCTGCTGTTGTGGGAAACGGCCACAAGGATGCAGCATTTCTCCATTCCCAAATCTGGGTACTAGGGCAGCAGAGCCGTTCTGGAAGTCGTTTGCCTAGGTTGTAAATTTGAATGGAATGTGCCAGGAGAACCCCCCATAAGTTTATGTCTCATTACTCCTAGTTGGTTGTTTTAATTTTTTCAATTGGGGTAATGGTTAGAATGTTGCTTGTCCAAGGTGTACATACTCTGGTTCATCTACATATTCTATATACCTATTTATGTAGAGATCCTCTTCCCGTGTAAATTATTACACAGTGTTCCGTAAACCTTCCTTGCTATATGGTCGGTCTTTTTGATATATGTATATAATATGTATTTGTATACATATGGTAACGCTAATCTTCATTTATCCATTCCCCCCACCTTTCCTTGTAGATAAGCATAGTTTTTTTTAATAAGTCTGTGATTGACTTTCTCTGTGGAAATATGTTCATTTGTGTCAGTTATTAGAGAACGCGTATAAGTGATATCATAGGATATAGGACTTTTGCTTTCCGACTTACCTCATGTTCTGTGATTATCTCCAAGATCATCTATGGTGTCTCAAAGAGCAGTGTTTCATTGTTTTCCATGGCTAGTATTCATTGTGTACATGGGCCGCTTCTTCTTTTTCCTTTCATCTGTTGATGGACATTTTGGTTGCTTCACTGTCTTGTCTATTGTGAATAAGGCTGCAGTGCAGCTTTTGCAGCCCGGGTCTTCTTCATTCTGGTCTTCTCAGGTGAGAGGCCCATTGGTGCGCCTGCTGGATTGAATGGTACCTCAATTTTTCCTTTTCAACGCAGCTCCTTTCTGTTCTCATTATTAGCGTTTAACCCTTTTACATCTCACCAGCAGCTAGAGGGTACACAGTTCTCTAAAACCTCTTCAGCATTGATTGTTTGTAGACTTTTTGCCAACGGTCAGTCGACGGGTGTGAGTTGAAAACTTTTTGTAGATTAGATTGCATGAGTCTAATACTTCCTGAGGTTGAGCTTTTATCCATTTTCCTTTCTTTAAAAAGAGAGTGAGTAAAACTTACCTCTTCATACGAGCTTCGTGAACATTTTGCCTGTTTTGAATTTTTTTTATCCATTCCCTACTTCAGCACAATTTGAGGGCAGGTGTCCTTTACAGCCCTGAGTCCTTGTGAATGGTAAGTGACCATTAGCTGTGGGTTAAAAGCTGCTGTTGCGGGAATCGGCCACAAGGCGGCAGCATTTCTCCTTTACCAAATCTGGTTACTAGGGCAACAGAGCCTTAGTGGAAGTGGTGTTCTAGGTTGTAAATTAGAATGGAATGTGCGAGGAAAAAGCCCTTTAAGTTTATGTCTCATTACTTCTTGTTGGTATTTTTAACTTAATTTTTATTTTTTATCACAGCAAACTTGATTACAATGTTTTGTTTGTTCTAGGTGTGCAAGATGTGGTTCTTTCACACATATACATATATCTATTTTTCTTCGGATCCTTTTCCCATGTAGGATACGACACAATGTTGAGTAGTCTTCTCTTGGTATAGCGTAGGTCTTTGGTGATTATATATTTCACATATGTTTGTATCACTCTGTTAACCTCAATACGGTAATGTATCCAATCCTCACACCTTTCCATTTGGTGAACCATAAGTTTTTTTAATGAATCTATGATAGTGTTTCTCTGTGGAAATACCTTTGTTTGTATCATTTTTTAGGTAACACCTATATGTGATATGATAGGATATGTGTCTTTCGCTTTCTCACTTACACCAAGTTGCGTGATTACTTCTAGACTCATCTATGGTGCTGCAAATGGCATTGTTTCATTTTTTCACTAGCTCATATTCCATCTGTACATGGAGCAGTTCTTCTTTGTCCACCCATCTGTCGTTGGACTTTTTGGTTACTTCCATATCTTGGCTATTGTTATACTATGCAATGCAGATTTGCATACCTGTGTCCTTCCAATTCTGTCTTCTTAGGTTATAGGTCCAGGAATAGGTCTGCTGGATCATATGGTAGCTCAATGTTTACCTTTTAAAGGCACCTCTATTCCGTTCTCTTTAGTGGCTCTTTCCAGGTTACGTCCCACTTAAAGCGGAGGGTATGCATTTCTTCCCAGCACCTTCAGCATTTATTCTTTGTAGTTTTTGCTGATGGTTATTCTGAGTGGTGTGAGCTGATACCTCTTTGTGGTTGAATTTGCATGTGTCTCATAATGCGTTGAAATTGAGCTGTAAGACATGTCCTTTTTATTTTTCCAGCTGTGATGAGAGCTTATTTCTTCAAAGTGTTTTCTTAAAGTATGTGTCACCATTTGAAATATTTTGGCCATGATCTCCCTCAAGACATTTTGAGGGCAGGTTTCATTTACAGCCCTGCAGTACTTGTTCATATGAAGTGACCATTAGCTCAGGCTTTAAACCTGCTTTTGCAGGTAACGGCCAGAGAGCGGCAATCTTTCTACGTTCCCCTTGCTGGTGCTAGGGAAACAGACCTACCGGCCAGTGGTGTTCTTCGGTTATAAATTAGAGTGCAATGTGCCCGGATAAACCCACAAATGTTGATGTCTCCTTGCTTTTCTTTGTTTTTAAATTTAATTTATATTTATTATTAGAGTAATATTCCATTGTGTACGTGGACCACTTCTTCTTGGTGCATTCCTCGGTTGATGGACATTTTCATTGCTTCCAAGTGCTGGCTATGGTAAATATTGCTGGCATACTGGTTTGCCAGCCTGTGACATTTTGATTCTCATTTTCTCAGGTGATAGGCCAAGCAGTGGTTGTGATTGATGGACTGGTAGCTCAATGTTTCCCTTTTCAAAGCACCTACGTTGTGTTTTCGTTAGTGGCTCTTTACATGCCCCCCCTTACAGCCGAGGGTACGCATTTCTCCACACTCCCTTCACCGTTTATTTTTTGCAGCATTTTTCCTAATGGCCATTCTGACTGCTGTGTGCTGATAGGGTTTTGTAATATGGGTATGCATGTCATGAAAATTTTTAAAATTCATCATATTCCTACGCCTTTTTCTTTTCTCTTAAAAGAAAAAAACCGTGAGTACAATATAGCTCTTGAAATTGTCTTCTTCGAAGGTTGCCCTCTTCTGAATTTTTTGGTCGATTTTTGACCCCAGAAATTTTCTGGAGGCCAGGCGCAATTTACAGAACTGCAAGTTGGTGAAAATTTAGTGACCTTTTGCAGTGGGTTCAAAGCTGCTGTTGTGGGAAACGTCCACAAGGAGGTAGCATTTCTCCATTCCCCAGTCCTGGTTCTAGGGCAGCAGAGCCTTTCTGGAAGTCATTGTCCTAGGTTGTAAATTAGAATGCAATTTGCCAGGAGAAATCCCCATAAGTTTATGTCTCATTACTTCTTCTTGGTTTTTAAAATTTTTTTAATCTGGGTAAAGTTTAGAATACTGTTTGTCCTAGGTGTACACAATCTGGTTCATTTGGACAATATGTATGTCTATTAATGTACAGATCCTCTTCCCATGTAAAATATTACACTGTTCCGTCGACCTCCCTTGTTATATGTTCGGTCTTTTTGATACATGTATATAATATGTATTTGAATATGTATAGTAACACTAATCTTCATTTCTCAATTTCCCCCCTCCTTTCCTTTTAGATGAGCATAGTTTGTGTTCTACGCCTGTGAGTGTCTTTCTCTTTAGAAATATGTTCATCTGTGTCAGTTATTAGATAATGCCATAAGTGATAATATAAGATATAGGTCTTTTGCTTTCCGACCTACTTCATGTTTTGTGATTATCTCCAGGCTCATCTATGGTGCCTCAAAGAGCAGTGCTTCAATGTTTTCCATGGCTAATATTCCATTGTGTACATGGACCACTTCTTCTTGGTGCATTCCTCTGTTGATGGACATTTTCGTTGCTTCCAAGTGTTGCCTATGGTAAATATTGCTGGAGTGCAGGATTGCCAGCCTGCGATTTTTGATTTTCATTTTCTCAGGTGATAGACCCAGCAGTGGGTATGATTGATTGATTGGTATGGTAGCTCAACGTTTACCTTTTCAAGGCACCTCAATTGTGCTTTCATCAGTGGCTCTTACCACGTCCCCCTTAGAATCGAGGGTACGCATTTCTCCACAATCACGTCAGCGTTTATCGTTTGCCGCATTTTTGTTGATGGCCATTCTGACTGGTGTGAGCTGATAGGTTTTTGTAATTTGGGTTTACATGTCTGTAAAAATTCCTACAATTCATCCTTTTTCCACGCCTTTTCCTTTTCTGTTAAAAGAAAAAAGAAAAAAGGTGTGAGTACAATATACCTCTTCAAATTTTCTTTTTGGAAGGTTGCACTCTAGAGTTTTTTGGTCGATTTTCGACCTCAGTATCTTTTGGAGGGCAGGTGTCATTTACAGACCTGCAATTGGTGAATATTTAGTGACCTTTTGCAGTGGGTTTAAAGCTGCTGTTGTGGGAAACGGCCACAAGGATGCAGCATTTCTCCATTCCCAAATCTGGGTACTAGGGCAGCAGAGCCGTTCTGGAAGTCGTTTGCCTAGGTTGTAAATTTGAATGGAATGTGCCAGGAGAACCCCCCATAAGTTTATGTCTCATTACTCCTAGTTGGTTGTTTTAATTTTTTCAATTGGGGTAATGGTTAGAATGTTGCTTGTCCAAGGTGTACATACTCTGGTTCATCTACATATTCTATATACCTATTTATGTAGAGATCCTCTTCCCGTGTAAATTATTACACAGTGTTCCGTAAACCTTCCTTGCTATATGGTCGGTCTTTTTGATATATGTATATAATATGTATTTGTATACATATGGTAACGCTAATCTTCATTTATCCATTCCCCCCCACCTTTCCTTGTAGATAAGCATAGTTTTTTTTAATAAGTCTGTGATTGACTTTCTCTGTGGAAATATGTTCATTTGTGTCAGTTATTAGAGAACGCGTATAAGTGATATCATAGGATATAGGACTTTTGCTTTCCGACTTACCTCATGTTCTGTGATTATCTCCAAGATCATCTATGGTGTCTCAAAGAGCAGTGTTTCATTGTTTTCCATGGCTAGTATTCATTGTGTACATGGGCCGCTTCTTCTTTTTCCTTTCATCTGTTGATGGACATTTTGGTTGCTTCACTGTCTTGTCTATTGTGAATAAGGCTGCAGTGCAGCTTTTGCAGCCCGGGTCTTCTTCATTCTGGTCTTCTCAGGTGAGAGGCCCATTGGTGCGCCTGCTGGATTGAATGGTACCTCAATTTTTCCTTTTCAACGCAGCTCCTTTCTGTTCTCATTATTAGCGTTTAACCCTTTTACATCTCACCAGCAGCTAGAGGGTACACAGTTCTCTAAAACCTCTTCAGCATTGATTGTTTGTAGACTTTTTGCCAACGGTCAGTCGACGGGTGTGAGTTGAAAACTTTTTGTAGATTAGATTGCATGAGTCTAATACTTCCTGAGGTTGAGCTTTTATCCATTTTCCTTTCTTTAAAAAGAGAGTGAGTAAAACTTACCTCTTCATACGAGCTTCGTGAACATTTTGCCTGTTTTGAATTTTTTTTATCCATTCCCTACTTCAGCACAATTTGAGGGCAGGTGTCCTTTACAGCCCTGAGTCCTTGTGAATGGTAAGTGACCATTAGCTGTGGGTTAAAAGCTGCTGTTGCGGGAATCGGCCACAAGGCGGCAGCATTTCTCCTTTACCAAATCTGGTTACTAGGGCAACAGAGCCTTAGTGGAAGTGGTGTTCTAGGTTGTAAATTAGAATGGAATGTGCGAGGAAAAAGCCCTTTAAGTTTATGTCTCATTACTTCTTGTTGGTATTTTTAACTTAATTTTTATTTTTTATCACAGCAAACTTGATTACAATGTTTTGTTTGTTCTAGGTGTGCAAGATGTGGTTCTTTCACACATATACATATATCTATTTTTCTTCGGATCCTTTTCCCATGTAGGATACGACACAATGTTGAGTAGTCTTCTCTTGGTATAGCGTAGGTCTTTGGTGATTATATATTTCACATATGTTTGTATCACTCTGTTAACCTCAATACGGTAATGTATCCAATCCTCACACCTTTCCATTTGGTGAACCATAAGTTTTTTTAATGAATCTATGATAGTGTTTCTCTGTGGAAATACCTTTGTTTGTATCATTTTTTAGGTAACACCTATATGTGATATGATAGGATATGTGTCTTTCGCTTTCTCACTTACACCAAGTTGCGTGATTACTTCTAGACTCATCTATGGTGCTGCAAATGGCATTGTTTCATTTTTTCACTAGCTCATATTCCATCTGTACATGTAGCAGTTCTTCATTGTCCATCCATCTGTCGTTGGACTTTTTGGTTACTTCCATATCTTGGCTATTGTTATACTATGCAATGCAGATTTGCGTACCTGTGTCCTTCCAATTCTGTCTTCTTAGGTTATAGGTCCAGGAATAGGTCTGCTGGATCATATGGTAGCTCAATGTTTACCTTTTAAAGGCACCTCTATTCTGTTCTCTTTAGTGGCTCTTTCCAGGTTACGTCCCACTTAAAGCGGAGGGTATGCATTTCTTCCCAGCACCTTCAGCATTTATTCTTTGTAGTTTTTGCTGATGGTTATTCTGAGTGGTGTGAGCTGATACCTCTTTGTGGTTGAATTTGCATGTGTCTCATAATGCGTTGAAATTGAGCTGTAAGACATGTCCTTTTTATTTTTCCAGCTGTGATGAGAGCTTATTTCTTCAAAGTGTTTTCTTAAAGTATGTGTCACCATTTGAAAAATTTTGGCCATTATCTCCCTCAAGACATTTTGAGGGCAGGTTTCATTTACAGCCCTGCAGTACTTGTTCATATGAAGTGACCATTAGCTCAGGCTTTAAACCTGCTTTTGCAGGTAACGGCCAGAGAGCGACAGCCTTTCTACGTTCCCCTTGCTGGTACTAGGGAAACAGACCTACCGGCCAGTGTTGTTTTTCGGTTATAAATTAGAGTGCAATGTTCCCGGATAAACCCACAAATGTTGATGTCTCCTTGCTTTTGTTTGTTTTTAAATTTAATTTATATTTATTATTAGAGTAATATTCCATTGTGTACGTGGACCACTTCTTCTTGGTGCATTCCTCGGTTGATGGACATTTTCATTTCTTCCAAGCGCTGCCTATGGTAAATATTGCTGGCATACAGGTTTGCCAGCCTGTGACTTTTTGATTCTCATTTTCTCAGGTGATAGGCCAAGCAGTGGTTGTGATTGATGGACTGGTAGTTCATTGTTTCCCTTTTCAAAGCACCTACATTGTGTTTTCATTAGTGGCTCTTTACATGCCCCCCCTTACAACCGAGGGTACGCATTTCTCCACACTCCCTTCACCGTTTATTTTTTGCAGCATTTTTCCTAATGGCCATTCTGACTGCTGTGAGCTGATAGGGTTTTGTAATATGGGTATGTATGTCATGAAAATTTTTAAAATTCATCATATTCCTATGCCTTTTTCTTTTCTCTTAAAAGAAAAAACCGTGAGTACAATATAGCTCTTGAAATTGTCTTCTTCGAAGGTTGCCCTCTTCTGAATTTTTTGGTCGATTTTTGACCCCAGAAATTTTCTGGAGGGCAGGCGCCATTTACAGAACTGCAAGTTGGTGAAAATTTAGTGACCTTTTGCAGTGAGTTCAAAGCTGCTGTTGTGGGAAACGTCCACAAGGAGGTAGCATTTCTCCATTCCCCAATCTGGGTTCTAGGGCAGCAGAGCCTTTCTGGAAGTCATTGTCCTAGGTTGTAAATTAGAATGGAATTTGCCAGGAGAAATCCCCATAAGTTTATGTCTCATTACTTCTTCTTGGTTTTTAAAATTTTTTTAATCTGGGTAAAGTTTAGAATACTGTTTGTCCTAGGTGTACACAATCTGGTTCATTTGGACATTATGTATGTCTATTAATGTACAGATCCTCTTCCCATGTAAAATATTACACTGTTCCGTCGACCTCCCTTGTTATATGTTCGGTCTTTTTGATACATGTATATAATATGTATTTGAATATGTATAGTAACACTAATCTTCATTTCTCAATTTCCCCCCTCCTTTCCTTTTAGATGAGCATAGTTTGTGTTCTACGCCTGTGAGTGTCTTTCTCTTTAGAAATATGTTCATCTGTGTCAGTTATTAGATAATGCCATAAGTGATAATATAAGATATAGGTCTTTTGCTTTCCGACCTACTTCATGTTTTGTGATTATCTCCAGGCTCATCTATGGTGCCTCAAAGAGCAGTGCTTCAATGTTTTCCATGGCTAATATTCCATTGTGTACATGGACCACTTCTTCTTGGTGCATTCCTCTGTTGATGGACATTTTCGTTGCTTCCAAGTGTTGCCTATGGTAAATATTGCTGGAGTGCAGGATTGCCAGCCTGCGATTTTTGATTTTCATTTTCTCAGGTGATAGACCCAGCAGTGGGTATGATTGATTGATTGGTATGGTAGCTCAACGTTTACCTTTTCAAGGCACCTCAATTGTGCTTTCATTAGTGGCTCTTACCACGTCCCCCTTAGAATCGAGGGTACGCATTTCTCCACAATCACGTCAGCGTTTATCGTTTGCCGCATTTTTGTTGATGGCCATTCTGACTGGTGTGAGCTGATAGGTTTTTGTAATTTGGGTTTACATGTCTGTAACAATTCCTACAATTCATCCTTTTTCCACGCCTTTTCCTTTTCTGTTAAAAGAAAAAAGAAAAAAGGTGTGAGTACAATATACCTCTTCAAATTTTCTTTTTGGAAGGTTGCACTCTAGAGTTTTTTGGTCGATTTTCGACCTCAGTATCTTTTGGAGGGCAGGTGTCATTTACAGACCTGCAATTGGTGAATATTTAGTGACCTTTTGCAGTGGGTTTAAAGCTGCTGTTGTGGGAAACGGCCACAAGGATGCAGCATTTCTCCATTCCCAAATCTGGGTACTAGGGCAGCAGAGCCGTTCTGGAAGTCGTTTGCCTAGGTTGTAAATTTGAATGGAATGTGCCAGGAGAACCCCCCATAAGTTTATGTCTCATTACTCCTAGTTGGTTGTTTTAATTTTTTCAATTGGGGTAATGGTTAGAATGTTGCTTGTCCAAGGTGTACATACTCTGGTTCATCTACATATTCTATATACCTATTTATGTAGAGATCCTCTTCCCGTGTAAATTATTACACAGTGTTCCGTAAACCTTCCTTGCTATATGGTCGGTCTTTTTGATATATGTATATAATATGTATTTGTATACATATGGTAACGCTAATCTTCATTTATCCATTCCCCCCACCTTTCCTTGTAGATAAGCATAGTTTTTTTTAATAAGTCTGTGATTGACTTTCTCTGTGGAAATATGTTCATTTGTGTCAGTTATTAGAGAACGCGTATAAGTGATATCATAGGATATAGGACTTTTGCTTTCCGACTTACCTCATGTTCTGTGATTATCTCCAAGATCATCTATGGTGTCTCAAAGAGCAGTGTTTCATTGTTTTCCATGGCTAGTATTCATTGTGTACATGGGCCGCTTCTTCTTTTTCCTTTCATCTGTTGATGGACATTTTGGTTGCTTCACTGTCTTGTCTATTGTGAATAAGGCTGCAGTGCAGCTTTTGCAGCCCGGGTCTTCTTCATTCTGGTCTTCTCAGGTGAGAGGCCCATTGGTGCGCCTGCTGGATTGAATGGTACCTCAATTTTTCCTTTTCAACGCAGCTCCTTTCTGTTCTCATTATTAGCGTTTAACCCTTTTACATCTCACCAGCAGCTAGAGGGTACACAGTTCTCTAAAACCTCTTCAGCATTGATTGTTTGTAGACTTTTTGCCAACGGTCAGTCGACGGGTGTGAGTTGAAAACTTTTTGTAGATTAGATTGCATGAGTCTAATACTTCCTGAGGTTGAGCTTTTATCCATTTTCCTTTCTTTAAAAAGAGAGTGAGTAAAACTTACCTCTTCATACGAGCTTCGTGAACATTTTGCCTGTTTTGAATTTTTTTTATCCATTCCCTACTTCAGCACAATTTGAGGGCAGGTGTCCTTTACAGCCCTGAGTCCTTGTGAATGGTAAGTGACCATTAGCTGTGGGTTAAAAGCTGCTGTTGCGGGAATCGGCCACAAGGCGGCAGCATTTCTCCTTTACCAAATCTGGTTACTAGGGCAACAGAGCCTTAGTGGAAGTGGTGTTCTAGGTTGTAAATTAGAATGGAATGTGCGAGGAAAAAGCCCTTTAAGTTTATGTCTCATTACTTCTTGTTGGTATTTTTAACTTAATTTTTATTTTTTATCACAGCAAACTTGATTACAATGTTTTGTTTGTTCTAGGTGTGCAAGATGTGGTTCTTTCACACATATACATATATCTATTTTTCTTCGGATCCTTTTCCCATGTAGGATACGACACAATGTTGAGTAGTCTTCTCTTGGTATAGCGTAGGTCTTTGGTGATTATATATTTCACATATGTTTGTATCACTCTGTTAACCTCAATACGGTAATGTATCCAATCCTCACACCTTTCCATTTGGTGAACCATAAGTTTTTTTAATGAATCTATGATAGTGTTTCTCTGTGGAAATACCTTTGTTTGTATCATTTTTTAGGTAACACCTATATGTGATAGGATAGGATATGTGTCTTTCGCTTTCTCACTTACACCAAGTTGCGTGATTACTTCTAGACTCATCTATGGTGCTGCAAATGGCATTGTTTCATTTTTTCACTAGCTCATATTCCATCTGTACATGGAGCAGTTCTTCTTTCTCCACCCATCTGTCGTTGGACTTTTTGGTTACTTCCATATCTTGGCTATTGTTATACTATGCAATGCAGATTTGCGTACCTGTGTCCTTCCAATTCTGTCTTCTTAGGTTATAGGTCCAGGAATAGGTCTGCTGGATCATATGGTAGCTCAATGTTTACCTTTTAAAGACACCTCTATTCCGTTCTCTTTAGTGGCTCTTTCCAGGTTACGTCCCACTTAAAGCGGAGGGTATGCATTTCTTCCCAGCACCTTCAGCATTTATTCTTTGTAGTTTTTGCTGATGGTTATTCTGAGTGGTGTGAGCTGATACCTCTTTGTGGTTGAATTTGCATGTGTCTCATAATGCGTTGAAATTGAGCTGTAAGACATGTCCTTTTTATTTTTCCAGCTGTGATGAGAGCTTATTTCTTCAAAGTGTTTTCTTAAAGTATGTGTCACCATTTGAAATATTTTGGCCATGATCTCCCTCAAGACATTTTGAGGGCAGGTTTCATTTACAGCCCTGCAGTACTTGTTCATATGAAGTGACCATTAGCTCAGGCTTTAAACCTGCTTTTGCAGGTAACGGCCAGAGAGCGGCAATCTTTCTACGTTCCCCTTGCTGGTACTAGGGAAACAGACCTACCGGCCAGTGGTGTTCTTCGGTTATAAATTAGAGTGCAATGTGCCCGGATAAACCCACAAATGTTGATGTCTCCTTGCTTTTCTTTGTTTTTAAATTTAATTTATATTTATTATTAGAGTAATATTCCATTGTGTACGTGGACCACTTCTTCTTGGTGCATTCCTCGGTTGATGGACATTTTCATTGCTTCCAAGTGCTGGCTATGGTAAATATTGCTGGCATACTGGTTTGCCAGCCTGTGACATTTTGATTCTCATTTTCTCAGGTGATAGGCCAAGCAGTGGTTGTGATTGATGGACTGGTAGCTCAATGTTTCCCTTTTCAAAGCACCTACGTTGTGTTTTCGTTAGTGGCTCTTTACATGCCCCCCCTTACAGCCGAGGGTACGCATTTCTCCACACTCCCTTCACCGTTTATTTTTTGCAGCATTTTTCCTAATGGCCATTCTGACTGCTGTGTGCTGATAGGGTTTTGTAATATGGGTATGCATGTCATGAAAATTTTTAAAATTCATCATATTCCTACGCCTTTTTCTTTTCTCTTAAAAGAAAAAAACCGTGAGTACAATATAGCTCTTGAAATTGTCTTCTTCGAAGGTTGCCCTCTTCTGAATTTTTTGGTCGATTTTTGACCCCAGAAATTTTCTGGAGGCCAGGCGCAATTTACAGAACTGCAAGTTGGTGAAAATTTAGTGACCTTTTGCAGTGGGTTCAAAGCTGCTGTTGTGGGAAACGTCCACAAGGAGGTAGCATTTCTCCATTCCCCAGTCCTGGTTCTAGGGCAGCAGAGCCTTTCTGGAAGTCATTGTCCTAGGTTGTAAATTAGAATGGAATTTGCCAGGAGAAATCCCCATAAGTTTATGTCTCATTACTTCTTCTTGGTTTTTAAAATTTTTTTAATCTGGGTAAAGTTTAGAATACTGTTTGTCCTAGGTGTACACAATCTGGTTCATTTGGACATTATGTATGTCTATTAATGTACAGATCCTCTTCCCATGTAAAATATTACACTGTTCCGTCGACCTCCCTTGTTATATGTTCGGTCTTTTTGATACATGTATATAATATGTATTTGAATATGTATAGTAACACTAATCTTCATTTCTCAATTTCCCCCCTCCTTTCCTTTTAGATGAGCATAGTTTGTGTTCTACGCCTGTGAGTGTCTTTCTCTTTAGAAATATGTTCATCTGTGTCAGTTATTAGATAATGCCATAAGTGATAATATAAGATATAGGTCTTTTGCTTTCCGACCTACTTCATGTTTTGTGATTATCTCCAGGCTCATCTATGGTGCCTCAAAGAGCAGTGCTTCAATGTTTTCCATGGCTAATATTCCATTGTGTACATGGACCACTTCTTCTTGGTGCATTCCTCTGTTGATGGACATTTTCGTTGCTTCCAAGTGTTGCCTATGGTAAATATTGCTGGAGTGCAGGATTGCCAGCCTGCGATTTTTGATTTTCATTTTCTCAGGTGATAGACCCAGCAGTGGGTATGATTGATTGATTGGTATGGTAGCTCAACGTTTACCTTTTCAAGGCACCTCAATTGTGCTTTCATCAGTGGCTCTTACCACGTCCCCCTTAGAATCGAGGGTACGCATTTCTCCACAATCACGTCAGCGTTTATCGTTTGCCGCATTTTTGTTGATGGCCATTCTGACTGGTGTGAGCTGATAGGTTTTTGTAATTTGGGTTTACATGTCTGTAAAAATTCCTACAATTCATCCTTTTTCCACGCCTTTTCCTTTTCTGTTAAAAGAAAAAAGAAAAAAGGTGTGAGTACAATATACCTCTTCAAATTTTCTTTTTGGAAGGTTGCACTCTAGAGTTTTTTGGTCGATTTTCGACCTCAGTATCTTTTGGAGGGCAGGTGTCATTTACAGACCTGCAATTGGTGAATATTTAGTGACCTTTTGCAGTGGGTTTAAAGCTGCTGTTGTGGGAAACGGCCACAAGGATGCAGCATTTCTCCATTCCCAAATCTGGGTACTAGGGCAGCAGAGCCGTTCTGGAAGTCGTTTGCCTAGGTTGTAAATTTGAATGGAATGTGCCAGGAGAACCCCCCATAAGTTTATGTCTCATTACTCCTAGTTGGTTGTTTTAATTTTTTCAATTGGGGTAATGGTTAGAATGTTGCTTGTCCAAGGTGTACATACTCTGGTTCATCTACATATTCTATATACCTATTTATGTAGAGATCCTCTTCCCGTGTAAATTATTACACAGTGTTCCGTAAACCTTCCTTGCTATATGGTCGGTCTTTTTGATATATGTATATAATATGTATTTGTATACATATGGTAACGCTAATCTTCATTTATCCATTCCCCCCACCTTTCCTTGTAGATAAGCATAGTTTTTTTTAATAAGTCTGTGATTGACTTTCTCTGTGGAAATATGTTCATTTGTGTCAGTTATTAGAGAACGCGTATAAGTGATATCATAGGATATAGGACTTTTGCTTTCCGACTTACCTCATGTTCTGTGATTATCTCCAAGATCATCTATGGTGTCTCAAAGAGCAGTGTTTCATTGTTTTCCATGGCTAGTATTCATTGTGTACATGGGCCGCTTCTTCTTTTTCCTTTCATCTGTTGATGGACATTTTGGTTGCTTCACTGTCTTGTCTATTGTGAATAAGGCTGCAGTGCAGCTTTTGCAGCCCGGGTCTTCTTCATTCTGGTCTTCTCAGGTGAGAGGCCCATTGGTGCGCCTGCTGGATTGAATGGTACCTCAATTTTTCCTTTTCAACGCAGCTCCTTTCTGTTCTCATTATTAGCGTTTAACCCTTTTACATCTCACCAGCAGCTAGAGGGTACACAGTTCTCTAAAACCTCTTCAGCATTGATTGTTTGTAGACTTTTTGCCAACGGTCAGTCGACGGGTGTGAGTTGAAAACTTTTTGTAGATTAGATTGCATGAGTCTAATACTTCCTGAGGTTGAGCTTTTATCCATTTTCCTTTCTTTAAAAAGAGAGTGAGTAAAACTTACCTCTTCATACGAGCTTCGTGAACATTTTGCCTGTTTTGAATTTTTTTTATCCATTCCCTACTTCAGCACAATTTGAGGGCAGGTGTCCTTTACAGCCCTGAGTCCTTGTGAATGGTAAGTGACCATTAGCTGTGGGTTAAAAGCTGCTGTTGCGGGAATCGGCCACAAGGCGGCAGCATTTCTCCTTTACCAAATCTGGTTACTAGGGCAACAGAGCCTTAGTGGAAGTGGTGTTCTAGGTTGTAAATTAGAATGGAATGTGCGAGGAAAAAGCCCTTTAAGTTTATGTCTCATTACTTCTTGTTGGTATTTTTAACTTAATTTTTATTTTTTATCACAGCAAACTTGATTACAATGTTTTGTTTGTTCTAGGTGTGCAAGATGTGGTTCTTTCACACATATACATATATCTATTTTTCTTCGGATCCTTTTCCCATGTAGGATACGACACAATGTTGAGTAGTCTTCTCTTGGTATAGCGTAGGTCTTTGGTGATTATATATTTCACATATGTTTGTATCACTCTGTTAACCTCAATACGGTAATGTATCCAATCCTCACACCTTTCCATTTGGTGAACCATAAGTTTTTTTAATGAATCTATGATAGTGTTTCTCTGTGGAAATACCTTTGTTTGTATCATTTTTTAGGTAACACCTATATGTGATATGATAGGATATGTGTCTTTCGCTTTCTCACTTACACCAAGTTGCGTGATTACTTCTAGACTCATCTATGGTGCTGCAAATGGCATTGTTTCATTTTTTCACTAGCTCATATTCCATCTGTACATGGAGCAGTTCTTCTTTGTCCACCCATCTGTCGTTGGACTTTTTGGTTACTTCCATATCTTGGCTATTGTTATACTATGCAATGCAGATTTGCATACCTGTGTCCTTCCAATTCTGTCTTCTTAGGTTATAGGTCCAGGAATAGGTCTGCTGGATCATATGGTAGCTCAATGTTTACCTTTTAAAGGCACCTCTATTCCGTTCTCTTTAGTGGCTCTTTCCAGGTTACGTCCCACTTAAAGCGGAGGGTATGCATTTCTTCCCAGCACCTTCAGCATTTATTCTTTGTAGTTTTTGCTGATGGTTATTCTGAGTGGTGTGAGCTGATACCTCTTTGTGGTTGAATTTGCATGTGTCTCATAATGCGTTGAAATTGAGCTGTAAGACATGTCCTTTTTATTTTTCCAGCTGTGATGAGAGCTTATTTCTTCAAAGTGTTTTCTTAAAGTATGTGTCACCATTTGAAATATTTTGGCCATGATCTCCCTCAAGACATTTTGAGGGCAGGTTTCATTTACAGCCCTGCAGTACTTGTTCATATGAAGTGACCATTAGCTCAGGCTTTAAACCTGCTTTTGCAGGTAACGGCCAGAGAGCGGCAATCTTTCTACGTTCCCCTTGCTGGTGCTAGGGAAACAGACCTACCGGCCAGTGGTGTTCTTCGGTTATAAATTAGAGTGCAATGTGCCCGGATAAACCCACAAATGTTGATGTCTCCTTGCTTTTCTTTGTTTTTAAATTTAATTTATATTTATTATTAGAGTAATATTCCATTGTGTACGTGGACCACTTCTTCTTGGTGCATTCCTCGGTTGATGGACATTTTCATTGCTTCCAAGTGCTGGCTATGGTAAATATTGCTGGCATACTGGTTTGCCAGCCTGTGACATTTTGATTCTCATTTTCTCAGGTGATAGGCCAAGCAGTGGTTGTGATTGATGGACTGGTAGCTCAATGTTTCCCTTTTCAAAGCACCTACGTTGTGTTTTCGTTAGTGGCTCTTTACATGCCCCCCCTTACAGCCGAGGGTACGCATTTCTCCACACTCCCTTCACCGTTTATTTTTTGCAGCATTTTTCCTAATGGCCATTCTGACTGCTGTGTGCTGATAGGGTTTTGTAATATGGGTATGCATGTCATGAAAATTTTTAAAATTCATCATATTCCTACGCCTTTTTCTTTTCTCTTAAAAGAAAAAAACCGTGAGTACAATATAGCTCTTGAAATTGTCTTCTTCGAAGGTTGCCCTCTTCTGAATTTTTTGGTCGATTTTTGACCCCAGAAATTTTCTGGAGGCCAGGCGCAATTTACAGAACTGCAAGTTGGTGAAAATTTAGTGACCTTTTGCAGTGGGTTCAAAGCTGCTGTTGTGGGAAACGTCCACAAGGAGGTAGCATTTCTCCATTCCCCAGTCCTGGTTCTAGGGCAGCAGAGCCTTTCTGGAAGTCATTGTCCTAGGTTGTAAATTAGAATGCAATTTGCCAGGAGAAATCCCCATAAGTTTATGTCTCATTACTTCTTCTTGGTTTTTAAAATTTTTTTAATCTGGGTAAAGTTTAGAATACTGTTTGTCCTAGGTGTACACAATCTGGTTCATTTGGACATTATGTATGTCTATTAATGTACAGATCCTCTTCCCATGTAAAATATTACACTGTTCCGTCGACCTCCCTTGTTATATGTTCGGTCTTTTTGATACATGTATATAATATGTATTTGAATATGTATAGTAACACTAATCTTCATTTCTCAATTTCCCCCCTCCTTTCCTTTTAGATGAGCATAGTTTGTGTTCTACGCCTGTGAGTGTCTTTCTCTTTAGAAATATGTTCATCTGTGTCAGTTATTAGATAATGCCATAAGTGATAATATAAGATATAGGTCTTTTGCTTTCCGACCTACTTCATGTTTTGTGATTATCTCCAGGCTCATCTATGGTGCCTCAAAGAGCAGTGCTTCAATGTTTTCCATGGCTAATATTCCATTGTGTACATGGACCACTTCTTCTTGGTGCATTCCTCTGTTGATGGACATTTTCGTTGCTTCCAAGTGTTGCCTATGGTAAATATTGCTGGAGTGCAGGATTGCCAGCCTGCGATTTTTGATTTTCATTTTCTCAGGTGATAGACCCAGCAGTGGGTATGATTGATTGATTGGTATGGTAGCTCAACGTTTACCTTTTCAAGGCACCTCAATTGTGCTTTCATTAGTGGCTCTTACCACGTCCCCCTTAGAATCGAGGGTACGCATTTCTCCACAATCACGTCAGCGTTTATCGTTTGCCGCATTTTTGTTGATGGCCATTCTGACTGGTGTGAGCTGATAGGTTTTTGTAATTTGGGTTTACATGTCTGTAAAAATTCCTACAATTCATCCTTTTTCCACGCCTTTTCCTTTTCTGTTAAAAGAAAAAAGAAAAAAGGTGTGAGTACAATATACCTCTTCAAATTTTCTTTTTGGAAGGTTGCACTCTAGAGTTTTTTGGTCGATTTTCGACCTCAGTATCTTTTGGAGGGCAGGTGTCATTTACAGACCTGCAATTGGTGAATATTTAGTGACCTTTTGCAGTGGGTTTAAAGCTGCTGTTGTGGGAAACGGCCACAAGGATGCAGCATTTCTCCATTCCCAAATCTGGGTACTAGGGCAGCAGAGCCGTTCTGGAAGTCGTTTGCCTAGGTTGTAAATTTGAATGGAATGTGCCAGGAGAACCCCCCATAAGTTTATGTCTCATTACTCCTAGTTGGTTGTTTTAATTTTTTCAATTGGGGTAATGGTTAGAATGTTGCTTGTCCAAGGTGTACATACTCTGGTTCATCTACATATTCTATATACCTATTTATGTAGAGATCCTCTTCCCGTGTAAATTATTACACAGTGTTCCGTAAACCTTCCTTGCTATATGGTCGGTCTTTTTGATATATGTATATAATATGTATTTGTATACATATGGTAACGCTAATCTTCATTTATCCATTCCCCCCCACCTTTCCTTGTAGATAAGCATAGTTTTTTTTAATAAGTCTGTGATTGACTTTCTCTGTGGAAATATGTTCATTTGTGTCAGTTATTAGAGAACGCGTATAAGTGATATCATAGGATATAGGACTTTTGCTTTCCGACTTACCTCATGTTCTGTGATTATCTCCAAGATCATCTATGGTGTCTCAAAGAGCAGTGTTTCATTGTTTTCCATGGCTAGTATTCATTGTGTACATGGGCCGCTTCTTCTTTTTCCTTTCATCTGTTGATGGACATTTTGGTTGCTTCACTGTCTTGTCTATTGTGAATAAGGCTGCAGTGCAGCTTTTGCAGCCCGGGTCTTCTTCATTCTGGTCTTCTCAGGTGAGAGGCCCATTGGTGCGCCTGCTGGATTGAATGGTACCTCAATTTTTCCTTTTCAACGCAGCTCCTTTCTGTTCTCATTATTAGCGTTTAACCCTTTTACATCTCACCAGCAGCTAGAGGGTACACAGTTCTCTAAAACCTCTTCAGCATTGATTGTTTGTAGACTTTTTGCCAACGGTCAGTCGACGGGTGTGAGTTGAAAACTTTTTGTAGATTAGATTGCATGAGTCTAATACTTCCTGAGGTTGAGCTTTTATCCATTTTCCTTTCTTTAAAAAGAGAGTGAGTAAAACTTACCTCTTCATACGAGCTTCGTGAACATTTTGCCTGTTTTGAATTTTTTTTATCCATTCCCTACTTCAGCACAATTTGAGGGCAGGTGTCCTTTACAGCCCTGAGTCCTTGTGAATGGTAAGTGACCATTAGCTGTGGGTTAAAAGCTGCTGTTGCGGGAATCGGCCACAAGGCGGCAGCATTTCTCCTTTACCAAATCTGGTTACTAGGGCAACAGAGCCTTAGTGGAAGTGGTGTTCTAGGTTGTAAATTAGAATGGAATGTGCGAGGAGAAAGCCCTTTAAGTTTATGTCTCATTACTTCTTGTTGGTATTTTTAACTTAATTTTTATTTTTTATCACAGCAAACTTGATTACAATGTTTTGTTTGTTCTAGGTGTGCAAGATGTGGTTCTTTCACACATATACATATATCTATTTTTCTTCGGATCCTTTTCCCATGTCTGTTACGACACAATGTTGAGTAGTCTTCTCTTGGTATAGCGTAGGTCTTTGGTGATTATATATTTCACATGTGTTTGTATCTCTCTGTTAACCTCAATACGGTAATGTATCCAATCCTCACACCTTTCCATTTGGTGAACCATAAGTTTTTTAAATGAATCTATGATAGTGTTTCTCTGTGGAAATACCTTTGTTTGTATCATTTTTTCGGTAACACCTATATGTGATAGGATAGGATATGTGTCTTTCGCTTTCTCACTTACTCCAAGCTGCGTGATTACTTCTAGACTCATCTATGGTGCTGCAAATGGCATTGTTTCATTTTTTCACTAGCTCATATTCCATCTGTACATGGAGCAGTTCTTCTTTCTCCACCCATCTGTCGTTGGACTTTTTGGTTACTTCCATATCTTGGCGATTGTTATACTATGCAATGCAGATTTGCGTACCTGTGTCCTTCCAATTCTGTCTTCTTAGGTTATAGGTCCAGGAATAGGTCTGCTGGGTCATATGGTAGCTCAATGTTTACCTTTTAAAGGCACCTCTATTCCGTTCTCTTTAGTGGCTCTTTCCAGGTTACGTCCCACTTAAAGCGGAGGGTATGCATTTCTTCCCAGCACCTTCAGCATTTATTCTTTGTAGTTTTTGCTGATGGTTATTCTGAGTGGTGTGAGCTGATACCTCTTTGTGGTTGAATTTGCATGTGTCTCATAATGCGTTGAAATTGAGCTGTAAGACATGTCCTTTTTATTTTTCCAGCTGTGATGAGAGCTTATTTCTTCAAAGTGTTTTCTTAAAGTATGTGTCACCATTTGAAATATTTTGGCCATGATCTCCCTCAAGACATTTTGAGGGCAGGTTTCATTTACAGCCCTGCAGTACTTGTTCATATGAAGTGACCATTAGCTCAGGCTTTAAACCTGCTTTTGCAGGTAACGGCCAGAGAGCGGCAATCTTTCTACGTTCCCCTTGCTGGTACTAGGGAAACAGACCTACCGGCCAGTGGTGTTCTTCGGTTATAAATTAGAGTGCAATGTGCCCGGATAAACCCACAAATGTTGATGTCTCCTTGCTTTTCTTTGTTTTTAAATTTAATTTATATTTATTATTAGAGTAATATCCCATTGTGTACGTGGACCACTTCTTCTTGGTGCATTCCTCGGTTGATGGACATTTTCATTGCTTCCAAGTGCTGGCTATGGTAAATATTGCTGGCATACTGGTTTGCCAGCCTGTGACTTTTTGATTCTCATTTTCTCAGGTGATAGGCCAAGCAGTGGTTGTGATTGATGGACTGGTAGCTCAATGTTTCCCTTTTCAAAGCACCTACGTTGTGTTTTCGTTAGTGGCTCTTTACATGCCCCCCCTTACAGCCGAGGGTACGCATTTCTCCACACTCCCTTCACCGTTTATTTTTTGCAGCATTTTTCCTAATGGCCATTCTGACTGCTGTGTGCTGATAGGGTTTTGTAATATGGGTATGCATGTCATGAAAATTTTTAAAATTCATCATATTCCTACGCCTTTTTCTTTTCTCTTAAAAGAAAAAAACCGTGAGTACAATATAGCTCTTGAAATTGTCTTCTTCGAAGGTTGCCCTCTTCTGAATTTTTTGGTCGATTTTTGACCCCAGAAATTTTCTGGAGGCCAGGCGCAATTTACAGAACTGCAAGTTGGTGAAAATTTAGTGACCTTTTGCAGTGGGTTCAAAGCTGCTGTTGTGGGAAACGTCCACAAGGAGGTAGCATTTCTCCATTCCCCAGTCCTGGTTCTAGGGCAGCAGAGCCTTTCTGGAAGTCATTGTCCTAGGTTGTAAATTAGAATGGAATTTGCCAGGAGAAATCCCCATAAGTTTATGTCTCATTACTTCTTCTTGGTTTTTAAAATTTTTTTAATCTGGGTAAAGTTTAGAATACTGTTTGTCCTAGGTGTACACAATCTGGTTCATTTGGACATTATGTATGTCTATTAATGTACAGATCCTCTTCCCATGTAAAATATTACACTGTTCCGTCGACCTCCCTTGTTATATGTTCGGTCTTTTTGATACATGTATATAATATGTATTTGAATATGTATAGTAACACTAATCTTCATTTCTCAATTTCCCCCCTCCTTTCCTTTTAGATGAGCATAGTTTGTGTTCTACGCCTGTGAGTGTCTTTCTCTTTAGAAATATGTTCATCTGTGTCAGTTATTAGATAATGCCATAAGTGATAATATAAGATATAGGTCTTTTGCTTTCCGACCTACTTCATGTTTTGTGATTATCTCCAGGCTCATCTATGGTGCCTCAAAGAGCAGTGCTTCAATGTTTTCCATGGCTAATATTCCATTGTGTACATGGACCACTTCTTCTTGGTGCATTCCTCTGTTGATGGACATTTTCGTTGCTTCCAAGTGTTGCCTATGGTAAATATTGCTGGAGTGCAGGATTGCCAGCCTGCGATTTTTGATTTTCATTTTCTCAGGTGATAGACCCAGCAGTGGGTATGATTGATTGATTGGTATGGTAGCTCAACGTTTACCTTTTCAAGGCACCTCAATTGTGCTTTCATCAGTGGCTCTTACCACGTCCCCCTTAGAATCGAGGGTACGCATTTCTCCACAATCACGTCAGCGTTTATCGTTTGCCGCATTTTTGTTGATGGCCATTCTGACTGGTGTGAGCTGATAGGTTTTTGTAATTTGGGTTTACATGTCTGTAAAAATTCCTACAATTCATCCTTTTTCCACGCCTTTTCCTTTTCTGTTAAAAGAAAAAAGAAAAAAGGTGTGAGTACAATATACCTCTTCAAATTTTCTTTTTGGAAGGTTGCACTCTAGAGTTTTTTGGTCGATTTTCGACCTCAGTATCTTTTGGAGGGCAGGTGTCATTTACAGACCTGCAATTGGTGAATATTTAGTGACCTTTTGCAGTGGGTTTAAAGCTGCTGTTGTGGGAAACGGCCACAAGGATGCAGCATTTCTCCATTCCCAAATCTGGGTACTAGGGCAGCAGAGCCGTTCTGGAAGTCGTTTGCCTAGGTTGTAAATTTGAATGGAATGTGCCAGGAGAACCCCCCATAAGTTTATGTCTCATTACTCCTAGTTGGTTGTTTTAATTTTTTCAATTGGGGTAATGGTTAGAATGTTGCTTGTCCAAGGTGTACATACTCTGGTTCATCTACATATTCTATATACCTATTTATGTAGAGATCCTCTTCCCGTGTAAATTATTACACAGTGTTCCGTAAACCTTCCTTGCTATATGGTCGGTCTTTTTGATATATGTATATAATATGTATTTGTATACATATGGTAACGCTAATCTTCATTTATCCATTCCCCCCACCTTTCCTTGTAGATAAGCATAGTTTTTTTTAATAAGTCTGTGATTGACTTTCTCTGTGGAAATATGTTCATTTGTGTCAGTTATTAGAGAACGCGTATAAGTGATATCATAGGATATAGGACTTTTGCTTTCCGACTTACCTCATGTTCTGTGATTATCTCCAAGATCATCTATGGTGTCTCAAAGAGCAGTGTTTCATTGTTTTCCATGGCTAGTATTCATTGTGTACATGGGCCGCTTCTTCTTTTTCCTTTCATCTGTTGATGGACATTTTGGTTGCTTCACTGTCTTGTCTATTGTGAATAAGGCTGCAGTGCAGCTTTTGCAGCCCGGGTCTTCTTCATTCTGGTCTTCTCAGGTGAGAGGCCCATTGGTGCGCCTGCTGGATTGAATGGTACCTCAATTTTTCCTTTTCAACGCAGCTCCTTTCTGTTCTCATTATTAGCGTTTAACCCTTTTACATCTCACCAGCAGCTAGAGGGTACACAGTTCTCTAAAACCTCTTCAGCATTGATTGTTTGTAGACTTTTTGCCAACGGTCAGTCGACGGGTGTGAGTTGAAAACTTTTTGTAGATTAGATTGCATGAGTCTAATACTTCCTGAGGTTGAGCTTTTATCCATTTTCCTTTCTTTAAAAAGAGAGTGAGTAAAACTTACCTCTTCATACGAGCTTCGTGAACATTTTGCCTGTTTTGAATTTTTTTTATCCATTCCCTACTTCAGCACAATTTGAGGGCAGGTGTCCTTTACAGCCCTGAGTCCTTGTGAATGGTAAGTGACCATTAGCTGTGGGTTAAAAGCTGCTGTTGCGGGAATCGGCCACAAGGCGGCAGCATTTCTCCTTTACCAAATCTGGTTACTAGGGCAACAGAGCCTTAGTGGAAGTGGTGTTCTAGGTTGTAAATTAGAATGGAATGTGCGAGGAAAAAGCCCTTTAAGTTTATGTCTCATTACTTCTTGTTGGTATTTTTAACTTAATTTTTATTTTTTATCACAGCAAACTTGATTACAATGTTTTGTTTGTTCTAGGTGTGCAAGATGTGGTTCTTTCACACATATACATATATCTATTTTTCTTCGGATCCTTTTCCCATGTAGGATACGACACAATGTTGAGTAGTCTTCTCTTGGTATAGCGTAGGTCTTTGGTGATTATATATTTCACATATGTTTGTATCACTCTGTTAACCTCAATACGGTAATGTATCCAATCCTCACACCTTTCCATTTGGTGAACCATAAGTTTTTTTAATGAATCTATGATAGTGTTTCTCTGTGGAAATACCTTTGTTTGTATCATTTTTTAGGTAACACCTATATGTGATATGATAGGATATGTGTCTTTCGCTTTCTCACTTACACCAAGTTGCGTGATTACTTCTAGACTCATCTATGGTGCTGCAAATGGCATTGTTTCATTTTTTCACTAGCTCATATTCCATCTGTACATGGAGCAGTTCTTCTTTCTCCACCCATCTGTCGTTGGACTTTTTGGTTACTTCCATATCTTGGCTATTGTTATACTATGCAATGCAGATTTGCATACCTGTGTCCTTCCAATTCTGTCTTCTTAGGTTATAGGTCCAGGAATAGGTCTGCTGGATCATATGGTAGCTCAATGTTTACCTTTTAAAGGCACCTCTATTCCGTTCTCTTTAGTGGCTCTTTCCAGGTTACGTCCCACTTAAAGCGGAGGGTATGCATTTCTTCCCAGCACCTTCAGCATTTATTCTTTGTAGTTTTTGCTGATGGTTATTCTGAGTGGTGTGAGCTGATACCTCTTTGTGGTTGAATTTGCATGTGTCTCATAATGCGTTGAAATTGAGCTGTAAGACATGTCCTTTTTATTTTTCCAGCTGTGATGAGAGCTTATTTCTTCAAAGTGTTTTCTTAAAGTATGTGTCACCATTTGAAATATTTTGGCCATGATCTCCCTCAAGACATTTTGAGGGCAGGTTTCATTTACAGCCCTGCAGTACTTGTTCATATGAAGTGACCATTAGCTCAGGCTTTAAACCTGCTTTTGCAGGTAACGGCCAGAGAGCGGCAATCTTTCTACGTTCCCCTTGCTGGTGCTAGGGAAACAGACCTACCGGCCAGTGGTGTTCTTCGGTTATAAATTAGAGTGCAATGTGCCCGGATAAACCCACAAATGTTGATGTCTCCTTGCTTTTCTTTGTTTTTAAATTTAATTTATATTTATTATTAGAGTAATATTCCATTGTGTACGTGGACCACTTCTTCTTGGTGCATTCCTCGGTTGATGGACATTTTCATTGCTTCCAAGTGCTGGCTATGGTAAATATTGCTGGCATACTGGTTTGCCAGCCTGTGACATTTTGATTCTCATTTTCTCAGGTGATAGGCCAAGCAGTGGTTGTGATTGATGGACTGGTAGCTCAATGTTTCCCTTTTCAAAGCACCTACGTTGTGTTTTCGTTAGTGGCTCTTTACATGCCCCCCCTTACAGCCGAGGGTACGCATTTCTCCACACTCCCTTCACCGTTTATTTTTTGCAGCATTTTTCCTAATGGCCATTCTGACTGCTGTGTGCTGATAGGGTTTTGTAATATGGGTATGCATGTCATGAAAATTTTTAAAATTCATCATATTCCTACGCCTTTTTCTTTTCTCTTAAAAGAAAAAAACCGTGAGTACAATATAGCTCTTGAAATTGTCTTCTTCGAAGGTTGCCCTCTTCTGAATTTTTTGGTCGATTTTTGACCCCAGAAATTTTCTGGAGGCCAGGCGCAATTTACAGAACTGCAAGTTGGTGAAAATTTAGTGACCTTTTGCAGTGGGTTCAAAGCTGCTGTTGTGGGAAACGTCCACAAGGAGGTAGCATTTCTCCATTCCCCAGTCCTGGTTCTAGGGCAGCAGAGCCTTTCTGGAAGTCATTGTCCTAGGTTGTAAATTAGAATGGAATTTGCCAGGAGAAATCCCCATAAGTTTATGTCTCATTACTTCTTCTTGGTTTTTAAAATTTTTTTAATCTGGGTAAAGTTTAGAATACTGTTTGTCCTAGGTGTACACAATCTGGTTCATTTGGACATTATGTATGTCTATTAATGTACAGATCCTCTTCCCATGTAAAATATTACACTGTTCCGTCGACCTCCCTTGTTATATGTTCGGTCTTTTTGATACATGTATATAATATGTATTTGAATATGTATAGTAACACTAATCTTCATTTCTCAATTTCCCCCCTCCTTTCCTTTTAGATGAGCATAGTTTGTGTTCTACGCCTGTGAGTGTCTTTCTCTTTAGAAATATGTTCATCTGTGTCAGTTATTAGATAATGCCATAAGTGATAATATAAGATATAGGTCTTTTGCTTTCCGACCTACTTCATGTTTTGTGATTATCTCCAGGCTCATCTATGGTGCCTCAAAGAGCAGTGCTTCAATGTTTTCCATGGCTAATATTCCATTGTGTACATGGACCACTTCTTCTTGGTGCATTCCTCTGTTGATGGACATTTTCGTTGCTTCCAAGTGTTGCCTATGGTAAATATTGCTGGAGTGCAGGATTGCCAGCCTGCGATTTTTGATTTTCATTTTCTCAGGTGATAGACCCAGCAGTGGGTATGATTGATTGATTGGTATGGTAGCTCAACGTTTACCTTTTCAAGGCACCTCAATTGTGCTTTCATTAGTGGCTCTTACCACGTCCCCCTTAGAATCGAGGGTACGCATTTCTCCACAATCACGTCAGCGTTTATCGTTTGCCGCATTTTTGTTGATGGCCATTCTGACTGGTGTGAGCTGATAGGTTTTTGTAATTTGGGTTTACATGTCTGTAAAAATTCCTACAATTCATCCTTTTTCCACGCCTTTTCCTTTTCTGTTAAAAGAAAAAAGAAAAAAGGTGTGAGTACAATATACCTCTTCAAATTTTCTTTTTGGAAGGTTGCACTCTAGAGTTTTTTGGTCGATTTTCGACCTCAGTATCTTTTGGAGGGCAGGTGTCATTTACAGACCTGCAATTGGTGAATATTTAGTGACCTTTTGCAGTGGGTTTAAAGCTGCTGTTGTGGGAAACGGCCACAAGGATGCAGCATTTCTCCATTCCCAAATCTGGGTACTAGGGCAGCAGAGCCGTTCTGGAAGTCGTTTGCCTAGGTTGTAAATTTGAATGGAATGTGCCAGGAGAACCCCCCATAAGTTTATGTCTCATTACTCCTAGTTGGTTGTTTTAATTTTTTCAATTGGGGTAATGGTTAGAATGTTGCTTGTCCAAGGTGTACATACTCTGGTTCATCTACATATTCTATATACCTATTTATGTAGAGATCCTCTTCCCGTGTAAATTATTACACAGTGTTCCGTAAACCTTCCTTGCTATATGGTCGGTCTTTTTGATATATGTATATAATATGTATTTGTATACATATGGTAACGCTAATCTTCATTTATCCATTCCCCCCCACCTTTCCTTGTAGATAAGCATAGTTTTTTTTAATAAGTCTGTGATTGACTTTCTCTGTGGAAATATGTTCATTTGTGTCAGTTACTAGAGAACGCGTATAAGTGATATCATAGGATATAGGACTTTTGCTTTCCGACTTACCTCATGTTCTGTGATTATCTCCAAGATCATCTATGGTGTCTCAAAGAGCAGTGTTTCATTGTTTTCCATGGCTAGTATTCATTGTGTACATGGGCCGCTTCTTCTTTTTCCTTTCATCTGTTGATGGACATTTTGGTTGCTTCACTGTCTTGTCTATTGTGAATAAGGCTGCAGTGCAGCTTTTGCAGCCCGGGTCTTCTTCATTCTGGTCTTCTCAGGTGAGAGGCCCATTGGTGCGCCTGCTGGATTGAATGGTACCTCAATTTTTCCTTTTCAACGCAGCTCCTTTCTGTTCTCATTATTAGCGTTTAACCCTTTTACATCTCACCAGCAGCTAGAGGGTACACAGTTCTCTAAAACCTCTTCAGCATTGATTGTTTGTAGACTTTTTGCCAACGGTCAGTCGACGGGTGTGAGTTGAAAACTTTTTGTAGATTAGATTGCATGAGTCTAATACTTCCTGAGGTTGAGCTTTTATCCATTTTCCTTTCTTTAAAAAGAGAGTGAGTAAAACTTACCTCTTCATACGAGCTTCGTGAACATTTTGCCTGTTTTGAATTTTTTTTATCCATTCCCTACTTCAGCACAATTTGAGGGCAGGTGTCCTTTACAGCCCTGAGTCCTTGTGAATGGTAAGTGACCATTAGCTGTGGGTTAAAAGCTGCTGTTGCGGGAATCGGCCACAAGGCGGCAGCATTTCTCCTTTACCAAATCTGGTTACTAGGGCAACAGAGCCTTAGTGGAAGTGGTGTTCTAGGTTGTAAATTAGAATGGAATGTGCGAGGAGAAAGCCCTTTAAGTTTATGTCTCATTACTTCTTGTTGGTATTTTTAACTTAATTTTTATTTTTTATCACAGCAAACTTGATTACAATGTTTTGTTTGTTCTAGGTGTGCAAGATGTGGTTCTTTCACACATATACATATATCTATTTTTCTTCGGATCCTTTTCCCATGTCTGTTACGACACAATGTTGAGTAGTCTTCTCTTGGTATAGCGTAGGTCTTTGGTGATTATATATTTCACATGTGTTTGTATCTCTCTGTTAACCTCAATACGGTAATGTATCCAATCCTCACACCTTTCCATTTGGTGAACCATAAGTTTTTTAAATGAATCTATGATAGTGTTTCTCTGTGGAAATACCTTTGTTTGTATCATTTTTTCGGTAACACCTATATGTGATAGGATAGGATATGTGTCTTTCGCTTTCTCACTTACTCCAAGCTGCGTGATTACTTCTAGACTCATCTATGGTGCTGCAAATGGCATTGTTTCATTTTTTCACTAGCTCATATTCCATCTGTACATGGAGCAGTTCTTCTTTGTCCACCCATCTGTCGTTGGACTTTTTGGTTACTTCCATATCTTGGCGATTGTTATACTATGCAATGCAGATTTGCGTACCTGTGTCCTTCCAATTCTGTCTTCTTAGGTTATAGGTCCAGGAATAGGTCTGCTGGGTCATATGGTAGCTCAATGTTTACCTTTTAAAGGCACCTCTATTCCGTTCTCTTTAGTGGCTCTTTCCAGGTTACGTCCCACTTAAAGCGGAGGGTATGCATTTCTTCCCAGCACCTTCAGCATTTATTCTTTGTAGTTTTTGCTGATGGTTATTCTGAGTGGTGTGAGCTGATACCTCTTTGTGGTTGAATTTGCATGTGTCTCATAATGCGTTGAAATTGAGCTGTAAGACATGTCCTTTTTATTTTTCCAGCTGTGATGAGAGCTTATTTCTTCAAAGTGTTTTCTTAAAGTATGTGTCACCATTTGAAATATTTTGGCCATGATCTCCCTCAAGACATTTTGAGGGCAGGTTTCATTTACAGCCCTGCAGTACTTGTTCATATGAAGTGACCATTAGCTCAGGCTTTAAACCTGCTTTTGCAGGTAACGGCCAGAGAGCGGCAATCTTTCTACGTTCCCCTTGCTGGTACTAGGGAAACAGACCTACCGGCCAGTGGTGTTCTTCGGTTATAAATTAGAGTGCAATGTGCCCGGATAAACCCACAAATGTTGATGTCTCCTTGCTTTTCTTTGTTTTTAAATTTAATTTATATTTATTATTAGAGTAATATCCCATTGTGTACGTGGACCACTTCTTCTTGGTGCATTCCTCGGTTGACGGACATTTTCATTGCTTCCAAGTGCTGGCTATGGTAAATATTGCTGGCATACTGGTTTGCCAGCCTGTGACTTTTTGATTCTCATTTTCTCAGGTGATAGGCCAAGCAGTGGTTGTGATTGATGGACTGGTAGCTCAATGTTTCCCTTTTCAAAGCACCTACGTTGTGTTTTCGTTAGTGGCTCTTTACATGCCCCCCCTTACAGCCGAGGGTACGCATTTCTCCACACTCCCTTCACCGTTTATTTTTTGCAGCATTTTTCCTAATGGCCATTCTGACTGCTGTGTGCTGATAGGGTTTTGTAATATGGGTATGCATGTCATGAAAATTTTTAAAATTCATCATATTCCTACGCCTTTTTCTTTTCTCTTAAAAGAAAAAAACCGTGAGTACAATATAGCTCTTGAAATTGTCTTCTTCGAAGGTTGCCCTCTTCTGAATTTTTTGGTCGATTTTTGACCCCAGAAATTTTCTGGAGGCCAGGCGCAATTTACAGAACTGCAAGTTGGTGAAAATTTAGTGACCTTTTGCAGTGGGTTCAAAGCTGCTGTTGTGGGAAACGTCCACAAGGAGGTAGCATTTCTCCATTCCCCAGTCCTGGTTCTAGGGCAGCAGAGCCTTTCTGGAAGTCATTGTCCTAGGTTGTAAATTAGAATGGAATTTGCCAGGAGAAATCCCCATAAGTTTATGTCTCATTACTTCTTCTTGGTTTTTAAAATTTTTTTAATCTGGGTAAAGTTTAGAATACTGTTTGTCCTAGGTGTACACAATCTGGTTCATTTGGACATTATGTATGTCTATTAATGTACAGATCCTCTTCCCATGTAAAATATTACACTGTTCCGTCGACCTCCCTTGTTATATGTTCGGTCTTTTTGATACATGTATATAATATGTATTTGAATATGTATAGTAACACTAATCTTCATTTCTCAATTTCCCCCCTCCTTTCCTTTTAGATGAGCATAGTTTGTGTTCTACGCCTGTGAGTGTCTTTCTCTTTAGAAATATGTTCATCTGTGTCAGTTATTAGATAATGCCATAAGTGATAATATAAGATATAGGTCTTTTGCTTTCCGACCTACTTCATGTTTTGTGATTATCTCCAGGCTCATCTATGGTGCCTCAAAGAGCAGTGCTTCAATGTTTTCCATGGCTAATATTCCATTGTGTACATGGACCACTTCTTCTTGGTGCATTCCTCTGTTGATGGACATTTTCGTTGCTTCCAAGTGTTGCCTATGGTAAATATTGCTGGAGTGCAGGATTGCCAGCCTGCGATTTTTGATTTTCATTTTCTCAGGTGATAGACCCAGCAGTGGGTATGATTGATTGATTGGTATGGTAGCTCAACGTTTACCTTTTCAAGGCACCTCAATTGTGCTTTCATTAGTGGCTCTTACCACGTCCCCCTTAGAATCGAGGGTACGCATTTCTCCACAATCACGTCAGCGTTTATCGTTTGCCGCATTTTTGTTGATGGCCATTCTGACTGGTGTGAGCTGATAGGTTTTTGTAATTTGGGTTTACATGTCTGTAAAAATTCCTACAATTCATCCTTTTTCCACGCCTTTTCCTTTTCTGTTAAAAGAAAAAAGAAAAAAGGTGTGAGTACAATATACCTCTTCAAATTTTCTTTTTGGAAGGTTGCACTCTAGAGTTTTTTGGTCGATTTTCGACCTCAGTATCTTTTGGAGGGCAGGTGTCATTTACAGACCTGCAATTGGTGAATATTTAGTGACCTTTTGCAGTGGGTTTAAAGCTGCTGTTGTGGGAAACGGCCACAAGGATGCAGCATTTCTCCATTCCCAAATCTGGGTACTAGGGCAGCAGAGCCGTTCTGGAAGTCGTTTGCCTAGGTTGTAAATTTGAATGGAATGTGCCAGGAGAACCCCCCATAAGTTTATGTCTCATTACTCCTAGTTGGTTGTTTTAATTTTTTCAATTGGGGTAATGGTTAGAATGTTGCTTGTCCAAGGTGTACATACTCTGGTTCATCTACATATTCTATATACCTATTTATGTAGAGATCCTCTTCCCGTGTAAATTATTACACAGTGTTCCGTAAACCTTCCTTGCTATATGGTCGGTCTTTTTGATATATGTATATAATATGTATTTGTATACATATGGTAACGCTAATCTTCATTTATCCATTCCCCCCCACCTTTCCTTGTAGATAAGCATAGTTTTTTTTAATAAGTCTGTGATTGACTTTCTCTGTGGAAATATGTTCATTTGTGTCAGTTACTAGAGAACGCGTATAAGTGATATCATAGGATATAGGACTTTTGCTTTCCGACTTACCTCATGTTCTGTGATTATCTCCAAGATCATCTATGGTGTCTCAAAGAGCAGTGTTTCATTGTTTTCCATGGCTAGTATTCATTGTGTACATGGGCCGCTTCTTCTTTTTCCTTTCATCTGTTGATGGACATTTTGGTTGCTTCACTGTCTTGTCTATTGTGAATAAGGCTGCAGTGCAGCTTTTGCAGCCCGGGTCTTCTTCATTCTGGTCTTCTCAGGTGAGAGGCCCATTGGTGCGCCTGCTGGATTGAATGGTACCTCAATTTTTCCTTTTCAACGCAGCTCCTTTCTGTTCTCATTATTAGCGTTTAACCCTTTTACATCTCACCAGCAGCTAGAGGGTACACAGTTCTCTAAAACCTCTTCAGCATTGATTGTTTGTAGACTTTTTGCCAACGGTCAGTCGACGGGTGTGAGTTGAAAACTTTTTGTAGATTAGATTGCATGAGTCTAATACTTCCTGAGGTTGAGCTTTTATCCATTTTCCTTTCTTTAAAAAGAGAGTGAGTAAAACTTACCTCTTCATACGAGCTTCGTGAACATTTTGCCTGTTTTGAATTTTTTTTATCCATTCCCTACTTCAGCACAATTTGAGGGCAGGTGTCCTTTACAGCCCTGAGTCCTTGTGAATGGTAAGTGACCATTAGCTGTGGGTTAAAAGCTGCTGTTGCGGGAATCGGCCACAAGGCGGCAGCATTTCTCCTTTACCAAATCTGGTTACTAGGGCAACAGAGCCTTAGTGGAAGTGGTGTTCTAGGTTGTAAATTAGAATGGAATGTGCGAGGAAAAAGCCCTTTAAGTTTATGTCTCATTACTTCTTGTTGGTATTTTTAACTTAATTTTTATTTTTTATCACAGCAAACTTGATTACAATGTTTTGTTTGTTCTAGGTGTGCAAGATGTGGTTCTTTCACACATATACATATATCTATTTTTCTTCGGATCCTTTTCCCATGTCTGTTACGACACAATGTTGAGTAGTCTTCTCTTGGTATAGCGTAGGTCTTTGGTGATTATATATTTCACATGTGTTTGTATCTCTCTGTTAACCTCAATACGGTAATGTATCCAATCCTCACACCTTTCCATTTGGTGAACCATAAGTTTTTTAAATGAATCTATGATAGTGTTTCTCTGTGGAAATACCTTTGTTTGTATCATTTTTTCGGTAACACCTATATGTGATAGGATAGGATATGTGTCTTTCGCTTTCTCACTTACTCCAAGCTGCGTGATTACTTCTAGACTCATCTATGGTGCTGCAAATGGCATTGTTTCATTTTTTCACTAGCTCATATTCCATCTGTACATGGAGCAGTTCTTCTTTCTCCACCCATCTGTCGTTGGACTTTTTGGTTACTTCCATATCTTGGCGATTGTTATACTATGCAATGCAGATTTGCGTACCTGTGTCCTTCCAATTCTGTCTTCTTAGGTTATAGGTCCAGGAATAGGTCTGCTGGGTCATATGGTAGCTCAATGTTTACCTTTTAAAGGCACCTCTATTCCGTTCTCTTTAGTGGCTCTTTCCAGGTTACGTCCCACTTAAAGCGGAGGGTATGCATTTCTTCCCAGCACCTTCAGCATTTATTCTTTGTAGTTTTTGCTGATGGTTATTCTGAGTGGTGTGAGCTGATACCTCTTTGTGGTTGAATTTGCATGTGTCTCATAATGCGTTGAAATTGAGCTGTAAGACATGTCCTTTTTATTTTTCCAGCTGTGATGAGAGCTTATTTCTTCAAAGTGTTTTCTTAAAGTATGTGTCACCATTTGAAATATTTTGGCCATGATCTCCCTCAAGACATTTTGAGGGCAGGTTTCATTTACAGCCCTGCAGTACTTGTTCATATGAAGTGACCATTAGCTCAGGCTTTAAACCTGCTTTTGCAGGTAACGGCCAGAGAGCGGCAATCTTTCTACGTTCCCCTTGCTGGTACTAGGGAAACAGACCTACCGGCCAGTGGTGTTCTTCGGTTATAAATTAGAGTGCAATGTGCCCGGATAAACCCACAAATGTTGATGTCTCCTTGCTTTTCTTTGTTTTTAAATTTAATTTATATTTATTATTAGAGTAATATCCCATTGTGTACGTGGACCACTTCTTCTTGGTGCATTCCTCGGTTGACGGACATTTTCATTGCTTCCAAGTGCTGGCTATGGTAAATATTGCTGGCATACTGGTTTGCCAGCCTGTGACTTTTTGATTCTCATTTTCTCAGGTGATAGGCCAAGCAGTGGTTGTGATTGATGGACTGGTAGCTCAATGTTTCCCTTTTCAAAGCACCTACGTTGTGTTTTCGTTAGTGGCTCTTTACATGCCCCCCCTTACAGCCGAGGGTACGCATTTCTCCACACTCCCTTCACCGTTTATTTTTTGCAGCATTTTTCCTAATGGCCATTCTGACTGCTGTGTGCTGATAGGGTTTTGTAATATGGGTATGCATGTCATGAAAATTTTTAAAATTCATCATATTCCTACGCCTTTTTCTTTTCTCTTAAAAGAAAAAAACCGTGAGTACAATATAGCTCTTGAAATTGTCTTCTTCGAAGGTTGCCCTCTTCTGAATTTTTTGGTCGATTTTTGACCCCAGAAATTTTCTGGAGGCCAGGCGCAATTTACAGAACTGCAAGTTGGTGAAAATTTAGTGACCTTTTGCAGTGGGTTCAAAGCTGCTGTTGTGGGAAACGTCCACAAGGAGGTAGCATTTCTCCATTCCCCAGTCCTGGTTCTAGGGCAGCAGAGCCTTTCTGGAAGTCATTGTCCTAGGTTGTAAATTAGAATGGAATTTGCCAGGAGAAATCCCCATAAGTTTATGTCTCATTACTTCTTCTTGGTTTTTAAAATTTTTTTAATCTGGGTAAAGTTTAGAATACTGTTTGTCCTAGGTGTACACAATCTGGTTCATTTGGACATTATGTATGTCTATTAATGTACAGATCCTCTTCCCATGTAAAATATTACACTGTTCCGTCGACCTCCCTTGTTATATGTTCGGTCTTTTTGATACATGTATATAATATGTATTTGAATATGTATAGTAACACTAATCTTCATTTCTCAATTTCCCCCCTCCTTTCCTTTTAGATGAGCATAGTTTGTGTTCTACGCCTGTGAGTGTCTTTCTCTTTAGAAATATGTTCATCTGTGTCAGTTATTAGATAATGCCATAAGTGATAATATAAGATATAGGTCTTTTGCTTTCCGACCTACTTCATGTTTTGTGATTATCTCCAGGCTCATCTATGGTGCCTCAAAGAGCAGTGCTTCAATGTTTTCCATGGCTAATATTCCATTGTGTACATGGACCACTTCTTCTTGGTGCATTCCTCTGTTGATGGACATTTTCGTTGCTTCCAAGTGTTGCCTATGGTAAATATTGCTGGAGTGCAGGATTGCCAGCCTGCGATTTTTGATTTTCATTTTCTCAGGTGATAGACCCAGCAGTGGGTATGATTGATTGATTGGTATGGTAGCTCAACGTTTACCTTTTCAAGGCACCTCAATTGTGCTTTCATTAGTGGCTCTTACCACGTCCCCCTTAGAATCGAGGGTACGCATTTCTCCACAATCACGTCAGCGTTTATCGTTTGCCGCATTTTTGTTGATGGCCATTCTGACTGGTGTGAGCTGATAGGTTTTTGTAATTTGGGTTTACATGTCTGTAAAAATTCCTACAATTCATCCTTTTTCCACGCCTTTTCCTTTTCTGTTAAAAGAAAAAAGAAAAAAGGTGTGAGTACAATATACCTCTTCAAATTTTCTTTTTGGAAGGTTGCACTCTAGAGTTTTTTGGTCGATTTTCGACCTCAGTATCTTTTGGAGGGCAGGTGTCATTTACAGACCTGCAATTGGTGTGAATATTTAGTGACCTTTTGCAGTGGGTTTAAAGCTGCTGTTGTGGGAAACGGCCACAAGGATGCAGCATTTCTCCATTCCCAAATCTGGGTACTAGGGCAGCAGAGCCGTTCTGGAAGTCGTTTGCCTAGGTTGTAAATTTGAATGGAATGTGCCAGGAGAACCCCCCATAAGTTTATGTCTCATTACTCCTAGTTGGTTGTTTTAATTTTTTCAATTGGGGTAATGGTTAGAATGTTGCTTGTCCAAGGTGTACATACTCTGGTTCATCTACATATTCTATATACCTATTTATGTAGAGATCCTCTTCCCGTGTAAATTATTACACAGTGTTCCGTAAACCTTCCTTGCTATATGGTCGGTCTTTTTGATATATGTATATAATATGTATTTGTATACATATGGTAACGCTAATCTTCATTTATCCATTCCCCCCCACCTTTCCTTGTAGATAAGCATAGTTTTTTTAATAAGTCTGTGATTGACTTTCTCTGTGGAAATATGTTCATTTGTGTCAGTTACTAGAGAACGCGTATAAGTGATATCATAGGATATAGGACTTTTGCTTTCCGACTTACCTCATGTTCTGTGATTATCTCCAAGATCATCTATGGTGTCTCAAAGAGCAGTGTTTCATTGTTTTCCATGGCTAGTATTCATTGTGTACATGGGCCGCTTCTTCTTTTTCCTTTCATCTGTTGATGGACATTTTGGTTGCTTCACTGTCTTGTCTATTGTGAATAAGGCTGCAGTGCAGCTTTTGCAGCCCGGGTCTTCTTCATTCTGGTCTTCTCAGGTGAGAGGCCCATTGGTGCGCCTGCTGGATTGAATGGTACCTCAATTTTTCCTTTTCAACGCAGCTCCTTTCTGTTCTCATTATTAGCGTTTAACCCTTTTACATCTCACCAGCAGCTAGAGGGTACACAGTTCTCTAAAACCTCTTCAGCATTGATTGTTTGTAGACTTTTTGCCAACGGTCAGTCGACGGGTGTGAGTTGAAAACTTTTTGTAGATTAGATTGCATGAGTCTAATACTTCCTGAGGTTGAGCTTTTATCCATTTTCCTTTCTTTAAAAAGAGAGTGAGTAAAACTTACCTCTTCATACGAGCTTCGTGAACATTTTGCCTGTTTTGAATTTTTTTTATCCATTCCCTACTTCAGCACAATTGAGGGCAGGTGTCCTTTACAGCCCTGAGTCCTTGTGAATGGTAAGTGACCATTAGCTGTGGGTTAAAAGCTGCTGTTGCGGGAATCGGCCACAAGGCGGCAGCATTTCTCCTTTACCAAATCTGGTTACTAGGGCAACAGAGCCTTAGTGGAAGTGGTGTTCTAGGTTGTAAATTAGAATGGAATGTGCGAGGAAAAAGCCCTTTAAGTTTATGTCTCATTACTTCTTGTTGGTATTTTTAACTTAATTTTTATTTTTTATCACAGCAAACTTGATTACAATGTTTTGTTTGTTCTAGGTGTGCAAGATGTGGTTCTTTCACACATATACATATATCTATTTTTCTTCGGATCCTTTTCCCATGTCTGTTACGACACAATGTTGAGTAGTCTTCTCTTGGTATAGCGTAGGTCTTTGGTGATTATATATTTCACATGTGTTTGTATCTCTCTGTTAACCTCAATACGGTAATGTATCCAATCCTCACACCTTTCCATTTGGTGAACCATAAGTTTTTTAAATGAATCTATGATAGTGTTTCTCTGTGGAAATACCTTTGTTTGTATCATTTTTTCGGTAACACCTATATGTGATAGGATAGGATATGTGTCTTTCGCTTTCTCACTTACTCCAAGCTGCGTGATTACTTCTAGACTCATCTATGGTGCTGCAAATGGCATTGTTTCATTTTTTCACTAGCTCATATTCCATCTGTACATGGAGCAGTTCTTCTTTGTCCACCCATCTGTCGTTGGACTTTTTGGTTACTTCCATATCTTGGCGATTGTTATACTATGCAATGCAGATTTGCGTACCTGTGTCCTTCCAATTCTGTCTTCTTAGGTTATAGGTCCAGGAATAGGTCTGCTGGGTCATATGGTAGCTCAATGTTTACCTTTTAAAGGCACCTCTATTCCGTTCTCTTTAGTGGCTCTTTCCAGGTTACGTCCCACTTAAAGCGGAGGGTATGCATTTCTTCCCAGCACCTTCAGCATTTATTCTTTGTAGTTTTTGCTGATGGTTATTCTGAGTGGTGTGAGCTGATACCTCTTTGTGGTTGAATTTGCATGTGTCTCATAATGCGTTGAAATTGAGCTGTAAGACATGTCCTTTTTATTTTTCCAGCTGTGATGAGAGCTTATTTCTTCAAAGTGTTTTCTTAAAGTATGTGTCACCATTTGAAATATTTTGGCCATGATCTCCCTCAAGACATTTTGAGGGCAGGTTTCATTTACAGCCCTGCAGTACTTGTTCATATGAAGTGACCATTAGCTCAGGCTTTAAACCTGCTTTTGCAGGTAACGGCCAGAGAGCGGCAATCTTTCTACGTTCCCCTTGCTGGTACTAGGGAAACAGACCTACCGGCCAGTGGTGTTCTTCGGTTATAAATTAGAGTGCAATGTGCCCGGATAAACCCACAAATGTTGATGTCTCCTTGCTTTTCTTTGTTTTTAAATTTAATTTATATTTATTATTAGAGTAATATCCCATTGTGTACGTGGACCACTTCTTCTTGGTGCATTCCTCGGTTGATGGACATTTTCATTGCTTCCAAGTGCTGGCTATGGTAAATATTGCTGGCATACTGGTTTGCCAGCCTGTGACTTTTTGATTCTCATTTTCTCAGGTGATAGGCCAAGCAGTGGTTGTGATTGATGGACTGGTAGCTCAATGTTTCCCTTTTCAAAGCACCTACGTTGTGTTTTCGTTAGTGGCTCTTTACATGCCCCCCCTTACAGCCGAGGGTACGCATTTCTCCACACTCCCTTCACCGTTTATTTTTTGCAGCATTTTTCCTAATGGCCATTCTGACTGCTGTGTGCTGATAGGGTTTTGTAATATGGGTATGCATGTCATGAAAATTTTTAAAATTCATCATATTCCTACGCCTTTTTCTTTTCTCTTAAAAGAAAAAAACCGTGAGTACAATATAGCTCTTGAAATTGTCTTCTTCGAAGGTTGCCCTCTTCTGAATTTTTTGGTCGATTTTTGACCCCAGAAATTTTCTGGAGGCCAGGCGCAATTTACAGAACTGCAAGTTGGTGAAAATTTAGTGACCTTTTGCAGTGGGTTCAAAGCTGCTGTTGTGGGAAACGTCCACAAGGAGGTAGCATTTCTCCATTCCCCAGTCCTGGTTCTAGGGCAGCAGAGCCTTTCTGGAAGTCATTGTCCTAGGTTGTAAATTAGAATGGAATTTGCCAGGAGAAATCCCCATAAGTTTATGTCTCATTACTTCTTCTTGGTTTTTAAAATTTTTTTAATCTGGGTAAAGTTTAGAATACTGTTTGTCCTAGGTGTACACAATCTGGTTCATTTGGACATTATGTATGTCTATTAATGTACAGATCCTCTTCCCATGTAAAATATTACACTGTTCCGTCGACCTCCCTTGTTATATGTTCGGTCTTTTTGATACATGTATATAATATGTATTTGAATATGTATAGTAACACTAATCTTCATTTCTCAATTTCCCCCCTCCTTTCCTTTTAGATGAGCATAGTTTGTGTTCTACGCCTGTGAGTGTCTTTCTCTTTAGAAATATGTTCATCTGTGTCAGTTATTAGATAATGCCATAAGTGATAATATAAGATATAGGTCTTTTGCTTTCCGACCTACTTCATGTTTTGTGATTATCTCCAGGCTCATCTATGGTGCCTCAAAGAGCAGTGCTTCAATGTTTTCCATGGCTAATATTCCATTGTGTACATGGACCACTTCTTCTTGGTGCATTCCTCTGTTGATGGACATTTTCGTTGCTTCCAAGTGTTGCCTATGGTAAATATTGCTGGAGTGCAGGATTGCCAGCCTGCGATTTTTGATTTTCATTTTCTCAGGTGATAGACCCAGCAGTGGGTATGATTGATTGATTGGTATGGTAGCTCAACGTTTACCTTTTCAAGGCACCTCAATTGTGCTTTCATTAGTGGCTCTTACCACGTCCCCCTTAGAATCGAGGGTACGCATTTCTCCACAATCACGTCAGCGTTTATCGTTTGCCGCATTTTTGTTGATGGCCATTCTGACTGGTGTGAGCTGATAGGTTTTTGTAATTTGGGTTTACATGTCTGTAAAAATTCCTACAATTCATCCTTTTTCCACGCCTTTTCCTTTTCTGTTAAAAGAAAAAAGAAAAAAGGTGTGAGTACAATATACCTCTTCAAATTTTCTTTTTGGAAGGTTGCACTCTAGAGTTTTTTGGTCGATTTTCGACCTCAGTATCTTTTGGAGGGCAGGTGTCATTTACAGACCTGCAATTGGTGAATATTTAGTGACCTTTTGCAGTGGGTTTAAAGCTGCTGTTGTGGGAAACGGCCACAAGGATGCAGCATTTCTCCATTCCCAAATCTGGGTACTAGGGCAGCAGAGCCGTTCTGGAAGTCGTTTGCCTAGGTTGTAAATTTGAATGGAATGTGCCAGGAGAACCCCCCATAAGTTTATGTCTCATTACTCCTAGTTGGTTGTTTTAATTTTTTCAATTGGGGTAATGGTTAGAATGTTGCTTGTCCAAGGTGTACATACTCTGGTTCATCTACATATTCTATATACCTATTTATGTAGAGATCCTCTTCCCGTGTAAATTATTACACAGTGTTCCGTAAACCTTCCTTGCTATATGGTCGGTCTTTTTGATATATGTATATAATATGTATTTGTATACATATGGTAACGCTAATCTTCATTTATCCATTCCCCCCCACCTTTCCTTGTAGATAAGCATAGTTTTTTTTAATAAGTCTGTGATTGACTTTCTCTGTGGAAATATGTTCATTTGTGTCAGTTACTAGAGAACGCGTATAAGTGATATCATAGGATATAGGACTTTTGCTTTCCGACTTACCTCATGTTCTGTGATTATCTCCAAGATCATCTATGGTGTCTCAAAGAGCAGTGTTTCATTGTTTTCCATGGCTAGTATTCATTGTGTACATGGGCCGCTTCTTCTTTTTCCTTTCATCTGTTGATGGACATTTTGGTTGCTTCACTGTCTTGTCTATTGTGAATAAGGCTGCAGTGCAGCTTTTGCAGCCCGGGTCTTCTTCATTCTGGTCTTCTCAGGTGAGAGGCCCATTGGTGCGCCTGCTGGATTGAATGGTACCTCAATTTTTCCTTTTCAACGCAGCTCCTTTCTGTTCTCATTATTAGCGTTTAACCCTTTTACATCTCACCAGCAGCTAGAGGGTACACAGTTCTCTAAAACCTCTTCAGCATTGATTGTTTGTAGACTTTTTGCCAACGGTCAGTCGACGGGTGTGAGTTGAAAACTTTTTGTAGATTAGATTGCATGAGTCTAATACTTCCTGAGGTTGAGCTTTTATCCATTTTCCTTTCTTTAAAAAGAGAGTGAGTAAAACTTACCTCTTCATACGAGCTTCGTGAACATTTTGCCTGTTTTGAATTTTTTTTATCCATTCCCTACTTCAGCACAATTTGAGGGCAGGTGTCCTTTACAGCCCTGAGTCCTTGTGAATGGTAAGTGACCATTAGCTGTGGGTTAAAAGCTGCTGTTGCGGGAATCGGCCACAAGGCGGCAGCATTTCTCCTTTACCAAATCTGGTTACTAGGGCAACAGAGCCTTAGTGGAAGTGGTGTTCTAGGTTGTAAATTAGAATGGAATGTGCGAGGAAAAAGCCCTTTAAGTTTATGTCTCATTACTTCTTGTTGGTATTTTTAACTTAATTTTTATTTTTTATCACAGCAAACTTGATTACAATGTTTTGTTTGTTCTAGGTGTGCAAGATGTGGTTCTTTCACACATATACATATATCTATTTTTCTTCGGATCCTTTTCCCATGTCTGTTACGACACAATGTTGAGTAGTCTTCTCTTGGTATAGCGTAGGTCTTTGGTGATTATATATTTCACATGTGTTTGTATCTCTCTGTTAACCTCAATACGGTAATGTATCCAATCCTCACACCTTTCCATTTGGTGAACCATAAGTTTTTTAAATGAATCTATGATAGTGTTTCTCTGTGGAAATACCTTTGTTTGTATCATTTTTTCGGTAACACCTATATGTGATAGGATAGGATATGTGTCTTTCGCTTTCTCACTTACTCCAAGCTGCGTGATTACTTCTAGACTCATCTATGGTGCTGCAAATGGCATTGTTTCATTTTTTCACTAGCTCATATTCCATCTGTACATGGAGCAGTTCTTCTTTGTCCACCCATCTGTCGTTGGACTTTTTGGTTACTTCCATATCTTGGCGATTGTTATACTATGCAATGCAGATTTGCGTACCTGTGTCCTTCCAATTCTGTCTTCTTAGGTTATAGGTCCAGGAATAGGTCTGCTGGGTCATATGGTAGCTCAATGTTTACCTTTTAAAGGCACCTCTATTCCGTTCTCTTTAGTGGCTCTTTCCAGGTTACGTCCCACTTAAAGCGGAGGGTATGCATTTCTTCCCAGCACCTTCAGCATTTATTCTTTGTAGTTTTTGCTGATGGTTATTCTGAGTGGTGTGAGCTGATACCTCTTTGTGGTTGAATTTGCATGTGTCTCATAATGCGTTGAAATTGAGCTGTAAGACATGTCCTTTTTATTTTTCCAGCTGTGATGAGAGCTTATTTCTTCAAAGTGTTTTCTTAAAGTATGTGTCACCATTTGAAATATTTTGGCCATGATCTCCCTCAAGACATTTTGAGGGCAGGTTTCATTTACAGCCCTGCAGTACTTGTTCATATGAAGTGACCATTAGCTCAGGCTTTAAACCTGCTTTTGCAGGTAACGGCCAGAGAGCGGCAATCTTTCTACGTTCCCCTTGCTGGTACTAGGGAAACAGACCTACCGGCCAGTGGTGTTCTTCGGTTATAAATTAGAGTGCAATGTGCCCGGATAAACCCACAAATGTTGATGTCTCCTTGCTTTTCTTTGTTTTTAAATTTAATTTATATTTATTATTAGAGTAATATCCCATTGTGTACGTGGACCACTTCTTCTTGGTGCATTCCTCGGTTGATGGACATTTTCATTGCTTCCAAGTGCTGGCTATGGTAAATATTGCTGCCATACTGGTTTGCCAGCCTGTGACTTTTTGATTCTCATTTTCTCAGGTGATAGGCCAAGCAGTGGTTGTGATTGATGGACTGGTAGCTCAATGTTTCCCTTTTCAAAGCACCTACGTTGTGTTTTCGTTAGTGGCTCTTTACATGCCCCCCCTTACAGCCGAGGGTACGCATTTCTCCACACTCCCTTCACCGTTTATTTTTTGCAGCATTTTTCCTAATGGCCATTCTGACTGCTGTGTGCTGATAGGGTTTTGTAATATGGGTATGCATGTCATGAAAATTTTTAAAATTCATCATATTCCTACGCCTTTTTCTTTTCTCTTAAAAGAAAAAAACCGTGAGTACAATATAGCTCTTGAAATTGTCTTCTTCGAAGGTTGCCCTCTTCTGAATTTTTTGGTCGATTTTTGACCCCAGAAATTTTCTGGAGGCCAGGCGCAATTTACAGAACTGCAAGTTGGTGAAAATTTAGTGACCTTTTGCAGTGGGTTCAAAGCTGCTGTTGTGGGAAACGTCCACAAGGAGGTAGCATTTCTCCATTCCCCAGTCCTGGTTCTAGGGCAGCAGAGCCTTTCTGGAAGTCATTGTCCTAGGTTGTAAATTAGAATGGAATTTGCCAGGAGAAATCCCCATAAGTTTATGTCTCATTACTTCTTCTTGGTTTTTAAAATTTTTTTAATCTGGGTAAAGTTTAGAATACTGTTTGTCCTAGGTGTACACAATCTGGTTCATTTGGACATTATGTATGTCTATTAATGTACAGATCCTCTTCCCATGTAAAATATTACACTGTTCCGTCGACCTCCCTTGTTATATGTTCGGTCTTTTTGATACATGTATATAATATGTATTTGAATATGTATAGTAACACTAATCTTCATTTCTCAATTTCCCCCCTCCTTTCCTTTTAGATGAGCATAGTTTGTGTTCTACGCCTGTGAGTGTCTTTCTCTTTAGAAATATGTTCATCTGTGTCAGTTATTAGATAATGCCATAAGTGATAATATAAGATATAGGTCTTTTGCTTTCCGACCTACTTCATGTTTTGTGATTATCTCCAGGCTCATCTATGGTGCCTCAAAGAGCAGTGCTTCAATGTTTTCCATGGCTAATATTCCATTGTGTACATGGACCACTTCTTCTTGGTGCATTCCTCTGTTGATGGACATTTTCGTTGCTTCCAAGTGTTGCCTATGGTAAATATTGCTGGAGTGCAGGATTGCCAGCCTGCGATTTTTGATTTTCATTTTCTCAGGTGATAGACCCAGCAGTGGGTATGATTGATTGATTGGTATGGTAGCTCAACGTTTACCTTTTCAAGGCACCTCAATTGTGCTTTCATTAGTGGCTCTTACCACGTCCCCCTTAGAATCGAGGGTACGCATTTCTCCACAATCACGTCAGCGTTTATCGTTTGCCGCATTTTTGTTGATGGCCATTCTGACTGGTGTGAGCTGATAGGTTTTTGTAATTTGGGTTTACATGTCTGTAAAAATTCCTACAATTCATCCTTTTTCCACGCCTTTTCCTTTTCTGTTAAAAGAAAAAAGAAAAAAGGTGTGAGTACAATATACCTCTTCAAATTTTCTTTTTGGAAGGTTGCACTCTAGAGTTTTTTGGTCGATTTTCGACCTCAGTATCTTTTGGAGGGCAGGTGTCATTTACAGACCTGCAATTGGTGAATATTTAGTGACCTTTTGCAGTGGGTTTAAAGCTGCTGTTGTGGGAAACGGCCACAAGGATGCAGCATTTCTCCATTCCCAAATCTGGGTACTAGGGCAGCAGAGCCGTTCTGGAAGTCGTTTGCCTAGGTTGTAAATTTGAATGGAATGTGCCAGGAGAACCCCCCATAAGTTTATGTCTCATTACTCCTAGTTGGTTGTTTTAATTTTTTCAATTGGGGTAATGGTTAGAATGTTGCTTGTCCAAGGTGTACATACTCTGGTTCATCTACATATTCTATATACCTATTTATGTAGAGATCCTCTTCCCGTGTAAATTATTACACAGTGTTCCGTAAACCTTCCTTGCTATATGGTCGGTCTTTTTGATATATGTATATAATATGTATTTGTATACATATGGTAACGCTAATCTTCATTTATCCATTCCCCCCCACCTTTCCTTGTAGATAAGCATAGTTTTTTTTAATAAGTCTGTGATTGACTTTCTCTGTGGAAATATGTTCATTTGTGTCAGTTACTAGAGAACGCGTATAAGTGATATCATAGGATATAGGACTTTTGCTTTCCGACTTACCTCATGTTCTGTGATTATCTCCAAGATCATCTATGGTGTCTCAAAGAGCAGTGTTTCATTGTTTTCCATGGCTAGTATTCATTGTGTACATGGGCCGCTTCTTCTTTTTCCTTTCATCTGTTGATGGACATTTTGGTTGCTTCACTGTCTTGTCTATTGTGAATAAGGCTGCAGTGCAGCTTTTGCAGCCCGGGTCTTCTTCATTCTGGTCTTCTCAGGTGAGAGGCCCATTGGTGCGCCTGCTGGATTGAATGGTACCTCAATTTTTCCTTTTCAACGCAGCTCCTTTCTGTTCTCATTATTAGCGTTTAACCCTTTTACATCTCACCAGCAGCTAGAGGGTACACAGTTCTCTAAAACCTCTTCAGCATTGATTGTTTGTAGACTTTTTGCCAACGGTCAGTCGACGGGTGTGAGTTGAAAACTTTTTGTAGATTAGATTGCATGAGTCTAATACTTCCTGAGGTTGAGCTTTTATCCATTTTCCTTTCTTTAAAAAGAGAGTGAGTAAAACTTACCTCTTCATACGAGCTTCGTGAACATTTTGCCTGTTTTGAATTTTTTTTATCCATTCCCTACTTCAGCACAATTTGAGGGCAGGTGTCCTTTACAGCCCTGAGTCCTTGTGAATGGTAAGTGACCATTAGCTGTGGGTTAAAAGCTGCTGTTGCGGGAATCGGCCACAAGGCGGCAGCATTTCTCCTTTACCAAATCTGGTTACTAGGGCAACAGAGCCTTAGTGGAAGTGGTGTTCTAGGTTGTAAATTAGAATGGAATGTGCGAGGAAAAAGCCCTTTAAGTTTATGTCTCATTACTTCTTGTTGGTATTTTTAACTTAATTTTTATTTTTTATCACAGCAAACTTGATTACAATGTTTTGTTTGTTCTAGGTGTGCAAGATGTGGTTCTTTCACACATATACATATATCTATTTTTCTTCGGATCCTTTTCCCATGTCTGTTACGACACAATGTTGAGTAGTCTTCTCTTGGTATAGCGTAGGTCTTTGGTGATTATATATTTCACATGTGTTTGTATCTCTCTGTTAACCTCAATACGGTAATGTATCCAATCCTCACACCTTTCCATTTGGTGAACCATAAGTTTTTAAAATGAATCTATGATAGTGTTTCTCTGTGGAAATACCTTTGTTTGTATCATTTTTTCGGTAACACCTATATGTGATAGGATAGGATATGTGTCTTTCGCTTTCTCACTTACTCCAAGCTGCGTGATTACTTCTAGACTCATCTATGGTGCTGCAAATGGCATTGTTTCATTTTTTCACTAGCTCATATTCCATCTGTACATGGAGCAGTTCTTCTTTCTCCACCCATCTGTCGTTGGACTTTTTGGTTACTTCCATATCTTGGCGATTGTTATACTATGCAATGCAGATTTGCGTACCTGTGTCCTTCCAATTCTGTCTTCTTAGGTTATAGGTCCAGGAATAGGTCTGCTGGGTCATATGGTAGCTCAATGTTTACCTTTTAAAGGCACCTCTATTCCGTTCTCTTTAGTGGCTCTTTCCAGGTTACGTCCCACTTAAAGCGGAGGGTATGCATTTCTTCCCAGCACCTTCAGCATTTATTCTTTGTAGTTTTTGCTGATGGTTATTCTGAGTGGTGTGAGCTGATACCTCTTTGTGGTTGAATTTGCATGTGTCTCATAATGCGTTGAAATTGAGCTGTAAGACATGTCCTTTTTATTTTTCCAGCTGTGATGAGAGCTTATTTCTTCAAAGTGTTTTCTTAAAGTATGTGTCACCATTTGAAATATTTTGGCCATGATCTCCCTCAAGACATTTTGAGGGCAGGTTTCATTTACAGCCCTGCAGTACTTGTTCATATGAAGTGACCATTAGCTCAGGCTTTAAACCTGCTTTTGCAGGTAACGGCCAGAGAGCGGCAATCTTTCTACGTTCCCCTTGCTGGTACTAGGGAAACAGACCTACCGGCCAGTGGTGTTCTTCGGTTATAAATTAGAGTGCAATGTGCCCGGATAAACCCACAAATGTTGATGTCTCCTTGCTTTTCTTTGTTTTTAAATTTAATTTATATTTATTATTAGAGTAATATCCCATTGTGTACGTGGACCACTTCTTCTTGGTGCATTCCTCGGTTGATGGACATTTTCATTGCTTCCAAGTGCTGGCTATGGTAAATACTGCTGGCATACTGGTTTGCCAGCCTGTGACTTTTTGATTCTCATTTTCTCAGGTGATAGGCCAAGCAGTGGTTGTGATTGATGGACTGGTAGCTCAATGTTTCCCTTTTCAAAGCACCTACGTTGTGTTTTCGTTAGTGGCTCTTTACATGCCCCCCCTTACAGCCGAGGGTACGCATTTCTCCACACTCCCTTCACCGTTTATTTTTTGCAGCATTTTTCCTAATGGCCATTCTGACTGCTGTGTGCTGATAGGGTTTTGTAATATGGGTATGCATGTCATGAAAATTTTTAAAATTCATCATATTCCTACGCCTTTTTCTTTTCTCTTAAAAGAAAAAAACCGTGAGTACAATATAGCTCTTGAAATTGTCTTCTTCGAAGGTTGCCCTCTTCTGAATTTTTTGGTCGATTTTTGACCCCAGAAATTTTCTGGAGGCCAGGCGCAATTTACAGAACTGCAAGTTGGTGAAAATTTAGTGACCTTTTGCAGTGGGTTCAAAGCTGCTGTTGTGGGAAACGTCCACAAGGAGGTAGCATTTCTCCATTCCCCAGTCCTGGTTCTAGGGCAGCAGAGCCTTTCTGGAAGTCATTGTCCTAGGTTGTAAATTAGAATGGAATTTGCCAGGAGAAATCCCCATAAGTTTATGTCTCATTACTTCTTCTTGGTTTTTAAAATTTTTTTAATCTGGGTAAAGTTTAGAATACTGTTTGTCCTAGGTGTACACAATCTGGTTCATTTGGACATTATGTATGTCTATTAATGTACAGATCCTCTTCCCATGTAAAATATTACACTGTTCCGTCGACCTCCCTTGTTATATGTTCGGTCTTTTTGATACATGTATATAATATGTATTTGAATATGTATAGTAACACTAATCTTCATTTCTCAATTTCCCCCCTCCTTTCCTTTTAGATGAGCATAGTTTGTGTTCTACGCCTGTGAGTGTCTTTCTCTTTAGAAATATGTTCATCTGTGTCAGTTATTAGATAATGCCATAAGTGATAATATAAGATATAGGTCTTTTGCTTTCCGACCTACTTCATGTTTTGTGATTATCTCCAGGCTCATCTATGGTGCCTCAAAGAGCAGTGCTTCAATGTTTTCCATGGCTAATATTCCATTGTGTACATGGACCACTTCTTCTTGGTGCATTCCTCTGTTGATGGACATTTTCGTTGCTTCCAAGTGTTGCCTATGGTAAATATTGCTGGAGTGCAGGATTGCCAGCCTGCGATTTTTGATTTTCATTTTCTCAGGTGATAGACCCAGCAGTGGGTATGATTGATTGATTGGTATGGTAGCTCAACGTTTACCTTTTCAAGGCACCTCAATTGTGCTTTCATTAGTGGCTCTTACCACGTCCCCCTTAGAATCGAGGGTACGCATTTCTCCACAATCACGTCAGCGTTTATCGTTTGCCGCATTTTTGTTGATGGCCATTCTGACTGGTGTGAGCTGATAGGTTTTTGTAATTTGGGTTTACATGTCTGTAACAATTCCTACAATTCATCCTTTTTCCACGCCTTTTCCTTTTCTGTTAAAAGAAAAAAGAAAAAAGGTGTGAGTACAATATACCTCTTCAAATTTTCTTTTTGGAAGGTTGCACTCTAGAGTTTTTTGGTCGATTTTCGACCTCAGTATCTTTTGGAGGGCAGGTGTCATTTACAGACCTGCAATTGGTGAATATTTAGTGACCTTTTGCAGTGGGTTTAAAGCTGCTGTTGTGGGAAACGGCCACAAGGATGCAGCATTTCTCCATTCCCAAATCTGGGTACTAGGGCAGCAGAGCCGTTCTGGAAGTCGTTTGCCTAGGTTGTAAATTTGAATGGAATGTGCCAGGAGAACCCCCCATAAGTTTATGTCTCATTACTCCTAGTTGGTTGTTTTAATTTTTTCAATTGGGGTAATGGTTAGAATGTTGCTTGTCCAAGGTGTACATACTCTGGTTCATCTACATATTCTATATACCTATTTATGTAGAGATCCTCTTCCCGTGTAAATTATTACACAGTGTTCCGTAAACCTTCCTTGCTATATGGTCAGTCTTTTTGATATATGTATATAATATGTATTTGTATACATATGGTAACGCTAATCTTCATTTATCCATTCCCCCCCACCTTTCCTTGTAGATAAGCATAGTTTTTTTTAATAAGTCTGTGATTGACTTTCTCTGTGGAAATATGTTCATTTGTGTCAGTTACTAGAGAACGCGTATAAGTGATATCATAGGATATAGGACTTTTGCTTTCCGACTTACCTCATGTTCTGTGATTATCTCCAAGATCATCTATGGTGTCTCAAAGAGCAGTGTTTCATTGTTTTCCATGGCTAGTATTCATTGTGTACATGGGCCGCTTCTTCTTTTTCCTTTCATCTGTTGATGGACATTTTGGTTGCTTCACTGTCTTGTCTATTGTGAATAAGGCTGCAGTGCAGCTTTTGCAGCCCGGGTCTTCTTCATTCTGGTCTTCTCAGGTGAGAGGCCCATTGGTGCGCCTGCTGGATTGAATGGTACCTCAATTTTTCCTTTTCAACGCAGCTCCTTTCTGTTCTCATTATTAGCGTTTAACCCTTTTACATCTCACCAGCAGCTAGAGGGTACACAGTTCTCTAAAACCTCTTCAGCATTGATTGTTTGTAGACTTTTTGCCAACGGTCAGTCGACGGGTGTGAGTTGAAAACTTTTTGTAGATTAGATTGCATGAGTCTAATACTTCCTGAGGTTGAGCTTTTATCCATTTTCCTTTCTTTAAAAAGAGAGTGAGTAAAACTTACCTCTTCATACGAGCTTCGTGAACATTTTGCCTGTTTTGAATTTTTTTTATCCATTCCCTACTTCAGCACAATTTGAGGGCAGGTGTCCTTTACAGCCCTGAGTCCTTGTGAATGGTAAGTGACCATTAGCTGTGGGTTAAAAGCTGCTGTTGCGGGAATCGGCCACAAGGCGGCAGCATTTCTCCTTTACCAAATCTGGTTACTAGGGCAACAGAGCCTTAGTGGAAGTGGTGTTCTAGGTTGTAAATTAGAATGGAATGTGCGAGGAAAAAGCCCTTTAAGTTTATGTCTCATTACTTCTTGTTGGTATTTTTAACTTAATTTTTATTTTTTATCACAGCAAACTTGATTACAATGTTTTGTTTGTTCTAGGTGTGCAAGATGTGGTTCTTTCACACATATACATATATCTATTTTTCTTCGGATCCTTTTCCCATGTCTGTTACGACACAATGTTGAGTAGTCTTCTCTTGGTATAGCGTAGGTCTTTGGTGATTATATATTTCACATGTGTTTGTATCTCTCTGTTAACCTCAATACGGTAATGTATCCAATCCTCACACCTTTCCATTTGGTGAACCATAAGTTTTTAAAATGAATCTATGATAGTGTTTCTCTGTGGAAATACCTTTGTTTGTATCATTTTTTCGGTAACACCTATATGTGATAGGATAGGATATGTGTCTTTCGCTTTCTCACTTACTCCAAGCTGCGTGATTACTTCTAGACTCATCTATGGTGCTGCAAATGGCATTGTTTCATTTTTTCACTAGCTCATATTCCATCTGTACATGGAGCAGTTCTTCTTTCTCCACCCATCTGTCGTTGGACTTTTTGGTTACTTCCATATCTTGGCGATTGTTATACTATGCAATGCAGATTTGCGTACCTGTGTCCTTCCAATTCTGTCTTCTTAGGTTATAGGTCCAGGAATAGGTCTGCTGGGTCATATGGTAGCTCAATGTTTACCTTTTAAAGGCACCTCTATTCCGTTCTCTTTAGTGGCTCTTTCCAGGTTACGTCCCACTTAAAGCGGAGGGTATGCATTTCTTCCCAGCACCTTCAGCATTTATTCTTTGTAGTTTTTGCTGATGGTTATTCTGAGTGGTGTGAGCTGATACCTCTTTGTGGTTGAATTTGCATGTGTCTCATAATGCGTTGAAATTGAGCTGTAAGACATGTCCTTTTTATTTTTCCAGCTGTGATGAGAGCTTATTTCTTCAAAGTGTTTTCTTAAAGTATGTGTCACCATTTGAAATATTTTGGCCATGATCTCCCTCAAGACATTTTGAGGGCAGGTTTCATTTACAGCCCTGCAGTACTTGTTCATATGAAGTGACCATTAGCTCAGGCTTTAAACCTGCTTTTGCAGGTAACGGCCAGAGAGCGGCAATCTTTCTACGTTCCCCTTGCTGGTACTAGGGAAACAGACCTACCGGCCAGTGGTGTTCTTCGGTTATAAATTAGAGTGCAATGTGCCCGGATAAACCCACAAATGTTGATGTCTCCTTGCTTTTCTTTGTTTTTAAATTTAATTTATATTTATTATTAGAGTAATATCCCATTGTGTACGTGGACCACTTCTTCTTGGTGCATTCCTCGGTTGATGGACATTTTCATTGCTTCCAAGTGCTGGCTATGGTAAATATTGCTGGCATACTGGTTTGCCAGCCTGTGACTTTTTGATTCTCATTTTCTCAGGTGATAGGCCAAGCAGTGGTTGTGATTGATGGACTGGTAGCTCAATGTTTCCCTTTTCAAAGCACCTACGTTGTGTTTTCGTTAGTGGCTCTTTACATGCCCCCCCTTACAGCCGAGGGTACGCATTTCTCCACACTCCCTTCACCGTTTATTTTTTGCAGCATTTTTCCTAATGGCCATTCTGACTGCTGTGTGCTGATAGGGTTTTGTAATATGGGTATGCATGTCATGAAAATTTTTAAAATTCATCATATTCCTACGCCTTTTTCTTTTCTCTTAAAAGAAAAAAACCGTGAGTACAATATAGCTCTTGAAATTGTCTTCTTCGAAGGTTGCCCTCTTCTGAATTTTTTGGTCGATTTTTGACCCCAGAAATTTTCTGGAGGCCAGGCGCAATTTACAGAACTGCAAGTTGGTGAAAATTTAGTGACCTTTTGCAGTGGGTTCAAAGCTGCTGTTGTGGGAAACGTCCACAAGGAGGTAGCATTTCTCCATTCCCCAGTCCTGGTTCTAGGGCAGCAGAGCCTTTCTGGAAGTCATTGTCCTAGGTTGTAAATTAGAATGGAATTTGCCAGGAGAAATCCCCATAAGTTTATGTCTCATTACTTCTTCTTGGTTTTTAAAATTTTTTTAATCTGGGTAAAGTTTAGAATACTGTTTGTCCTAGGTGTACACAATCTGGTTCATTTGGACATTATGTATGTCTATTAATGTACAGATCCTCTTCCCATGTAAAATATTACACTGTTCCGTCGACCTCCCTTGTTATATGTTCGGTCTTTTTGATACATGTATATAATATGTATTTGAATATGTATAGTAACACTAATCTTCATTTCTCAATTTCCCCCCTCCTTTCCTTTTAGATGAGCATAGTTTGTGTTCTACGCCTGTGAGTGTCTTTCTCTTTAGAAATATGTTCATCTGTGTCAGTTATTAGATAATGCCATAAGTGATAATATAAGATATAGGTCTTTTGCTTTCCGACCTACTTCATGTTTTGTGATTATCTCCAGGCTCATCTATGGTGCCTCAAAGAGCAGTGCTTCAATGTTTTCCATGGCTAATATTCCATTGTGTACATGGACCACTTCTTCTTGGTGCATTCCTCTGTTGATGGACATTTTCGTTGCTTCCAAGTGTTGCCTATGGTAAATATTGCTGGAGTGCAGGATTGCCAGCCTGTGATTTTTGATTTTCATTTTCTCAGGTGATAGACCCAGCAGTGGGTATGATTGATTGATTGGTATGGTAGCTCAACGTTTACCTTTTCAAGGCACCTCAATTGTGCTTTCATTAGTGGCTCTTACCACGTCCCCCTTAGAATCGAGGGTACGCATTTCTCCACAATCACGTCAGCGTTTATCGTTTGCCGCATTTTTGTTGATGGCCATTCTGACTGGTGTGAGCTGATAGGTTTTTGTAATTTGGGTTTACATGTCTGTAAAAATTCCTACAATTCATCCTTTTTCCACGCCTTTTCCTTTTCTGTTAAAAGAAAAAAGAAAAAAGGTGTGAGTACAATATACCTCTTCAAATTTTCTTTTTGGAAGGTTGCACTCTAGAGTTTTTTGGTCGATTTTCGACCTCAGTATCTTTTGGAGGGCAGGTGTCATTTACAGACCTGCAATTGGTGAATATTTAGTGACCTTTTGCAGTGGGTTTAAAGCTGCTGTTGTGGGAAACGGCCACAAGGATGCAGCATTTCTCCATTCCCAAATCTGGGTACTAGGGCAGCAGAGCCGTTCTGGAAGTCGTTTGCCTAGGTTGTAAATTTGAATGGAATGTGCCAGGAGAACCCCCCATAAGTTTATGTCTCATTACTCCTAGTTGGTTGTTTTAATTTTTTCAATTGGGGTAATGGTTAGAATGTTGCTTGTCCAAGGTGTACATACTCTGGTTCATCTACATATTCTATATACCTATTTATGTAGAGATCCTCTTCCCGTGTAAATTATTACACAGTGTTCCGTAAACCTTCCTTGCTATATGGTCGGTCTTTTTGATATATGTATATAATATGTATTTGTATACATATGGTAACGCTAATCTTCATTTATCCATTCCCCCCCACCTTTCCTTGTAGATAAGCATAGTTTTTTTTAATAAGTCTGTGATTGACTTTCTCTGTGGAAATATGTTCATTTGTGTCAGTTACTAGAGAACGCGTATAAGTGATATCATAGGATATAGGACTTTTGCTTTCCGACTTACCTCATGTTCTGTGATTATCTCCAAGATCATCTATGGTGTCTCAAAGAGCAGTGTTTCATTGTTTTCCATGGCTAGTATTCATTGTGTACATGGGCCGCTTCTTCTTTTTCCTTTCATCTGTTGATGGACATTTTGGTTGCTTCACTGTCTTGTCTATTGTGAATAAGGCTGCAGTGCAGCTTTTGCAGCCCGGGTCTTCTTCATTCTGGTCTTCTCAGGTGAGAGGCCCATTGGTGCGCCTGCTGGATTGAATGGTACCTCAATTTTTCCTTTTCAACGCAGCTCCTTTCTGTTCTCATTATTAGCGTTTAACCCTTTTACATCTCACCAGCAGCTAGAGGGTACACAGTTCTCTAAAACCTCTTCAGCATTGATTGTTTGTAGACTTTTTGCCAACGGTCAGTCGACGGGTGTGAGTTGAAAACTTTTTGTAGATTAGATTGCATGAGTCTAATACTTCCTGAGGTTGAGCTTTTATCCATTTTCCTTTCTTTAAAAAGAGAGTGAGTAAAACTTACCTCTTCATACGAGCTTCGTGAACATTTTGCCTGTTTTGAATTTTTTTTATCCATTCCCTACTTCAGCACAATTTGAGGGCAGGTGTCCTTTACAGCCCTGAGTCCTTGTGAATGGTAAGTGACCATTAGCTGTGGGTTAAAAGCTGCTGTTGCGGGAATCGGCCACAAGGCGGCAGCATTTCTCCTTTACCAAATCTGGTTACTAGGGCAACAGAGCCTTAGTGGAAGTGGTGTTCTAGGTTGTAAATTAGAATGGAATGTGCGAGGAAAAAGCCCTTTAAGTTTATGTCTCATTACTTCTTGTTGGTATTTTTAACTTAATTTTTATTTTTTATCACAGCAAACTTGATTACAATGTTTTGTTTGTTCTAGGTGTGCAAGATGTGGTTCTTTCACACATATACATATATCTATTTTTCTTCGGATCCTTTTCCCATGTCTGTTACGACACAATGTTGAGTAGTCTTCTCTTGGTATAGCGTAGGTCTTTGGTGATTATATATTTCACATGTGTTTGTATCTCTCTGTTAACCTCAATACGGTAATGTATCCAATCCTCACACCTTTCCATTTGGTGAACCATAAGTTTTTTAAATGAATCTATGATAGTGTTTCTCTGTGGAAATACCTTTGTTTGTATCATTTTTTCGGTAACACCTATATGTGATAGGATAGGATATGTGTCTTTCGCTTTCTCACTTACTCCAAGCTGCGTGATTACTTCTAGACTCATCTATGGTGCTGCAAATGGCATTGTTTCATTTTTTCACTAGCTCATATTCCATCTGTACATGGAGCAGTTCTTCTTTCTCCACCCATCTGTCGTTGGACTTTTTGGTTACTTCCATATCTTGGCGATTGTTATACTATGCAATGCAGATTTGCGTACCTGTGTCCTTCCAATTCTGTCTTCTTAGGTTATAGGTCCAGGAATAGGTCTGCTGGGTCATATGGTAGCTCAATGTTTACCTTTTAAAGGCACCTCTATTCCGTTCTCTTTAGTGGCTCTTTCCAGGTTACGTCCCACTTAAAGCGGAGGGTATGCATTTCTTCCCAGCACCTTCAGCATTTATTCTTTGTAGTTTTTGCTGATGGTTATTCTGAGTGGTGTGAGCTGATACCTCTTTGTGGTTGAATTTGCATGTGTCTCATAATGCGTTGAAATTGAGCTGTAAGACATGTCCTTTTTATTTTTCCAGCTGTGATGAGAGCTTATTTCTTCAAAGTGTTTTCTTAAAGTATGTGTCACCATTTGAAATATTTTGGCCATGATCTCCCTCAAGACATTTTGAGGGCAGGTTTCATTTACAGCCCTGCAGTACTTGTTCATATGAAGTGACCATTAGCTCAGGCTTTAAACCTGCTTTTGCAGGTAACGGCCAGAGAGCGGCAATCTTTCTACGTTCCCCTTGCTGGTACTAGGGAAACAGACCTACCGGCCAGTGGTGTTCTTCGGTTATAAATTAGAGTGCAATGTGCCCGGATAAACCCACAAATGTTGATGTCTCCTTGCTTTTCTTTGTTTTTAAATTTAATTTATATTTATTATTAGAGTAATATCCCATTGTGTACGTGGACCACTTCTTCTTGGTGCATTCCTCGGTTGATGGACATTTTCATTGCTTCCAAGTGCTGGCTATGGTAAATATTGCTGGCATACTGGTTTGCCAGCCTGTGACTTTTTGATTCTCATTTTCTCAGGTGATAGGCCAAGCAGTGGTTGTGATTGATGGACTGGTAGCTCAATGTTTCCCTTTTCAAAGCACCTACGTTGTGTTTTCGTTAGTGGCTCTTTACATGCCCCCCCTTACAGCCGAGGGTACGCATTTCTCCACACTCCCTTCACCGTTTATTTTTTGCAGCATTTTTCCTAATGGCCATTCTGACTGCTGTGTGCTGATAGGGTTTTGTAATATGGGTATGCATGTCATGAAAATTTTTAAAATTCATCATATTCCTACGCCTTTTTCTTTTCTCTTAAAAGAAAAAAACCGTGAGTACAATATAGCTCTTGAAATTGTCTTCTTCGAAGGTTGCCCTCTTCTGAATTTTTTGGTCGATTTTTGACCCCAGAAATTTTCTGGAGGCCAGGCGCAATTTACAGAACTGCAAGTTGGTGAAAATTTAGTGACCTTTTGCAGTGGGTTCAAAGCTGCTGTTGTGGGAAACGTCCACAAGGAGGTAGCATTTCTCCATTCCCCAGTCCTGGTTCTAGGGCAGCAGAGCCTTTCTGGAAGTCATTGTCCTAGGTTGTAAATTAGAATGGAATTTGCCAGGAGAAATCCCCATAAGTTTATGTCTCATTACTTCTTCTTGGTTTTTAAAATTTTTTTAATCTGGGTAAAGTTTAGAATACTGTTTGTCCTAGGTGTACACAATCTGGTTCATTTGGACATTATGTATGTCTATTAATGTACAGATCCTCTTCCCATGTAAAATATTACACTGTTCCGTCGACCTCCCTTGTTATATGTTCGGTCTTTTTGATACATGTATATAATATGTATTTGAATATGTATAGTAACACTAATCTTCATTTCTCAATTTCCCCCCTCCTTTCCTTTTAGATGAGCATAGTTTGTGTTCTACGCCTGTGAGTGTCTTTCTCTTTAGAAATATGTTCATCTGTGTCAGTTATTAGATAATGCCATAAGTGATAATATAAGATATAGGTCTTTTGCTTTCCGACCTACTTCATGTTTTGTGATTATCTCCAGGCTCATCTATGGTGCCTCAAAGAGCAGTGCTTCAATGTTTTCCATGGCTAATATTCCATTGTGTACATGGACCACTTCTTCTTGGTGCATTCCTCTGTTGATGGACATTTTCGTTGCTTCCAAGTGTTGCCTATGGTAAATATTGCTGGAGTGCAGGATTGCCAGCCTGCGATTTTTGATTTTCATTTTCTCAGGTGATAGACCCAGCAGTGGGTATGATTGATTGATTGGTATGGTAGCTCAACGTTTACCTTTTCAAGGCACCTCAATTGTGCTTTCATTAGTGGCTCTTACCACGTCCCCCTTAGAATCGAGGGTACGCATTTCTCCACAATCACGTCAGCGTTTATCGTTTGCCGCATTTTTGTTGATGGCCATTCTGACTGGTGTGAGCTGATAGGTTTTTGTAATTTGGGTTTACATGTCTGTAAAAATTCCTACAATTCATCCTTTTTCCACGCCTTTTCCTTTTCTGTTAAAAGAAAAAAGAAAAAAGGTGTGAGTACAATATACCTCTTCAAATTTTCTTTTTGGAAGGTTGCACTCTAGAGTTTTTTGGTCGATTTTCGACCTCAGTATCTTTTGGAGGGCAGGTGTCATTTACAGACCTGCAATTGGTGAATATTTAGTGACCTTTTGCAGTGGGTTTAAAGCTGCTGTTGTGGGAAACGGCCACAAGGATGCAGCATTTCTCCATTCCCAAATCTGGGTACTAGGGCAGCAGAGCCGTTCTGGAAGTCGTTTGCCTAGGTTGTAAATTTGAATGGAATGTGCCAGGAGAACCCCCCATAAGTTTATGTCTCATTACTCCTAGTTGGTTGTTTTAATTTTTTCAATTGGGGTAATGGTTAGAATGTTGCTTGTCCAAGGTGTACATACTCTGGTTCATCTACATATTCTATATACCTATTTATGTAGAGATCCTCTTCCCGTGTAAATTATTACACAGTGTTCCGTAAACCTTCCTTGCTATATGGTCGGTCTTTTTGATATATGTATATAATATGTATTTGTATACATATGGTAACGCTAATCTTCATTTATCCATTCCCCCCCACCTTTCCTTGTAGATAAGCATAGTTTTTTTTAATAAGTCTGTGATTGACTTTCTCTGTGGAAATATGTTCATTTGTGTCAGTTACTAGAGAACGCGTATAAGTGATATCATAGGATATAGGACTTTTGCTTTCCGACTTACCTCATGTTCTGTGATTATCTCCAAGATCATCTATGGTGTCTCAAAGAGCAGTGTTTCATTGTTTTCCATGGCTAGTATTCATTGTGTACATGGGCCGCTTCTTCTTTTTCCTTTCATCTGTTGATGGACATTTTGGTTGCTTCACTGTCTTGTCTATTGTGAATAAGGCTGCAGTGCAGCTTTTGCAGCCCGGGTCTTCTTCATTCTGGTCTTCTCAGGTGAGAGGCCCATTGGTGCGCCTGCTGGATTGAATGGTACCTCAATTTTTCCTTTTCAACGCAGCTCCTTTCTGTTCTCATTATTAGCGTTTAACCCTTTTACATCTCACCAGCAGCTAGAGGGTACACAGTTCTCTAAAACCTCTTCAGCATTGATTGTTTGTAGACTTTTTGCCAACGGTCAGTCGACGGGTGTGAGTTGAAAACTTTTTGTAGATTAGATTGCATGAGTCTAATACTTCCTGAGGTTGAGCTTTTATCCATTTTCCTTTCTTTAAAAAGAGAGTGAGTAAAACTTACCTCTTCATACGAGCTTCGTGAACATTTTGCCTGTTTTGAATTTTTTTTATCCATTCCCTACTTCAGCACAATTTGAGGGCAGGTGTCCTTTACAGCCCTGAGTCCTTGTGAATGGTAAGTGACCATTAGCTGTGGGTTAAAAGCTGCTGTTGCGGGAATCGGCCACAAGGCGGCAGCATTTCTCCTTTACCAAATCTGGTTACTAGGGCAACAGAGCCTTAGTGGAAGTGGTGTTCTAGGTTGTAAATTAGAATGGAATGTGCGAGGAAAAAGCCCTTTAAGTTTATGTCTCATTACTTCTTGTTGGTATTTTTAACTTAATTTTTATTTTTTATCACAGCAAACTTGATTACAATGTTTTGTTTGTTCTAGGTGTGCAAGATGTGGTTCTTTCACACATATACATATATCTATTTTTCTTCGGATCCTTTTCCCATGTCTGTTACGACACAATGTTGAGTAGTCTTCTCTTGGTATAGCGTAGGTCTTTGGTGATTATATATTTCACATGTGTTTGTATCTCTCTGTTAACCTCAATACGGTAATGTATCCAATCCTCACACCTTTCCATTTGGTGAACCATAAGTTTTTAAAATGAATCTATGATAGTGTTTCTCTGTGGAAATACCTTTGTTTGTATCATTTTTTCGGTAACACCTATATGTGATAGGATAGGATATGTGTCTTTCGCTTTCTCACTTACTCCAAGCTGCGTGATTACTTCTAGACTCATCTATGGTGCTGCAAATGGCATTGTTTCATTTTTTCACTAGCTCATATTCCATCTGTACATGGAGCAGTTCTTCTTTGTCCACCCATCTGTCGTTGGACTTTTTGGTTACTTCCATATCTTGGCGATTGTTATACTATGCAATGCAGATTTGCGTACCTGTGTCCTTCCAATTCTGTCTTCTTAGGTTATAGGTCCAGGAATAGGTCTGCTGGGTCATATGGTAGCTCAATGTTTACCTTTTAAAGGCACCTCTATTCCGTTCTCTTTAGTGGCTCTTTCCAGGTTACGTCCCACTTAAAGCGGAGGGTATGCATTTCTTCCCAGCACCTTCAGCATTTATTCTTTGTAGTTTTTGCTGATGGTTATTCTGAGTGGTGTGAGCTGATACCTCTTTGTGGTTGAATTTGCATGTGTCTCATAATGCGTTGAAATTGAGCTGTAAGACATGTCCTTTTTATTTTTCCAGCTGTGATGAGAGCTTATTTCTTCAAAGTGTTTTCTTAAAGTATGTGTCACCATTTGAAATATTTTGGCCATGATCTCCCTCAAGACATTTTGAGGGCAGGTTTCATTTACAGCCCTGCAGTACTTGTTCATATGAAGTGACCATTAGCTCAGGCTTTAAACCTGCTTTTGCAGGTAACGGCCAGAGAGCGGCAATCTTTCTACGTTCCCCTTGCTGGTACTAGGGAAACAGACCTACCGGCCAGTGGTGTTCTTCGGTTATAAATTAGAGTGCAATGTGCCCGGATAAACCCACAAATGTTGATGTCTCCTTGCTTTTCTTTGTTTTTAAATTTAATTTATATTTATTATTAGAGTAATATCCCATTGTGTACGTGGACCACTTCTTCTTGGTGCATTCCTCGGTTGATGGACATTTTCATTGCTTCCAAGTGCTGGCTATGGTAAATATTGCTGGCATACTGGTTTGCCAGCCTGTGACTTTTTGATTCTCATTTTCTCAGGTGATAGGCCAAGCAGTGGTTGTGATTGATGGACTGGTAGCTCAATGTTTCCCTTTTCAAAGCACCTACGTTGTGTTTTCGTTAGTGGCTCTTTACATGCCCCCCCTTACAGCCGAGGGTACGCATTTCTCCACACTCCCTTCACCGTTTATTTTTTGCAGCATTTTTCCTAATGGCCATTCTGACTGCTGTGTGCTGATAGGGTTTTGTAATATGGGTATGCATGTCATGAAAATTTTTAAAATTCATCATATTCCTACGCCTTTTTCTTTTCTCTTAAAAGAAAAAAACCGTGAGTACAATATAGCTCTTGAAATTGTCTTCTTCGAAGGTTGCCCTCTTCTGAATTTTTTGGTCGATTTTTGACCCCAGAAATTTTCTGGAGGCCAGGCGCAATTTACAGAACTGCAAGTTGGTGAAAATTTAGTGACCTTTTGCAGTGGGTTCAAAGCTGCTGTTGTGGGAAACGTCCACAAGGAGGTAGCATTTCTCCATTCCCCAGTCCTGGTTCTAGGGCAGCAGAGCCTTTCTGGAAGTCATTGTCCTAGGTTGTAAATTAGAATGGAATTTGCCAGGAGAAATCCCCATAAGTTTATGTCTCATTACTTCTTCTTGGTTTTTAAAATTTTTTTAATCTGGGTAAAGTTTAGAATACTGTTTGTCCTAGGTGTACACAATCTGGTACATTTGGACATTATGTATGTCTATTAATGTACAGATCCTCTTCCCATGTAAAATATTACACTGTTCCGTCGACCTCCCTTGTTATATGTTCGGTCTTTTTGATACATGTATATAATATGTATTTGAATATGTATAGTAACACTAATCTTCATTTCTCAATTTCCCCCCTCCTTTCCTTTTAGATGAGCATAGTTTGTGTTCTACGCCTGTGAGTGTCTTTCTCTTTAGAAATATGTTCATCTGTGTCAGTTATTAGATAATGCCATAAGTGATAATATAAGATATAGGTCTTTTGCTTTCCGACCTACTTCATGTTTTGTGATTATCTCCAGGCTCATCTATGGTGCCTCAAAGAGCAGTGCTTCAATGTTTTCCATGGCTAATATTCCATTGTGTACATGGACCACTTCTTCTTGGTGCATTCCTCTGTTGATGGACATTTTCGTTGCTTCCAAGTGTTGCCTATGGTAAATATTGCTGGAGTGCAGGATTGCCAGCCTGCGATTTTTGATTTTCATTTTCTCAGGTGATAGACCCAGCAGTGGGTATGATTGATTGATTGGTATGGTAGCTCAACGTTTACCTTTTCAAGGCACCTCAATTGTGCTTTCATTAGTGGCTCTTACCACGTCCCCCTTAGAATCGAGGGTACGCATTTCTCCACAATCACATCAGCGTTTATCGTTTGCCGCATTTTTGTTGATGGCCATTCTGACTGGTGTGAGCTGATAGGTTTTTGTAATTTGGGTTTACATGTCTGTAAAAATTCCTACAATTCATCCTTTTTCCACGCCTTTTCCTTTTCTGTTAAAAGAAAAAAGAAAAAAGGTGTGAGTACAATATACCTCTTCAAATTTTCTTTTTGGAAGGTTGCACTCTAGAGTTTTTTGGTCGATTTTCGACCTCAGTATCTTTTGGAGGGCAGGTGTCATTTACAGACCTGCAATTGGTGAATATTTAGTGACCTTTTGCAGTGGGTTTAAAGCTGCTGTTGTGGGAAACGGCCACAAGGATGCAGCATTTCTCCATTCCCAAATCTGGGTACTAGGGCAGCAGAGCCGTTCTGGAAGTCGTTTGCCTAGGTTGTAAATTTGAATGGAATGTGCCAGGAGAACCCCCCATAAGTTTATGTCTCATTACTCCTAGTTGGTTGTTTTAATTTTTTCAATTGGGGTAATGGTTAGAATGTTGCTTGTCCAAGGTGTACATACTCTGGTTCATCTACATATTCTATATACCTATTTATGTAGAGATCCTCTTCCCGTGTAAATTATTACACAGTGTTCCGTAAACCTTCCTTGCTATATGGTCGGTCTTTTTGATATATGTATATAATATGTATTTGTATACATATGGTAACGCTAATCTTCATTTATCCATTCCCCCCCCACCTTTCCTTGTAGATAAGCATAGTTTTTTTTAATAAGTCTGTGATTGACTTTCTCTGTGGAAATATGTTCATTTGTGTCAGTTACTAGAGAACGCGTATAAGTGATATCATAGGATATAGGACTTTTGCTTTCCGACTTACCTCATGTTCTGTGATTATCTCCAAGATCATCTATGGTGTCTCAAAGAGCAGTGTTTCATTGTTTTCCATGGCTAGTATTCATTGTGTACATGGGCCGCTTCTTCTTTTTCCTTTCATCTGTTGATGGACATTTTGGTTGCTTCACTGTCTTGTCTATTGTGAATAAGGCTGCAGTGCAGCTTTTGCAGCCCGGGTCTTCTTCATTCTGGTCTTCTCAGGTGAGAGGCCCATTGGTGCGCCTGCTGGATTGAATGGTACCTCAATTTTTCCTTTTCAACGCAGCTCCTTTCTGTTCTCATTATTAGCGTTTAACCCTTTTACATCTCACCAGCAGCTAGAGGGTACACAGTTCTCTAAAACCTCTTCAGCATTGATTGTTTGTAGACTTTTTGCCAACGGTCAGTCGACGGGTGTGAGTTGAAAACTTTTTGTAGATTAGATTGCATGAGTCTAATACTTCCTGAGGTTGAGCTTTTATCCATTTTCCTTTCTTTAAAAAGAGAGTGAGTAAAACTTACCTCTTCATACGAGCTTCGTGAACATTTTGCCTGTTTTGAATTTTTTTTATCCATTCCCTACTTCAGCACAATTTGAGGGCAGGTGTCCTTTACAGCCCTGAGTCCTTGTGAATGGTAAGTGACCATTAGCTGTGGGTTAAAAGCTGCTGTTGCGGGAATCGGCCACAAGGCGGCAGCATTTCTCCTTTACCAAATCTGGTTACTAGGGCAACAGAGCCTTAGTGGAAGTGGTGTTCTAGGTTGTAAATTAGAATGGAATGTGCGAGGAAAAAGCCCTTTAAGTTTATGTCTCATTACTTCTTGTTGGTATTTTTAACTTAATTTTTATTTTTTATCACAGCAAACTTGATTACAATGTTTTGTTTGTTCTAGGTGTGCAAGATGTGGTTCTTTCACACATATACATATATCTATTTTTCTTCGGATCCTTTTCCCATGTCTGTTACGACACAATGTTGAGTAGTCTTCTCTTGGTATAGCGTAGGTCTTTGGTGATTATATATTTCACATGTGTTTGTATCTCTCTGTTAACCTCAATACGGTAATGTATCCAATCCTCACACCTTTCCATTTGGTGAACCATAAGTTTTTAAAATGAATCTATGATAGTGTTTCTCTGTGGAAATACCTTTGTTTGTATCATTTTTTCGGTAACACCTATATGTGATAGGATAGGATATGTGTCTTTCGCTTTCTCACTTACTCCAAGCTGCGTGATTACTTCTAGACTCATCTATGGTGCTGCAAATGGCATTGTTTCATTTTTTCACTAGCTCATATTCCATCTGTACATGGAGCAGTTCTTCTTTCTCCACCCATCTGTCGTTGGACTTTTTGGTTACTTCCATATCTTGGCGATTGTTATACTATGCAATGCAGATTTGCGTACCTGTGTCCTTCCAATTCTGTCTTCTTAGGTTATAGGTCCAGGAATAGGTCTGCTGGGTCATATGGTAGCTCAATGTTTACCTTTTAAAGGCACCTCTATTCCGTTCTCTTTAGTGGCTCTTTCCAGGTTACGTCCCACTTAAAGCGGAGGGTATGCATTTCTTCCCAGCACCTTCAGCATTTATTCTTTGTAGTTTTTGCTGATGGTTATTCTGAGTGGTGTGAGCTGATACCTCTTTGTGGTTGAATTTGCATGTGTCTCATAATGCGTTGAAATTGAGCTGTAAGACATGTCCTTTTTATTTTTCCAGCTGTGATGAGAGCTTATTTCTTCAAAGTGTTTTCTTAAAGTATGTGTCACCATTTGAAATATTTTGGCCATGATCTCCCTCAAGACATTTTGAGGGCAGGTTTCATTTACAGCCCTGCAGTACTTGTTCATATGAAGTGACCATTAGCTCAGGCTTTAAACCTGCTTTTGCAGGTAACGGCCAGAGAGCGGCAATCTTTCTACGTTCCCCTTGCTGGTACTAGGGAAACAGACCTACCGGCCAGTGGTGTTCTTCGGTTATAAATTAGAGTGCAATGTGCCCGGATAAACCCACAAATGTTGATGTCTCCTTGCTTTTCTTTGTTTTTAAATTTAATTTATATTTATTATTAGAGTAATATCCCATTGTGTACGTGGACCACTTCTTCTTGGTGCATTCCTCGGTTGATGGACATTTTCATTGCTTCCAAGTGCTGGCTATGGTAAATATTGCTGGCATACTGGTTTGCCAGCCTGTGACTTTTTGATTCTCATTTTCTCAGGTGATAGGCCAAGCAGTGGTTGTGATTGATGGACTGGTAGCTCAATGTTTCCCTTTTCAAAGCACCTACGTTGTGTTTTCGTTAGTGGCTCTTTACATGCCCCCCCTTACAGCCGAGGGTACGCATTTCTCCACACTCCCTTCACCGTTTATTTTTTGCAGCATTTTTCCTAATGGCCATTCTGACTGCTGTGTGCTGATAGGGTTTTGTAATATGGGTATGCATGTCATGAAAATTTTTAAAATTCATCATATTCCTACGCCTTTTTCTTTTCTCTTAAAAGAAAAAAACCGTGAGTACAATATAGCTCTTGAAATTGTCTTCTTCGAAGGTTGCCCTCTTCTGAATTTTTTGGTCGATTTTTGACCCCAGAAATTTTCTGGAGGCCAGGCGCAATTTACAGAACTGCAAGTTGGTGAAAATTTAGTGACCTTTTGCAGTGGGTTCAAAGCTGCTGTTGTGGGAAACGTCCACAAGGAGGTAGCATTTCTCCATTCCCCAGTCCTGGTTCTAGGGCAGCAGAGCCTTTCTGGAAGTCATTGTCCTAGGTTGTAAATTAGAATGGAATTTGCCAGGAGAAATCCCCATAAGTTTATGTCTCATTACTTCTTCTTGGTTTTTAAAATTTTTTTAATCTGGGTAAAGTTTAGAATACTGTTTGTCCTAGGTGTACACAATCTGGTTCATTTGGACATTATGTATGTCTATTAATGTACAGATCCTCTTCCCATGTAAAATATTACACTGTTCCGTCGACCTCCCTTGTTATATGTTCGGTCTTTTTGATACATGTATATAATATGTATTTGAATATGTATAGTAACACTAATCTTCATTTCTCAATTTCCCCCCTCCTTTCCTTTTAGATGAGCATAGTTTGTGTTCTACGCCTGTGAGTGTCTTTCTCTTTAGAAATATGTTCATCTGTGTCAGTTATTAGATAATGCCATAAGTGATAATATAAGATATAGGTCTTTTGCTTTCCGACCTACTTCATGTTTTGTGATTATCTCCAGGCTCATCTATGGTGCCTCAAAGAGCAGTGCTTCAATGTTTTCCATGGCTAATATTCCATTGTGTACATGGACCACTTCTTCTTGGTGCATTCCTCTGTTGATGGACATTTTCGTTGCTTCCAAGTGTTGCCTATGGTAAATATTGCTGGAGTGCAGGATTGCCAGCCTGCGATTTTTGATTTTCATTTTCTCAGGTGATAGACCCAGCAGTGGGTATGATTGATTGATTGGTATGGTAGCTCAACGTTTACCTTTTCAAGGCACCTCAATTGTGCTTTCATTAGTGGCTCTTACCACGTCCCCCTTAGAATCGAGGGTACGCATTTCTCCACAATCACGTCAGCGTTTATCGTTTGCCGCATTTTTGTTGATGGCCATTCTGACTGGTGTGAGCTGATAGGTTTTTGTAATTTGGGTTTACATGTCTGTAAAAATTCCTACAATTCATCCTTTTTCCACGCCTTTTCCTTTTCTGTTAAAAGAAAAAAGAAAAAAGGTGTGAGTACAATATACCTCTTCAAATTTTCTTTTTGGAAGGTTGCACTCTAGAGTTTTTTGGTCGATTTTCGACCTCAGTATCTTTTGGAGGGCAGGTGTCATTTACAGACCTGCAATTGGTGAATATTTAGTGACCTTTTGCAGTGGGTTTAAAGCTGCTGTTGTGGGAAACGGCCACAAGGATGCAGCATTTCTCCATTCCCAAATCTGGGTACTAGGGCAGCAGAGCCGTTCTGGAAGTCGTTTGCCTAGGTTGTAAATTTGAATGGAATGTGCCAGGAGAACCCCCCATAAGTTTATGTCTCATTACTCCTAGTTGGTTGTTTTAATTTTTTCAATTGGGGTAATGGTTAGAATGTTGCTTGTCCAAGGTGTACATACTCTGGTTCATCTACATATTCTATATACCTATTTATGTAGAGATCCTCTTCCCGTGTAAATTATTACACAGTGTTCCGTAAACCTTCCTTGCTATATGGTCGGTCTTTTTGATATATGTATATAATATGTATTTGTATACATATGGTAACGCTAATCTTCATTTATCCATTCCCCCCCCACCTTTCCTTGTAGATAAGCATAGTTTTTTTTAATAAGTCTGTGATTGACTTTCTCTGTGGAAATATGTTCATTTGTGTCAGTTACTAGAGAACGCGTATAAGTGATATCATAGGATATAGGACTTTTGCTTTCCGACTTACCTCATGTTCTGTGATTATCTCCAAGATCATCTATGGTGTCTCAAAGAGCAGTGTTTCATTGTTTTCCATGGCTAGTATTCATTGTGTACATGGGCCGCTTCTTCTTTTTCCTTTCATCTGTTGATGGACATTTTGGTTGCTTCACTGTCTTGTCTATTGTGAATAAGGCTGCAGTGCAGCTTTTGCAGCCCGGGTCTTCTTCATTCTGGTCTTCTCAGGTGAGAGGCCCATTGGTGCGCCTGCTGGATTGAATGGTACCTCAATTTTTCCTTTTCAACGCAGCTCCTTTCTGTTCTCATTATTAGCGTTTAACCCTTTTACATCTCACCAGCAGCTAGAGGGTACACAGTTCTCTAAAACCTCTTCAGCATTGATTGTTTGTAGACTTTTTGCCAACGGTCAGTCGACGGGTGTGAGTTGAAAACTTTTTGTAGATTAGATTGCATGAGTCTAATACTTCCTGAGGTTGAGCTTTTATCCATTTTCCTTTCTTTAAAAAGAGAGTGAGTAAAACTTACCTCTTCATACGAGCTTCGTGAACATTTTGCCTGTTTTGAATTTTTTTTATCCATTCCCTACTTCAGCACAATTTGAGGGCAGGTGTCCTTTACAGCCCTGAGTCCTTGTGAATGGTAAGTGACCATTAGCTGTGGGTTAAAAGCTGCTGTTGCGGGAATCGGCCACAAGGCGGCAGCATTTCTCCTTTACCAAATCTGGTTACTAGGGCAACAGAGCCTTAGTGGAAGTGGTGTTCTAGGTTGTAAATTAGAATGGAATGTGCGAGGAAAAAGCCCTTTAAGTTTATGTCTCATTACTTCTTGTTGGTATTTTTAACTTAATTTTTATTTTTTATCACAGCAAACTTGATTACAATGTTTTGTTTGTTCTAGGTGTGCAAGATGTGGTTCTTTCACACATATACATATATCTATTTTTCTTCGGATCCTTTTCCCATGTCTGTTACGACACTATGTTGAGTAGTCTTCTCTTGGTATAGCGTAGGTCTTTGGTGATTATATATTTCACATGTGTTTGTATCTCTCTGTTAACCTCAATACGGTAATGTATCCAATCCTCACACCTTTCCATTTGGTGAACCATAAGTTTTTTAAATGAATCTATGATAGTGTTTCTCTGTGGAAATACCTTTGTTTGTATCATTTTTTCGGTAACACCTATATGTGATAGGATAGGATATGTGTCTTTCGCTTTCTCACTTACTCCAAGCTGCGTGATTACTTCTAGACTCATCTATGGTGCTGCAAATGGCATTGTTTCATTTTTTCACTAGCTCATATTCCATCTGTACATGGAGCAGTTCTTCTTTGTCCACCCATCTGTCGTTGGACTTTTTGGTTACTTCCATATCTTGGCGATTGTTATACTATGCAATGCAGATTTGCGTACCTGTGTCCTTCCAATTCTGTCTTCTTAGGTTATAGGTCCAGGAATAGGTCTGCTGGGTCATATGGTAGCTCAATGTTTACCTTTTAAAGGCACCTCTATTCCGTTCTCTTTAGTGGCTCTTTCCAGGTTACGTCCCACTTAAAGCGGAGGGTATGCATTTCTTCCCAGCACCTTCAGCATTTATTCTTTGTAGTTTTTGCTGATGGTTATTCTGAGTGGTGTGAGCTGATACCTCTTTGTGGTTGAATTTGCATGTGTCTCATAATGCGTTGAAATTGAGCTGTAAGACATGTCCTTTTTATTTTTCCAGCTGTGATGAGAGCTTATTTCTTCAAAGTGTTTTCTTAAAGTATGTGTCACCATTTGAAATATTTTGGCCATGATCTCCCTCAAGACATTTTGAGGGCAGGTTTCATTTACAGCCCTGCAGTACTTGTTCATATGAAGTGACCATTAGCTCAGGCTTTAAACCTGCTTTTGCAGGTAACGGCCAGAGAGCGGCAATCTTTCTACGTTCCCCTTGCTGGTACTAGGGAAACAGACCTACCGGCCAGTGGTGTTCTTCGGTTATAAATTAGAGTGCAATGTGCCCGGATAAACCCACAAATGTTGATGTCTCCTTGCTTTTCTTTGTTTTTAAATTTAATTTATATTTATTATTAGAGTAATATCCCATTGTGTACGTGGACCACTTCTTCTTGGTGCATTCCTCGGTTGACGGACATTTTCATTGCTTCCAAGTGCTGGCTATGGTAAATATTGCTGGCATACTGGTTTGCCAGCCTGTGACTTTTTGATTCTCATTTTCTCAGGTGATAGGCCAAGCAGTGGTTGTGATTGATGGACTGGTAGCTCAATGTTTCCCTTTTCAAAGCACCTACGTTGTGTTTTCGTTAGTGGCTCTTTACATGCCCCCCCTTACAGCCGAGGGTACGCATTTCTCCACACTCCCTTCACCGTTTATTTTTTGCAGCATTTTTCCTAATGGCCATTCTGACTGCTGTGTGCTGATAGGGTTTTGTAATATGGGTATGCATGTCATGAAAATTTTTAAAATTCATCATATTCCTACGCCTTTTTCTTTTCTCTTAAAAGAAAAAAACCGTGAGTACAATATAGCTCTTGAAATTGTCTTCTTCGAAGGTTGCCCTCTTCTGAATTTTTTGGTCGATTTTTGACCCCAGAAATTTTCTGGAGGCCAGGCGCAATTTACAGAACTGCAAGTTGGTGAAAATTTAGTGACCTTTTGCAGTGGGTTCAAAGCTGCTGTTGTGGGAAACGTCCACAAGGAGGTAGCATTTCTCCATTCCCCAGTCCTGGTTCTAGGGCAGCAGAGCCTTTCTGGAAGTCATTGTCCTAGGTTGTAAATTAGAATGGAATTTGCCAGGAGAAATCCCCATAAGTTTATGTCTCATTACTTCTTCTTGGTTTTTAAAATTTTTTTAATCTGGGTAAAGTTTAGAATACTGTTTGTCCTAGGTGTACACAATCTGGTTCATTTGGACATTATGTATGTCTATTAATGTACAGATCCTCTTCCCATGTAAAATATTACACTGTTCCGTCGACCTCCCTTGTTATATGTTCGGTCTTTTTGATACATGTATATAATATGTATTTGAATATGTATAGTAACACTAATCTTCATTTCTCAATTTCCCCCCTCCTTTCCTTTTAGATGAGCATAGTTTGTGTTCTACGCCTGTGAGTGTCTTTCTCTTTAGAAATATGTTCATCTGTGTCAGTTATTAGATAATGCCATAAGTGATAATATAAGATATAGGTCTTTTGCTTTCCGACCTACTTCATGTTTTGTGATTATCTCCAGGCTCATCTATGGTGCCTCAAAGAGCAGTGCTTCAATGTTTTCCATGGCTAATATTCCATTGTGTACATGGACCACTTCTTCTTGGTGCATTCCTCTGTTGATGGACATTTTCGTTGCTTCCAAGTGTTGCCTATGGTAAATATTGCTGGAGTGCAGGATTGCCAGCCTGCGATTTTTGATTTTCATTTTCTCAGGTGATAGACCCAGCAGTGGGTATGATTGATTGATTGGTATGGTAGCTCAACGTTTACCTTTTCAAGGCACCTCAATTGTGCTTTCATTAGTGGCTCTTACCACGTCCCCCTTAGAATCGAGGGTACGCATTTCTCCACAATCACGTCAGCGTTTATCGTTTGCCGCATTTTTGTTGATGGCCATTCTGACTGGTGTGAGCTGATAGGTTTTTGTAATTTGGGTTTACATGTCTGTAAAAATTCCTACAATTCATCCTTTTTCCACGCCTTTTCCTTTTCTGTTAAAAGAAAAAAGAAAAAAGGTGTGAGTACAATATACCTCTTCAAATTTTCTTTTTGGAAGGTTGCACTCTAGAGTTTTTTGGTCGATTTTCGACCTCAGTATCTTTTGGAGGGCAGGTGTCATTTACAGACCTGCAATTGGTGAATATTTAGTGACCTTTTGCAGTGGGTTTAAAGCTGCTGTTGTGGGAAACGGCCACAAGGATGCAGCATTTCTCCATTCCCAAATCTGGGTACTAGGGCAGCAGAGCCGTTCTGGAAGTCGTTTGCCTAGGTTGTAAATTTGAATGGAATGTGCCAGGAGAACCCCCCATAAGTTTATGTCTCATTACTCCTAGTTGGTTGTTTTAATTTTTTCAATTGGGGTAATGGTTAGAATGTTGCTTGTCCAAGGTGTACATACTCTGGTTCATCTACATATTCTATATACCTATTTATGTAGAGATCCTCTTCCCGTGTAAATTATTACACAGTGTTCCGTAAACCTTCCTTGCTATATGGTCGGTCTTTTTGATATATGTATATAATATGTATTTGTATACATATGGTAACGCTAATCTTCATTTATCCATTCCCCCCCCACCTTTCCTTGTAGATAAGCATAGTTTTTTTTAATAAGTCTGTGATTGACTTTCTCTGTGGAAATATGTTCATTTGTGTCAGTTACTAGAGAACGCGTATAAGTGATATCATAGGATATAGGACTTTTGCTTTCCGACTTACCTCATGTTCTGTGATTATCTCCAAGATCATCTATGGTGTCTCAAAGAGCAGTGTTTCATTGTTTTCCATGGCTAGTATTCATTGTGTACATGGGCCGCTTCTTCTTTTTCCTTTCATCTGTTGATGGACATTTTGGTTGCTTCACTGTCTTGTCTATTGTGAATAAGGCTGCAGTGCAGCTTTTGCAGCCCGGGTCTTCTTCATTCTGGTCTTCTCAGGTGAGAGGCCCATTGGTGCGCCTGCTGGATTGAATGGTACCTCAATTTTTCCTTTTCAACGCAGCTCCTTTCTGTTCTCATTATTAGCGTTTAACCCTTTTACATCTCACCAGCAGCTAGAGGGTACACAGTTCTCTAAAACCTCTTCAGCATTGATTGTTTGTAGACTTTTTGCCAACGGTCAGTCGACGGGTGTGAGTTGAAAACTTTTTGTAGATTAGATTGCATGAGTCTAATACTTCCTGAGGTTGAGCTTTTATCCATTTTCCTTTCTTTAAAAAGAGAGTGAGTAAAACTTACCTCTTCATACGAGCTTCGTGAACATTTTGCCTGTTTTGAATTTTTTTTATCCATTCCCTACTTCAGCACAATTTGAGGGCAGGTGTCCTTTACAGCCCTGAGTCCTTGTGAATGGTAAGTGACCATTAGCTGTGGGTTAAAAGCTGCTGTTGCGGGAATCGGCCACAAGGCGGCAGCATTTCTCCTTTACCAAATCTGGTTACTAGGGCAACAGAGCCTTAGTGGAAGTGGTGTTCTAGGTTGTAAATTAGAATGGAATGTGCGAGGAAAAAGCCCTTTAAGTTTATGTCTCATTACTTCTTGTTGGTATTTTTAACTTAATTTTTATTTTTTATCACAGCAAACTTGATTACAATGTTTTGTTTGTTCTAGGTGTGCAAGATGTGGTTCTTTCACACATATACATATATCTATTTTTCTTCGGATCCTTTTCCCATGTCTGTTACGACACAATGTTGAGTAGTCTTCTCTTGGTATAGCGTAGGTCTTTGGTGATTATATATTTCACATGTGTTTGTATCTCTCTGTTAACCTCAATACGGTAATGTATCCAATCCTCACACCTTTCCATTTGGTGAACCATAAGTTTTAAAAATGAATCTATGATAGTGTTTCTCTGTGGAAATACCTTTGTTTGTATCATTTTTTCGGTAACACCTATATGTGATAGGATAGGATATGTGTCTTTCGCTTTCTCACTTACTCCAAGCTGCGTGATTACTTCTAGACTCATCTATGGTGCTGCAAATGGCATTGTTTCATTTTTTCACTAGCTCATATTCCATCTGTACATGGAGCAGTTCTTCTTTGTCCACCCATCTGTCGTTGGACTTTTTGGTTACTTCCATATCTTGGCGATTGTTATACTATGCAATGCAGATTTGCGTACCTGTGTCCTTCCAATTCTGTCTTCTTAGGTTATAGGTCCAGGAATAGGTCTGCTGGGTCATATGGTAGCTCAATGTTTACCTTTTAAAGGCACCTCTATTCCGTTCTCTTTAGTGGCTCTTTCCAGGTTACGTCCCACTTAAAGCGGAGGGTATGCATTTCTTCCCAGCACCTTCAGCATTTATTCTTTGTAGTTTTTGCTGATGGTTATTCTGAGTGGTGTGAGCTGATACCTCTTTGTGGTTGAATTTGCATGTGTCTCATAATGCGTTGAAATTGAGCTGTAAGACATGTCCTTTTTATTTTTCCAGCTGTGATGAGAGCTTATTTCTTCAAAGTGTTTTCTTAAAGTATGTGTCACCATTTGAAATATTTTGGCCATGATCTCCCTCAAGACATTTTGAGGGCAGGTTTCATTTACAGCCCTGCAGTACTTGTTCATATGAAGTGACCATTAGCTCAGGCTTTAAACCTGCTTTTGCAGGTAACGGCCAGAGAGCGGCAATCTTTCTACGTTCCCCTTGCTGGTACTAGGGAAACAGACCTACCGGCCAGTGGTGTTCTTCGGTTATAAATTAGAGTGCAATGTGCCCGGATAAACCCACAAATGTTGATGTCTCCTTGCTTTTCTTTGTTTTTAAATTTAATTTATATTTATTATTAGAGTAATATCCCATTGTGTACGTGGACCACTTCTTCTTGGTGCATTCCTCGGTTGATGGACATTTTCATTGCTTCCAAGTGCTGGCTATGGTAAATATTGCTGGCATACTGGTTTGCCAGCCTGTGACTTTTTGATTCTCATTTTCTCAGGTGATAGGCCAAGCAGTGGTTGTGACTGATGGACTGGTAGCTCAATGTTTCCCTTTTCAAAGCACCTACGTTGTGTTTTCGTTAGTGGCTCTTTACATGCCCCCCCTTACAGCCGAGGGTACGCATTTCTCCACACTCCCTTCACCGTTTATTTTTTGCAGCATTTTTCCTAATGGCCATTCTGACTGCTGTGTGCTGATAGGGTTTTGTAATATGGGTATGCATGTCATGAAAATTTTTAAAATTCATCATATTCCTACGCCTTTTTCTTTTCTCTTAAAAGAAAAAAACCGTGAGTACAATATAGCTCTTGAAATTGTCTTCTTCGAAGGTTGCCCTCTTCTGAATTTTTTGGTCGATTTTTGACCCCAGAAATTTTCTGGAGGCCAGGCGCAATTTACAGAACTGCAAGTTGGTGAAAATTTAGTGACCTTTTGCAGTGGGTTCAAAGCTGCTGTTGTGGGAAACGTCCACAAGGAGGTAGCATTTCTCCATTCCCCAGTCCTGGTTCTAGGGCAGCAGAGCCTTTCTGGAAGTCATTGTCCTAGGTTGTAAATTAGAATGGAATTTGCCAGGAGAAATCCCCATAAGTTTATGTCTCATTACTTCTTCTTGGTTTTTAAAATTTTTTTAATCTGGGTAAAGTTTAGAATACTGTTTGTCCTAGGTGTACACAATCTGGTTCATTTGGACATTATGTATGTCTATTAATGTACAGATCCTCTTCCCATGTAAAATATTACACTGTTCCGTCGACCTCCCTTGTTATATGTTCGGTCTTTTTGATACATGTATATAATATGTATTTGAATATGTATAGTAACACTAATCTTCATTTCTCAATTTCCCCCCTCCTTTCCTTTTAGATGAGCATAGTTTGTGTTCTACGCCTGTGAGTGTCTTTCTCTTTAGAAATATGTTCATCTGTGTCAGTTATTAGATAATGCCATAAGTGATAATATAAGATATAGGTCTTTTGCTTTCCGACCTACTTCATGTTTTGTGATTATCTCCAGGCTCATCTATGGTGCCTCAAAGAGCAGTGCTTCAATGTTTTCCATGGCTAATATTCCATTGTGTACATGGACCACTTCTTCTTGGTGCATTCCTCTGTTGATGGACATTTTCGTTGCTTCCAAGTGTTGCCTATGGTAAATATTGCTGGAGTGCAGGATTGCCAGCCTGCGATTTTTGATTTTCATTTTCTCAGGTGATAGACCCAGCAGTGGGTATGATTGATTGATTGGTATGGTAGCTCAACGTTTACCTTTTCAAGGCACCTCAATTGTGCTTTCATTAGTGGCTCTTACCACGTCCCCCTTAGAATCGAGGGTACGCATTTCTCCACAATCACGTCAGCGTTTATCGTTTGCCGCATTTTTGTTGATGGCCATTCTGACTGGTGTGAGCTGATAGGTTTTTGTAATTTGGGTTTACATGTCTGTAAAAATTCCTACAATTCATCCTTTTTCCACGCCTTTTCCTTTTCTGTTAAAAGAAAAAAGAAAAAAGGTGTGAGTACAATATACCTCTTCAAATTTTCTTTTTGGAAGGTTGCACTCTAGAGTTTTTTGGTCGATTTTCGACCTCAGTATCTTTTGGAGGGCAGGTGTCATTTACAGACCTGCAATTGGTGAATATTTAGTGACCTTTTGCAGTGGGTTTAAAGCTGCTGTTGTGGGAAACGGCCACAAGGATGCAGCATTTCTCCATTCCCAAATCTGGGTACTAGGGCAGCAGAGCCGTTCTGGAAGTCGTTTGCCTAGGTTGTAAATTTGAATGGAATGTGCCAGGAGAACCCCCCATAAGTTTATGTCTCATTACTCCTAGTTGGTTGTTTTAATTTTTTCAATTGGGGTAATGGTTAGAATGTTGCTTGTCCAAGGTGTACATACTCTGGTTCATCTACATATTCTATATACCTATTTATGTAGAGATCCTCTTCCCGTGTAAATTATTACACAGTGTTCCGTAAACCTTCCTTGCTATATGGTCGGTCTTTTTGATATATGTATATAATATGTATTTGTATACATATGGTAACGCTAATCTTCATTTATCCATTCCCCCCCCACCTTTCCTTGTAGATAAGCATAGTTTTTTTTAATAAGTCTGTGATTGACTTTCTCTGTGGAAATATGTTCATTTGTGTCAGTTACTAGAGAACGCGTATAAGTGATATCATAGGATATAGGACTTTTGCTTTCCGACTTACCTCATGTTCTGTGATTATCTCCAAGATCATCTATGGTGTCTCAAAGAGCAGTGTTTCATTGTTTTCCATGGCTAGTATTCATTGTGTACATGGGCCGCTTCTTCTTTTTCCTTTCATCTGTTGATGGACATTTTGGTTGCTTCACTGTCTTGTCTATTGTGAATAAGGCTGCAGTGCAGCTTTTGCAGCCCGGGTCTTCTTCATTCTGGTCTTCTCAGGTGAGAGGCCCATTGGTGCGCCTGCTGGATTGAATGGTACCTCAATTTTTCCTTTTCAACGCAGCTCCTTTCTGTTCTCATTATTAGCGTTTAACCCTTTTACATCTCACCAGCAGCTAGAGGGTACACAGTTCTCTAAAACCTCTTCAGCATTGATTGTTTGTAGACTTTTTGCCAACGGTCAGTCGACGGGTGTGAGTTGAAAACTTTTTGTAGATTAGATTGCATGAGTCTAATACTTCCTGAGGTTGAGCTTTTATCCATTTTCCTTTCTTTAAAAAGAGAGTGAGTAAAACTTACCTCTTCATACGAGCTTCGTGAACATTTTGCCTGTTTTGAATTTTTTTTATCCATTCCCTACTTCAGCACAATTTGAGGGCAGGTGTCCTTTACAGCCCTGAGTCCTTGTGAATGGTAAGTGACCATTAGCTGTGGGTTAAAAGCTGCTGTTGCGGGAATCGGCCACAAGGCGGCAGCATTTCTCCTTTACCAAATCTGGTTACTAGGGCAACAGAGCCTTAGTGGAAGTGGTGTTCTAGGTTGTAAATTAGAATGGAATGTGCGAGGAAAAAGCCCTTTAAGTTTATGTCTCATTACTTCTTGTTGGTATTTTTAACTTAATTTTTATTTTTTATCACAGCAAACTTGATTACAATGTTTTGTTTGTTCTAGGTGTGCAAGATGTGGTTCTTTCACACATATACATATATCTATTTTTCTTCGGATCCTTTTCCCATGTCTGTTACGACACAATGTTGAGTAGTCTTCTCTTGGTATAGCGTAGGTCTTTGGTGATTATATATTTCACATGTGTTTGTATCTCTCTGTTAACCTCAATACGGTAATGTATCCAATCCTCACACCTTTCCATTTGGTGAACCATAAGTTTTAAAAATGAATCTATGATAGTGTTTCTCTGTGGAAATACCTTTGTTTGTATCATTTTTTCGGTAACACCTATATGTGATAGGATAGGATATGTGTCTTTCGCTTTCTCACTTACTCCAAGCTGCGTGATTACTTCTAGACTCATCTATGGTGCTGCAAATGGCATTGTTTCATTTTTTCACTAGCTCATATTCCATCTGTACATGGAGCAGTTCTTCTTTGTCCACCCATCTGTCGTTGGACTTTTTGGTTACTTCCATATCTTGGCGATTGTTATACTATGCAATGCAGATTTGCGTACCTGTGTCCTTCCAATTCTGTCTTCTTAGGTTATAGGTCCAGGAATAGGTCTGCTGGGTCATATGGTAGCTCAATGTTTACCTTTTAAAGGCACCTCTATTCCGTTCTCTTTAGTGGCTCTTTCCAGGTTACGTCCCACTTAAAGCGGAGGGTATGCATTTCTTCCCAGCACCTTCAGCATTTATTCTTTGTAGTTTTTGCTGATGGTTATTCTGAGTGGTGTGAGCTGATACCTCTTTGTGGTTGAATTTGCATGTGTCTCATAATGCGTTGAAATTGAGCTGTAAGACATGTCCTTTTTATTTTTCCAGCTGTGATGAGAGCTTATTTCTTCAAAGTGTTTTCTTAAAGTATGTGTCACCATTTGAAATATTTTGGCCATGATCTCCCTCAAGACATTTTGAGGGCAGGTTTCATTTACAGCCCTGCAGTACTTGTTCATATGAAGTGACCATTAGCTCAGGCTTTAAACCTGCTTTTGCAGGTAACGGCCAGAGAGCGGCAATCTTTCTACGTTCCCCTTGCTGGTACTAGGGAAACAGACCTACCGGCCAGTGGTGTTCTTCGGTTATAAATTAGAGTGCAATGTGCCCGGATAAACCCACAAATGTTGATGTCTCCTTGCTTTTCTTTGTTTTTAAATTTAATTTATATTTATTATTAGAGTAATATCCCATTGTGTACGTGGACCACTTCTTCTTGGTGCATTCCTCGGTTGATGGACATTTTCATTGCTTCCAAGTGCTGGCTATGGTAAATATTGCTGGCATACTGGTTTGCCAGCCTGTGACTTTTTGATTCTCATTTTCTCAGGTGATAGGCCAAGCAGTGGTTGTGATTGATGGACTGGTAGCTCAATGTTTCCCTTTTCAAAGCACCTACGTTGTGTTTTCGTTAGTGGCTCTTTACATGCCCCCCCTTACAGCCGAGGGTACGCATTTCTCCACACTCCCTTCACCGTTTATTTTTTGCAGCATTTTTCCTAATGGCCATTCTGACTGCTGTGTGCTGATAGGGTTTTGTAATATGGGTATGCATGTCATGAAAATTTTTAAAATTCATCATATTCCTACGCCTTTTTCTTTTCTCTTAAAAGAAAAAAACCGTGAGTACAATATAGCTCTTGAAATTGTCTTCTTCGAAGGTTGCCCTCTTCTGAATTTTTTGGTCGATTTTTGACCCCAGAAATTTTCTGGAGGCCAGGCGCAATTTACAGAACTGCAAGTTGGTGAAAATTTAGTGACCTTTTGCAGTGGGTTCAAAGCTGCTGTTGTGGGAAACGTCCACAAGGAGGTAGCATTTCTCCATTCCCCAGTCCTGGTTCTAGGGCAGCAGAGCCTTTCTGGAAGTCATTGTCCTAGGTTGTAAATTAGAATGGAATTTGCCAGGAGAAATCCCCATAAGTTTATGTCTCATTACTTCTTCTTGGTTTTTAAAATTTTTTTAATCTGGGTAAAGTTTAGAATACTGTTTGTCCTAGGTGTACACAATCTGGTTCATTTGGACATTATGTATGTCTATTAATGTACAGATCCTCTTCCCATGTAAAATATTACACTGTTCCGTCGACCTCCCTTGTTATATGTTCGGTCTTTTTGATACATGTATATAATATGTATTTGAATATGTATAGTAACACTAATCTTCATTTCTCAATTTCCCCCCTCCTTTCCTTTTAGATGAGCATAGTTTGTGTTCTACGCCTGTGAGTGTCTTTCTCTTTAGAAATATGTTCATCTGTGTCAGTTATTAGATAATGCCATAAGTGATAATATAAGATATAGGTCTTTTGCTTTCCGACCTACTTCATGTTTTGTGATTATCTCCAGGCTCATCTATGGTGCCTCAAAGAGCAGTGCTTCAATGTTTTCCATGGCTAATATTCCATTGTGTACATGGACCACTTCTTCTTGGTGCATTCCTCTGTTGATGGACATTTTCGTTGCTTCCAAGTGTTGCCTATGGTAAATATTGCTGGAGTGCAGGATTGCCAGCCTGCGATTTTTGATTTTCATTTTCTCAGGTGATAGACCCAGCAGTGGGTATGATTGATTGATTGGTATGGTAGCTCAACGTTTACCTTTTCAAGGCACCTCAATTGTGCTTTCATTAGTGGCTCTTACCACGTCCCCCTTAGAATCGAGGGTACGCATTTCTCCACAATCACGTCAGCGTTTATCGTTTGCCGCATTTTTGTTGATGGCCATTCTGACTGGTGTGAGCTGATAGGTTTTTGTAATTTGGGTTTACATGTCTGTAAAAATTCCTACAATTCATCCTTTTTCCACGCCTTTTCCTTTTCTGTTAAAAGAAAAAAGAAAAAAGGTGTGAGTACAATATACCTCTTCAAATTTTCTTTTTGGAAGGTTGCACTCTAGAGTTTTTTGGTCGATTTTCGACCTCAGTATCTTTTGGAGGGCAGGTGTCATTTACAGACCTGCAATTGGTGAATATTTAGTGACCTTTTGCAGTGGGTTTAAAGCTGCTGTTGTGGGAAACGGCCACAAGGATGCAGCATTTCTCCATTCCCAAATCTGGGTACTAGGGCAGCAGAGCCGTTCTGGAAGTCGTTTGCCTAGGTTGTAAATTTGAATGGAATGTGCCAGGAGAACCCCCCATAAGTTTATGTCTCATTACTCCTAGTTGGTTGTTTTAATTTTTTCAATTGGGGTAATGGTTAGAATGTTGCTTGTCCAAGGTGTACATACTCTGGTTCATCTACATATTCTATATACCTATTTATGTAGAGATCCTCTTCCCGTGTAAATTATTACACAGTGTTCCGTAAACCTTCCTTGCTATATGGTCGGTCTTTTTGATATATGTATATAATATGTATTTGTATACATATGGTAACGCTAATCTTCATTTATCCATTCCCCCCCCACCTTTCCTTGTAGATAAGCATAGTTTTTTTTAATAAGTCTGTGATTGACTTTCTCTGTGGAAATATGTTCATTTGTGTCAGTTACTAGAGAACGCGTATAAGTGATATCATAGGATATAGGACTTTTGCTTTCCGACTTACCTCATGTTCTGTGATTATCTCCAAGATCATCTATGGTGTCTCAAAGAGCAGTGTTTCATTGTTTTCCATGGCTAGTATTCATTGTGTACATGGGCCGCTTCTTCTTTTTCCTTTCATCTGTTGATGGACATTTTGGTTGCTTCACTGTCTTGTCTATTGTGAATAAGGCTGCAGTGCAGCTTTTGCAGCCCGGGTCTTCTTCATTCTGGTCTTCTCAGGTGAGAGGCCCATTGGTGCGCCTGCTGGATTGAATGGTACCTCAATTTTTCCTTTTCAACGCAGCTCCTTTCTGTTCTCATTATTAGCGTTTAACCCTTTTACATCTCACCAGCAGCTAGAGGGTACACAGTTCTCTAAAACCTCTTCAGCATTGATTGTTTGTAGACTTTTTGCCAACGGTCAGTCGACGGGTGTGAGTTGAAAACTTTTTGTAGATTAGATTGCATGAGTCTAATACTTCCTGAGGTTGAGCTTTTATCCATTTTCCTTTCTTTAAAAAGAGAGTGAGTAAAACTTACCTCTTCATACGAGCTTCGTGAACATTTTGCCTGTTTTGAATTTTTTTTATCCATTCCCTACTTCAGCACAATTTGAGGGCAGGTGTCCTTTACAGCCCTGAGTCCTTGTGAATGGTAAGTGACCATTAGCTGTGGGTTAAAAGCTGCTGTTGCGGGAATCGGCCACAAGGCGGCAGCATTTCTCCTTTACCAAATCTGGTTACTAGGGCAACAGAGCCTTAGTGGAAGTGGTGTTCTAGGTTGTAAATTAGAATGGAATGTGCGAGGAAAAAGCCCTTTAAGTTTATGTCTCATTACTTCTTGTTGGTATTTTTAACTTAATTTTTATTTTTTATCACAGCAAACTTGATTACAATGTTTTGTTTGTTCTAGGTGTGCAAGATGTGGTTCTTTCACACATATACATATATCTATTTTTCTTCGGATCCTTTTCCCATGTCTGTTACGACACTATGTTGAGTAGTCTTCTCTTGGTATAGCGTAGGTCTTTGGTGATTATATATTTCACATGTGTTTGTATCTCTCTGTTAACCTCAATACGGTAATGTATCCAATCCTCACACCTTTCCATTTGGTGAACCATAAGTTTTTTAAATGAATCTATGATAGTGTTTCTCTGTGGAAATACCTTTGTTTGTATCATTTTTTCGGTAACACCTATATGTGATAGGATAGGATATGTGTCTTTCGCTTTCTCACTTACTCCAAGCTGCGTGATTACTTCTAGACTCATCTATGGTGCTGCAAATGGCATTGTTTCATTTTTTCACTAGCTCATATTCCATCTGTACATGGAGCAGTTCTTCTTTCTCCACCCATCTGTCGTTGGACTTTTTGGTTACTTCCATATCTTGGCGATTGTTATACTATGCAATGCAGATTTGCGTACCTGTGTCCTTCCAATTCTGTCTTCTTAGGTTATAGGTCCAGGAATAGGTCTGCTGGGTCATATGGTAGCTCAATGTTTACCTTTTAAAGGCACCTCTATTCCGTTCTCTTTAGTGGCTCTTTCCAGGTTACGTCCCACTTAAAGCGGAGGGTATGCATTTCTTCCCAGCACCTTCAGCATTTATTCTTTGTAGTTTTTGCTGATGGTTATTCTGAGTGGTGTGAGCTGATACCTCTTTGTGGTTGAATTTGCATGTGTCTCATAATGCGTTGAAATTGAGCTGTAAGACATGTCCTTTTTATTTTTCCAGCTGTGATGAGAGCTTATTTCTTCAAAGTGTTTTCTTAAAGTATGTGTCACCATTTGAAATATTTTGGCCATGATCTCCCTCAAGACATTTTGAGGGCAGGTTTCATTTACAGCCCTGCAGTACTTGTTCATATGAAGTGACCATTAGCTCAGGCTTTAAACCTGCTTTTGCAGGTAACGGCCAGAGAGCGGCAATCTTTCTACGTTCCCCTTGCTGGTACTAGGGAAACAGACCTACCGGCCAGTGGTGTTCTTCGGTTATAAATTAGAGTGCAATGTGCCCGGATAAACCCACAAATGTTGATGTCTCCTTGCTTTTCTTTGTTTTTAAATTTAATTTATATTTATTATTAGAGTAATATCCCATTGTGTACGTGGACCACTTCTTCTTGGTGCATTCCTCGGTTGATGGACATTTTCATTGCTTCCAAGTGCTGGCTATGGTAAATATTGCTGGCATACTGGTTTGCCAGCCTGTGACTTTTTGATTCTCATTTTCTCAGGTGATAGGCCAAGCAGTGGTTGTGACTGATGGACTGGTAGCTCAATGTTTCCCTTTTCAAAGCACCTACGTTGTGTTTTCGTTAGTGGCTCTTTACATGCCCCCCCTTACAGCCGAGGGTACGCATTTCTCCACACTCCCTTCACCGTTTATTTTTTGCAGCATTTTTCCTAATGGCCATTCTGACTGCTGTGTGCTGATAGGGTTTTGTAATATGGGTATGCATGTCATGAAAATTTTTAAAATTCATCATATTCCTACGCCTTTTTCTTTTCTCTTAAAAGAAAAAAACCGTGAGTACAATATAGCTCTTGAAATTGTCTTCTTCGAAGGTTGCCCTCTTCTGAATTTTTTGGTCGATTTTTGACCCCAGAAATTTTCTGGAGGCCAGGCGCAATTTACAGAACTGCAAGTTGGTGAAAATTTAGTGACCTTTTGCAGTGGGTTCAAAGCTGCTGTTGTGGGAAACGTCCACAAGGAGGTAGCATTTCTCCATTCCCCAGTCCTGGTTCTAGGGCAGCAGAGCCTTTCTGGAAGTCATTGTCCTAGGTTGTAAATTAGAATGGAATTTGCCAGGAGAAATCCCCATAAGTTTATGTCTCATTACTTCTTCTTGGTTTTTAAAATTTTTTTAATCTGGGTAAAGTTTAGAATACTGTTTGTCCTAGGTGTACACAATCTGGTTCATTTGGACATTATGTATGTCTATTAATGTACAGATCCTCTTCCCATGTAAAATATTACACTGTTCCGTCGACCTCCCTTGTTATATGTTCGGTCTTTTTGATACATGTATATAATATGTATTTGAATATGTATAGTAACACTAATCTTCATTTCTCAATTTCCCCCCTCCTTTCCTTTTAGATGAGCATAGTTTGTGTTCTACGCCTGTGAGTGTCTTTCTCTTTAGAAATATGTTCATCTGTGTCAGTTATTAGATAATGCCATAAGTGATAATATAAGATATAGGTCTTTTGCTTTCCGACCTACTTCATGTTTTGTGATTATCTCCAGGCTCATCTATGGTGCCTCAAAGAGCAGTGCTTCAATGTTTTCCATGGCTAATATTCCATTGTGTACATGGACCACTTCTTCTTGGTGCATTCCTCTGTTGATGGACATTTTCGTTGCTTCCAAGTGTTGCCTATGGTAAATATTGCTGGAGTGCAGGATTGCCAGCCTGCGATTTTTGATTTTCATTTTCTCAGGTGATAGACCCAGCAGTGGGTATGATTGATTGATTGGTATGGTAGCTCAACGTTTACCTTTTCAAGGCACCTCAATTGTGCTTTCATTAGTGGCTCTTACCACGTCCCCCTTAGAATCGAGGGTACGCATTTCTCCACAATCACGTCAGCGTTTATCGTTTGCCGCATTTTTGTTGATGGCCATTCTGACTGGTGTGAGCTGATAGGTTTTTGTAATTTGGGTTTACATGTCTGTAAAAATTCCTACAATTCATCCTTTTTCCACGCCTTTTCCTTTTCTGTTAAAAGAAAAAAGAAAAAAGGTGTGAGTACAATATACCTCTTCAAATTTTCTTTTTGGAAGGTTGCACTCTAGAGTTTTTTGGTCGATTTTCGACCTCAGTATCTTTTGGAGGGCAGGTGTCATTTACAGACCTGCAATTGGTGAATATTTAGTGACCTTTTGCAGTGGGTTTAAAGCTGCTGTTGTGGGAAACGGCCACAAGGATGCAGCATTTCTCCATTCCCAAATCTGGGTACTAGGGCAGCAGAGCCGTTCTGGAAGTCGTTTGCCTAGGTTGTAAATTTGAATGGAATGTGCCAGGAGAACCCCCCATAAGTTTATGTCTCATTACTCCTAGTTGGTTGTTTTAATTTTTTCAATTGGGGTAATGGTTAGAATGTTGCTTGTCCAAGGTGTACATACTCTGGTTCATCTACATATTCTATATACCTATTTATGTAGAGATCCTCTTCCCGTGTAAATTATTACACAGTGTTCCGTAAACCTTCCTTGCTATATGGTCGGTCTTTTTGATATATGTATATAATATGTATTTGTATACATATGGTAACGCTAATCTTCATTTATCCATTCCCCCCCCACCTTTCCTTGTAGATAAGCATAGTTTTTTTTAATAAGTCTGTGATTGACTTTCTCTGTGGAAATATGTTCATTTGTGTCAGTTACTAGAGAACGCGTATAAGTGATATCATAGGATATAGGACTTTTGCTTTCCGACTTACCTCATGTTCTGTGATTATCTCCAAGATCATCTATGGTGTCTCAAAGAGCAGTGTTTCATTGTTTTCCATGGCTAGTATTCATTGTGTACATGGGCCGCTTCTTCTTTTTCCTTTCATCTGTTGATGGACATTTTGGTTGCTTCACTGTCTTGTCTATTGTGAATAAGGCTGCAGTGCAGCTTTTGCAGCCCGGGTCTTCTTCATTCTGGTCTTCTCAGGTGAGAGGCCCATTGGTGCGCCTGCTGGATTGAATGGTACCTCAATTTTTCCTTTTCAACGCAGCTCCTTTCTGTTCTCATTATTAGCGTTTAACCCTTTTACATCTCACCAGCAGCTAGAGGGTACACAGTTCTCTAAAACCTCTTCAGCATTGATTGTTTGTAGACTTTTTGCCAACGGTCAGTCGACGGGTGTGAGTTGAAAACTTTTTGTAGATTAGATTGCATGAGTCTAATACTTCCTGAGGTTGAGCTTTTATCCATTTTCCTTTCTTTAAAAAGAGAGTGAGTAAAACTTACCTCTTCATACGAGCTTCGTGAACATTTTGCCTGTTTTGAATTTTTTTTATCCATTCCCTACTTCAGCACAATTTGAGGGCAGGTGTCCTTTACAGCCCTGAGTCCTTGTGAATGGTAAGTGACCATTAGCTGTGGGTTAAAAGCTGCTGTTGCGGGAATCGGCCACAAGGCGGCAGCATTTCTCCTTTACCAAATCTGGTTACTAGGGCAACAGAGCCTTAGTGGAAGTGGTGTTCTAGGTTGTAAATTAGAATGGAATGTGCGAGGAAAAAGCCCTTTAAGTTTATGTCTCATTACTTCTTGTTGGTATTTTTAACTTAATTTTTATTTTTTATCACAGCAAACTTGATTACAATGTTTTGTTTGTTCTAGGTGTGCAAGATGTGGTTCTTTCACACATATACATATATCTATTTTTCTTCGGATCCTTTTCCCATGTCTGTTACGACACAATGTTGAGTAGTCTTCTCTTGGTATAGCGTAGGTCTTTGGTGATTATATATTTCACATGTGTTTGTATCTCTCTGTTAACCTCAATACGGTAATGTATCCAATCCTCACACCTTTCCATTTGGTGAACCATAAGTTTTTTAAATGAATCTATGATAGTGTTTCTCTGTGGAAATACCTTTGTTTGTATCATTTTTTCGGTAACACCTATATGTGATAGGATAGGATATGTGTCTTTCGCTTTCTCACTTACTCCAAGCTGCGTGATTACTTCTAGACTCATCTATGGTGCTGCAAATGGCATTGTTTCATTTTTTCACTAGCTCATATTCCATCTGTACATGGAGCAGTTCTTCTTTCTCCACTCATCTGTCGTTGGACTTTTTGGTTACTTCCATATCTTGGCGATTGTTATACTATGCAATGCAGATTTGCGTACCTGTGTCCTTCCAATTCTGTCTTCTTAGGTTATAGGTCCAGGAATAGGTCTGCTGGGTCATATGGTAGCTCAATGTTTACCTTTTAAAGGCACCTCTATTCCGTTCTCTTTAGTGGCTCTTTCCAGGTTACGTCCCACTTAAAGCGGAGGGTATGCATTTCTTCCCAGCACCTTCAGCATTTATTCTTTGTAGTTTTTGCTGATGGTTATTCTGAGTGGTGTGAGCTGATACCTCTTTGTGGTTGAATTTGCATGTGTCTCATAATGCGTTGAAATTGAGCTGTAAGACATGTCCTTTTTATTTTTCCAGCTGTGATGAGAGCTTATTTCTTCAAAGTGTTTTCTTAAAGTATGTGTCACCATTTGAAATATTTTGGCCATGATCTCCCTCAAGACATTTTGAGGGCAGGTTTCATTTACAGCCCTGCAGTACTTGTTCATATGAAGTGACCATTAGCTCAGGCTTTAAACCTGCTTTTGCAGGTAACGGCCAGAGAGCGGCAATCTTTCTACGTTCCCCTTGCTGGTACTAGGGAAACAGACCTACCGGCCAGTGGTGTTCTTCGGTTATAAATTAGAGTGCAATGTGCCCGGATAAACCCACAAATGTTGATGTCTCCTTGCTTTTCTTTGTTTTTAAATTTAATTTATATTTATTATTAGAGTAATATCCCATTGTGTACGTGGACCACTTCTTCTTGGTGCATTCCTCGGTTGATGGACATTTTCATTGCTTCCAAGTGCTGGCTATGGTAAATATTGCTGGCATACTGGTTTGCCAGCCTGTGACTTTTTGATTCTCATTTTCTCAGGTGATAGGCCAAGCAGTGGTTGTGATTGATGGACTGGTAGCTCAATGTTTCCCTTTTCAAAGCACCTACGTTGTGTTTTCGTTAGTGGCTCTTTACATGCCCCCCCTTACAGCCGAGGGTACGCATTTCTCCACACTCCCTTCACCGTTTATTTTTTGCAGCATTTTTCCTAATGGCCATTCTGACTGCTGTGTGCTGATAGGGTTTTGTAATATGGGTATGCATGTCATGAAAATTTTTAAAATTCATCATATTCCTACGCCTTTTTCTTTTCTCTTAAAAGAAAAAAACCGTGAGTACAATATAGCTCTTGAAATTGTCTTCTTCGAAGGTTGCCCTCTTCTGAATTTTTTGGTCGATTTTTGACCCCAGAAATTTTCTGGAGGCCAGGCGCAATTTACAGAACTGCAAGTTGGTGAAAATTTAGTGACCTTTTGCAGTGGGTTCAAAGCTGCTGTTGTGGGAAACGTCCACAAGGAGGTAGCATTTCTCCATTCCCCAGTCCTGGTTCTAGGGCAGCAGAGCCTTTCTGGAAGTCATTGTCCTAGGTTGTAAATTAGAATGGAATTTGCCAGGAGAAATCCCCATAAGTTTATGTCTCATTACTTCTTCTTGGTTTTTAAAATTTTTTTAATCTGGGTAAAGTTTAGAATACTGTTTGTCCTAGGTGTACACAATCTGGTTCATTTGGACATTATGTATGTCTATTAATGTACAGATCCTCTTCCCATGTAAAATATTACACTGTTCCGTCGACCTCCCTTGTTATATGTTCGGTCTTTTTGATACATGTATATAATATGTATTTGAATATGTATAGTAACACTAATCTTCATTTCTCAATTTCCCCCCTCCTTTCCTTTTAGATGAGCATAGTTTGTGTTCTACGCCTGTGAGTGTCTTTCTCTTTAGAAATATGTTCATCTGTGTCAGTTATTAGATAATGCCATAAGTGATAATATAAGATATAGGTCTTTTGCTTTCCGACCTACTTCATGTTTTGTGATTATCTCCAGGCTCATCTATGGTGCCTCAAAGAGCAGTGCTTCAATGTTTTCCATGGCTAATATTCCATTGTGTACATGGACCACTTCTTCTTGGTGCATTCCTCTGTTGATGGACATTTTCGTTGCTTCCAAGTGTTGCCTATGGTAAATATTGCTGGAGTGCAGGATTGCCAGCCTGCGATTTTTGATTTTCATTTTCTCAGGTGATAGACCCAGCAGTGGGTATGATTGATTGATTGGTATGGTAGCTCAACGTTTACCTTTTCAAGGCACCTCAATTGTGCTTTCATTAGTGGCTCTTACCACGTCCCCCTTAGAATCGAGGGTACGCATTTCTCCACAATCACGTCAGCGTTTATCGTTTGCCGCATTTTTGTTGATGGCCATTCTGACTGGTGTGAGCTGATAGGTTTTTGTAATTTGGGTTTACATGTCTGTAAAAATTCCTACAATTCATCCTTTTTCCACGCCTTTTCCTTTTCTGTTAAAAGAAAAAAGAAAAAAGGTGTGAGTACAATATACCTCTTCAAATTTTCTTTTTGGAAGGTTGCACTCTAGAGTTTTTTGGTCGATTTTCGACCTCAGTATCTTTTGGAGGGCAGGTGTCATTTACAGACCTGCAATTGGTGAATATTTAGTGACCTTTTGCAGTGGGTTTAAAGCTGCTGTTGTGGGAAACGGCCACAAGGATGCAGCATTTCTCCATTCCCAAATCTGGGTACTAGGGCAGCAGAGCCGTTCTGGAAGTCGTTTGCCTAGGTTGTAAATTTGAATGGAATGTGCCAGGAGAACCCCCCATAAGTTTATGTCTCATTACTCCTAGTTGGTTGTTTTAATTTTTTCAATTGGGGTAATGGTTAGAATGTTGCTTGTCCAAGGTGTACATACTCTGGTTCATCTACATATTCTATATACCTATTTATGTAGAGATCCTCTTCCCGTGTAAATTATTACACAGTGTTCCGTAAACCTTCCTTGCTATATGGTCGGTCTTTTTGATATATGTATATAATATGTATTTGTATACATATGGTAACGCTAATCTTCATTTATCCATTCCCCCCCACCTTTCCTTGTAGATAAGCATAGTTTTTTTTAATAAGTCTGTGATTGACTTTCTCTGTGGAAATATGTTCATTTGTGTCAGTTACTAGAGAACGCGTATAAGTGATATCATAGGATATAGGACTTTTGCTTTCCGACTTACCTCATGTTCTGTGATTATCTCCAAGATCATCTATGGTGTCTCAAAGAGCAGTGTTTCATTGTTTTCCATGGCTAGTATTCATTGTGTACATGGGCCGCTTCTTCTTTTTCCTTTCATCTGTTGATGGACATTTTGGTTGCTTCACTGTCTTGTCTATTGTGAATAAGGCTGCAGTGCAGCTTTTGCAGCCCGGGTCTTCTTCATTCTGGTCTTCTCAGGTGAGAGGCCCATTGGTGCGCCTGCTGGATTGAATGGTACCTCAATTTTTCCTTTTCAACGCAGCTCCTTTCTGTTCTCATTATTAGCGTTTAACCCTTTTACATCTCACCAGCAGCTAGAGGGTACACAGTTCTCTAAAACCTCTTCAGCATTGATTGTTTGTAGACTTTTTGCCAACGGTCAGTCGACGGGTGTGAGTTGAAAACTTTTTGTAGATTAGATTGCATGAGTCTAATACTTCCTGAGGTTGAGCTTTTATCCATTTTCCTTTCTTTAAAAAGAGAGTGAGTAAAACTTACCTCTTCATACGAGCTTCGTGAACATTTTGCCTGTTTTGAATTTTTTTTATCCATTCCCTACTTCAGCACAATTTGAGGGCAGGTGTCCTTTACAGCCCTGAGTCCTTGTGAATGGTAAGTGACCATTAGCTGTGGGTTAAAAGCTGCTGTTGCGGGAATCGGCCACAAGGCGGCAGCATTTCTCCTTTACCAAATCTGGTTACTAGGGCAACAGAGCCTTAGTGGAAGTGGTGTTCTAGGTTGTAAATTAGAATGGAATGTGCGAGGAAAAAGCCCTTTAAGTTTATGTCTCATTACTTCTTGTTGGTATTTTTAACTTAATTTTTATTTTTTATCACAGCAAACTTGATTACAATGTTTTGTTTGTTCTAGGTGTGCAAGATGTGGTTCTTTCACACATATACATATATCTATTTTTCTTCGGATCCTTTTCCCATGTCTGTTACGACACTATGTTGAGTAGTCTTCTCTTGGTATAGCGTAGGTCTTTGGTGATTATATATTTCACATGTGTTTGTATCTCTCTGTTAACCTCAATACGGTAATGTATCCAATCCTCACACCTTTCCATTTGGTGAACCATAAGTTTTTTAAATGAATCTATGATAGTGTTTCTCTGTGGAAATACCTTTGTTTGTATCATTTTTTCGGTAACACCTATATGTGATAGGATAGGATATGTGTCTTTCGCTTTCTCACTTACTCCAAGCTGCGTGATTACTTCTAGACTCATCTATGGTGCTGCAAATGGCATTGTTTCATTTTTTCACTAGCTCATATTCCATCTGTACATGGAGCAGTTCTTCTTTCTCCACCCATCTGTCGTTGGACTTTTTGGTTACTTCCATATCTTGGCGATTGTTATACTATGCAATGCAGATTTGCGTACCTGTGTCCTTCCAATTCTGTCTTCTTAGGTTATAGGTCCAGGAATAGGTCTGCTGGGTCATATGGTAGCTCAATGTTTACCTTTTAAAGGCACCTCTATTCCGTTCTCTTTAGTGGCTCTTTCCAGGTTACGTCCCACTTAAAGCGGAGGGTATGCATTTCTTCCCAGCACCTTCAGCATTTATTCTTTGTAGTTTTTGCTGATGGTTATTCTGAGTGGTGTGAGCTGATACCTCTTTGTGGTTGAATTTGCATGTGTCTCATAATGCGTTGAAATTGAGCTGTAAGACATGTCCTTTTTATTTTTCCAGCTGTGATGAGAGCTTATTTCTTCAAAGTGTTTTCTTAAAGTATGTGTCACCATTTGAAATATTTTGGCCATGATCTCCCTCAAGACATTTTGAGGGCAGGTTTCATTTACAGCCCTGCAGTACTTGTTCATATGAAGTGACCATTAGCTCAGGCTTTAAACCTGCTTTTGCAGGTAACGGCCAGAGAGCGGCAATCTTTCTACGTTCCCCTTGCTGGTACTAGGGAAACAGACCTACCGGCCAGTGGTGTTCTTCGGTTATAAATTAGAGTGCAATGTGCCCGGATAAACCCACAAATGTTGATGTCTCCTTGCTTTTCTTTGTTTTTAAATTTAATTTATATTTATTATTAGAGTAATATCCCATTGTGTACGTGGACCACTTCTTCTTGGTGCATTCCTCGGTTGATGGACATTTTCATTGCTTCCAAGTGCTGGCTATGGTAAATATTGCTGGCATACTGGTTTGCCAGCCTGTGACTTTTTGATTCTCATTTTCTCAGGTGATAGGCCAAGCAGTGGTTGTGATTGATGGACTGGTAGCTCAATGTTTCCCTTTTCAAAGCACCTACGTTGTGTTTTCGTTAGTGGCTCTTTACATGCCCCCCCTTACAGCCGAGGGTACGCATTTCTCCACACTCCCTTCACCGTTTATTTTTTGCAGCATTTTTCCTAATGGCCATTCTGACTGCTGTGTGCTGATAGGGTTTTGTAATATGGGTATGCATGTCATGAAAATTTTTAAAATTCATCATATTCCTACGCCTTTTTCTTTTCTCTTAAAAGAAAAAAACCGTGAGTACAATATAGCTCTTGAAATTGTCTTCTTCGAAGGTTGCCCTCTTCTGAATTTTTTGGTCGATTTTTGACCCCAGAAATTTTCTGGAGGCCAGGCGCAATTTACAGAACTGCAAGTTGGTGAAAATTTAGTGACCTTTTGCAGTGGGTTCAAAGCTGCTGTTGTGGGAAACGTCCACAAGGAGGTAGCATTTCTCCATTCCCCAGTCCTGGTTCTAGGGCAGCAGAGCCTTTCTGGAAGTCATTGTCCTAGGTTGTAAATTAGAATGGAATTTGCCAGGAGAAATCCCCATAAGTTTATGTCTCATTACTTCTTCTTGGTTTTTAAAATTTTTTTAATCTGGGTAAAGTTTAGAATACTGTTTGTCCTAGGTGTACACAATCTGGTTCATTTGGACATTATGTATGTCTATTAATGTACAGATCCTCTTCCCATGTAAAATATTACACTGTTCCGTCGACCTCCCTTGTTATATGTTCGGTCTTTTTGATACATGTATATAATATGTATTTGAATATGTATAGTAACACTAATCTTCATTTCTCAATTTCCCCCCTCCTTTCCTTTTAGATGAGCATAGTTTGTGTTCTACGCCTGTGAGTGTCTTTCTCTTTAGAAATATGTTCATCTGTGTCAGTTATTAGATAATGCCATAAGTGATAATATAAGATATAGGTCTTTTGCTTTCCGACCTACTTCATGTTTTGTGATTATCTCCAGGCTCATCTATGGTGCCTCAAAGAGCAGTGCTTCAATGTTTTCCATGGCTAATATTCCATTGTGTACATGGACCACTTCTTCTTGGTGCATTCCTCTGTTGATGGACATTTTCGTTGCTTCCAAGTGTTGCCTATGGTAAATATTGCTGGAGTGCAGGATTGCCAGCCTGCGATTTTTGATTTTCATTTTCTCAGGTGATAGACCCAGCAGTGGGTATGATTGATTGATTGGTATGGTAGCTCAACGTTTACCTTTTCAAGGCACCTCAATTGTGCTTTCATTAGTGGCTCTTACCACGTCCCCCTTAGAATCGAGGGTACGCATTTCTCCACAATCACGTCAGCGTTTATCGTTTGCCGCATTTTTGTTGATGGCCATTCTGACTGGTGTGAGCTGATAGGTTTTTGTAATTTGGGTTTACATGTCTGTAAAAATTCCTACAATTCATCCTTTTTCCACGCCTTTTCCTTTTCTGTTAAAAGAAAAAAGAAAAAAGGTGTGAGTACAATATACCTCTTCAAATTTTCTTTTTGGAAGGTTGCACTCTAGAGTTTTTTGGTCGATTTTCGACCTCAGTATCTTTTGGAGGGCAGGTGTCATTTACAGACCTGCAATTGGTGAATATTTAGTGACCTTTTGCAGTGGGTTTAAAGCTGCTGTTGTGGGAAACGGCCACAAGGATGCAGCATTTCTCCATTCCCAAATCTGGGTACTAGGGCAGCAGAGCCGTTCTGGAAGTCGTTTGCCTAGGTTGTAAATTTGAATGGAATGTGCCAGGAGAACCCCCCATAAGTTTATGTCTCATTACTCCTAGTTGGTTGTTTTAATTTTTTCAATTGGGGTAATGGTTAGAATGTTGCTTGTCCAAGGTGTACATACTCTGGTTCATCTACATATTCTATATACCTATTTATGTAGAGATCCTCTTCCCGTGTAAATTATTACACAGTGTTCCGTAAACCTTCCTTGCTATATGGTCGGTCTTTTTGATATATGTATATAATATGTATTTGTATACATATGGTAACGCTAATCTTCATTTATCCATTCCCCCCCCACCTTTCCTTGTAGATAAGCATAGTTTTTTTTAATAAGTCTGTGATTGACTTTCTCTGTGGAAATATGTTCATTTGTGTCAGTTACTAGAGAACGCGTATAAGTGATATCATAGGATATAGGACTTTTGCTTTCCGACTTACCTCATGTTCTGTGATTATCTCCAAGATCATCTATGGTGTCTCAAAGAGCAGTGTTTCATTGTTTTCCATGGCTAGTATTCATTGTGTACATGGGCCGCTTCTTCTTTTTCCTTTCATCTGTTGATGGACATTTTGGTTGCTTCACTGTCTTGTCTATTGTGAATAAGGCTGCAGTGCAGCTTTTGCAGCCCGGGTCTTCTTCATTCTGGTCTTCTCAGGTGAGAGGCCCATTGGTGCGCCTGCTGGATTGAATGGTACCTCAATTTTTCCTTTTCAACGCAGCTCCTTTCTGTTCTCATTATTAGCGTTTAACCCTTTTACATCTCACCAGCAGCTAGAGGGTACACAGTTCTCTAAAACCTCTTCAGCATTGATTGTTTGTAGACTTTTTGCCAACGGTCAGTCGACGGGTGTGAGTTGAAAACTTTTTGTAGATTAGATTGCATGAGTCTAATACTTCCTGAGGTTGAGCTTTTATCCATTTTCCTTTCTTTAAAAAGAGAGTGAGTAAAACTTACCTCTTCATACGAGCTTCGTGAACATTTTGCCTGTTTTGAATTTTTTTTATCCATTCCCTACTTCAGCACAATTTGAGGGCAGGTGTCCTTTACAGCCCTGAGTCCTTGTGAATGGTAAGTGACCATTAGCTGTGGGTTAAAAGCTGCTGTTGCGGGAATCGGCCACAAGGCGGCAGCATTTCTCCTTTACCAAATCTGGTTACTAGGGCAACAGAGCCTTAGTGGAAGTGGTGTTCTAGGTTGTAAATTAGAATGGAATGTGCGAGGAAAAAGCCCTTTAAGTTTATGTCTCATTACTTCTTGTTGGTATTTTTAACTTAATTTTTATTTTTTATCACAGCAAACTTGATTACAATGTTTTGTTTGTTCTAGGTGTGCAAGATGTGGTTCTTTCACACATATACATATATCTATTTTTCTTCGGATCCTTTTCCCATGTCTGTTACGACACAATGTTGAGTAGTCTTCTCTTGGTATAGCGTAGGTCTTTGGTGATTATATATTTCACATGTGTTTGTATCTCTCTGTTAACCTCAATACGGTAATGTATCCAATCCTCACACCTTTCCATTTGGTGAACCATAAGTTTTTAAAATGAATCTATGATAGTGTTTCTCTGTGGAAATACCTTTGTTTGTATCATTTTTTCGGTAACACCTATATGTGATAGGATAGGATATGTGTCTTTCGCTTTCTCACTTACTCCAAGCTGCGTGATTACTTCTAGACTCATCTATGGTGCTGCAAATGGCATTGTTTCATTTTTTCACTAGCTCATATTCCATCTGTACATGGAGCAGTTCTTCTTTGTCCACCCATCTGTCGTTGGACTTTTTGGTTACTTCCATATCTTGGCGATTGTTATACTATGCAATGCAGATTTGCGTACCTGTGTCCTTCCAATTCTGTCTTCTTAGGTTATAGGTCCAGGAATAGGTCTGCTGGGTCATATGGTAGCTCAATGTTTACCTTTTAAAGGCACCTCTATTCCGTTCTCTTTAGTGGCTCTTTCCAGGTTACGTCCCACTTAAAGCGGAGGGTATGCATTTCTTCCCAGCACCTTCAGCATTTATTCTTTGTAGTTTTTGCTGATGGTTATTCTGAGTGGTGTGAGCTGATACCTCTTTGTGGTTGAATTTGCATGTGTCTCATAATGCGTTGAAATTGAGCTGTAAGACATGTCCTTTTTATTTTTCCAGCTGTGATGAGAGCTTATTTCTTCAAAGTGTTTTCTTAAAGTATGTGTCACCATTTGAAATATTTTGGCCATGATCTCCCTCAAGACATTTTGAGGGCAGGTTTCATTTACAGCCCTGCAGTACTTGTTCATATGAAGTGACCATTAGCTCAGGCTTTAAACCTGCTTTTGCAGGTAACGGCCAGAGAGCGGCAATCTTTCTACGTTCCCCTTGCTGGTACTAGGGAAACAGACCTACCGGCCAGTGGTGTTCTTCGGTTATAAATTAGAGTGCAATGTGCCCGGATAAACCCACAAATGTTGATGTCTCCTTGCTTTTCTTTGTTTTTAAATTTAATTTATATTTATTATTAGAGTAATATCCCATTGTGTACGTGGACCACTTCTTCTTGGTGCATTCCTCGGTTGATGGACATTTTCATTGCTTCCAAGTGCTGGCTATGGTAAATATTGCTGGCATACTGGTTTGCCAGCCTGTGACTTTTTGATTCTCATTTTCTCAGGTGATAGGCCAAGCAGTGGTTGTGACTGATGGACTGGTAGCTCAATGTTTCCCTTTTCAAAGCACCTACGTTGTGTTTTCGTTAGTGGCTCTTTACATGCCCCCCCTTACAGCCGAGGGTACGCATTTCTCCACACTCCCTTCACCGTTTATTTTTTGCAGCATTTTTCCTAATGGCCATTCTGACTGCTGTGTGCTGATAGGGTTTTGTAATATGGGTATGCATGTCATGAAAATTTTTAAAATTCATCATATTCCTACGCCTTTTTCTTTTCTCTTAAAAGAAAAAAACCGTGAGTACAATATAGCTCTTGAAATTGTCTTCTTCGAAGGTTGCCCTCTTCTGAATTTTTTGGTCGATTTTTGACCCCAGAAATTTTCTGGAGGCCAGGCGCAATTTACAGAACTGCAAGTTGGTGAAAATTTAGTGACCTTTTGCAGTGGGTTCAAAGCTGCTGTTGTGGGAAACGTCCACAAGGAGGTAGCATTTCTCCATTCCCCAGTCCTGGTTCTAGGGCAGCAGAGCCTTTCTGGAAGTCATTGTCCTAGGTTGTAAATTAGAATGGAATTTGCCAGGAGAAATCCCCATAAGTTTATGTCTCATTACTTCTTCTTGGTTTTTAAAATTTTTTTAATCTGGGTAAAGTTTAGAATACTGTTTGTCCTAGGTGTACACAATCTGGTTCATTTGGACATTATGTATGTCTATTAATGTACAGATCCTCTTCCCATGTAAAATATTACACTGTTCCGTCGACCTCCCTTGTTATATGTTCGGTCTTTTTGATACATGTATATAATATGTATTTGAATATGTATAGTAACACTAATCTTCATTTCTCAATTTCCCCCCTCCTTTCCTTTTAGATGAGCATAGTTTGTGTTCTACGCCTGTGAGTGTCTTTCTCTTTAGAAATATGTTCATCTGTGTCAGTTATTAGATAATGCCATAAGTGATAATATAAGATATAGGTCTTTTGCTTTCCGACCTACTTCATGTTTTGTGATTATCTCCAGGCTCATCTATGGTGCCTCAAAGAGCAGTGCTTCAATGTTTTCCATGGCTAATATTCCATTGTGTACATGGACCACTTCTTCTTGGTGCATTCCTCTGTTGATGGACATTTTCGTTGCTTCCAAGTGTTGCCTATGGTAAATATTGCTGGAGTGCAGGATTGCCAGCCTGCGATTTTTGATTTTCATTTTCTCAGGTGATAGACCCAGCAGTGGGTATGATTGATTGATTGGTATGGTAGCTCAACGTTTACCTTTTCAAGGCACCTCAATTGTGCTTTCATTAGTGGCTCTTACCACGTCCCCCTTAGAATCGAGGGTACGCATTTCTCCACAATCACGTCAGCGTTTATCGTTTGCCGCATTTTTGTTGATGGCCATTCTGACTGGTGTGAGCTGATAGGTTTTTGTAATTTGGGTTTACATGTCTGTAAAAATTCCTACAATTCATCCTTTTTCCACGCCTTTTCCTTTTCTGTTAAAAGAAAAAAGAAAAAAGGTGTGAGTACAATATACCTCTTCAAATTTTCTTTTTGGAAGGTTGCACTCTAGAGTTTTTTGGTCGATTTTCGACCTCAGTATCTTTTGGAGGGCAGGTGTCATTTACAGACCTGCAATTGGTGAATATTTAGTGACCTTTTGCAGTGGGTTTAAAGCTGCTGTTGTGGGAAACGGCCACAAGGATGCAGCATTTCTCCATTCCCAAATCTGGGTACTAGGGCAGCAGAGCCGTTCTGGAAGTCGTTTGCCTAGGTTGTAAATTTGAATGGAATGTGCCAGGAGAACCCCCCATAAGTTTATGTCTCATTACTCCTAGTTGGTTGTTTTAATTTTTTCAATTGGGGTAATGGTTAGAATGTTGCTTGTCCAAGGTGTACATACTCTGGTTCATCTACATATTCTATATACCTATTTATGTAGAGATCCTCTTCCCGTGTAAATTATTACACAGTGTTCCGTAAACCTTCCTTGCTATATGGTCGGTCTTTTTGATATATGTATATAATATGTATTTGTATACATATGGTAACGCTAATCTTCATTTATCCATTCCCCCCCACCTTTCCTTGTAGATAAGCATAGTTTTTTTTAATAAGTCTGTGATTGACTTTCTCTGTGGAAATATGTTCATTTGTGTCAGTTACTAGAGAACGCGTATAAGTGATATCATAGGATATAGGACTTTTGCTTTCCGACTTACCTCATGTTCTGTGATTATCTCCAAGATCATCTATGGTGTCTCAAAGAGCAGTGTTTCATTGTTTTCCATGGCTAGTATTCATTGTGTACATGGGCCGCTTCTTCTTTTTCCTTTCATCTGTTGATGGACATTTTGGTTGCTTCACTGTCTTGTCTATTGTGAATAAGGCTGCAGTGCAGCTTTTGCAGCCCGGGTCTTCTTCATTCTGGTCTTCTCAGGTGAGAGGCCCATTGGTGCGCCTGCTGGATTGAATGGTACCTCAATTTTTCCTTTTCAACGCAGCTCCTTTCTGTTCTCATTATTAGCGTTTAACCCTTTTACATCTCACCAGCAGCTAGAGGGTACACAGTTCTCTAAAACCTCTTCAGCATTGATTGTTTGTAGACTTTTTGCCAACGGTCAGTCGACGGGTGTGAGTTGAAAACTTTTTGTAGATTAGATTGCATGAGTCTAATACTTCCTGAGGTTGAGCTTTTATCCATTTTCCTTTCTTTAAAAAGAGAGTGAGTAAAACTTACCTCTTCATACGAGCTTCGTGAACATTTTGCCTGTTTTGAATTTTTTTTATCCATTCCCTACTTCAGCACAATTTGAGGGCAGGTGTCCTTTACAGCCCTGAGTCCTTGTGAATGGTAAGTGACCATTAGCTGTGGGTTAAAAGCTGCTGTTGCGGGAATCGGCCACAAGGCGGCAGCATTTCTCCTTTACCAAATCTGGTTACTAGGGCAACAGAGCCTTAGTGGAAGTGGTGTTCTAGGTTGTAAATTAGAATGGAATGTGCGAGGAAAAAGCCCTTTAAGTTTATGTCTCATTACTTCTTGTTGGTATTTTTAACTTAATTTTTATTTTTTATCACAGCAAACTTGATTACAATGTTTTGTTTGTTCTAGGTGTGCAAGATGTGGTTCTTTCACACATATACATATATCTATTTTTCTTCGGATCCTTTTCCCATGTCTGTTACGACACAATGTTGAGTAGTCTTCTCTTGGTATAGCGTAGGTCTTTGGTGATTATATATTTCACATGTGTTTGTATCTCTCTGTTAACCTCAATACGGTAATGTATCCAATCCTCACACCTTTCCATTTGGTGAACCATAAGTTTTTTAAATGAATCTATGATAGTGTTTCTCTGTGGAAATACCTTTGTTTGTATCATTTTTTCGGTAACACCTATATGTGATAGGATAGGATATGTGTCTTTCGCTTTCTCACTTACTCCAAGCTGCGTGATTACTTCTAGACTCATCTATGGTGCTGCAAATGGCATTGTTTCATTTTTTCACTAGCTCATATTCCATCTGTACATGGAGCAGTTCTTCTTTCTCCACCCATCTGTCGTTGGACTTTTTGGTTACTTCCATATCTTGGCGATTGTTATACTATGCAATGCAGATTTGCGTACCTGTGTCCTTCCAATTCTGTCTTCTTAGGTTATAGGTCCAGGAATAGGTCTGCTGGGTCATATGGTAGCTCAATGTTTACCTTTTAAAGGCACCTCTATTCCGTTCTCTTTAGTGGCTCTTTCCAGGTTACGTCCCACTTAAAGCGGAGGGTATGCATTTCTTCCCAGCACCTTCAGCATTTATTCTTTGTAGTTTTTGCTGATGGTTATTCTGAGTGGTGTGAGCTGATACCTCTTTGTGGTTGAATTTGCATGTGTCTCATAATGCGTTGAAATTGAGCTGTAAGACATGTCCTTTTTATTTTTCCAGCTGTGATGAGAGCTTATTTCTTCAAAGTGTTTTCTTAAAGTATGTGTCACCATTTGAAATATTTTGGCCATGATCTCCCTCAAGACATTTTGAGGGCAGGTTTCATTTACAGCCCTGCAGTACTTGTTCATATGAAGTGACCATTAGCTCAGGCTTTAAACCTGCTTTTGCAGGTAACGGCCAGAGAGCGGCAATCTTTCTACGTTCCCCTTGCTGGTACTAGGGAAACAGACCTACCGGCCAGTGGTGTTCTTCGGTTATAAATTAGAGTGCAATGTGCCCGGATAAACCCACAAATGTTGATGTCTCCTTGCTTTTCTTTGTTTTTAAATTTAATTTATATTTATTATTAGAGTAATATCCCATTGTGTACGTGGACCACTTCTTCTTGGTGCATTCCTCGGTTGATGGACATTTTCATTGCTTCCAAGTGCTGGCTATGGTAAATATTGCTGGCATACTGGTTTGCCAGCCTGTGACTTTTTGATTCTCATTTTCTCAGGTGATAGGCCAAGCAGTGGTTGTGACTGATGGACTGGTAGCTCAATGTTTCCCTTTTCAAAGCACCTACGTTGTGTTTTCGTTAGTGGCTCTTTACATGCCCCCCCTTACAGCCGAGGGTACGCATTTCTCCACACTCCCTTCACCGTTTATTTTTTGCAGCATTTTTCCTAATGGCCATTCTGACTGCTGTGTGCTGATAGGGTTTTGTAATATGGGTATGCATGTCATGAAAATTTTTAAAATTCATCATATTCCTACGCCTTTTTCTTTTCTCTTAAAAGAAAAAAACCGTGAGTACAATATAGCTCTTGAAATTGTCTTCTTCGAAGGTTGCCCTCTTCTGAATTTTTTGGTCGATTTTTGACCCCAGAAATTTTCTGGAGGCCAGGCGCAATTTACAGAACTGCAAGTTGGTGAAAATTTAGTGACCTTTTGCAGTGGGTTCAAAGCTGCTGTTGTGGGAAACGTCCACAAGGAGGTAGCATTTCTCCATTCCCCAGTCCTGGTTCTAGGGCAGCAGAGCCTTTCTGGAAGTCATTGTCCTAGGTTGTAAATTAGAATGGAATTTGCCAGGAGAAATCCCCATAAGTTTATGTCTCATTACTTCTTCTTGGTTTTTAAAATTTTTTTAATCTGGGTAAAGTTTAGAATACTGTTTGTCCTAGGTGTACACAATCTGGTTCATTTGGACATTATGTATGTCTATTAATGTACAGATCCTCTTCCCATGTAAAATATTACACTGTTCCGTCGACCTCCCTTGTTATATGTTCGGTCTTTTTGATACATGTATATAATATGTATTTGAATATGTATAGTAACACTAATCTTCATTTCTCAATTTCCCCCCTCCTTTCCTTTTAGATGAGCATAGTTTGTGTTCTACGCCTGTGAGTGTCTTTCTCTTTAGAAATATGTTCATCTGTGTCAGTTATTAGATAATGCCATAAGTGATAATATAAGATATAGGTCTTTTGCTTTCCGACCTACTTCATGTTTTGTGATTATCTCCAGGCTCATCTATGGTGCCTCAAAGAGCAGTGCTTCAATGTTTTCCATGGCTAATATTCCATTGTGTACATGGACCACTTCTTCTTGGTGCATTCCTCTGTTGATGGACATTTTCGTTGCTTCCAAGTGTTGCCTATGGTAAATATTGCTGGAGTGCAGGATTGCCAGCCTGCGATTTTTGATTTTCATTTTCTCAGGTGATAGACCCAGCAGTGGGTATGATTGATTGATTGGTATGGTAGCTCAACGTTTACCTTTTCAAGGCACCTCAATTGTGCTTTCATTAGTGGCTCTTACCACGTCCCCCTTAGAATCGAGGGTACGCATTTCTCCACAATCACGTCAGCGTTTATCGTTTGCCGCATTTTTGTTGATGGCCATTCTGACTGGTGTGAGCTGATAGGTTTTTGTAATTTGGGTTTACATGTCTGTAAAAATTCCTACAATTCATCCTTTTTCCACGCCTTTTCCTTTTCTGTTAAAAGAAAAAAGAAAAAAGGTGTGAGTACAATATACCTCTTCAAATTTTCTTTTTGGAAGGTTGCACTCTAGAGTTTTTTGGTCGATTTTCGACCTCAGTATCTTTTGGAGGGCAGGTGTCATTTACAGACCTGCAATTGGTGAATATTTAGTGACCTTTTGCAGTGGGTTTAAAGCTGCTGTTGTGGGAAACGGCCACAAGGATGCAGCATTTCTCCATTCCCAAATCTGGGTACTAGGGCAGCAGAGCCGTTCTGGAAGTCGTTTGCCTAGGTTGTAAATTTGAATGGAATGTGCCAGGAGAACCCCCCATAAGTTTATGTCTCATTACTCCTAGTTGGTTGTTTTAATTTTTTCAATTGGGGTAATGGTTAGAATGTTGCTTGTCCAAGGTGTACATACTCTGGTTCATCTACATATTCTATATACCTATTTATGTAGAGATCCTCTTCCCGTGTAAATTATTACACAGTGTTCCGTAAACCTTCCTTGCTATATGGTCGGTCTTTTTGATATATGTATATAATATGTATTTGTATACATATGGTAACGCTAATCTTCATTTATCCATTCCCCCCCACCTTTCCTTGTAGATAAGCATAGTTTTTTTTAATAAGTCTGTGATTGACTTTCTCTGTGGAAATATGTTCATTTGTGTCAGTTACTAGAGAACGCGTATAAGTGATATCATAGGATATAGGACTTTTGCTTTCCGACTTACCTCATGTTCTGTGATTATCTCCAAGATCATCTATGGTGTCTCAAAGAGCAGTGTTTCATTGTTTTCCATGGCTAGTATTCATTGTGTACATGGGCCGCTTCTTCTTTTTCCTTTCATCTGTTGATGGACATTTTGGTTGCTTCACTGTCTTGTCTATTGTGAATAAGGCTGCAGTGCAGCTTTTGCAGCCCGGGTCTTCTTCATTCTGGTCTTCTCAGGTGAGAGGCCCATTGGTGCGCCTGCTGGATTGAATGGTACCTCAATTTTTCCTTTTCAACGCAGCTCCTTTCTGTTCTCATTATTAGCGTTTAACCCTTTTACATCTCACCAGCAGCTAGAGGGTACACAGTTCTCTAAAACCTCTTCAGCATTGATTGTTTGTAGACTTTTTGCCAACGGTCAGTCGACGGGTGTGAGTTGAAAACTTTTTGTAGATTAGATTGCATGAGTCTAATACTTCCTGAGGTTGAGCTTTTATCCATTTTCCTTTCTTTAAAAAGAGAGTGAGTAAAACTTACCTCTTCATACGAGCTTCGTGAACATTTTGCCTGTTTTGAATTTTTTTTATCCATTCCCTACTTCAGCACAATTTGAGGGCAGGTGTCCTTTACAGCCCTGAGTCCTTGTGAATGGTAAGTGACCATTAGCTGTGGGTTAAAAGCTGCTGTTGCGGGAATCGGCCACAAGGCGGCAGCATTTCTCCTTTACCAAATCTGGTTACTAGGGCAACAGAGCCTTAGTGGAAGTGGTGTTCTAGGTTGTAAATTAGAATGGAATGTGCGAGGAAAAAGCCCTTTAAGTTTATGTCTCATTACTTCTTGTTGGTATTTTTAACTTAATTTTTATTTTTTATCACAGCAAACTTGATTACAATGTTTTGTTTGTTCTAGGTGTGCAAGATGTGGTTCTTTCACACATATACATATATCTATTTTTCTTCGGATCCTTTTCCCATGTCTGTTACGACACAATGTTGAGTAGTCTTCTCTTGGTATAGCGTAGGTCTTTGGTGATTATATATTTCACATGTGTTTGTATCTCTCTGTTAACCTCAATACGGTAATGTATCCAATCCTCACACCTTTCCATTTGGTGAACCATAAGTTTTTAAAATGAATCTATGATAGTGTTTCTCTGTGGAAATACCTTTGTTTGTATCATTTTTTCGGTAACACCTATATGTGATAGGATAGGATATGTGTCTTTCGCTTTCTCACTTACTCCAAGCTGCGTGATTACTTCTAGACTCATCTATGGTGCTGCAAATGGCATTGTTTCATTTTTTCACTAGCTCATATTCCATCTGTACATGGAGCAGTTCTTCTTTCTCCACCCATCTGTCGTTGGACTTTTTGGTTACTTCCATATCTTGGCGATTGTTATACTATGCAATGCAGATTTGCGTACCTGTGTCCTTCCAATTCTGTCTTCTTAGGTTATAGGTCCAGGAATAGGTCTGCTGGGTCATATGGTAGCTCAATGTTTACCTTTTAAAGGCACCTCTATTCCGTTCTCTTTAGTGGCTCTTTCCAGGTTACGTCCCACTTAAAGCGGAGGGTATGCATTTCTTCCCAGCACCTTCAGCATTTATTCTTTGTAGTTTTTGCTGATGGTTATTCTGAGTGGTGTGAGCTGATACCTCTTTGTGGTTGAATTTGCATGTGTCTCATAATGCGTTGAAATTGAGCTGTAAGACATGTCCTTTTTATTTTTCCAGCTGTGATGAGAGCTTATTTCTTCAAAGTGTTTTCTTAAAGTATGTGTCACCATTTGAAATATTTTGGCCATGATCTCCCTCAAGACATTTTGAGGGCAGGTTTCATTTACAGCCCTGCAGTACTTGTTCATATGAAGTGACCATTAGCTCAGGCTTTAAACCTGCTTTTGCAGGTAACGGCCAGAGAGCGGCAATCTTTCTACGTTCCCCTTGCTGGTACTAGGGAAACAGACCTACCGGCCAGTGGTGTTCTTCGGTTATAAATTAGAGTGCAATGTGCCCGGATAAACCCACAAATGTTGATGTCTCCTTGCTTTTCTTTGTTTTTAAATTTAATTTATATTTATTATTAGAGTAATATCCCATTGTGTACGTGGACCACTTCTTCTTGGTGCATTCCTCGGTTGATGGACATTTTCATTGCTTCCAAGTGCTGGCTATGGTAAATATTGCTGGCATACTGGTTTGCCAGCCTGTGACTTTTTGATTCTCATTTTCTCAGGTGATAGGCCAAGCAGTGGTTGTGATTGATGGACTGGTAGCTCAATGTTTCCCTTTTCAAAGCACCTACGTTGTGTTTTCGTTAGTGGCTCTTTACATGCCCCCCCTTACAGCCGAGGGTACGCATTTCTCCACACTCCCTTCACCGTTTATTTTTTGCAGCATTTTTCCTAATGGCCATTCTGACTGCTGTGTGCTGATAGGGTTTTGTAATATGGGTATGCATGTCATGAAAATTTTTAAAATTCATCATATTCCTACGCCTTTTTCTTTTCTCTTAAAAGAAAAAAACCGTGAGTACAATATAGCTCTTGAAATTGTCTTCTTCGAAGGTTGCCCTCTTCTGAATTTTTTGGTCGATTTTTGACCCCAGAAATTTTCTGGAGGCCAGGCGCAATTTACAGAACTGCAAGTTGGTGAAAATTTAGTGACCTTTTGCAGTGGGTTCAAAGCTGCTGTTGTGGGAAACGTCCACAAGGAGGTAGCATTTCTCCATTCCCCAGTCCTGGTTCTAGGGCAGCAGAGCCTTTCTGGAAGTCATTGTCCTAGGTTGTAAATTAGAATGGAATTTGCCAGGAGAAATCCCCATAAGTTTATGTCTCATTACTTCTTCTTGGTTTTTAAAATTTTTTTAATCTGGGTAAAGTTTAGAATACTGTTTGTCCTAGGTGTACACAATCTGGTTCATTTGGACATTATGTATGTCTATTAATGTACAGATCCTCTTCCCATGTAAAATATTACACTGTTCCGTCGACCTCCCTTGTTATATGTTCGGTCTTTTTGATACATGTATATAATATGTATTTGAATATGTATAGTAACACTAATCTTCATTTCTCAATTTCCCCCCTCCTTTCCTTTTAGATGAGCATAGTTTGTGTTCTACGCCTGTGAGTGTCTTTCTCTTTAGAAATATGTTCATCTGTGTCAGTTATTAGATAATGCCATAAGTGATAATATAAGATATAGGTCTTTTGCTTTCCGACCTACTTCATGTTTTGTGATTATCTCCAGGCTCATCTATGGTGCCTCAAAGAGCAGTGCTTCAATGTTTTCCATGGCTAATATTCCATTGTGTACATGGACCACTTCTTCTTGGTGCATTCCTCTGTTGATGGACATTTTCGTTGCTTCCAAGTGTTGCCTATGGTAAATATTGCTGGAGTGCAGGATTGCCAGCCTGCGATTTTTGATTTTCATTTTCTCAGGTGATAGACCCAGCAGTGGGTATGATTGATTGATTGGTATGGTAGCTCAACGTTTACCTTTTCAAGGCACCTCAATTGTGCTTTCATTAGTGGCTCTTACCACGTCCCCCTTAGAATCGAGGGTACGCATTTCTCCACAATCACGTCAGCGTTTATCGTTTGCCGCATTTTTGTTGATGGCCATTCTGACTGGTGTGAGCTGATAGGTTTTTGTAATTTGGGTTTACATGTCTGTAAAAATTCCTACAATTCATCCTTTTTCCACGCCTTTTCCTTTTCTGTTAAAAGAAAAAAGAAAAAAGGTGTGAGTACAATATACCTCTTCAAATTTTCTTTTTGGAAGGTTGCACTCTAGAGTTTTTTGGTCGATTTTCGACCTCAGTATCTTTTGGAGGGCAGGTGTCATTTACAGACCTGCAATTGGTGAATATTTAGTGACCTTTTGCAGTGGGTTTAAAGCTGCTGTTGTGGGAAACGGCCACAAGGATGCAGCATTTCTCCATTCCCAAATCTGGGTACTAGGGCAGCAGAGCCGTTCTGGAAGTCGTTTGCCTAGGTTGTAAATTTGAATGGAATGTGCCAGGAGAACCCCCCATAAGTTTATGTCTCATTACTCCTAGTTGGTTGTTTTAATTTTTTCAATTGGGGTAATGGTTAGAATGTTGCTTGTCCAAGGTGTACATACTCTGGTTCATCTACATATTCTATATACCTATTTATGTAGAGATCCTCTTCCCGTGTAAATTATTACACAGTGTTCCGTAAACCTTCCTTGCTATATGGTCGGTCTTTTTGATATATGTATATAATATGTATTTGTATACATATGGTAACGCTAATCTTCATTTATCCATTCCCCCCCACCTTTCCTTGTAGATAAGCATAGTTTTTTTTAATAAGTCTGTGATTGACTTTCTCTGTGGAAATATGTTCATTTGTGTCAGTTACTAGAGAACGCGTATAAGTGATATCATAGGATATAGGACTTTTGCTTTCCGACTTACCTCATGTTCTGTGATTATCTCCAAGATCATCTATGGTGTCTCAAAGAGCAGTGTTTCATTGTTTTCCATGGCTAGTATTCATTGTGTACATGGGCCGCTTCTTCTTTTTCCTTTCATCTGTTGATGGACATTTTGGTTGCTTCACTGTCTTGTCTATTGTGAATAAGGCTGCAGTGCAGCTTTTGCAGCCCGGGTCTTCTTCATTCTGGTCTTCTCAGGTGAGAGGCCCATTGGTGCGCCTGCTGGATTGAATGGTACCTCAATTTTTCCTTTTCAACGCAGCTCCTTTCTGTTCTCATTATTAGCGTTTAACCCTTTTACATCTCACCAGCAGCTAGAGGGTACACAGTTCTCTAAAACCTCTTCAGCATTGATTGTTTGTAGACTTTTTGCCAACGGTCAGTCGACGGGTGTGAGTTGAAAACTTTTTGTAGATTAGATTGCATGAGTCTAATACTTCCTGAGGTTGAGCTTTTATCCATTTTCCTTTCTTTAAAAAGAGAGTGAGTAAAACTTACCTCTTCATACGAGCTTCGTGAACATTTTGCCTGTTTTGAATTTTTTTTATCCATTCCCTACTTCAGCACAATTTGAGGGCAGGTGTCCTTTACAGCCCTGAGTCCTTGTGAATGGTAAGTGACCATTAGCTGTGGGTTAAAAGCTGCTGTTGCGGGAATCGGCCACAAGGCGGCAGCATTTCTCCTTTACCAAATCTGGTTACTAGGGCAACAGAGCCTTAGTGGAAGTGGTGTTCTAGGTTGTAAATTAGAATGGAATGTGCGAGGAAAAAGCCCTTTAAGTTTATGTCTCATTACTTCTTGTTGGTATTTTTAACTTAATTTTTATTTTTTATCACAGCAAACTTGATTACAATGTTTTGTTTGTTCTAGGTGTGCAAGATGTGGTTCTTTCACACATATACATATATCTATTTTTCTTCGGATCCTTTTCCCATGTCTGTTACGACACAATGTTGAGTAGTCTTCTCTTGGTATAGCGTAGGTCTTTGGTGATTATATATTTCACATGTGTTTGTATCTCTCTGTTAACCTCAATACGGTAATGTATCCAATCCTCACACCTTTCCATTTGGTGAACCATAAGTTTTTTAAATGAATCTATGATAGTGTTTCTCTGTGGAAATACCTTTGTTTGTATCATTTTTTCGGTAACACCTATATGTGATAGGATAGGATATGTGTCTTTCGCTTTCTCACTTACTCCAAGCTGCGTGATTACTTCTAGACTCATCTATGGTGCTGCAAATGGCATTGTTTCATTTTTTCACTAGCTCATATTCCATCTGTACATGGAGCAGTTCTTCTTTCTCCACCCATCTGTCGTTGGACTTTTTGGTTACTTCCATATCTTGGCGATTGTTATACTATGCAATGCAGATTTGCGTACCTGTGTCCTTCCAATTCTGTCTTCTTAGGTTATAGGTCCAGGAATAGGTCTGCTGGGTCATATGGTAGCTCAATGTTTACCTTTTAAAGGCACCTCTATTCCGTTCTCTTTAGTGGCTCTTTCCAGGTTACGTCCCACTTAAAGCGGAGGGTATGCATTTCTTCCCAGCACCTTCAGCATTTATTCTTTGTAGTTTTTGCTGATGGTTATTCTGAGTGGTGTGAGCTGATACCTCTTTGTGGTTGAATTTGCATGTGTCTCATAATGCGTTGAAATTGAGCTGTAAGACATGTCCTTTTTATTTTTCCAGCTGTGATGAGAGCTTATTTCTTCAAAGTGTTTTCTTAAAGTATGTGTCACCATTTGAAATATTTTGGCCATGATCTCCCTCAAGACATTTTGAGGGCAGGTTTCATTTACAGCCCTGCAGTACTTGTTCATATGAAGTGACCATTAGCTCAGGCTTTAAACCTGCTTTTGCAGGTAACGGCCAGAGAGCGGCAATCTTTCTACGTTCCCCTTGCTGGTACTAGGGAAACAGACCTACCGGCCAGTGGTGTTCTTCGGTTATAAATTAGAGTGCAATGTGCCCGGATAAACCCACAAATGTTGATGTCTCCTTGCTTTTCTTTGTTTTTAAATTTAATTTATATTTATTATTAGAGTAATATCCCATTGTGTACGTGGACCACTTCTTCTTGGTGCATTCCTCGGTTGATGGACATTTTCATTGCTTCCAAGTGCTGGCTATGGTAAATATTGCTGGCATACTGGTTTGCCAGCCTGTGACTTTTTGATTCTCATTTTCTCAGGTGATAGGCCAAGCAGTGGTTGTGACTGATGGACTGGTAGCTCAATGTTTCCCTTTTCAAAGCACCTACGTTGTGTTTTCGTTAGTGGCTCTTTACATGCCCCCCCTTACAGCCGAGGGTACGCATTTCTCCACACTCCCTTCACCGTTTATTTTTTGCAGCATTTTTCCTAATGGCCATTCTGACTGCTGTGTGCTGATAGGGTTTTGTAATATGGGTATGCATGTCATGAAAATTTTTAAAATTCATCATATTCCTACGCCTTTTTCTTTTCTCTTAAAAGAAAAAAACCGTGAGTACAATATAGCTCTTGAAATTGTCTTCTTCGAAGGTTGCCCTCTTCTGAATTTTTTGGTCGATTTTTGACCCCAGAAATTTTCTGGAGGCCAGGCGCAATTTACAGAACTGCAAGTTGGTGAAAATTTAGTGACCTTTTGCAGTGGGTTCAAAGCTGCTGTTGTGGGAAACGTCCACAAGGAGGTAGCATTTCTCCATTCCCCAGTCCTGGTTCTAGGGCAGCAGAGCCTTTCTGGAAGTCATTGTCCTAGGTTGTAAATTAGAATGGAATTTGCCAGGAGAAATCCCCATAAGTTTATGTCTCATTACTTCTTCTTGGTTTTTAAAATTTTTTTAATCTGGGTAAAGTTTAGAATACTGTTTGTCCTAGGTGTACACAATCTGGTTCATTTGGACATTATGTATGTCTATTAATGTACAGATCCTCTTCCCATGTAAAATATTACACTGTTCCGTCGACCTCCCTTGTTATATGTTCGGTCTTTTTGATACATGTATATAATATGTATTTGAATATGTATAGTAACACTAATCTTCATTTCTCAATTTCCCCCCTCCTTTCCTTTTAGATGAGCATAGTTTGTGTTCTACGCCTGTGAGTGTCTTTCTCTTTAGAAATATGTTCATCTGTGTCAGTTATTAGATAATGCCATAAGTGATAATATAAGATATAGGTCTTTTGCTTTCCGACCTACTTCATGTTTTGTGATTATCTCCAGGCTCATCTATGGTGCCTCAAAGAGCAGTGCTTCAATGTTTTCCATGGCTAATATTCCATTGTGTACATGGACCACTTCTTCTTGGTGCATTCCTCTGTTGATGGACATTTTCGTTGCTTCCAAGTGTTGCCTATGGTAAATATTGCTGGAGTGCAGGATTGCCAGCCTGCGATTTTTGATTTTCATTTTCTCAGGTGATAGACCCAGCAGTGGGTATGATTGATTGATTGGTATGGTAGCTCAACGTTTACCTTTTCAAGGCACCTCAATTGTGCTTTCATTAGTGGCTCTTACCACGTCCCCCTTAGAATCGAGGGTACGCATTTCTCCACAATCACGTCAGCGTTTATCGTTTGCCGCATTTTTGTTGATGGCCATTCTGACTGGTGTGAGCTGATAGGTTTTTGTAATTTGGGTTTACATGTCTGTAAAAATTCCTACAATTCATCCTTTTTCCACGCCTTTTCCTTTTCTGTTAAAAGAAAAAAGAAAAAAGGTGTGAGTACAATATACCTCTTCAAATTTTCTTTTTGGAAGGTTGCACTCTAGAGTTTTTTGGTCGATTTTCGACCTCAGTATCTTTTGGAGGGCAGGTGTCATTTACAGACCTGCAATTGGTGAATATTTAGTGACCTTTTGCAGTGGGTTTAAAGCTGCTGTTGTGGGAAACGGCCACAAGGATGCAGCATTTCTCCATTCCCAAATCTGGGTACTAGGGCAGCAGAGCCGTTCTGGAAGTCGTTTGCCTAGGTTGTAAATTTGAATGGAATGTGCCAGGAGAACCCCCCATAAGTTTATGTCTCATTACTCCTAGTTGGTTGTTTTAATTTTTTCAATTGGGGTAATGGTTAGAATGTTGCTTGTCCAAGGTGTACATACTCTGGTTCATCTACATATTCTATATACCTATTTATGTAGAGATCCTCTTCCCGTGTAAATTATTACACAGTGTTCCGTAAACCTTCCTTGCTATATGGTCGGTCTTTTTGATATATGTATATAATATGTATTTGTATACATATGGTAACGCTAATCTTCATTTATCCATTCCCCCCCACCTTTCCTTGTAGATAAGCATAGTTTTTTTTAATAAGTCTGTGATTGACTTTCTCTGTGGAAATATGTTCATTTGTGTCAGTTACTAGAGAACGCGTATAAGTGATATCATAGGATATAGGACTTTTGCTTTCCGACTTACCTCATGTTCTGTGATTATCTCCAAGATCATCTATGGTGTCTCAAAGAGCAGTGTTTCATTGTTTTCCATGGCTAGTATTCATTGTGTACATGGGCCGCTTCTTCTTTTTCCTTTCATCTGTTGATGGACATTTTGGTTGCTTCACTGTCTTGTCTATTGTGAATAAGGCTGCAGTGCAGCTTTTGCAGCCCGGGTCTTCTTCATTCTGGTCTTCTCAGGTGAGAGGCCCATTGGTGCGCCTGCTGGATTGAATGGTACCTCAATTTTTCCTTTTCAACGCAGCTCCTTTCTGTTCTCATTATTAGCGTTTAACCCTTTTACATCTCACCAGCAGCTAGAGGGTACACAGTTCTCTAAAACCTCTTCAGCATTGATTGTTTGTAGACTTTTTGCCAACGGTCAGTCGACGGGTGTGAGTTGAAAACTTTTTGTAGATTAGATTGCATGAGTCTAATACTTCCTGAGGTTGAGCTTTTATCCATTTTCCTTTCTTTAAAAAGAGAGTGAGTAAAACTTACCTCTTCATACGAGCTTCGTGAACATTTTGCCTGTTTTGAATTTTTTTTATCCATTCCCTACTTCAGCACAATTTGAGGGCAGGTGTCCTTTACAGCCCTGAGTCCTTGTGAATGGTAAGTGACCATTAGCTGTGGGTTAAAAGCTGCTGTTGCGGGAATCGGCCACAAGGCGGCAGCATTTCTCCTTTACCAAATCTGGTTACTAGGGCAACAGAGCCTTAGTGGAAGTGGTGTTCTAGGTTGTAAATTAGAATGGAATGTGCGAGGAAAAAGCCCTTTAAGTTTATGTCTCATTACTTCTTGTTGGTATTTTTAACTTAATTTTTATTTTTTATCACAGCAAACTTGATTACAATGTTTTGTTTGTTCTAGGTGTGCAAGATGTGGTTCTTTCACACATATACATATATCTATTTTTCTTCGGATCCTTTTCCCATGTCTGTTACGACACAATGTTGAGTAGTCTTCTCTTGGTATAGCGTAGGTCTTTGGTGATTATATATTTCACATGTGTTTGTATCTCTCTGTTAACCTCAATACGGTAATGTATCCAATCCTCACACCTTTCCATTTGGTGAACCATAAGTTTTTAAAATGAATCTATGATAGTGTTTCTCTGTGGAAATACCTTTGTTTGTATCATTTTTTCGGTAACACCTATATGTGATAGGATAGGATATGTGTCTTTCGCTTTCTCACTTACTCCAAGCTGCGTGATTACTTCTAGACTCATCTATGGTGCTGCAAATGGCATTGTTTCATTTTTTCACTAGCTCATATTCCATCTGTACATGGAGCAGTTCTTCTTTCTCCACCCATCTGTCGTTGGACTTTTTGGTTACTTCCATATCTTGGCGATTGTTATACTATGCAATGCAGATTTGCGTACCTGTGTCCTTCCAATTCTGTCTTCTTAGGTTATAGGTCCAGGAATAGGTCTGCTGGGTCATATGGTAGCTCAATGTTTACCTTTTAAAGGCACCTCTATTCCGTTCTCTTTAGTGGCTCTTTCCAGGTTACGTCCCACTTAAAGCGGAGGGTATGCATTTCTTCCCAGCACCTTCAGCATTTATTCTTTGTAGTTTTTGCTGATGGTTATTCTGAGTGGTGTGAGCTGATACCTCTTTGTGGTTGAATTTGCATGTGTCTCATAATGCGTTGAAATTGAGCTGTAAGACATGTCCTTTTTATTTTTCCAGCTGTGATGAGAGCTTATTTCTTCAAAGTGTTTTCTTAAAGTATGTGTCACCATTTGAAATATTTTGGCCATGATCTCCCTCAAGACATTTTGAGGGCAGGTTTCATTTACAGCCCTGCAGTACTTGTTCATATGAAGTGACCATTAGCTCAGGCTTTAAACCTGCTTTTGCAGGTAACGGCCAGAGAGCGGCAATCTTTCTACGTTCCCCTTGCTGGTACTAGGGAAACAGACCTACCGGCCAGTGGTGTTCTTCGGTTATAAATTAGAGTGCAATGTGCCCGGATAAACCCACAAATGTTGATGTCTCCTTGCTTTTCTTTGTTTTTAAATTTAATTTATATTTATTATTAGAGTAATATCCCATTGTGTACGTGGACCACTTCTTCTTGGTGCATTCCTCGGTTGATGGACATTTTCATTGCTTCCAAGTGCTGGCTATGGTAAATATTGCTGGCATACTGGTTTGCCAGCCTGTGACTTTTTGATTCTCATTTTCTCAGGTGATAGGCCAAGCAGTGGTTGTGATTGATGGACTGGTAGCTCAATGTTTCCCTTTTCAAAGCACCTACGTTGTGTTTTCGTTAGTGGCTCTTTACATGCCCCCCCTTACAGCCGAGGGTACGCATTTCTCCACACTCCCTTCACCGTTTATTTTTTGCAGCATTTTTCCTAATGGCCATTCTGACTGCTGTGTGCTGATAGGGTTTTGTAATATGGGTATGCATGTCATGAAAATTTTTAAAATTCATCATATTCCTACGCCTTTTTCTTTTCTCTTAAAAGAAAAAAACCGTGAGTACAATATAGCTCTTGAAATTGTCTTCTTCGAAGGTTGCCCTCTTCTGAATTTTTTGGTCGATTTTTGACCCCAGAAATTTTCTGGAGGCCAGGCGCAATTTACAGAACTGCAAGTTGGTGAAAATTTAGTGACCTTTTGCAGTGGGTTCAAAGCTGCTGTTGTGGGAAACGTCCACAAGGAGGTAGCATTTCTCCATTCCCCAGTCCTGGTTCTAGGGCAGCAGAGCCTTTCTGGAAGTCATTGTCCTAGGTTGTAAATTAGAATGGAATTTGCCAGGAGAAATCCCCATAAGTTTATGTCTCATTACTTCTTCTTGGTTTTTAAAATTTTTTTAATCTGGGTAAAGTTTAGAATACTGTTTGTCCTAGGTGTACACAATCTGGTTCATTTGGACATTATGTATGTCTATTAATGTACAGATCCTCTTCCCATGTAAAATATTACACTGTTCCGTCGACCTCCCTTGTTATATGTTCGGTCTTTTTGATACATGTATATAATATGTATTTGAATATGTATAGTAACACTAATCTTCATTTCTCAATTTCCCCCCTCCTTTCCTTTTAGATGAGCATAGTTTGTGTTCTACGCCTGTGAGTGTCTTTCTCTTTAGAAATATGTTCATCTGTGTCAGTTATTAGATAATGCCATAAGTGATAATATAAGATATAGGTCTTTTGCTTTCCGACCTACTTCATGTTTTGTGATTATCTCCAGGCTCATCTATGGTGCCTCAAAGAGCAGTGCTTCAATGTTTTCCATGGCTAATATTCCATTGTGTACATGGACCACTTCTTCTTGGTGCATTCCTCTGTTGATGGACATTTTCGTTGCTTCCAAGTGTTGCCTATGGTAAATATTGCTGGAGTGCAGGATTGCCAGCCTGCGATTTTTGATTTTCATTTTCTCAGGTGATAGACCCAGCAGTGGGTATGATTGATTGATTGGTATGGTAGCTCAACGTTTACCTTTTCAAGGCACCTCAATTGTGCTTTCATTAGTGGCTCTTACCACGTCCCCCTTAGAATCGAGGGTACGCATTTCTCCACAATCACGTCAGCGTTTATCGTTTGCCGCATTTTTGTTGATGGCCATTCTGACTGGTGTGAGCTGATAGGTTTTTGTAATTTGGGTTTACATGTCTGTAAAAATTCCTACAATTCATCCTTTTTCCACGCCTTTTCCTTTTCTGTTAAAAGAAAAAAGAAAAAAGGTGTGAGTACAATATACCTCTTCAAATTTTCTTTTTGGAAGGTTGCACTCTAGAGTTTTTTGGTCGATTTTCGACCTCAGTATCTTTTGGAGGGCAGGTGTCATTTACAGACCTGCAATTGGTGAATATTTAGTGACCTTTTGCAGTGGGTTTAAAGCTGCTGTTGTGGGAAACGGCCACAAGGATGCAGCATTTCTCCATTCCCAAATCTGGGTACTAGGGCAGCAGAGCCGTTCTGGAAGTCGTTTGCCTAGGTTGTAAATTTGAATGGAATGTGCCAGGAGAACCCCCCATAAGTTTATGTCTCATTACTCCTAGTTGGTTGTTTTAATTTTTTCAATTGGGGTAATGGTTAGAATGTTGCTTGTCCAAGGTGTACATACTCTGGTTCATCTACATATTCTATATACCTATTTATGTAGAGATCCTCTTCCCGTGTAAATTATTACACAGTGTTCCGTAAACCTTCCTTGCTATATGGTCGGTCTTTTTGATATATGTATATAATATGTATTTGTATACATATGGTAACGCTAATCTTCATTTATCCATTCCCCCCCACCTTTCCTTGTAGATAAGCATAGTTTTTTTTAATAAGTCTGTGATTGACTTTCTCTGTGGAAATATGTTCATTTGTGTCAGTTACTAGAGAACGCGTATAAGTGATATCATAGGATATAGGACTTTTGCTTTCCGACTTACCTCATGTTCTGTGATTATCTCCAAGATCATCTATGGTGTCTCAAAGAGCAGTGTTTCATTGTTTTCCATGGCTAGTATTCATTGTGTACATGGGCCGCTTCTTCTTTTTCCTTTCATCTGTTGATGGACATTTTGGTTGCTTCACTGTCTTGTCTATTGTGAATAAGGCTGCAGTGCAGCTTTTGCAGCCCGGGTCTTCTTCATTCTGGTCTTCTCAGGTGAGAGGCCCATTGGTGCGCCTGCTGGATTGAATGGTACCTCAATTTTTCCTTTTCAACGCAGCTCCTTTCTGTTCTCATTATTAGCGTTTAACCCTTTTACATCTCACCAGCAGCTAGAGGGTACACAGTTCTCTAAAACCTCTTCAGCATTGATTGTTTGTAGACTTTTTGCCAACGGTCAGTCGACGGGTGTGAGTTGAAAACTTTTTGTAGATTAGATTGCATGAGTCTAATACTTCCTGAGGTTGAGCTTTTATCCATTTTCCTTTCTTTAAAAAGAGAGTGAGTAAAACTTACCTCTTCATACGAGCTTCGTGAACATTTTGCCTGTTTTGAATTTTTTTTATCCATTCCCTACTTCAGCACAATTTGAGGGCAGGTGTCCTTTACAGCCCTGAGTCCTTGTGAATGGTAAGTGACCATTAGCTGTGGGTTAAAAGCTGCTGTTGCGGGAATCGGCCACAAGGCGGCAGCATTTCTCCTTTACCAAATCTGGTTACTAGGGCAACAGAGCCTTAGTGGAAGTGGTGTTCTAGGTTGTAAATTAGAATGGAATGTGCGAGGAAAAAGCCCTTTAAGTTTATGTCTCATTACTTCTTGTTGGTATTTTTAACTTAATTTTTATTTTTTATCACAGCAAACTTGATTACAATGTTTTGTTTGTTCTAGGTGTGCAAGATGTGGTTCTTTCACACATATACATATATCTATTTTTCTTCGGATCCTTTTCCCATGTCTGTTACGACACAATGTTGAGTAGTCTTCTCTTGGTATAGCGTAGGTCTTTGGTGATTATATATTTCACATGTGTTTGTATCTCTCTGTTAACCTCAATACGGTAATGTATCCAATCCTCACACCTTTCCATTTGGTGAACCATAAGTTTTTAAAATGAATCTATGATAGTGTTTCTCTGTGGAAATACCTTTGTTTGTATCATTTTTTCGGTAACACCTATATGTGATAGGATAGGATATGTGTCTTTCGCTTTCTCACTTACTCCAAGCTGCGTGATTACTTCTAGACTCATCTATGGTGCTGCAAATGGCATTGTTTCATTTTTTCACTAGCTCATATTCCATCTGTACATGGAGCAGTTCTTCTTTCTCCACCCATCTGTCGTTGGACTTTTTGGTTACTTCCATATCTTGGCGATTGTTATACTATGCAATGCAGATTTGCGTACCTGTGTCCTTCCAATTCTGTCTTCTTAGGTTATAGGTCCAGGAATAGGTCTGCTGGGTCATATGGTAGCTCAATGTTTACCTTTTAAAGGCACCTCTATTCCGTTCTCTTTAGTGGCTCTTTCCAGGTTACGTCCCACTTAAAGCGGAGGGTATGCATTTCTTCCCAGCACCTTCAGCATTTATTCTTTGTAGTTTTTGCTGATGGTTATTCTGAGTGGTGTGAGCTGATACCTCTTTGTGGTTGAATTTGCATGTGTCTCATAATGCGTTGAAATTGAGCTGTAAGACATGTCCTTTTTATTTTTCCAGCTGTGATGAGAGCTTATTTCTTCAAAGTGTTTTCTTAAAGTATGTGTCACCATTTGAAATATTTTGGCCATGATCTCCCTCAAGACATTTTGAGGGCAGGTTTCATTTACAGCCCTGCAGTACTTGTTCATATGAAGTGACCATTAGCTCAGGCTTTAAACCTGCTTTTGCAGGTAACGGCCAGAGAGCGGCAATCTTTCTACGTTCCCCTTGCTGGTACTAGGGAAACAGACCTACCGGCCAGTGGTGTTCTTCGGTTATAAATTAGAGTGCAATGTGCCCGGATAAACCCACAAATGTTGATGTCTCCTTGCTTTTCTTTGTTTTTAAATTTAATTTATATTTATTATTAGAGTAATATCCCATTGTGTACGTGGACCACTTCTTCTTGGTGCATTCCTCGGTTGATGGACATTTTCATTGCTTCCAAGTGCTGGCTATGGTAAATATTGCTGGCATACTGGTTTGCCAGCCTGTGACTTTTTGATTCTCATTTTCTCAGGTGATAGGCCAAGCAGTGGTTGTGATTGATGGACTGGTAGCTCAATGTTTCCCTTTTCAAAGCACCTACGTTGTGTTTTCGTTAGTGGCTCTTTACATGCCCCCCCTTACAGCCGAGGGTACGCATTTCTCCACACTCCCTTCACCGTTTATTTTTTGCAGCATTTTTCCTAATGGCCATTCTGACTGCTGTGTGCTGATAGGGTTTTGTAATATGGGTATGCATGTCATGAAAATTTTTAAAATTCATCATATTCCTACGTCTTTTTCTTTTCTCTTAAAAGAAAAAAACCGTGAGTACAATATAGCTCTTGAAATTGTCTTCTTCGAAGGTTGCCCTCTTCTGAATTTTTTGGTCGATTTTTGACCCCAGAAATTTTCTGGAGGCCAGGCGCAATTTACAGAACTGCAAGTTGGTGAAAATTTAGTGACCTTTTGCAGTGGGTTCAAAGCTGCTGTTGTGGGAAACGTCCACAAGGAGGTAGCATTTCTCCATTCCCCAGTCCTGGTTCTAGGGCAGCAGAGCCTTTCTGGAAGTCATTGTCCTAGGTTGTAAATTAGAATGGAATTTGCCAGGAGAAATCCCCATAAGTTTATGTCTCATTACTTCTTCTTGGTTTTTAAAATTTTTTTAATCTGGGTAAAGTTTAGAATACTGTTTGTCCTAGGTGTACACAATCTGGTTCATTTGGACATTATGTATGTCTATTAATGTACAGATCCTCTTCCCATGTAAAATATTACACTGTTCCGTCGACCTCCCTTGTTATATGTTCGGTCTTTTTGATACATGTATATAATATGTATTTGAATATGTATAGTAACACTAATCTTCATTTCTCAATTTCCCCCCTCCTTTCCTTTTAGATGAGCATAGTTTGTGTTCTACGCCTGTGAGTGTCTTTCTCTTTAGAAATATGTTCATCTGTGTCAGTTATTAGATAATGCCATAAGTGATAATATAAGATATAGGTCTTTTGCTTTCCGACCTACTTCATGTTTTGTGATTATCTCCAGGCTCATCTATGGTGCCTCAAAGAGCAGTGCTTCAATGTTTTCCATGGCTAATATTCCATTGTGTACATGGACCACTTCTTCTTGGTGCATTCCTCTGTTGATGGACATTTTCGTTGCTTCCAAGTGTTGCCTATGGTAAATATTGCTGGAGTGCAGGATTGCCAGCCTGCGATTTTTGATTTTCATTTTCTCAGGTGATAGACCCAGCAGTGGGTATGATTGATTGATTGGTATGGTAGCTCAACGTTTACCTTTTCAAGGCACCTCAATTGTGCTTTCATTAGTGGCTCTTACCACGTCCCCCTTAGAATCGAGGGTACGCATTTCTCCACAATCACGTCAGCGTTTATCGTTTGCCGCATTTTTGTTGATGGCCATTCTGACTGGTGTGAGCTGATAGGTTTTTGTAATTTGGGTTTACATGTCTGTAAAAATTCCTACAATTCATCCTTTTTCCACGCCTTTTCCTTTTCTGTTAAAAGAAAAAAGAAAAAAGGTGTGAGTACAATATACCTCTTCAAATTTTCTTTTTGGAAGGTTGCACTCTAGAGTTTTTTGGTCGATTTTCGACCTCAGTATCTTTTGGAGGGCAGGTGTCATTTACAGACCTGCAATTGGTGAATATTTAGTGACCTTTTGCAGTGGGTTTAAAGCTGCTGTTGTGGGAAACGGCCACAAGGATGCAGCATTTCTCCATTCCCAAATCTGGGTACTAGGGCAGCAGAGCCGTTCTGGAAGTCGTTTGCCTAGGTTGTAAATTTGAATGGAATGTGCCAGGAGAACCCCCCATAAGTTTATGTCTCATTACTCCTAGTTGGTTGTTTTAATTTTTTCAATTGGGGTAATGGTTAGAATGTTGCTTGTCCAAGGTGTACATACTCTGGTTCATCTACATATTCTATATACCTATTTATGTAGAGATCCTCTTCCCGTGTAAATTATTACACAGTGTTCCGTAAACCTTCCTTGCTATATGGTCGGTCTTTTTGATATATGTATATAATATGTATTTGTATACATATGGTAACGCTAATCTTCATTTATCCATTCCCCCCCACCTTTCCTTGTAGATAAGCATAGTTTTTTTTAATAAGTCTGTGATTGACTTTCTCTGTGGAAATATGTTCATTTGTGTCAGTTACTAGAGAACGCGTATAAGTGATATCATAGGATATAGGACTTTTGCTTTCCGACTTACCTCATGTTCTGTGATTATCTCCAAGATCATCTATGGTGTCTCAAAGAGCAGTGTTTCATTGTTTTCCATGGCTAGTATTCATTGTGTACATGGGCCGCTTCTTCTTTTTCCTTTCATCTGTTGATGGACATTTTGGTTGCTTCACTGTCTTGTCTATTGTGAATAAGGCTGCAGTGCAGCTTTTGCAGCCCGGGTCTTCTTCATTCTGGTCTTCTCAGGTGAGAGGCCCATTGGTGCGCCTGCTGGATTGAATGGTACCTCAATTTTTCCTTTTCAACGCAGCTCCTTTCTGTTCTCATTATTAGCGTTTAACCCTTTTACATCTCACCAGCAGCTAGAGGGTACACAGTTCTCTAAAACCTCTTCAGCATTGATTGTTTGTAGACTTTTTGCCAACGGTCAGTCGACGGGTGTGAGTTGAAAACTTTTTGTAGATTAGATTGCATGAGTCTAATACTTCCTGAGGTTGAGCTTTTATCCATTTTCCTTTCTTTAAAAAGAGAGTGAGTAAAACTTACCTCTTCATACGAGCTTCGTGAACATTTTGCCTGTTTTGAATTTTTTTTATCCATTCCCTACTTCAGCACAATTTGAGGGCAGGTGTCCTTTACAGCCCTGAGTCCTTGTGAATGGTAAGTGACCATTAGCTGTGGGTTAAAAGCTGCTGTTGCGGGAATCGGCCACAAGGCGGCAGCATTTCTCCTTTACCAAATCTGGTTACTAGGGCAACAGAGCCTTAGTGGAAGTGGTGTTCTAGGTTGTAAATTAGAATGGAATGTGCGAGGAAAAAGCCCTTTAAGTTTATGTCTCATTACTTCTTGTTGGTATTTTTAACTTAATTTTTATTTTTTATCACAGCAAACTTGATTACAATGTTTTGTTTGTTCTAGGTGTGCAAGATGTGGTTCTTTCACACATATACATATATCTATTTTTCTTCGGATCCTTTTCCCATGTCTGTTACGACACAATGTTGAGTAGTCTTCTCTTGGTATAGCGTAGGTCTTTGGTGATTATATATTTCACATGTGTTTGTATCTCTCTGTTAACCTCAATACGGTAATGTATCCAATCCTCACACCTTTCCATTTGGTGAACCATAAGTTTTTTAAATGAATCTATGATAGTGTTTCTCTGTGGAAATACCTTTGTTTGTATCATTTTTTCGGTAACACCTATATGTGATAGGATAGGATATGTGTCTTTCGCTTTCTCACTTACTCCAAGCTGCGTGATTACTTCTAGACTCATCTATGGTGCTGCAAATGGCATTGTTTCATTTTTTCACTAGCTCATATTCCATCTGTACATGGAGCAGTTCTTCTTTGTCCACCCATCTGTCGTTGGACTTTTTGGTTACTTCCATATCTTGGCGATTGTTATACTATGCAATGCAGATTTGCGTACCTGTGTCCTTCCAATTCTGTCTTCTTAGGTTATAGGTCCAGGAATAGGTCTGCTGGGTCATATGGTAGCTCAATGTTTACCTTTTAAAGGCACCTCTATTCCGTTCTCTTTAGTGGCTCTTTCCAGGTTACGTCCCACTTAAAGCGGAGGGTATGCATTTCTTCCCAGCACCTTCAGCATTTATTCTTTGTAGTTTTTGCTGATGGTTATTCTGAGTGGTGTGAGCTGATACCTCTTTGTGGTTGAATTTGCATGTGTCTCATAATGCGTTGAAATTGAGCTGTAAGACATGTCCTTTTTATTTTTCCAGCTGTGATGAGAGCTTATTTCTTCAAAGTGTTTTCTTAAAGTATGTGTCACCATTTGAAATATTTTGGCCATGATCTCCCTCAAGACATTTTGAGGGCAGGTTTCATTTACAGCCCTGCAGTACTTGTTCATATGAAGTGACCATTAGCTCAGGCTTTAAACCTGCTTTTGCAGGTAACGGCCAGAGAGCGGCAATCTTTCTACGTTCCCCTTGCTGGTACTAGGGAAACAGACCTACCGGCCAGTGGTGTTCTTCGGTTATAAATTAGAGTGCAATGTGCCCGGATAAACCCACAAATGTTGATGTCTCCTTGCTTTTCTTTGTTTTTAAATTTAATTTATATTTATTATTAGAGTAATATCCCATTGTGTACGTGGACCACTTCTTCTTGGTGCATTCCTCGGTTGATGGACATTTTCATTGCTTCCAAGTGCTGGCTATGGTAAATATTGCTGGCATACTGGTTTGCCAGCCTGTGACTTTTTGATTCTCATTTTCTCAGGTGATAGGCCAAGCAGTGGTTGTGATTGATGGACTGGTAGCTCAATGTTTCCCTTTTCAAAGCACCTACGTTGTGTTTTCGTTAGTGGCTCTTTACATGCCCCCCCTTACAGCCGAGGGTACGCATTTCTCCACACTCCCTTCACCGTTTATTTTTTGCAGCATTTTTCCTAATGGCCATTCTGACTGCTGTGTGCTGATAGGGTTTTGTAATATGGGTATGCATGTCATGAAAATTTTTAAAATTCATCATATTCCTACGCCTTTTTCTTTTCTCTTAAAAGAAAAAAACCGTGAGTACAATATAGCTCTTGAAATTGTCTTCTTCGAAGGTTGCCCTCTTCTGAATTTTTTGGTCGATTTTTGACCCCAGAAATTTTCTGGAGGCCAGGCGCAATTTACAGAACTGCAAGTTGGTGAAAATTTAGTGACCTTTTGCAGTGGGTTCAAAGCTGCTGTTGTGGGAAACGTCCACAAGGAGGTAGCATTTCTCCATTCCCCAGTCCTGGTTCTAGGGCAGCAGAGCCTTTCTGGAAGTCATTGTCCTAGGTTGTAAATTAGAATGGAATTTGCCAGGAGAAATCCCCATAAGTTTATGTCTCATTACTTCTTCTTGGTTTTTAAAATTTTTTTAATCTGGGTAAAGTTTAGAATACTGTTTGTCCTAGGTGTACACAATCTGGTTCATTTGGACATTATGTATGTCTATTAATGTACAGATCCTCTTCCCATGTAAAATATTACACTGTTCCGTCGACCTCCCTTGTTATATGTTCGGTCTTTTTGATACATGTATATAATATGTATTTGAATATGTATAGTAACACTAATCTTCATTTCTCAATTTCCCCCCTCCTTTCCTTTTAGATGAGCATAGTTTGTGTTCTACGCCTGTGAGTGTCTTTCTCTTTAGAAATATGTTCATCTGTGTCAGTTATTAGATAATGCCATAAGTGATAATATAAGATATAGGTCTTTTGCTTTCCGACCTACTTCATGTTTTGTGATTATCTCCAGGCTCATCTATGGTGCCTCAAAGAGCAGTGCTTCAATGTTTTCCATGGCTAATATTCCATTGTGTACATGGACCACTTCTTCTTGGTGCATTCCTCTGTTGATGGACATTTTCGTTGCTTCCAAGTGTTGCCTATGGTAAATATTGCTGGAGTGCAGGATTGCCAGCCTGCGATTTTTGATTTTCATTTTCTCAGGTGATAGACCCAGCAGTGGGTATGATTGATTGATTGGTATGGTAGCTCAACGTTTACCTTTTCAAGGCACCTCAATTGTGCTTTCATTAGTGGCTCTTACCACGTCCCCCTTAGAATCGAGGGTACGCATTTCTCCACAATCACGTCAGCGTTTATCGTTTGCCGCATTTTTGTTGATGGCCATTCTGACTGGTGTGAGCTGATAGGTTTTTGTAATTTGGGTTTACATGTCTGTAAAAATTCCTACAATTCATCCTTTTTCCACGCCTTTTCCTTTTCTGTTAAAAGAAAAAAGAAAAAAGGTGTGAGTACAATATACCTCTTCAAATTTTCTTTTTGGAAGGTTGCACTCTAGAGTTTTTTGGTCGATTTTCGACCTCAGTATCTTTTGGAGGGCAGGTGTCATTTACAGACCTGCAATTGGTGAATATTTAGTGACCTTTTGCAGTGGGTTTAAAGCTGCTGTTGTGGGAAACGGCCACAAGGATGCAGCATTTCTCCATTCCCAAATCTGGGTACTAGGGCAGCAGAGCCGTTCTGGAAGTCGTTTGCCTAGGTTGTAAATTTGAATGGAATGTGCCAGGAGAACCCCCCATAAGTTTATGTCTCATTACTCCTAGTTGGTTGTTTTAATTTTTTCAATTGGGGTAATGGTTAGAATGTTGCTTGTCCAAGGTGTACATACTCTGGTTCATCTACATATTCTATATACCTATTTATGTAGAGATCCTCTTCCCGTGTAAATTATTACACAGTGTTCCGTAAACCTTCCTTGCTATATGGTCGGTCTTTTTGATATATGTATATAATATGTATTTGTATACATATGGTAACGCTAATCTTCATTTATCCATTCCCCCCCACCTTTCCTTGTAGATAAGCATAGTTTTTTTTAATAAGTCTGTGATTGACTTTCTCTGTGGAAATATGTTCATTTGTGTCAGTTACTAGAGAACGCGTATAAGTGATATCATAGGATATAGGACTTTTGCTTTCCGACTTACCTCATGTTCTGTGATTATCTCCAAGATCATCTATGGTGTCTCAAAGAGCAGTGTTTCATTGTTTTCCATGGCTAGTATTCATTGTGTACATGGGCCGCTTCTTCTTTTTCCTTTCATCTGTTGATGGACATTTTGGTTGCTTCACTGTCTTGTCTATTGTGAATAAGGCTGCAGTGCAGCTTTTGCAGCCCGGGTCTTCTTCATTCTGGTCTTCTCAGGTGAGAGGCCCATTGGTGCGCCTGCTGGATTGAATGGTACCTCAATTTTTCCTTTTCAACGCAGCTCCTTTCTGTTCTCATTATTAGCGTTTAACCCTTTTACATCTCACCAGCAGCTAGAGGGTACACAGTTCTCTAAAACCTCTTCAGCATTGATTGTTTGTAGACTTTTTGCCAACGGTCAGTCGACGGGTGTGAGTTGAAAACTTTTTGTAGATTAGATTGCATGAGTCTAATACTTCCTGAGGTTGAGCTTTTATCCATTTTCCTTTCTTTAAAAAGAGAGTGAGTAAAACTTACCTCTTCATACGAGCTTCGTGAACATTTTGCCTGTTTTGAATTTTTTTTATCCATTCCCTACTTCAGCACAATTTGAGGGCAGGTGTCCTTTACAGCCCTGAGTCCTTGTGAATGGTAAGTGACCATTAGCTGTGGGTTAAAAGCTGCTGTTGCGGGAATCGGCCACAAGGCGGCAGCATTTCTCCTTTACCAAATCTGGTTACTAGGGCAACAGAGCCTTAGTGGAAGTGGTGTTCTAGGTTGTAAATTAGAATGGAATGTGCGAGGAAAAAGCCCTTTAAGTTTATGTCTCATTACTTCTTGTTGGTATTTTTAACTTAATTTTTATTTTTTATCACAGCAAACTTGATTACAATGTTTTGTTTGTTCTAGGTGTGCAAGATGTGGTTCTTTCACACATATACATATATCTATTTTTCTTCGGATCCTTTTCCCATGTCTGTTACGACACAATGTTGAGTAGTCTTCTCTTGGTATAGCGTAGGTCTTTGGTGATTATATATTTCACATGTGTTTGTATCTCTCTGTTAACCTCAATACGGTAATGTATCCAATCCTCACACCTTTCCATTTGGTGAACCATAAGTTTTTTAAATGAATCTATGATAGTGTTTCTCTGTGGAAATACCTTTGTTTGTATCATTTTTTCGGTAACACCTATATGTGATAGGATAGGATATGTGTCTTTCGCTTTCTCACTTACTCCAAGCTGCGTGATTACTTCTAGACTCATCTATGGTGCTGCAAATGGCATTGTTTCATTTTTTCACTAGCTCATATTCCATCTGTACATGGAGCAGTTCTTCTTTCTCCACCCATCTGTCGTTGGACTTTTTGGTTACTTCCATATCTTGGCGATTGTTATACTATGCAATGCAGATTTGCGTACCTGTGTCCTTCCAATTCTGTCTTCTTAGGTTATAGGTCCAGGAATAGGTCTGCTGGGTCATATGGTAGCTCAATGTTTACCTTTTAAAGGCACCTCTATTCCGTTCTCTTTAGTGGCTCTTTCCAGGTTACGTCCCACTTAAAGCGGAGGGTATGCATTTCTTCCCAGCACCTTCAGCATTTATTCTTTGTAGTTTTTGCTGATGGTTATTCTGAGTGGTGTGAGCTGATACCTCTTTGTGGTTGAATTTGCATGTGTCTCATAATGCGTTGAAATTGAGCTGTAAGACATGTCCTTTTTATTTTTCCAGCTGTGATGAGAGCTTATTTCTTCAAAGTGTTTTCTTAAAGTATGTGTCACCATTTGAAATATTTTGGCCATGATCTCCCTCAAGACATTTTGAGGGCAGGTTTCATTTACAGCCCTGCAGTACTTGTTCATATGAAGTGACCATTAGCTCAGGCTTTAAACCTGCTTTTGCAGGTAACGGCCAGAGAGCGGCAATCTTTCTACGTTCCCCTTGCTGGTACTAGGGAAACAGACCTACCGGCCAGTGGTGTTCTTCGGTTATAAATTAGAGTGCAATGTGCCCGGATAAACCCACAAATGTTGATGTCTCCTTGCTTTTCTTTGTTTTTAAATTTAATTTATATTTATTATTAGAGTAATATCCCATTGTGTACGTGGACCACTTCTTCTTGGTGCATTCCTCGGTTGATGGACATTTTCATTGCTTCCAAGTGCTGGCTATGGTAAATATTGCTGGCATACTGGTTTGCCAGCCTGTGACTTTTTGATTCTCATTTTCTCAGGTGATAGGCCAAGCAGTGGTTGTGATTGATGGACTGGTAGCTCAATGTTTCCCTTTTCAAAGCACCTACGTTGTGTTTTCGTTAGTGGCTCTTTACATGCCCCCCCTTACAGCCGAGGGTACGCATTTCTCCACACTCCCTTCACCGTTTATTTTTTGCAGCATTTTTCCTAATGGCCATTCTGACTGCTGTGTGCTGATAGGGTTTTGTAATATGGGTATGCATGTCATGAAAATTTTTAAAATTCATCATATTCCTACGCCTTTTTCTTTTCTCTTAAAAGAAAAAAACCGTGAGTACAATATAGCTCTTGAAATTGTCTTCTTCGAAGGTTGCCCTCTTCTGAATTTTTTGGTCGATTTTTGACCCCAGAAATTTTCTGGAGGCCAGGCGCAATTTACAGAACTGCAAGTTGGTGAAAATTTAGTGACCTTTTGCAGTGGGTTCAAAGCTGCTGTTGTGGGAAACGTCCACAAGGAGGTAGCATTTCTCCATTCCCCAGTCCTGGTTCTAGGGCAGCAGAGCCTTTCTGGAAGTCATTGTCCTAGGTTGTAAATTAGAATGGAATTTGCCAGGAGAAATCCCCATAAGTTTATGTCTCATTACTTCTTCTTGGTTTTTAAAATTTTTTTAATCTGGGTAAAGTTTAGAATACTGTTTGTCCTAGGTGTACACAATCTGGTTCATTTGGACATTATGTATGTCTATTAATGTACAGATCCTCTTCCCATGTAAAATATTACACTGTTCCGTCGACCTCCCTTGTTATATGTTCGGTCTTTTTGATACATGTATATAATATGTATTTGAATATGTATAGTAACACTAATCTTCATTTCTCAATTTCCCCCCTCCTTTCCTTTTAGATGAGCATAGTTTGTGTTCTACGCCTGTGAGTGTCTTTCTCTTTAGAAATATGTTCATCTGTGTCAGTTATTAGATAATGCCATAAGTGATAATATAAGATATAGGTCTTTTGCTTTCCGACCTACTTCATGTTTTGTGATTATCTCCAGGCTCATCTATGGTGCCTCAAAGAGCAGTGCTTCAATGTTTTCCATGGCTAATATTCCATTGTGTACATGGACCACTTCTTCTTGGTGCATTCCTCTGTTGATGGACATTTTCGTTGCTTCCAAGTGTTGCCTATGGTAAATATTGCTGGAGTGCAGGATTGCCAGCCTGCGATTTTTGATTTTCATTTTCTCAGGTGATAGACCCAGCAGTGGGTATGATTGATTGATTGGTATGGTAGCTCAACGTTTACCTTTTCAAGGCACCTCAATTGTGCTTTCATTAGTGGCTCTTACCACGTCCCCCTTAGAATCGAGGGTACGCATTTCTCCACAATCACGTCAGCGTTTATCGTTTGCCGCATTTTTGTTGATGGCCATTCTGACTGGTGTGAGCTGATAGGTTTTTGTAATTTGGGTTTACATGTCTGTAAAAATTCCTACAATTCATCCTTTTTCCACGCCTTTTCCTTTTCTGTTAAAAGAAAAAAGAAAAAAGGTGTGAGTACAATATACCTCTTCAAATTTTCTTTTTGGAAGGTTGCACTCTAGAGTTTTTTGGTCGATTTTCGACCTCAGTATCTTTTGGAGGGCAGGTGTCATTTACAGACCTGCAATTGGTGAATATTTAGTGACCTTTTGCAGTGGGTTTAAAGCTGCTGTTGTGGGAAACGGCCACAAGGATGCAGCATTTCTCCATTCCCAAATCTGGGTACTAGGGCAGCAGAGCCGTTCTGGAAGTCGTTTGCCTAGGTTGTAAATTTGAATGGAATGTGCCAGGAGAACCCCCCATAAGTTTATGTCTCATTACTCCTAGTTGGTTGTTTTAATTTTTTCAATTGGGGTAATGGTTAGAATGTTGCTTGTCCAAGGTGTACATACTCTGGTTCATCTACATATTCTATATACCTATTTATGTAGAGATCCTCTTCCCGTGTAAATTATTACACAGTGTTCCGTAAACCTTCCTTGCTATATGGTCGGTCTTTTTGATATATGTATATAATATGTATTTGTATACATATGGTAACGCTAATCTTCATTTATCCATTCCCCCCCACCTTTCCTTGTAGATAAGCATAGTTTTTTTTAATAAGTCTGTGATTGACTTTCTCTGTGGAAATATGTTCATTTGTGTCAGTTACTAGAGAACGCGTATAAGTGATATCATAGGATATAGGACTTTTGCTTTCCGACTTACCTCATGTTCTGTGATTATCTCCAAGATCATCTATGGTGTCTCAAAGAGCAGTGTTTCATTGTTTTCCATGGCTAGTATTCATTGTGTACATGGGCCGCTTCTTCTTTTTCCTTTCATCTGTTGATGGACATTTTGGTTGCTTCACTGTCTTGTCTATTGTGAATAAGGCTGCAGTGCAGCTTTTGCAGCCCGGGTCTTCTTCATTCTGGTCTTCTCAGGTGAGAGGCCCATTGGTGCGCCTGCTGGATTGAATGGTACCTCAATTTTTCCTTTTCAACGCAGCTCCTTTCTGTTCTCATTATTAGCGTTTAACCCTTTTACATCTCACCAGCAGCTAGAGGGTACACAGTTCTCTAAAACCTCTTCAGCATTGATTGTTTGTAGACTTTTTGCCAACGGTCAGTCGACGGGTGTGAGTTGAAAACTTTTTGTAGATTAGATTGCATGAGTCTAATACTTCCTGAGGTTGAGCTTTTATCCATTTTCCTTTCTTTAAAAAGAGAGTGAGTAAAACTTACCTCTTCATACGAGCTTCGTGAACATTTTGCCTGTTTTGAATTTTTTTTATCCATTCCCTACTTCAGCACAATTTGAGGGCAGGTGTCCTTTACAGCCCTGAGTCCTTGTGAATGGTAAGTGACCATTAGCTGTGGGTTAAAAGCTGCTGTTGCGGGAATCGGCCACAAGGCGGCAGCATTTCTCCTTTACCAAATCTGGTTACTAGGGCAACAGAGCCTTAGTGGAAGTGGTGTTCTAGGTTGTAAATTAGAATGGAATGTGCGAGGAAAAAGCCCTTTAAGTTTATGTCTCATTACTTCTTGTTGGTATTTTTAACTTAATTTTTATTTTTTATCACAGCAAACTTGATTACAATGTTTTGTTTGTTCTAGGTGTGCAAGATGTGGTTCTTTCACACATATACATATATCTATTTTTCTTCGGATCCTTTTCCCATGTCTGTTACGACACAATGTTGAGTAGTCTTCTCTTGGTATAGCGTAGGTCTTTGGTGATTATATATTTCACATGTGTTTGTATCTCTCTGTTAACCTCAATACGGTAATGTATCCAATCCTCACACCTTTCCATTTGGTGAACCATAAGTTTTTAAAATGAATCTATGATAGTGTTTCTCTGTGGAAATACCTTTGTTTGTATCATTTTTTCGGTAACACCTATATGTGATAGGATAGGATATGTGTCTTTCGCTTTCTCACTTACTCCAAGCTGCGTGATTACTTCTAGACTCATCTATGGTGCTGCAAATGGCATTGTTTCATTTTTTCACTAGCTCATATTCCATCTGTACATGGAGCAGTTCTTCTTTCTCCACCCATCTGTCGTTGGACTTTTTGGTTACTTCCATATCTTGGCGATTGTTATACTATGCAATGCAGATTTGCGTACCTGTGTCCTTCCAATTCTGTCTTCTTAGGTTATAGGTCCAGGAATAGGTCTGCTGGGTCATATGGTAGCTCAATGTTTACCTTTTAAAGGCACCTCTATTCCGTTCTCTTTAGTGGCTCTTTCCAGGTTACGTCCCACTTAAAGCGGAGGGTATGCATTTCTTCCCAGCACCTTCAGCATTTATTCTTTGTAGTTTTTGCTGATGGTTATTCTGAGTGGTGTGAGCTGATACCTCTTTGTGGTTGAATTTGCATGTGTCTCATAATGCGTTGAAATTGAGCTGTAAGACATGTCCTTTTTATTTTTCCAGCTGTGATGAGAGCTTATTTCTTCAAAGTGTTTTCTTAAAGTATGTGTCACCATTTGAAATATTTTGGCCATGATCTCCCTCAAGACATTTTGAGGGCAGGTTTCATTTACAGCCCTGCAGTACTTGTTCATATGAAGTGACCATTAGCTCAGGCTTTAAACCTGCTTTTGCAGGTAACGGCCAGAGAGCGGCAATCTTTCTACGTTCCCCTTGCTGGTACTAGGGAAACAGACCTACCGGCCAGTGGTGTTCTTCGGTTATAAATTAGAGTGCAATGTGCCCGGATAAACCCACAAATGTTGATGTCTCCTTGCTTTTCTTTGTTTTTAAATTTAATTTATATTTATTATTAGAGTAATATCCCATTGTGTACGTGGACCACTTCTTCTTGGTGCATTCCTCGGTTGATGGACATTTTCATTGCTTCCAAGTGCTGGCTATGGTAAATATTGCTGCCATACTGGTTTGCCAGCCTGTGACTTTTTGATTCTCATTTTCTCAGGTGATAGGCCAAGCAGTGGTTGTGATTGATGGACTGGTAGCTCAATGTTTCCCTTTTCAAAGCACCTACGTTGTGTTTTCGTTAGTGGCTCTTTACATGCCCCCCCTTACAGCCGAGGGTACGCATTTCTCCACACTCCCTTCACCGTTTATTTTTTGCAGCATTTTTCCTAATGGCCATTCTGACTGCTGTGTGCTGATAGGGTTTTGTAATATGGGTATGCATGTCATGAAAATTTTTAAAATTCATCATATTCCTACGCCTTTTTCTTTTCTCTTAAAAGAAAAAAACCGTGAGTACAATATAGCTCTTGAAATTGTCTTCTTCGAAGGTTGCCCTCTTCTGAATTTTTTGGTCGATTTTTGACCCCAGAAATTTTCTGGAGGCCAGGCGCAATTTACAGAACTGCAAGTTGGTGAAAATTTAGTGACCTTTTGCAGTGGGTTCAAAGCTGCTGTTGTGGGAAACGTCCACAAGGAGGTAGCATTTCTCCATTCCCCAGTCCTGGTTCTAGGGCAGCAGAGCCTTTCTGGAAGTCATTGTCCTAGGTTGTAAATTAGAATGGAATTTGCCAGGAGAAATCCCCATAAGTTTATGTCTCATTACTTCTTCTTGGTTTTTAAAATTTTTTTAATCTGGGTAAAGTTTAGAATACTGTTTGTCCTAGGTGTACACAATCTGGTTCATTTGGACATTATGTATGTCTATTAATGTACAGATCCTCTTCCCATGTAAAATATTACACTGTTCCGTCGACCTCCCTTGTTATATGTTCGGTCTTTTTGATACATGTATATAATATGTATTTGAATATGTATAGTAACACTAATCTTCATTTCTCAATTTCCCCCCTCCTTTCCTTTTAGATGAGCATAGTTTGTGTTCTACGCCTGTGAGTGTCTTTCTCTTTAGAAATATGTTCATCTGTGTCAGTTATTAGATAATGCCATAAGTGATAATATAAGATATAGGTCTTTTGCTTTCCGACCTACTTCATGTTTTGTGATTATCTCCAGGCTCATCTATGGTGCCTCAAAGAGCAGTGCTTCAATGTTTTCCATGGCTAATATTCCATTGTGTACATGGACCACTTCTTCTTGGTGCATTCCTCTGTTGATGGACATTTTCGTTGCTTCCAAGTGTTGCCTATGGTAAATATTGCTGGAGTGCAGGATTGCCAGCCTGCGATTTTTGATTTTCATTTTCTCAGGTGATAGACCCAGCAGTGGGTATGATTGATTGATTGGTATGGTAGCTCAACGTTTACCTTTTCAAGGCACCTCAATTGTGCTTTCATTAGTGGCTCTTACCACGTCCCCCTTAGAATCGAGGGTACGCATTTCTCCACAATCACGTCAGCGTTTATCGTTTGCCGCATTTTTGTTGATGGCCATTCTGACTGGTGTGAGCTGATAGGTTTTTGTAATTTGGGTTTACATGTCTGTAAAAATTCCTACAATTCATCCTTTTTCCACGCCTTTTCCTTTTCTGTTAAAAGAAAAAAGAAAAAAGGTGTGAGTACAATATACCTCTTCAAATTTTCTTTTTGGAAGGTTGCACTCTAGAGTTTTTTGGTCGATTTTCGACCTCAGTATCTTTTGGAGGGCAGGTGTCATTTACAGACCTGCAATTGGTGAATATTTAGTGACCTTTTGCAGTGGGTTTAAAGCTGCTGTTGTGGGAAACGGCCACAAGGATGCAGCATTTCTCCATTCCCAAATCTGGGTACTAGGGCAGCAGAGCCGTTCTGGAAGTCGTTTGCCTAGGTTGTAAATTTGAATGGAATGTGCCAGGAGAACCCCCCATAAGTTTATGTCTCATTACTCCTAGTTGGTTGTTTTAATTTTTTCAATTGGGGTAATGGTTAGAATGTTGCTTGTCCAAGGTGTACATACTCTGGTTCATCTACATATTCTATATACCTATTTATGTAGAGATCCTCTTCCCGTGTAAATTATTACACAGTGTTCCGTAAACCTTCCTTGCTATATGGTCGGTCTTTTTGATATATGTATATAATATGTATTTGTATACATATGGTAACGCTAATCTTCATTTATCCATTCCCCCCCACCTTTCCTTGTAGATAAGCATAGTTTTTTTTAATAAGTCTGTGATTGACTTTCTCTGTGGAAATATGTTCATTTGTGTCAGTTACTAGAGAACGCGTATAAGTGATATCATAGGATATAGGACTTTTGCTTTCCGACTTACCTCATGTTCTGTGATTATCTCCAAGATCATCTATGGTGTCTCAAAGAGCAGTGTTTCATTGTTTTCCATGGCTAGTATTCATTGTGTACATGGGCCGCTTCTTCTTTTTCCTTTCATCTGTTGATGGACATTTTGGTTGCTTCACTGTCTTGTCTATTGTGAATAAGGCTGCAGTGCAGCTTTTGCAGCCCGGGTCTTCTTCATTCTGGTCTTCTCAGGTGAGAGGCCCATTGGTGCGCCTGCTGGATTGAATGGTACCTCAATTTTTCCTTTTCAACGCAGCTCCTTTCTGTTCTCATTATTAGCGTTTAACCCTTTTACATCTCACCAGCAGCTAGAGGGTACACAGTTCTCTAAAACCTCTTCAGCATTGATTGTTTGTAGACTTTTTGCCAACGGTCAGTCGACGGGTGTGAGTTGAAAACTTTTTGTAGATTAGATTGCATGAGTCTAATACTTCCTGAGGTTGAGCTTTTATCCATTTTCCTTTCTTTAAAAAGAGAGTGAGTAAAACTTACCTCTTCATACGAGCTTCGTGAACATTTTGCCTGTTTTGAATTTTTTTTATCCATTCCCTACTTCAGCACAATTTGAGGGCAGGTGTCCTTTACAGCCCTGAGTCCTTGTGAATGGTAAGTGACCATTAGCTGTGGGTTAAAAGCTGCTGTTGCGGGAATCGGCCACAAGGCGGCAGCATTTCTCCTTTACCAAATCTGGTTACTAGGGCAACAGAGCCTTAGTGGAAGTGGTGTTCTAGGTTGTAAATTAGAATGGAATGTGCGAGGAAAAAGCCCTTTAAGTTTATGTCTCATTACTTCTTGTTGGTATTTTTAACTTAATTTTTATTTTTTATCACAGCAAACTTGATTACAATGTTTTGTTTGTTCTAGGTGTGCAAGATGTGGTTCTTTCACACATATACATATATCTATTTTTCTTCGGATCCTTTTCCCATGTCTGTTACGACACTATGTTGAGTAGTCTTCTCTTGGTATAGCGTAGGTCTTTGGTGATTATATATTTCACATGTGTTTGTATCTCTCTGTTAACCTCAATACGGTAATGTATCCAATCCTCACACCTTTCCATTTGGTGAACCATAAGTTTTTTAAATGAATCTATGATAGTGTTTCTCTGTGGAAATACCTTTGTTTGTATCATTTTTTCGGTAACACCTATATGTGATATGATAGGATATGTGTCTTTCGCTTTCTCACTTACTCCAAGCTGCGTGATTACTTCTAGACTCATCTATGGTGCTGCAAATGGCATTGTTTCATTTTTTCACTAGCTCATATTCCATCTGTACATGGAGCAGTTCTTCTTTGTCCACCCATCTGTCGTTGGACTTTTTGGTTACTTCCATATCTTGGCGATTGTTATACTATGCAATGCAGATTTGCGTACCTGTGTCCTTCCAATTCTGTCTTCTTAGGTTATAGGTCCAGGAATAGGTCTGCTGGGTCATATGGTAGCTCAATGTTTACCTTTTAAAGGCACCTCTATTCCGTTCTCTTTAGTGGCTCTTTCCAGGTTACGTCCCACTTAAAGCGGAGGGTATGCATTTCTTCCCAGCACCTTCAGCATTTATTCTTTGTAGTTTTTGCTGATGGTTATTCTGAGTGGTGTGAGCTGATACCTCTTTGTGGTTGAATTTGCATGTGTCTCATAATGCGTTGAAATTGAGCTGTAAGACATGTCCTTTTTATTTTTCCAGCTGTGATGAGAGCTTATTTCTTCAAAGTGTTTTCTTAAAGTATGTGTCACCATTTGAAATATTTTGGCCATGATCTCCCTCAAGACATTTTGAGGGCAGGTTTCATTTACAGCCCTGCAGTACTTGTTCATATGAAGTGACCATTAGCTCAGGCTTTAAACCTGCTTTTGCAGGTAACGGCCAGAGAGCGGCAATCTTTCTACGTTCCCCTTGCTGGTACTAGGGAAACAGACCTACCGGCCAGTGGTGTTCTTCGGTTATAAATTAGAGTGCAATGTGCCCGGATAAACCCACAAATGTTGATGTCTCCTTGCTTTTCTTTGTTTTTAAATTTAATTTATATTTATTATTAGAGTAATATCCCATTGTGTACGTGGACCACTTCTTCTTGGTGCATTCCTCGGTTGATGGACATTTTCATTGCTTCCAAGTGCTGGCTATGGTAAATATTGCTGGCATACTGGTTTGCCAGCCTGTGACTTTTTGATTCTCATTTTCTCAGGTGATAGGCCAAGCAGTGGTTGTGATTGATGGACTGGTAGCTCAATGTTTCCCTTTTCAAAGCACCTACGTTGTGTTTTCGTTAGTGGCTCTTTACATGCCCCCCCTTACAGCCGAGGGTACGCATTTCTCCACACTCCCTTCACCGTTTATTTTTTGCAGCATTTTTCCTAATGGCCATTCTGACTGCTGTGTGCTGATAGGGTTTTGTAATATGGGTATGCATGTCATGAAAATTTTTAAAATTCATCATATTCCTACGCCTTTTTCTTTTCTCTTAAAAGAAAAAAACCGTGAGTACAATATAGCTCTTGAAATTGTCTTCTTCGAAGGTTGCCCTCTTCTGAATTTTTTGGTCGATTTTTGACCCCAGAAATTTTCTGGAGGCCAGGCGCAATTTACAGAACTGCAAGTTGGTGAAAATTTAGTGACCTTTTGCAGTGGGTTCAAAGCTGCTGTTGTGGGAAACGTCCACAAGGAGGTAGCATTTCTCCATTCCCCAGTCCTGGTTCTAGGGCAGCAGAGCCTTTCTGGAAGTCATTGTCCTAGGTTGTAAATTAGAATGGAATTTGCCAGGAGAAATCCCCATAAGTTTATGTCTCATTACTTCTTCTTGGTTTTTAAAATTTTTTTAATCTGGGTAAAGTTTAGAATACTGTTTGTCCTAGGTGTACACAATCTGGTTCATTTGGACATTATGTATGTCTATTAATGTACAGATCCTCTTCCCATGTAAAATATTACACTGTTCCGTCGACCTCCCTTGTTATATGTTCGGTCTTTTTGATACATGTATATAATATGTATTTGAATATGTATAGTAACACTAATCTTCATTTCTCAATTTCCCCCCTCCTTTCCTTTTAGATGAGCATAGTTTGTGTTCTACGCCTGTGAGTGTCTTTCTCTTTAGAAATATGTTCATCTGTGTCAGTTATTAGATAATGCCATAAGTGATAATATAAGATATAGGTCTTTTGCTTTCCGACCTACTTCATGTTTTGTGATTATCTCCAGGCTCATCTATGGTGCCTCAAAGAGCAGTGCTTCAATGTTTTCCATGGCTAATATTCCATTGTGTACATGGACCACTTCTTCTTGGTGCATTCCTCTGTTGATGGACATTTTCGTTGCTTCCAAGTGTTGCCTATGGTAAATATTGCTGGAGTGCAGGATTGCCAGCCTGCGATTTTTGATTTTCATTTTCTCAGGTGATAGACCCAGCAGTGGGTATGATTGATTGATTGGTATGGTAGCTCAACGTTTACCTTTTCAAGGCACCTCAATTGTGCTTTCATTAGTGGCTCTTACCACGTCCCCCTTAGAATCGAGGGTACGCATTTCTCCACAATCACGTCAGCGTTTATCGTTTGCCGCATTTTTGTTGATGGCCATTCTGACTGGTGTGAGCTGATAGGTTTTTGTAATTTGGGTTTGCATGTCTGTAAAAATTCCTACAATTCATCCTTTTTCCACGCCTTTTCCTTTTCTGTTAAAAGAAAAAAGAAAAAAGGTGTGAGTACAATATACCTCTTCAAATTTTCTTTTTGGAAGGTTGCACTCTAGAGTTTTTTGGTCGATTTTCGACCTCAGTATCTTTTGGAGGGCAGGTGTCATTTACAGACCTGCAATTGGTGAATATTTAGTGACCTTTTGCAGTGGGTTTAAAGCTGCTGTTGTGGGAAACGGCCACAAGGATGCAGCATTTCTCCATTCCCAAATCTGGGTACTAGGGCAGCAGAGCCGTTCTGGAAGTCGTTTGCCTAGGTTGTAAATTTGAATGGAATGTGCCAGGAGAACCCCCCATAAGTTTATGTCTCATTACTCCTAGTTGGTTGTTTTAATTTTTTCAATTGGGGTAATGGTTAGAATGTTGCTTGTCCAAGGTGTACATACTCTGGTTCATCTACATATTCTATATACCTATTTATGTAGAGATCCTCTTCCCGTGTAAATTATTACACAGTGTTCCGTAAACCTTCCTTGCTATATGGTCGGTCTTTTTGATATATGTATATAATATGTATTTGTATACATATGGTAACGCTAATCTTCATTTATCCATTCCCCCCCACCTTTCCTTGTAGATAAGCATAGTTTTTTTTAATAAGTCTGTGATTGACTTTCTCTGTGGAAATATGTTCATTTGTGTCAGTTACTAGAGAACGCGTATAAGTGATATCATAGGATATAGGACTTTTGCTTTCCGACTTACCTCATGTTCTGTGATTATCTCCAAGATCATCTATGGTGTCTCAAAGAGCAGTGTTTCATTGTTTTCCATGGCTAGTATTCATTGTGTACATGGGCCGCTTCTTCTTTTTCCTTTCATCTGTTGATGGACATTTTGGTTGCTTCACTGTCTTGTCTATTGTGAATAAGGCTGCAGTGCAGCTTTTGCAGCCCGGGTCTTCTTCATTCTGGTCTTCTCAGGTGAGAGGCCCATTGGTGCGCCTGCTGGATTGAATGGTACCTCAATTTTTCCTTTTCAACGCAGCTCCTTTCTGTTCTCATTATTAGCGTTTAACCCTTTTACATCTCACCAGCAGCTAGAGGGTACACAGTTCTCTAAAACCTCTTCAGCATTGATTGTTTGTAGACTTTTTGCCAACGGTCAGTCGACGGGTGTGAGTTGAAAACTTTTTGTAGATTAGATTGCATGAGTCTAATACTTCCTGAGGTTGAGCTTTTATCCATTTTCCTTTCTTTAAAAAGAGAGTGAGTAAAACTTACCTCTTCATACGAGCTTCGTGAACATTTTGCCTGTTTTGAATTTTTTTTATCCATTCCCTACTTCAGCACAATTTGAGGGCAGGTGTCCTTTACAGCCCTGAGTCCTTGTGAATGGTAAGTGACCATTAGCTGTGGGTTAAAAGCTGCTGTTGCGGGAATCGGCCACAAGGCGGCAGCATTTCTCCTTTACCAAATCTGGTTACTAGGGCAACAGAGCCTTAGTGGAAGTGGTGTTCTAGGTTGTAAATTAGAATGGAATGTGCGAGGAAAAAGCCCTTTAAGTTTATGTCTCATTACTTCTTGTTGGTATTTTTAACTTAATTTTTATTTTTTATCACAGCAAACTTGATTACAATGTTTTGTTTGTTCTAGGTGTGCAAGATGTGGTTCTTTCACACATATACATATATCTATTTTTCTTCGGATCCTTTTCCCATGTCTGTTACGACACTATGTTGAGTAGTCTTCTCTTGGTATAGCGTAGGTCTTTGGTGATTATATATTTCACATGTGTTTGTATCTCTCTGTTAACCTCAATACGGTAATGTATCCAATCCTCACACCTTTCCATTTGGTGAACCATAAGTTTTTTAAATGAATCTATGATAGTGTTTCTCTGTGGAAATACCTTTGTTTGTATCATTTTTTCGGTAACACCTATATGTGATATGATAGGATATGTGTCTTTCGCTTTCTCACTTACTCCAAGCTGCGTGATTACTTCTAGACTCATCTATGGTGCTGCAAATGGCATTGTTTCATTTTTTCACTAGCTCATATTCCATCTGTACATGGAGCAGTTCTTCTTTGTCCACCCATCTGTCGTTGGACTTTTTGGTTACTTCCATATCTTGGCGATTGTTATACTATGCAATGCAGATTTGCGTACCTGTGTCCTTCCAATTCTGTCTTCTTAGGTTATAGGTCCAGGAATAGGTCTGCTGGGTCATATGGTAGCTCAATGTTTACCTTTTAAAGGCACCTCTATTCCGTTCTCTTTAGTGGCTCTTTCCAGGTTACGTCCCACTTAAAGCGGAGGGTATGCATTTCTTCCCAGCACCTTCAGCATTTATTCTTTGTAGTTTTTGCTGATGGTTATTCTGAGTGGTGTGAGCTGATACCTCTTTGTGGTTGAATTTGCATGTGTCTCATAATGCGTTGAAATTGAGCTGTAAGACATGTCCTTTTTATTTTTCCAGCTGTGATGAGAGCTTATTTCTTCAAAGTGTTTTCTTAAAGTATGTGTCACCATTTGAAATATTTTGGCCATGATCTCCCTCAAGACATTTTGAGGGCAGGTTTCATTTACAGCCCTGCAGTACTTGTTCATATGAAGTGACCATTAGCTCAGGCTTTAAACCTGCTTTTGCAGGTAACGGCCAGAGAGCGGCAATCTTTCTACGTTCCCCTTGCTGGTACTAGGGAAACAGACCTACCGGCCAGTGGTGTTCTTCGGTTATAAATTAGAGTGCAATGTGCCCGGATAAACCCACAAATGTTGATGTCTCCTTGCTTTTCTTTGTTTTTAAATTTAATTTATATTTATTATTAGAGTAATATCCCATTGTGTACGTGGACCACTTCTTCTTGGTGCATTCCTCGGTTGATGGACATTTTCATTGCTTCCAAGTGCTGGCTATGGTAAATATTGCTGGCATACTGGTTTGCCAGCCTGTGACTTTTTGATTCTCATTTTCTCAGGTGATAGGCCAAGCAGTGGTTGTGATTGATGGACTGGTAGCTCAATGTTTCCCTTTTCAAAGCACCTACGTTGTGTTTTCGTTAGTGGCTCTTTACATGCCCCCCCTTACAGCCGAGGGTACGCATTTCTCCACACTCCCTTCACCGTTTATTTTTTGCAGCATTTTTCCTAATGGCCATTCTGACTGCTGTGTGCTGATAGGGTTTTGTAATATGGGTATGCATGTCATGAAAATTTTTAAAATTCATCATATTCCTACGCCTTTTTCTTTTCTCTTAAAAGAAAAAAACCGTGAGTACAATATAGCTCTTGAAATTGTCTTCTTCGAAGGTTGCCCTCTTCTGAATTTTTTGGTCGATTTTTGACCCCAGAAATTTTCTGGAGGCCAGGCGCAATTTACAGAACTGCAAGTTGGTGAAAATTTAGTGACCTTTTGCAGTGGGTTCAAAGCTGCTGTTGTGGGAAACGTCCACAAGGAGGTAGCATTTCTCCATTCCCCAGTCCTGGTTCTAGGGCAGCAGAGCCTTTCTGGAAGTCATTGTCCTAGGTTGTAAATTAGAATGGAATTTGCCAGGAGAAATCCCCATAAGTTTATGTCTCATTACTTCTTCTTGGTTTTTAAAATTTTTTTAATCTGGGTAAAGTTTAGAATACTGTTTGTCCTAGGTGTACACAATCTGGTTCATTTGGACATTATGTATGTCTATTAATGTACAGATCCTCTTCCCATGTAAAATATTACACTGTTCCGTCGACCTCCCTTGTTATATGTTCGGTCTTTTTGATACATGTATATAATATGTATTTGAATATGTATAGTAACACTAATCTTCATTTCTCAATTTCCCCCCTCCTTTCCTTTTAGATGAGCATAGTTTGTGTTCTACGCCTGTGAGTGTCTTTCTCTTTAGAAATATGTTCATCTGTGTCAGTTATTAGATAATGCCATAAGTGATAATATAAGATATAGGTCTTTTGCTTTCCGACCTACTTCATGTTTTGTGATTATCTCCAGGCTCATCTATGGTGCCTCAAAGAGCAGTGCTTCAATGTTTTCCATGGCTAATATTCCATTGTGTACATGGACCACTTCTTCTTGGTGCATTCCTCTGTTGATGGACATTTTCGTTGCTTCCAAGTGTTGCCTATGGTAAATATTGCTGGAGTGCAGGATTGCCAGCCTGCGATTTTTGATTTTCATTTTCTCAGGTGATAGACCCAGCAGTGGGTATGATTGATTGATTGGTATGGTAGCTCAACGTTTACCTTTTCAAGGCACCTCAATTGTGCTTTCATTAGTGGCTCTTACCACGTCCCCCTTAGAATCGAGGGTACGCATTTCTCCACAATCACGTCAGCGTTTATCGTTTGCCGCATTTTTGTTGATGGCCATTCTGACTGGTGTGAGCTGATAGGTTTTTGTAATTTGGGTTTGCATGTCTGTAAAAATTCCTACAATTCATCCTTTTTCCACGCCTTTTCCTTTTCTGTTAAAAGAAAAAAGAAAAAAGGTGTGAGTACAATATACCTCTTCAAATTTTCTTTTTGGAAGGTTGCACTCTAGAGTTTTTTGGTCGATTTTCGACCTCAGTATCTTTTGGAGGGCAGGTGTCATTTACAGACCTGCAATTGGTGAATATTTAGTGACCTTTTGCAGTGGGTTTAAAGCTGCTGTTGTGGGAAACGGCCACAAGGATGCAGCATTTCTCCATTCCCAAATCTGGGTACTAGGGCAGCAGAGCCGTTCTGGAAGTCGTTTGCCTAGGTTGTAAATTTGAATGGAATGTGCCAGGAGAACCCCCCATAAGTTTATGTCTCATTACTCCTAGTTGGTTGTTTTAATTTTTTCAATTGGGGTAATGGTTAGAATGTTGCTTGTCCAAGGTGTACATACTCTGGTTCATCTACATATTCTATATACCTATTTATGTAGAGATCCTCTTCCCGTGTAAATTATTACACAGTGTTCCGTAAACCTTCCTTGCTATATGGTCGGTCTTTTTGATATATGTATATAATATGTATTTGTATACATATGGTAACGCTAATCTTCATTTATCCATTCCCCCCCACCTTTCCTTGTAGATAAGCATAGTTTTTTTTAATAAGTCTGTGATTGACTTTCTCTGTGGAAATATGTTCATTTGTGTCAGTTACTAGAGAACGCGTATAAGTGATATCATAGGATATAGGACTTTTGCTTTCCGACTTACCTCATGTTCTGTGATTATCTCCAAGATCATCTATGGTGTCTCAAAGAGCAGTGTTTCATTGTTTTCCATGGCTAGTATTCATTGTGTACATGGGCCGCTTCTTCTTTTTCCTTTCATCTGTTGATGGACATTTTGGTTGCTTCACTGTCTTGTCTATTGTGAATAAGGCTGCAGTGCAGCTTTTGCAGCCCGGGTCTTCTTCATTCTGGTCTTCTCAGGTGAGAGGCCCATTGGTGCGCCTGCTGGATTGAATGGTACCTCAATTTTTCCTTTTCAACGCAGCTCCTTTCTGTTCTCATTATTAGCGTTTAACCCTTTTACATCTCACCAGCAGCTAGAGGGTACACAGTTCTCTAAAACCTCTTCAGCATTGATTGTTTGTAGACTTTTTGCCAACGGTCAGTCGACGGGTGTGAGTTGAAAACTTTTTGTAGATTAGATTGCATGAGTCTAATACTTCCTGAGGTTGAGCTTTTATCCATTTTCCTTTCTTTAAAAAGAGAGTGAGTAAAACTTACCTCTTCATACGAGCTTCGTGAACATTTTGCCTGTTTTGAATTTTTTTTATCCATTCCCTACTTCAGCACAATTTGAGGGCAGGTGTCCTTTACAGCCCTGAGTCCTTGTGAATGGTAAGTGACCATTAGCTGTGGGTTAAAAGCTGCTGTTGCGGGAATCGGCCACAAGGCGGCAGCATTTCTCCTTTACCAAATCTGGTTACTAGGGCAACAGAGCCTTAGTGGAAGTGGTGTTCTAGGTTGTAAATTAGAATGGAATGTGCGAGGAAAAAGCCCTTTAAGTTTATGTCTCATTACTTCTTGTTGGTATTTTTAACTTAATTTTTATTTTTTATCACAGCAAACTTGATTACAATGTTTTGTTTGTTCTAGGTGTGCAAGATGTGGTTCTTTCACACATATACATATATCTATTTTTCTTCGGATCCTTTTCCCATGTCTGTTACGACACTATGTTGAGTAGTCTTCTCTTGGTATAGCGTAGGTCTTTGGTGATTATATATTTCACATGTGTTTGTATCTCTCTGTTAACCTCAATACGGTAATGTATCCAATCCTCACACCTTTCCATTTGGTGAACCATAAGTTTTTTAAATGAATCTATGATAGTGTTTCTCTGTGGAAATACCTTTGTTTGTATCATTTTTTCGGTAACACCTATATGTGATATGATAGGATATGTGTCTTTCGCTTTCTCACTTACTCCAAGCTGCGTGATTACTTCTAGACTCATCTATGGTGCTGCAAATGGCATTGTTTCATTTTTTCACTAGCTCATATTCCATCTGTACATGGAGCAGTTCTTCTTTCTCCACCCATCTGTCGTTGGACTTTTTGGTTACTTCCATATCTTGGCGATTGTTATACTATGCAATGCAGATTTGCGTACCTGTGTCCTTCCAATTCTGTCTTCTTAGGTTATAGGTCCAGGAATAGGTCTGCTGGGTCATATGGTAGCTCAATGTTTACCTTTTAAAGGCACCTCTATTCCGTTCTCTTTAGTGGCTCTTTCCAGGTTACGTCCCACTTAAAGCGGAGGGTATGCATTTCTTCCCAGCACCTTCAGCATTTATTCTTTGTAGTTTTTGCTGATGGTTATTCTGAGTGGTGTGAGCTGATACCTCTTTGTGGTTGAATTTGCATGTGTCTCATAATGCGTTGAAATTGAGCTGTAAGACATGTCCTTTTTATTTTTCCAGCTGTGATGAGAGCTTATTTCTTCAAAGTGTTTTCTTAAAGTATGTGTCACCATTTGAAATATTTTGGCCATGATCTCCCTCAAGACATTTTGAGGGCAGGTTTCATTTACAGCCCTGCAGTACTTGTTCATATGAAGTGACCATTAGCTCAGGCTTTAAACCTGCTTTTGCAGGTAACGGCCAGAGAGCGGCAATCTTTCTACGTTCCCCTTGCTGGTACTAGGGAAACAGACCTACCGGCCAGTGGTGTTCTTCGGTTATAAATTAGAGTGCAATGTGCCCGGATAAACCCACAAATGTTGATGTCTCCTTGCTTTTCTTTGTTTTTAAATTTAATTTATATTTATTATTAGAGTAATATCCCATTGTGTACGTGGACCACTTCTTCTTGGTGCATTCCTCGGTTGATGGACATTTTCATTGCTTCCAAGTGCTGGCTATGGTAAATATTGCTGGCATACTGGTTTGCCAGCCTGTGACTTTTTGATTCTCATTTTCTCAGGTGATAGGCCAAGCAGTGGTTGTGATTGATGGACTGGTAGCTCAATGTTTCCCTTTTCAAAGCACCTACGTTGTGTTTTCGTTAGTGGCTCTTTACATGCCCCCCCTTACAGCCGAGGGTACGCATTTCTCCACACTCCCTTCACCGTTTATTTTTTGCAGCATTTTTCCTAATGGCCATTCTGACTGCTGTGTGCTGATAGGGTTTTGTAATATGGGTATGCATGTCATGAAAATTTTTAAAATTCATCATATTCCTACGCCTTTTTCTTTTCTCTTAAAAGAAAAAAACCGTGAGTACAATATAGCTCTTGAAATTGTCTTCTTCGAAGGTTGCCCTCTTCTGAATTTTTTGGTCGATTTTTGACCCCAGAAATTTTCTGGAGGCCAGGCGCAATTTACAGAACTGCAAGTTGGTGAAAATTTAGTGACCTTTTGCAGTGGGTTCAAAGCTGCTGTTGTGGGAAACGTCCACAAGGAGGTAGCATTTCTCCATTCCCCAGTCCTGGTTCTAGGGCAGCAGAGCCTTTCTGGAAGTCATTGTCCTAGGTTGTAAATTAGAATGGAATTTGCCAGGAGAAATCCCCATAAGTTTATGTCTCATTACTTCTTCTTGGTTTTTAAAATTTTTTTAATCTGGGTAAAGTTTAGAATACTGTTTGTCCTAGGTGTACACAATCTGGTTCATTTGGACATTATGTATGTCTATTAATGTACAGATCCTCTTCCCATGTAAAATATTACACTGTTCCGTCGACCTCCCTTGTTATATGTTCGGTCTTTTTGATACATGTATATAATATGTATTTGAATATGTATAGTAACACTAATCTTCATTTCTCAATTTCCCCCCTCCTTTCCTTTTAGATGAGCATAGTTTGTGTTCTACGCCTGTGAGTGTCTTTCTCTTTAGAAATATGTTCATCTGTGTCAGTTATTAGATAATGCCATAAGTGATAATATAAGATATAGGTCTTTTGCTTTCCGACCTACTTCATGTTTTGTGATTATCTCCAGGCTCATCTATGGTGCCTCAAAGAGCAGTGCTTCAATGTTTTCCATGGCTAATATTCCATTGTGTACATGGACCACTTCTTCTTGGTGCATTCCTCTGTTGATGGACATTTTCGTTGCTTCCAAGTGTTGCCTATGGTAAATATTGCTGGAGTGCAGGATTGCCAGCCTGCGATTTTTGATTTTCATTTTCTCAGGTGATAGACCCAGCAGTGGGTATGATTGATTGATTGGTATGGTAGCTCAACGTTTACCTTTTCAAGGCACCTCAATTGTGCTTTCATTAGTGGCTCTTACCACGTCCCCCTTAGAATCGAGGGTACGCATTTCTCCACAATCACGTCAGCGTTTATCGTTTGCCGCATTTTTGTTGATGGCCATTCTGACTGGTGTGAGCTGATAGGTTTTTGTAATTTGGGTTTACATGTCTGTAAAAATTCCTACAATTCATCCTTTTTCCACGCCTTTTCCTTTTCTGTTAAAAGAAAAAAGAAAAAAGGTGTGAGTACAATATACCTCTTCAAATTTTCTTTTTGGAAGGTTGCACTCTAGAGTTTTTTGGTCGATTTTCGACCTCAGTATCTTTTGGAGGGCAGGTGTCATTTACAGACCTGCAATTGGTGAATATTTAGTGACCTTTTGCAGTGGGTTTAAAGCTGCTGTTGTGGGAAACGGCCACAAGGATGCAGCATTTCTCCATTCCCAAATCTGGGTACTAGGGCAGCAGAGCCGTTCTGGAAGTCGTTTGCCTAGGTTGTAAATTTGAATGGAATGTGCCAGGAGAACCCCCCATAAGTTTATGTCTCATTACTCCTAGTTGGTTGTTTTAATTTTTTCAATTGGGGTAATGGTTAGAATGTTGCTTGTCCAAGGTGTACATACTCTGGTTCATCTACATATTCTATATACCTATTTATGTAGAGATCCTCTTCCCGTGTAAATTATTACACAGTGTTCCGTAAACCTTCCTTGCTATATGGTCGGTCTTTTTGATATATGTATATAATATGTATTTGTATACATATGGTAACGCTAATCTTCATTTATCCATTCCCCCCCACCTTTCCTTGTAGATAAGCATAGTTTTTTTTAATAAGTCTGTGATTGACTTTCTCTGTGGAAATATGTTCATTTGTGTCAGTTACTAGAGAACGCGTATAAGTGATATCATAGGATATAGGACTTTTGCTTTCCGACTTACCTCATGTTCTGTGATTATCTCCAAGATCATCTATGGTGTCTCAAAGAGCAGTGTTTCATTGTTTTCCATGGCTAGTATTCATTGTGTACATGGGCCGCTTCTTCTTTTTCCTTTCATCTGTTGATGGACATTTTGGTTGCTTCACTGTCTTGTCTATTGTGAATAAGGCTGCAGTGCAGCTTTTGCAGCCCGGGTCTTCTTCATTCTGGTCTTCTCAGGTGAGAGGCCCATTGGTGCGCCTGCTGGATTGAATGGTACCTCAATTTTTCCTTTTCAACGCAGCTCCTTTCTGTTCTCATTATTAGCGTTTAACCCTTTTACATCTCACCAGCAGCTAGAGGGTACACAGTTCTCTAAAACCTCTTCAGCATTGATTGTTTGTAGACTTTTTGCCAACGGTCAGTCGACGGGTGTGAGTTGAAAACTTTTTGTAGATTAGATTGCATGAGTCTAATACTTCCTGAGGTTGAGCTTTTATCCATTTTCCTTTCTTTAAAAAGAGAGTGAGTAAAACTTACCTCTTCATACGAGCTTCGTGAACATTTTGCCTGTTTTGAATTTTTTTTATCCATTCCCTACTTCAGCACAATTTGAGGGCAGGTGTCCTTTACAGCCCTGAGTCCTTGTGAATGGTAAGTGACCATTAGCTGTGGGTTAAAAGCTGCTGTTGCGGGAATCGGCCACAAGGCGGCAGCATTTCTCCTTTACCAAATCTGGTTACTAGGGCAACAGAGCCTTAGTGGAAGTGGTGTTCTAGGTTGTAAATTAGAATGGAATGTGCGAGGAAAAAGCCCTTTAAGTTTATGTCTCATTACTTCTTGTTGGTATTTTTAACTTAATTTTTATTTTTTATCACAGCAAACTTGATTACAATGTTTTGTTTGTTCTAGGTGTGCAAGATGTGGTTCTTTCACACATATACATATATCTATTTTTCTTCGGATCCTTTTCCCATGTCTGTTACGACACTATGTTGAGTAGTCTTCTCTTGGTATAGCGTAGGTCTTTGGTGATTATATATTTCACATGTGTTTGTATCTCTCTGTTAACCTCAATACGGTAATGTATCCAATCCTCACACCTTTCCATTTGGTGAACCATAAGTTTTTTAAATGAATCTATGATAGTGTTTCTCTGTGGAAATACCTTTGTTTGTATCATTTTTTCGGTAACACCTATATGTGATATGATAGGATATGTGTCTTTCGCTTTCTCACTTACTCCAAGCTGCGTGATTACTTCTAGACTCATCTATGGTGCTGCAAATGGCATTGTTTCATTTTTTCACTAGCTCATATTCCATCTGTACATGGAGCAGTTCTTCTTTCTCCACCCATCTGTCGTTGGACTTTTTGGTTACTTCCATATCTTGGCGATTGTTATACTATGCAATGCAGATTTGCGTACCTGTGTCCTTCCAATTCTGTCTTCTTAGGTTATAGGTCCAGGAATAGGTCTGCTGGGTCATATGGTAGCTCAATGTTTACCTTTTAAAGGCACCTCTATTCCGTTCTCTTTAGTGGCTCTTTCCAGGTTACGTCCCACTTAAAGCGGAGGGTATGCATTTCTTCCCAGCACCTTCAGCATTTATTCTTTGTAGTTTTTGCTGATGGTTATTCTGAGTGGTGTGAGCTGATACCTCTTTGTGGTTGAATTTGCATGTGTCTCATAATGCGTTGAAATTGAGCTGTAAGACATGTCCTTTTTATTTTTCCAGCTGTGATGAGAGCTTATTTCTTCAAAGTGTTTTCTTAAAGTATGTGTCACCATTTGAAATATTTTGGCCATGATCTCCCTCAAGACATTTTGAGGGCAGGTTTCATTTACAGCCCTGCAGTACTTGTTCATATGAAGTGACCATTAGCTCAGGCTTTAAACCTGCTTTTGCAGGTAACGGCCAGAGAGCGGCAATCTTTCTACGTTCCCCTTGCTGGTACTAGGGAAACAGACCTACCGGCCAGTGGTGTTCTTCGGTTATAAATTAGAGTGCAATGTGCCCGGATAAACCCACAAATGTTGATGTCTCCTTGCTTTTCTTTGTTTTTAAATTTAATTTATATTTATTATTAGAGTAATATCCCATTGTGTACGTGGACCACTTCTTCTTGGTGCATTCCTCGGTTGATGGACATTTTCATTGCTTCCAAGTGCTGGCTATGGTAAATATTGCTGGCATACTGGTTTGCCAGCCTGTGACTTTTTGATTCTCATTTTCTCAGGTGATAGGCCAAGCAGTGGTTGTGATTGATGGACTGGTAGCTCAATGTTTCCCTTTTCAAAGCACCTACGTTGTGTTTTCGTTAGTGGCTCTTTACATGCCCCCCCTTACAGCCGAGGGTACGCATTTCTCCACACTCCCTTCACCGTTTATTTTTTGCAGCATTTTTCCTAATGGCCATTCTGACTGCTGTGTGCTGATAGGGTTTTGTAATATGGGTATGCATGTCATGAAAATTTTTAAAATTCATCATATTCCTACGCCTTTTTCTTTTCTCTTAAAAGAAAAAAACCGTGAGTACAATATAGCTCTTGAAATTGTCTTCTTCGAAGGTTGCCCTCTTCTGAATTTTTTGGTCGATTTTTGACCCCAGAAATTTTCTGGAGGCCAGGCGCAATTTACAGAACTGCAAGTTGGTGAAAATTTAGTGACCTTTTGCAGTGGGTTCAAAGCTGCTGTTGTGGGAAACGTCCACAAGGAGGTAGCATTTCTCCATTCCCCAGTCCTGGTTCTAGGGCAGCAGAGCCTTTCTGGAAGTCATTGTCCTAGGTTGTAAATTAGAATGGAATTTGCCAGGAGAAATCCCCATAAGTTTATGTCTCATTACTTCTTCTTGGTTTTTAAAATTTTTTTAATCTGGGTAAAGTTTAGAATACTGTTTGTCCTAGGTGTACACAATCTGGTTCATTTGGACATTATGTATGTCTATTAATGTACAGATCCTCTTCCCATGTAAAATATTACACTGTTCCGTCGACCTCCCTTGTTATATGTTCGGTCTTTTTGATACATGTATATAATATGTATTTGAATATGTATAGTAACACTAATCTTCATTTCTCAATTTCCCCCCTCCTTTCCTTTTAGATGAGCATAGTTTGTGTTCTACGCCTGTGAGTGTCTTTCTCTTTAGAAATATGTTCATCTGTGTCAGTTATTAGATAATGCCATAAGTGATAATATAAGATATAGGTCTTTTGCTTTCCGACCTACTTCATGTTTTGTGATTATCTCCAGGCTCATCTATGGTGCCTCAAAGAGCAGTGCTTCAATGTTTTCCATGGCTAATATTCCATTGTGTACATGGACCACTTCTTCTTGGTGCATTCCTCTGTTGATGGACATTTTCGTTGCTTCCAAGTGTTGCCTATGGTAAATATTGCTGGAGTGCAGGATTGCCAGCCTGCGATTTTTGATTTTCATTTTCTCAGGTGATAGACCCAGCAGTGGGTATGATTGATTGATTGGTATGGTAGCTCAACGTTTACCTTTTCAAGGCACCTCAATTGTGCTTTCATTAGTGGCTCTTACCACGTCCCCCTTAGAATCGAGGGTACGCATTTCTCCACAATCACGTCAGCGTTTATCGTTTGCCGCATTTTTGTTGATGGCCATTCTGACTGGTGTGAGCTGATAGGTTTTTGTAATTTGGGTTTACATGTCTGTAAAAATTCCTACAATTCATCCTTTTTCCACGCCTTTTCCTTTTCTGTTAAAAGAAAAAAGAAAAAAGGTGTGAGTACAATATACCTCTTCAAATTTTCTTTTTGGAAGGTTGCACTCTAGAGTTTTTTGGTCGATTTTCGACCTCAGTATCTTTTGGAGGGCAGGTGTCATTTACAGACCTGCAATTGGTGAATATTTAGTGACCTTTTGCAGTGGGTTTAAAGCTGCTGTTGTGGGAAACGGCCACAAGGATGCAGCATTTCTCCATTCCCAAATCTGGGTACTAGGGCAGCAGAGCCGTTCTGGAAGTCGTTTGCCTAGGTTGTAAATTTGAATGGAATGTGCCAGGAGAACCCCCCATAAGTTTATGTCTCATTACTCCTAGTTGGTTGTTTTAATTTTTTCAATTGGGGTAATGGTTAGAATGTTGCTTGTCCAAGGTGTACATACTCTGGTTCATCTACATATTCTATATACCTATTTATGTAGAGATCCTCTTCCCGTGTAAATTATTACACAGTGTTCCGTAAACCTTCCTTGCTATATGGTCGGTCTTTTTGATATATGTATATAATATGTATTTGTATACATATGGTAACGCTAATCTTCATTTATCCATTCCCCCCCACCTTTCCTTGTAGATAAGCATAGTTTTTTTTAATAAGTCTGTGATTGACTTTCTCTGTGGAAATATGTTCATTTGTGTCAGTTACTAGAGAACGCGTATAAGTGATATCATAGGATATAGGACTTTTGCTTTCCGACTTACCTCATGTTCTGTGATTATCTCCAAGATCATCTATGGTGTCTCAAAGAGCAGTGTTTCATTGTTTTCCATGGCTAGTATTCATTGTGTACATGGGCCGCTTCTTCTTTTTCCTTTCATCTGTTGATGGACATTTTGGTTGCTTCACTGTCTTGTCTATTGTGAATAAGGCTGCAGTGCAGCTTTTGCAGCCCGGGTCTTCTTCATTCTGGTCTTCTCAGGTGAGAGGCCCATTGGTGCGCCTGCTGGATTGAATGGTACCTCAATTTTTCCTTTTCAACGCAGCTCCTTTCTGTTCTCATTATTAGCGTTTAACCCTTTTACATCTCACCAGCAGCTAGAGGGTACACAGTTCTCTAAAACCTCTTCAGCATTGATTGTTTGTAGACTTTTTGCCAACGGTCAGTCGACGGGTGTGAGTTGAAAACTTTTTGTAGATTAGATTGCATGAGTCTAATACTTCCTGAGGTTGAGCTTTTATCCATTTTCCTTTCTTTAAAAAGAGAGTGAGTAAAACTTACCTCTTCATACGAGCTTCGTGAACATTTTGCCTGTTTTGAATTTTTTTTATCCATTCCCTACTTCAGCACAATTTGAGGGCAGGTGTCCTTTACAGCCCTGAGTCCTTGTGAATGGTAAGTGACCATTAGCTGTGGGTTAAAAGCTGCTGTTGCGGGAATCGGCCACAAGGCGGCAGCATTTCTCCTTTACCAAATCTGGTTACTAGGGCAACAGAGCCTTAGTGGAAGTGGTGTTCTAGGTTGTAAATTAGAATGGAATGTGCGAGGAAAAAGCCCTTTAAGTTTATGTCTCATTACTTCTTGTTGGTATTTTTAACTTAATTTTTATTTTTTATCACAGCAAACTTGATTACAATGTTTTGTTTGTTCTAGGTGTGCAAGATGTGGTTCTTTCACACATATACATATATCTATTTTTCTTCGGATCCTTTTCCCATGTCTGTTACGACACAATGTTGAGTAGTCTTCTCTTGGTATAGCGTAGGTCTTTGGTGATTATATATTTCACATGTGTTTGTATCTCTCTGTTAACCTCAATACGGTAATGTATCCAATCCTCACACCTTTCCATTTGGTGAACCATAAGTTTTTTAAATGAATCTATGATAGTGTTTCTCTGTGGAAATACCTTTGTTTGTATCATTTTTTCGGTAACACCTATATGTGATATGATAGGATATGTGTCTTTCGCTTTCTCACTTACTCCAAGCTGCGTGATTACTTCTAGACTCATCTATGGTGCTGCAAATGGCATTGTTTCATTTTTTCACTAGCTCATATTCCATCTGTACATGGAGCAGTTCTTCTTTGTCCACCCATCTGTCGTTGGACTTTTTGGTTACTTCCATATCTTGGCTATTGTTATACTATGCAATGCAGATTTGCGTACCTGTGTCCTTCCAATTCTGTCTTCTTAGGTTATAGGTCCAGGAATAGGTCTGCTGGATCATATGGTAGCTCAATGTTTACCTTTTAAAGGCACCTCTATTCCGTTCTCTTTAGTGGCTCTTTCCAGGTTACGTCCCACTTAAAGCGGAGGGTATGCATTTCTTCCCAGCACCTTCAGCATTTATTCTTTGTAGTTTTTGCTGATGGTTATTCTGAGTGGTGTGAGCTGATACCTCTTTGTGGTTGAATTTGCATGTGTCTCATAATGCGTTGAAATTGAGCTGTAAGACATGTCCTTTTTATTTTTCCAGCTGTGATGAGAGCTTATTTCTTCAAAGTGTTTTCTTAAAGTATGTGTCACCATTTGAAATATTTTGGCCATGATCTCCCTCAAGACATTTTGAGGGCAGGTTTCATTTACAGCCCTGCAGTACTTGTTCATATGAAGTGACCATTAGCTCAGGCTTTAAACCTGCTTTTGCAGGTAACGGCCAGAGAGCGGCAATCTTTCTACGTTCCCCTTGCTGGTACTAGGGAAACAGACCTACCGGCCAGTGGTGTTCTTCGGTTATAAATTAGAGTGCAATGTGCCCGGATAAACCCACAAATGTTGATGTCTCCTTGCTTTTCTTTGTTTTTAAATTTAATTTATATTTATTATTAGAGTAATATTCCATTGTGTACGTGGACCACTTCTTCTTGGTGCATTCCTCGGTTGATGGACATTTTCATTGCTTCCAAGTGCTGGCTATGGTAAATATTGCTGCCATACTGGTTTGCCAGCCTGTGACTTTTTGATTCTCATTTTCTCAGGTGATAGGCCAAGCAGTGGTTGTGATTGATGGACTGGTAGCTCAATGTTTCCCTTTTCAAAGCACCTACATTGTGTTTTCGTTAGTGGCTCTTTACATGCCCCCCCTTACAGCCGAGGGTACGCATTTCTCCACACTCCCTTCACCGTTTATTTTTTGCAGCATTTTTCCTAATGGCCATTCTGACTGCTGTGTGCTGATAGGGTTTTGTAATATGGGTATGCATGTCATGAAAATTTTTAAAATTCATCATATTCCTACGCCTTTTTCTTTTCTCTTAAAAGAAAAAACCGTGAGTACAATATAGCTCTTGAAATTGTCTTCCTCGAAGGTTGCCCTCTTCTGAATTTTTTGGTCGATTTTTGACCCCAGAAATTTTCTGGAGGCCAGGCGCAATTTACAGAACTGCAAGTTGGTGAAAATTTAGTGACCTTTTGCAGTGGGTTCAAAGCTGCTGTTGTGGGAAACGTCCACAAGGAGGTAGCATTTCTCCATTCCCCAGTCCTGGTTCTAGGGCAGCAGAGCCTTTCTGGAAGTCATTGTCCTAGGTTGTAAATTAGAATGGAATTTGCCAGGAGAAATCCCCATAAGTTTATGTCTCATTACTTCTTCTTGGTTTTTAAAATTTTTTTAATCTGGGTAAAGTTTAGAATACTGTTTGTCCTAGGTGTACACAATCTGGTTCATTTGGACATTATGTATGTCTATTAATGTACAGATCCTCTTCCCATGTAAAATATTACACTGTTCCGTCGACCTCCCTTGTTATATGTTCGGTCTTTTTGATACATGTATATAATATGTATTTGAATATGTATAGTAACACTAATCTTCATTTCTCAATTTCCCCCCTCCTTTCCTTTTAGATGAGCATAGTTTGTGTTCTACGCCTGTGAGTGTCTTTCTCTTTAGAAATATGTTCATCTGTGTCAGTTATTAGATAATGCCATAAGTGATAATATAAGATATAGGTCTTTTGCTTTCCGACCTACTTCATGTTTTGTGATTATCTCCAGGCTCATCTATGGTGCCTCAAAGAGCAGTGCTTCAATGTTTTCCATGGCTAATATGCCATTGTGTACATGGACCACTTCTTCTTGGTGCATTCCTCTGTTGATGGACATTTTCGTTGCTTCCAAGTGTTGCCTATGGTAAATATTGCTGGAGTGCAGGATTGCCAGCCTGCGATTTTTGATTTTCATTTTCTCAGGTGATAGACCCAGCAGTGGGTATGATTGATTGACTGGTATGGTAGCTCAACGTTTACCTTTTCAAGGCACCTCAATTGTGCTTTCATTAGTGGCTCTTACCACGTCCCCCTTAGAATCGAGGGTACGCATTTCTCCACAATCACGTCAGCGTTTATCGTTTGCCGCATTTTTGTTGATGGCCATTCTGACTGGTGTGAGCTGATAGGTTTTTGTAATTTGGGTTTACATGTCTGTAAAAATTCCTACAATTCATCCTTTTTCCACGCCTTTTCCTTTTCTGTTAAAAGAAAAAAGAAAAAAGGTGTGAGTACAATATACCTCTTCAAATTTTCTTTTTGGAAGGTTGCACTCTAGAGTTTTTTGGTCGATTTTCGACCTCAGTATCTTTTGGAGGGCAGGTGTCATTTACAGACCTGCAATTGGTGAATATTTAGTGACCTTTTGCAGTGGGTTTAAAGCTGCTGTTGTGGGAAACGGCCACAAGGATGCAGCATTTCTCCATTCCCAAATCTGGGTACTAGGGCAGCAGAGCCGTTCTGGAAGTCGTTTGCCTAGGTTGTAAATTTGAATGGAATGTGCCAGGAGAACCCCCCATAAGTTTATGTCTCATTACTCCTAGTTGGTTGTTTTAATTTTTTCAATTGGGGTAATGGTTAGAATGTTGCTTGTCCAAGGTGTACATACTCTGGTTCATCTACATATTCTATATACCTATTTATGTAGAGATCCTCTTCCCGTGTAAATTATTACACAGTGTTCCGTAAACCTTCCTTGCTATATGGTCGGTCTTTTTGATATATGTATATAATATGTATTTGTATACATATGGTAACACTAATCTTCATTTATCCATTCCCCCCACCTTTCCTTGTAGATAAGCATAGTTTTTTTTAATAAGTCTGTGATTGACTTTCTCAGTGGAAATATGTTCATTTGTGTCAGTTATTAGAGAACGCGTATAAGTGATATCATAGGATATAGGACTTTTGCTTTCCGACTTACCTCATGTTCTGTGATTATCTCCAAGATCATCTATGGTGTCTCAAAGAGCAGTGTTTCATTGTTTTCCATGGCTAGTATTCATTGTGTACATGGGCCGCTTCTTCTTTTTCCTTTCATCTGTTGATGGACATTTTGGTTGCTTCACTGTCTTGTCTATTGTGAATAAGGCTGCAGTGCAGCTTTTGCAGCCCGGGTCTTCTTCATTCTGGTCTTCTCAGGTGAGAGGCCCATTGGTGCGCCTGCTGGATTGAATGGTACCTCAATTTTTCCTTTTCAACGCAGCTCCTTTCTGTTCTCATTATTAGCGTTTAACCCTTTTACATCTCACCAGCAGCTAGAGGGTACACAGTTCTCTAAAACCTCTTCAGCATTGATTGTTTGTAGACTTTTTGCCAACGGTCAGTCGACGGGTGTGAGTTGAAAACTTTTTGTAGATTAGATTGCATGAGTCTAATACTTCCTGAGGTTGAGCTTTTATCCATTTTCCTTTCTTTGAAAAGAGAGTGAGTAAAACTTAACTCTTCATACGAGCTTCGTGAACATTTTGCCTGTTTTGAATTTTTTTTATCCATTCCCTACTTCAGCACAATTTGAGGGCAGGTGTCCTTTACAGCCCTGAGTCCTTGTGAATGGTAAGTGACCATTAGCTGTGGGTTAAAAGCTGCTGTTGCGGGAATCGGCCACAAGGCGGCAGCATTTCTCCTTTACCAAATCTGGTTACTAGGGCAACAGAGCCTTAGTGGAAGTGGTGTTCTAGGTTGTAAATTAGAATGGAATGTGCGAGGAAAAACCCTTTAAGTTTATGTCTCATTACTTCTTGTTGGTATTTTTAACTTAATTTTTATTTTTTATCACAGCAAACTTGATTACAATGTTTTGTTTGTTCTAGGTGTGCAAGATGTGGTTCTTTCACACATATACATATATCTATTTTTCTTCGGATCCTTTTCCCATGTAGGTTACGACACAATGTTGAGTAGTCTTCTCTTGGTATTGCGTAGGTCTTTGTTGATTATGTATTTCACACGTGTTTGTATCTCTCTGTTAACCTCAATATGGTAATGTATCCAATCCTCACACCTTTCCATTTGGTGAACCATAGGTTTTTTTAATGAATCTATGATAGTGTTTCTCTGTGGAAATACCTTTGTTTGTATCATTTTTTCAGTAACACCTATATGTGATATGATAGGATATGTGTCTTTCACTTTCTCACTTACTCCAAATTGCGTGATTACTTCTAGACTCATCTTTGGTGCTGCAAATGGCATTGTTTCATTTTTCACTAGCTCATATTCCATCTGTACAGGTAGCAGTTCTTCTTTGTCCACCCATCTGTCAGTGGACTTTTTGGTTACTTCCATATCTTGGCCATTGTAATAGTATGCAATGCAGATTTGCGTGCCTGTGTCCTTCCAATTTTGTCTTCTTAGTTTATAGGTCCAGGAATAGGTCTGCTGGATCATATGGTAGCTCAATGTTTACCTTTTAAAGTCACCTCTATTCTGATCTCCTTAGTGGCTCTTTCCAGGTTACGTCCCTCTTAAAGTGGAGGGTATGTATTTCTTCCAGCACCTTCAGCATTTATTCTTTGTAGTTTTTGCTGATGGTTATTCTGAGTGGTGTGAGCTGATACTTCTTTGTGGTTGAATTTGCATGTGTCTCATAATGCGTTGAAATTGAGCTTTAAGATATGTCGTTTTTATTTTTCCAGCTGTGATTAGAGCTTATTTCTTCAAAGTGTTTTCTTAAAGTATGTGTCTCCGTTTAAAATATTTTGGGCATTATCTCCCTCAAGACATTTTGAGGGCAGGTTTCATTTACAGCCCTGCAGTACTTGTTCATATGAAGTGACCATTAGCTCAGGCTTTAAACCTGCTTTTGCAGATAACGGCCAGAGAGCGGCAGCCTTTCTACGTTCCCCACTCTGGTAACTAGGGAAAGAGTCCTTCCAGCCAGTGGTGGTCCTGGGTTGTAAATTAGCATGGAATGTGCCCCAATAAACCCACAAAAGCTGATGTCTCCTTACTTTTGTTTGTTTTTTAAATTTAATTTTTATTTTTATTGGTGTAATATTCCATTGTGTACATGGAGCACATCTTCTTTGTGCATTCCTCTGGTGATGCACATATTCATTGCTTCCAAATATTGGCTATGGTAAATGTTGCTGGAGTGCAGGATTGTCAACTCCTGTCTTTTTGATCCTCATCTTCTCAGGTGATAGCCCCAGCAGTGGGCATGGAAAAATGCTCAACATCTTGAATTAATAAAGACATGCTAATCCAATCTACAAAAACATTTACCTCACAACAGTCAGAATGATCATCACCAAAAAATCTACAAACGATAAATGCTGAATGGTTATTAGAGAACTGTGTACCCTCTAGCATCTGATTGGATGTAAACTGGTAACCATCAGTAGTGAGAACATAATGGAGGTGAGTTTATAGGTAAACATTGAGCTAGTATATGATCTGGAAAGCCCACTGCTGGGACTATCACCTTAGAAGACCAGAATCAAAAAGACACAGGCTGGCAATCCTGCACTGCAGCAATATTTACCATAGCCAAAAGTTCGAAACAACCAAAATGTCCTTCAACAGATGAATGCACCAAGAAGAAGTTTTCATTGTACACAGTCGAATATTAGCCATGGAAAAGAATGAAACAGTGACGTTTGCAACACCATAGAAAGACCTAGAGATAATCACACAACTTGAAGTAATGAAGAAACTGAAAGACAGATATCCTATTATATCACTTTTAGGTTTTACCTAAAAATTGATATACATGAACTTATTTCCAAGACAAGGGCCCTAATGGATGAAGAAAACAAAATTATATTTAACCAAATGGAAAGGTGTGAGGCATGTATAAATTAGGATATGCTGGATGACAGACCTATACTAATACATATGAAAAATATAAATCACCAAAACCTAGGCTATACCTACAGAGGTCTACTCAACACTCTGTAATAACCTACGTGGGATAGGATCCAAAGATCTATAGATACATATATATAATGAACCAGATTCTGTACACCTAGAAGAAGCACAACATTTTAATCAAATTTGCTCTAATAAAAAATAAATTTAAAAATCAAACAGAAAGTAAGGAGATATAAGCTGTTGGGTGTTGTCTTGGCACATTCCACTCTAATTTTCAGCCTACTAACACGATTTCCAGGAAGGCTCTGTTGCCCAAGTGCCGAGAGTTGGAAATGTAGAAATGCTGCCTCCTTGTGGCCATTTAACGCAAGACCAGCTTTAACCCCACAGCTAATGGTCAGTTAATATTCACAAGGAATCAGGGCTGTAAAGGACACCTGCCCTCAAAAAATGTCCTGAGGCAGGGAATGGGCACAAAACTCAACACACAGCAAATTTTTCAAGAAGATCATTGGTAAGTTTTACTCACTTTTTTTTAAGGGGTAAGTTTTACTCACTTTTTTTTAAAAAGGAAAATGGATATAAACTAAACATAAAGAATTATTAGACTAATGCAAATCCAATCTACAAAAAGTTTCAACTCGCACCAGTCAAATAACCATTAGCAAAACGTCTACAAACAATAAATGCTGAAGGTGTTTTAGCCAACTCTGTGCCCTGTAGCGGCTGGTGAGATGTAAAGTGGTAAGAGCCAATAATGAGAAGAGAAAGGAGCTGCGTTTAAAAGTAAAAATTGAGCCACCATTTGATCCAGCAGGACCAGAGCTGGGCCTATCACCAGAGAAGAGCAGAATCGAGAAGACAAAGGCTGCAAAAGCTGCACTGAAGCAGTATTCACGATAGGCAAGACAAGGAAGCAACCAAAATGCCCATCAACATGAATAGAGAAAGAAGAAGTGGTCGGGGTACACAATGGAATATTTGCCATGGAAAACAATGAAACTGCTCTTTGCAGCACCGTAGATGAACCTAGATATAATCACAGAACATGAGGTAATTCGGAAAGCAAAAGACAAATATACTATGATATTACTTATAGGCATTATCTAACAACTGACACAAATGAACATATTTCCAACGAGAAAGACACTCACAGAGTTAGAATACAAACTATGCTTATGTTTAAGATAACAGTGAGCATACGTATAGAAATACATATTAAATACATATATCAAAAAGACCGACCATATAGAAATGGAGGTCTATGGAACACTCTTAATAATTTACATGAGAAGGTGATCTGTACATGAAGAAATATATGTAATGTACAATTGAAACAGAATGTGTGCAACTAGGAAAAACAATATTCTAAAAATTAAAATAATGAACAAGAAGTAATGACACATAAACTTCAGGGTGTTTTTCCTGGCACATTCCATTCGAATTTACAACCTAGAACACCCCTTCCACTAAGGCTCTGTTTCCCCAGTTACCAAATTTGGTAAAGGAGAAATGCTGCCACCTTGTGGCCGTTTCCTGCAAGAGCAGCTTTAAACTCACAGCTAATGGTCCCTTAACATTCACAAGGACTCAGGGCTGTAAAGGACACCTGCCCTAAAAAATTGTGCTGAAGTAGGGAATGGACAAAAAAATTCCAAACAGGCAAATGTTTCAAGAAGAGAGTATGAAGAGTTAAGTTTTACTCACGCTCGTTCAAAAAACAAGGAAAATGGAGAAAAGCTCAACCTCAGGGAGTGTTAGACCCATGCAATCTAATGTACAAAAAGTTTCAACTTACACCAGTCGACTGACCATCAGCAAAAAGTCTACAAACAATAAATGCTGAAGGGGTTTTAAAGAACTGTGTCCCCTCTACCTGCTGGTGAGACGTAAAGGGGTAACAGCCAATAATGAGAACAGAAAGGAGCTGTGTTTAAAAGTAAAAACGGAGGTACCATTCAATCCAGCAGGCGCACCAATGGACCTCTCACCTGAGAAGACAAGAATCGAGAAGACACAGGCCGCAAAAGCTGCAGTGCAGCCTTATTCACAATAGCCAAGACAGTGAAGCAATCAAAATATCCAACAAGAGGTGAATGGATAAAGAAGCAGTGGTCCATGTACGCAATGGAATATTAGCCATGGAAAACAACGAACCATTGCTCTCTGAGGCACCACAAATGAGTCTGGAGATAATCACGAAACAGGAGGTAAGTCGGAAAGTAAAAGACCTATATTCTATGATATCACTTATAGGCGTTATCTAATAACTGACACAAATGAACGTATTTCCACAGAGAAAGACACTCACAGACTTAGAAAACAAACTATGCTCATCTCAAAGGAAAGGTGGGGGGAATGGATAAATTAAGATTAGTGTTACTATATGTATACAAACACATATTATATCCATATCTCAAAAAGACCGACCATATAGCAAGGGAGGTCTGCGGAACCCTCTGTAACATTTTACGTGGGAAGAGGATCTGTACTTGAATAGACATATATAATGTACAAATGAACCAGATGGCGTACACCTAGGAATAACAATATTCTAAGCTTTACCCCAATTAAAACACTTTTAAAAACCAAGAAGAAATAATGAGACATAAACTTATGGGGGTTTCTCCATGCACAGTCCAATGTAATTTACAACCTAGGAACACGACTTCCAGAAAGGCTCTGCTGCCCTAGTACCCAGATTTGGGAATGGAGAAATGCTGCCTCCTTGAGGCCACTTCCCACAACAGCAGCTTTAAACCCATTGCTAAAGGTCCCTAAATATTCACCCAACTTGCAGTTCGGGAAATGACACCTGCTCTCTAAAACAACTCTGGCGTGGAAAATCGACCAAAAAATTCAAAAGAGGGCAACCTTCCAAGAAGACCATTTCAAGAGTTATACTGTACTCCCAATTGTTTCCTTTTTTTAACAGAAAAGAAAACGGCGGAGAAAAATGATGAGTTTTACGAATTTTCAAAGACATGCAAACCCAAATTACAAAACCCTATCAGCTCACAGCAGCCAGTAGGGCCATTAGCATAAAGGCTGCAAACAATAAATGCTAAATCGATTGTGGAGAAATGCGTACCCTCGATTCTAAGGGGGACGTGGTAAGAGCCACTAATGAAAACACAAAGAAGGTGCTTTGAAAAGGGAAACACGGTGCTACCAGTCAATCAATCACACCCACTGCTGGGCCTATCACCTGAGAAAATGAGAATCCAAAAGTCACAGGCTGGCAATCCTGCACTCCAACGATATTTACCATAGGCAACACTTGGAAGCAATGAAAATGTCCATCAACCGAGGAATGCACAAAGTAGAAGTGGTCCACGTACTCAGTGGAAAATTACTCCAATAAAAAATAAAAAGTAAATTTAAAAATCCAACCAAAGTAAGGAGACATCAGCTTGTGTGGGTTTGTCCGGGCACACTCCACTCTAATTTATAACCGAGAAACTCCACAGGCCGCAAGGGCTTTTCCCTAGTTACCAGCTTGGGGAACATAGAAAGGCTGCCGCCCTCTGGCAGTTACCTGCAAAAGCAGCTTTAAAGCCTGTGCTAATGGTCATTTCATAGGAACAAGTACTGCAGAACTGTAAATGAAACCTGCCCTCAAAATGTCTTGAGGGAGGTAATGGCCAAAACATTTCAAAATGGGACACATACTTTAAGAGAACACTTTGAAGAACTAAGGGGTAATCACAGCTTGAAAAATAAAAAGGACATGCCTTCAAGGTCAATTTCAACGGATTATGAGGCACATGCGAATTCAACCACAAAGAGGTATCAGCTCACACTTGTCAGAATAACCATCAGCAAGAAAACTACAAACAATAAATGCTGAAGGTGTTGTGGGGAAATGCATACCCTCAACTCCAAGTGGGACGTAACTTGCAAAGGGCCACGAATGAGAGCAGAATGGAGGTGCCTTAAAAAGGTAAACATTGAGCTACCATATGATCCAGCAGGCCCACTCCCCGACCTATAATCTAAGAAGAGAGAATTGGAAAGACACAGGCAGGCAAATCTGCATTGCACACTATTTCAATAGCCAAGATATGGAAGTAACCAAAAACTCCACCAACAGATGGGTGGACAAAGAAGAACTCCTCCATGTACAGATGGAATATTCGCTAGTGAAAAAAATGAAACAATGCCATTTGCAGCACCATAGATGAGTCTAGACATAACCACGCAACCTGTAGTAAGTGAGAAAGCAAAAGACACATATCCTATCATATCACTTTTAGGAGTTACTTAAAAATTGATACCAATGAAGATATTTCCACAGAGAAAGGCAATCACAGATTCATTAAAAAAACTTACGGTTCACCAAATAGAAAGGGATGAGGGTTGGATACATTACCATATTGGGGTGAACAGAGATATACAAACCATGTGAAATATATAACTACCAAAGACGTACGGAAGACCAGGAGAAGACTACTCAACATTGTGTCATAACCTACATGGGAAAAGGATGCGAGGAAGAATAGATACACGTATATGTGTGAAAGAACCACATCTTGCACACCTAGAACATTGTAATCAAATTTGCTGGGATCAAAACTAAAAAGTAAATTACAAATATGAACAAGAAGTAATGAGACGTAAACTGAAAGGGCTTTTTTCCTGGCACATTCCATTCGAATTTACAACCTAGAACACCCCTTCCACTAAGGCTCTGTTTCCCCAGTTACCAAATTTGGTAAAGGAGAAATGCTGCCACCTTGTGGCCGTTTCCTGCAAGAGCAGCTTTAAACTCACAGCTAATGGTCCCTTAACATTCACAAGGACTCAGGGCTGTAAAGGACACCTGCCCTAAAAAATTGTGCTGAAGTAGGGAATGGACAAAAAAATTCCAAACAGGCAAATGTTTCAAGAAGAGAGTATGAAGAGTTAAGTTTTACTCACGCTCGTTCAAAAAACAAGGAAAATGGAGAAAAGCTCAACCTCAGGGAGTGTTAGACCCATGCAATCTAATGTACAAAAAGTTTCAACTTACACCAGTCGACTGACCATCTGCAAAAAGTCTACAAACAATCAATGCTGAAGAGGTTTTAGAGAACTGTGTACCCTCTAGCTGCTGGTGAGATGTAAAAGGGTTAAACGCTAATAATGAGAACAGGAAGGAGCTGCGTTGAAAAGGAAAAATTGAGGTACCATTCAATCCAGCAGGCGCACCAATGGGCCTCTCACCTGAGAAGACCAGAATGAAGAAGACCCGGGCTGCAAAAGCTGCACTGCAGCCTTATTCACAATAGACAAGACAGTGAAGCAACCAAAATGTCCATCAACAGATGAAAGGAAAAAGAAGAAGCGGTCCATGTACACAATGAATACTAGCCATGGAAAACAATGAAACACTGCTCTTTGAGACACCATAGATGATCTTGGAGATAATCACAGAACATGAGGTAAGTCGGAAAGCAAAAGTCCTATATCCCATGATATCACTTATACGCGTTCTCTAATAACTGACACAAATGAACATATTTCCACTGAGAAAGTCAATCACAGACTTATTAAAAAAAACTATGCTTATCTACAAGGAAAGGTGGGGGGAATGGATACATGATGATTGGCGTTACCATATGTATACAAATACATATTATATACATATATCAAAAAGACCGACCATATAGCAAGGAAGGTTTACGGAACACTGTGTAACAATTTACACGGGAAGAGGATCTCTACATAAATAGGTATATAGAATATGTAGATGAACCAGAGTATGTACACCTTGGACAAGCAACATTCTATCCATTACCCCAATTGAAAAAATTAAAACAATGAACTAGGAGTAATGAGACATAAACTTATGGGGGGTTCTCCTGGCACATTCCATTCAAATTTACAACCTAGGCAAACGACTTCCAGAACGGCTCTGCTGCCCTAGTACCCAGATTTGTGAATGGAGAAATGCTGCATCCTTGTGGCCGTTTCCCACAACAGCAGCTTTAAACCCACTGCAAAAGGTCACTAAATATTCACCAATTGCAGGTCTGTAAATGACACCTGCCCTCCAAAAGATACTGAGGTCGAAAATCGACCAAAATATTCTAGAGTGCAACCTTCCAAAAAGAAAATTTGAAGAGGTATATTGTACTCACACTTTTTTTTTTTTATTTTAACAGAAAAGGAAAAGGCGTGGAAAAATGATGAATTGTAGGAATTTTTACAGACATGTAAACCAAAATTACAAAAACCTATCAGCTCACACCAGTCAGAATGGCCATCAACAAAAATGCGGCAAACGATAAACGCTGACGTGATTGTGGAGAAATGCGTACCCTCGATTCTAAGGGGGACGTGGTAAGAGCCACTAATGAAAGCACAATTGAGGTGCCTTGAAAAGGTAAACGTTGAGCTACCATACCAGTCAATCAATCATACCCACTGCTGGGTCTATCACCTGAGAAAATGAAAATCAAAAATCGCAGGCTGGCAATCCTGCACTCCAGCAATATTTACCATAGGCAACACTTGGAAGCAACGAAAGTGTCCATCAACAGAGGAATGCACCAAGAAGAAGTGGTCCATGTACACAATGGAATATTAGCCATGGAAAACATTAAAGCACTGCTCTTTGAGGCACCATAGATGAGCCTGGAGATAATCACAAAACATGAAGTAGGTCGGAAAGCAAAAGACCTATATCTTCTATTATCACTTATGGCATTATCTAATAACTGACACAGATGAACATATTTCCAAAGAGAAAGACACTCACAGGCGTAGAAAACAAACTATGCTCATCTAAAAGGAAAGGAGGGGGGAAATTGAGAAATGAAGATTAGTGTTACTATACATATTCAAATACATATTATATACATGTATCAAAAAGATCGAACATATAGCAAGGGAGGTCGACGGAACACTGTAATATTTTATATGGGAAGAGGATCTGTACATTAATAGACATACATAATGTCCAAATGAACTAGATTGTGTACACCTAGGACAAACAATATTCTAAACTTTACCCAGATTTAAAAAATTTTAAAAACCAAGAAGAAGTAATGAGACATAAACTTATGGGGATTTCTCCAGGCAAATTCCATTCTAATTTACAACCTGGACAATGACTTCCAGAAAGGCTCTGCTGCCCTAGAACCCAGATTGGGGAATGGAGAAATGCTACCTCCTTGTGGACGTTTCCCACAACAGCAGCTTTGAACTCACTGCAAAAGGTCACTAAATTTTCACCAACTTGCAGTTCTGTAAATTGCGCCTGCCCTCCAGAAAATTTCTGGGGTCAAAAATCGACCAAAAAATTCGGAAGAGGGCAACCTTCGAAGAAGACAATTTCAAGAGCTATATTGTACTCACGGTTTTTTCTTTTAAGAGAAAAGAAAAAGGCATAGGAATATGATGAATTTTAAAAATTTTCATGACATGCATACCCACATTACAAAACCCTATCAGCTCACAGCAGTCAGAATGGCCATTAGGAAAAATGCTGCAAAAAATAAACGGTGAAGGGAGTGTGGAGAAATGCGTACCCTCGGTTGTAAGGGGGGGCATGTAAAGAGCCACTAATGAAAACACAATGTAGGTGCTTTGAAAAGGGAAACAATGAACTACCAGTCCATCAATCACAACCACTGCTTGGCCTATCACCTGAGAAAATGAGAATCAAAAAGTCACAGGCTGGGAAACCTGTATGCCAGCAATATTTACCATAGGCAGCGCTTGGAAGAAATGAAAATGTCCATCAACCGAGGAATGCACCAAGAAGAAGTGGTCCACGTACACAATGGAATATTACTCTAATAATAAATATAAATTAAATTTAAAAACAAACAAAAGCAAGGAGACATCAACATTTGTGGGTTTATCCGGGCACATTGCACTCTAATTTATAACCGAAAAACAACACTGGCCGGTAGGTCTGTTTCCCTAGTACCAGCAAGGGGAACGTAGAAAGGCTGTCGCTCTCTGGCCGTTACCTGCAAAAGCAGGTTTAAAGCCTGAGCTAATGGTCACTTCATATGAACAAGTACTGCAGGGCTGTAAATGAAACCTGCCCTCAAAATGTCTTGAGGGAGATAATGGCCAAAATATTTCAAATGGTGACACATACTTTAAGAAAACACTTTGAAGAAATAAGCTCTCATCACAGCTGGAAAAATAAAAAGGACATGTCTTACAGCTCAATTTCAACGCATTATGAGACACATGCAAATTCAACCAGAAAGAGGTATCAGCTCACACCACTCAGAATAACCATCAGCAAAAACTACAAAGAATAAATGCTGAAGGTGCTGGGAAGAAATGCATACCCTCCGCTTTAAGTGGGACGTAACCTGGAAAGAGCCACTAAAGCGAACAGAATAGAGGTGCCTTTAAAAGGTAAACATTGAGCTACCATATGATCCAGCAGACCTATTCCTGGACCTATAACCTAAGAAGACAGAATTGGAAGGTCACAGGTACGCAAATCTGCATTGCATAGTATAACAATCGCCAAGATATGGAAGTAACCAAAAAGTCCAACGACAGATGGGTGGACAATGAAGAACTGCTACATGTACAGATGGAATATGAGCTAGTGAAAAAATGAAACAATGCCATTTGCAGCACCATAGATGAGTCTAGAAGTAATCACGCAACTTGGTGTAAGTGAGAAAGCGAAAGACACATATCCTATCATATCACATATAGGTGTTACCTAAAAAATGATACAAACAAAGGTATTTCCACAGAGAAACACTATCATAGATTCATTAAAAAAACTTATGGTTCACCAAATGGAAAGGTGTGAGGATTGGATACATTACCGTATTGAGGTTAACAGAGTGATACAAACATATGTGAAATATATAATCACCAAAGACCTACGCAATACCAAGAGAAGACTACTCAACATTGTGTCGTATCCTACATGGGAAAAGGATCCGAAGAAAAATAGATATATGTATATGTGTGAAAGAACCACATCTTGCACACCTAGAACAAACAAAACATTGTAATCAAGTTTGCTGTGATAAAAAATAAAAATTAAGTTAAAGATACCAACAAGAAGTAATGAGACATAAACTTAAAGGGCTTTTTCCTCGCACATTCCATTCTAATTTACAACCTAGAACACCACTTCCAGTAAGGCTCTGTTGCCCTAGTAACCAGATTTGGTAAAGGAGAAATGCTGCCGCCTTGTGGCCGATTCCCGCAACAGCAGCTTTTAACCCACAGCTAATGGTCACTTACCATTCACAAGGACTCAGGGCTGTAAAGGACGCCTGCCCTCAAAATTGTGCTGAGGTAGGGAATGGATAAAAAAAATTCAAAACAGGCAAAATGTTCACGAAGCTCGTATGAAGAGGTAAGTTGTACTCACTCTCTTCTTAAAGAAAGGAAAATGGATAAAAGCTCAACCTCAGGAAGTATTAGACTCATGCAATCTAATCTACAAAAAGTTTTCAACTCACACCCGTCGACTGACCATTGGCAAAAAGTCTACAAACAATCAATGCTGAAGAGGTTTTAGAGAACTGTGTACCCTCTAGCTGCTGGTGAGATGTAAAAGGGTTAAACGCTAATAATGAGAACAGAAAGGAGCTGCGTTGAAAAGGAAAAATTGAGGTACCATTCAATCCAGCAGGCGCACCAATGGGCCTCTCACCTGAGAAGACCAGAATGAAGAAGACCCGGGCTGCAAAAGCTGCACTGCAGCCTTATTCACAATAGACAAGACAGTGAAGCAACCAAAATGTCCATCAACAGATGAAAGGAAAAAGCAGAGGCGGCCCATGTACACAATGAATACTAGCCATGGAAAACAATGAAACACTGCTCTTTGAGACACCATAGATGATCTTGGAGATAATCACAGAACATGAGGTAAGTCGGAAAGCAAAAGTCCTATATCCTATGATATCACTTATACGCGTTCTCTAATAACTGACACAAATGAACATATTTCCACTGAGAAAGTCAATCACAGACTTATTAAAAAAAACTATGCTTATCTACAAGGAAAGGTGGGGGGAATGGATACATGATGATTGGCGTTACCATATGTATACAAATACATATTATATACATATATCAAAAAGACCGACCATATAGCAAGGAAGGTTTACGGAACACTGTGTAACAATTTACACGGGAAGAGGATCTCTACATAAATAGGTATATAGAATATGTAGATGAACCAGAGTATGTACACCTTGGACAAGCAACATTCTAACCATTACCACAATTGAAAAAATTAAAACAACCAACTAGGAGTAATGAGACATAAACTTATGGGGGGTTCTCCTGGCACATTCCATTCAAATTTACAACCTAGGCAAACGACTTCCAGAACGGCTCTGCTGCCCTAGTACCCAGATTTGGGAATGGAGAAATGCTGCATCCTTGTGGCCGTTTCCCACAACAGCAGCTTTAAACCCACTGCAAAAGGTCACTAAATATTCACCAATTGCAGGTCTGTAAATGACACCTGCCCTCCAAAAAATACTGAGGTCGAAAATCGACCAAAATATTCTAGAGTGCAACCTTCCAAAAAGAAAATTTGAAGAGGTATATTATACTCACACTTTTTTTTTCTTTTTTCTTTTAACAGAAAAGGAAAAGGCGTGGAAAAATGATGAATTGTAGGAATTTTTCCAGACATGTAAACCCAAATTACAAAAACCTATCAGCTCACACCAGTCAGAATGGCCATCAACAAAAATGCGGCAAACGATAAACGCTGACGTGATTGTGGAGAAATGCGTACCCTCGATTCTAAGGGGGACGTGGTACGAGCCACTAATGAAAGCACAATTGAGGTGCCTTGAAAAGGTAAACGTTGAGCTACCATACCAGTCAATCAATCATACCCACTGCTGGGTCTATCACCTGAGAAAATGAAAATCAAAAATCGCAGGCTGGCAATCCTGCACTCCAGCAATATTTACCATAGGCAACACTTGGAAGCAACGAAAGTGTCCATCAACAGAGGAATGCACCAAGAAGAAGTGGTCCATGTACACAATGGAATATTAGCCATGGAAAACATTGAAGCACTGCTCTTTGAGGCACCATAGATGAGCCTGGAGATAATCACAAAACATGAAGTAGGTCGGAAAGCAAAAGACCTATATCTTCTATTATCACTTATGGCATTATCTAATAACTGACACAGATGAACATATTTCCAAAGAGAAAGACACTCACAGGCGTAGAAAACAAACTATGCGCATCTAAAAGGAAAGGAGGGGGGAAATTGAGAAATGAAGATTAGTGTTACTATACATATTCAAATACATATTATATACATGTATCAAAAAGATCGAACATATAGCAAGGGAGGTCGACGGAACACTGTAATATTTTATATGGGAAGAGGATCTGTACATTAATAGACATACATAATGTCCAAATGAACTAGATTGTGTACACCTAGGACAAACAATATTCTAAACTTTACCCAGATTTAAAAAATTTTAAAAACCAAGAAGAAGTAATGAGACATAAACTTATGGGGATTTCTCCAGGCAAATTCCATTCTAATTTACAACCTGGACAATGACTTCCAGAAAGGCTCTGCTGCCCTAGAACCCAGATTGGGGAATGGAGAAATGCTACCTCCTTGTGGACGTTTCCCACAACAGCAGCTTTGAACTCACTGCAAAAGGTCACTAAATTTTCACCAACTTGCAGTTCTGTAAATTGCGCCTGCCCTCCAGAAAATTTCTGGGGTCAAAAATCGACCAAAAAATTCGGAAGAGGGCAACCTTCGAAGAAGACAATTTCAAGAGCTATATTGTACTCACGGTTTTTTCTTTTAAGAGAAAAGAAAAAGGCATAGGAATATGATGAATTTTAAAAATTTTCATGACATGCATACCCACATTACAAAACCCTATCAGCTCACAGCAGTCAGAATGGCCATTAGGAAAAATGCTGCAAAAAATAAACGGTGAAGGGAGTGTGGAGAAATGCGTACCCTCGGTTGTAAGGGGGGGCATGTAAAGAGCCACTAATGAAAACACAATGTAGGTGCTTTGAAAAGGGAAACAATGAACTACCAGTCCATCAATCACAACCACTGCTTGGCCTATCACCTGAGAAAATGAGAATCAAAAAGTCACAGGCTGGGAAACCTGTATGCCAGCAATATTTACCATAGGCAGCGCTTGGAAGAAATGAAAATGTCCATCAACCGAGGAATGCACCAAGAAGAAGTGGTCCACGTACACAATGGAATATTACTCTAATAATAAATATAAATTAAATTTAAAAACAAACAAAAGCAAGGAGACATCAACATTTGTGGGTTTATCCGGGCACATTGCACTCTAATTTATAACCGAAAAACAACACTGGCCGGTAGGTCTGTTTCCCTAGTACCAGCAAGGGGAACGTAGAAAGGCTGTCGCTCTCTGGCCGTTACCTGCAAAAGCAGGTTTAAAGCCTGAGCTAATGGTCACTTCATATGAACAAGTACTGCAGGGCTGTAAATGAAACCTGCCCTCAAAATGTCTTGAGGGAGATAATGGCCAAAATATTTCAAATGGTGACACATACTTTAAGAAAACACTTTGAAGAAATAAGCTCTCATCACAGCTGGAAAAATAAAAAGGACATGTCTTACAGCTCAATTTCAACACATTATGAGACACATGCAAATTCAACCAGAAAGAGGTATCAGCTCACACCACTCAGAATAACCATCAGCAAAAACTACAAAGAATAAATGCTGAAGGTGCTGGGAAGAAATGCATACCCTCCGCTTTAAGTGGGACGTAACCTGGAAAGAGCCACTAAAGCGAACAGAATAGAGGTGCCTTTAAAAGGTAAACATTGAGCTACCATATGATCCAGCAGACCTATTCCTGGACCTATAACCTAAGAAGACAGAATTGGAAGGACACAGGTACGCAAATCTGCATTGCATAGTATAACAATCGCCAAGATATGGAAGTAACCAAAAAGTCCAACGACAGATGGGTGGACAATGAAGAACTGCACCATGTACAGATGGAATATGAGCTAGTGAAAAAATGAAACAATGCCATTTGCAGCACCATAGATGAGTCTAGAAGTAATCACGCAACTTGGTGTAAGTGAGAAAGCGAAAGACACATATCCTATCATATCACATATAGGTGTTACCTAAAAAATGATACAAACAAAGGTATTTCCACAGAGAAACACTATCATAGATTCATTAAAAAAACTTATGGTTCACCAAATGGAAAGGTGTGAGGATTGGATACATTACCGTATTGAGGTTAACAGAGTGATACAAACATATGTGAAATATATAATCACCAAAGACCTACGCAATACCAAGAGAAGACTACTCAACATTGTGTCGTATCCTACATGGGAAAAGGATCCGAAGAAAAATAGATATATGTATATGTGTGAAAGAACCACATCTTGCACACCTAGAACAAACAAAACATTGTAATCAAGTTTGCTGTGATAAAAAATAAAAATTAAGTTAAAGATACCAACAAGAAGTAATGAGACATAAACTTAAAGGGCTTTTTCCTCGCACATTCCATTCTAATTTACAACCTAGAACACCACTTCCAGTAAGGCTCTGTTGCCCTAGTAACCAGATTTGGTAAAGGAGAAATGCTGCCGCCTTGTGGCCGATTCCCGCAACAGCAGCTTTTAACCCACAGCTAATGGTCACTTACCATTCACAAGGACTCAGGGCTGTAAAGGACGCCTGCCCTCAAAATTGTGCTGAGGTAGGGAATGGATAAAAAAAATTCAAAACAGGCAACATGTTCACGAAGCTAGTATGAAGAGGTAAGTTGTACTCACTCTCTTTTTAAAGAAAGGAAAATGGATAAAAGCTCAACCTCAGGAAGTATTAGACTCATGCAATCTAATCTACAAAAAGTTTTCAACTCACACCCGTCGACTGACCATTGGCAAAAAGTCTACAAACAATCAATGCTGAAGAGGTTTTAGAGAACTGTGTACCCTCTAGCTGCTGGTGAGATGTAAAAGGGTTAAACGCTAATAATGAGAACAGAAAGGAGCTGCGTTGAAAAGGAAAAATTGAGGTACCATTCAATCCAGCAGGCGCACCAATGGGCCTCTCACCTGAGAAGACCAGAATGAAGAAGACCCGGGCTGCAAAAGCTGCACTGCAGCCTTATTCACAATAGACAAGACAGTGAAGCAACCAAAATGTCCATCAACAGATGAAAGGAAAAGGAAGAAGCGGCCCATGTACACAATGAATACTAGCCATGGAAAACAATGAAACACTGCTCTTTGAGGCACCATAGATGATCTTGGAGATAATCACAGAACATGAGGTAAGTCGGAAAGCAAAAGTCCTATATCCCATGATATCACTTATAGGCGTTCTCTAATAACTGACACAAATGAACATATTTCCACAGAGAAAGTCCATCACAGACTTATTAAAAAAAAAAAACTATGCTTATCTAAAAGGAAAGGTGGGGGAATGGATAAATGAAGATTAGCGTTACCATATGTATACAAATACATATTATATACATATATCAAAAAGACCGACCATATAGCAAGGAAGGTTTACGGAACACTGTGTAACAATTTACACGGGAAGAGGATCTCTACATAAATAGGTATATAGAATATGTAGATGAACCAGAGTATGTACACCTTGGACAAGCAACATTCTATCCATTACCCCAATTGAAAAAATTAAAACAATGAACTAGGAGTAATGAGACATAAACTTATGGGGGGTTCTCCTGGCACATTCCATTCAAATTTACAACCTAGGCAAATGACTTCCAGAACGGCTCTGCTGCCCTAGTACCCAGATTTGTGAATGGAGAAATGCTGCATCCTTGTGGCCGTTTCCCACAACAGCAGCTTTAAACCCACTGCAAAAGGTCACTAAATATTCACCAATTGCAGGTCTGTAAATGACACCTGCCCTCCAAAAAATACTGAGGTCGAAAATCGACCAAAATATTCTAGAGTGCAACCTTCCAAAAAGAAAATTTGAAGAGGTATATTGTACTCACGCTTTTTTTTTTTATTTTAACAGAAAAGGAAAAGGCGTGGAAAAATGATGAATTGTAGGAATTTTTACAGACATGTAAACCAAAATTACAAAAACCTATCAGCTCACACCAGTCAGAATGGCCATCAACAAAAATGCTGCAAACAAGAAATGCTGACTTGATTGTGGAGAAATGCGTACCCTCGATTCTAAGGGGCACGTGGTAAGAGCCACTAATGAAAGCACAATTGAGGTGCCTTGAAAAGGTAAACGTTGAGCTACCATACCAGTCAATCAATCATACCCACTGCTGGGTCTATCACCTGAGAAAATGAAAATCAAAAATCGCAGGCTGGCAATCCTGCACTCCAGCAATATTTACCATAGGCAACACTTGGAAGCAACGAAAGTGTCCATCAACAGAGGAATGCACCAAGAAGAAGTGGTCCATGTACACAATGGAATATTAGCCATGGAAAACATTGAAGCACTGCTCTTTGAGGCACCATAGATGAGCCTGGAGATAATCACAAAACATGAAGTAGGTCGGAAAGCAAAAGACCTATATCTTCTATTATCACTTATGGCATTATCTAATAACTGACACAGATGAACATATTTCCAAAGAGAAAGACACTCACAGGCGTAGAAAACAAACTATGCTCATCTAAAAGGAAAGGAGGGGGGAAATTGAGAAATGAAGATTAGTGTTACTATACATATTCAAATACATATTATATACATGTATCAAAAAGATCAAACATATAGCAAGGGAGGTCGACGGAACACTGTAATATTTTATATGGGAAGAGGATCTGTACATTAATAGACATACATAATGTCCAAATGAACTAGATTGTGTACACCTAGGACAAACAATATTCTAAACTTTACCCAGATTTAAAAAATTTTAAAAACCAAGAAGAAGTAATGAGACATAAACTTATGGGGATTTCTCCAGGCAAATTCCATTCTAATTTACAACCTGGACAATGACTTCCAGAAAGGCTCTGCTGCCCTAGAACCCAGATTGGGGAATGGAGAAATGCTACCTCCTTGTGGACGTTTCCCACAACAGCAGCTTTGAACTCACTGCAAAAGGTCACTAAATTTTCACCAACTTGCAGTTCTGTAAATTGCGCCTGCCCTCCAGAAAATTTCTGGGGTCAAAAATCGACCAAAAAATTCGGAAGAGGGCAACCTTCGAAGAAGACAATTTCAAGAGCTATATTGTACTCACGGTTTTTTCTTTTAAGAGAAAAGAAAAAGGCATAGGAATATGATGAATTTTAAAAATTTTCATGACATGCATACCCACATTACAAAACCCTATCAGCTCACAGCAGTCAGAATGGCCATTAGGAAAAATGCTGCAAAAAATAAACGGTGAAGGGAGTGTGGAGAAATGCGTACCCTCGGTTGTAAGGGGGGGCATGTAAAGAGCCACTAATGAAAACACAATGTAGGTGCTTTGAAAAGGGAAACAATGAACTACCAGTCCATCAATCACAACCACTGCTTGGCCTATCACCTGAGAAAATGAGAATCAAAAAGTCACAGGCTGGGAAACCTGTATGCCAGCAATATTTACCATAGGCAGCGCTTGGAAGAAATGAAAATGTCCATCAACCGAGGAATGCACCAAGAAGAAGTGGTCCACGTACACAATGGAATATTACTCTAATAATAAATATAAATTAAATTTAAAAACAAACAAAAGCAAGGAGACATCAACATTTGTGGGTTTATCCGGGCACATTGCACTCTAATTTATAACCGAAAAACAACACTGGCCGGTAGGTCTGTTTCCCTAGTACCAGCAAGGGGAACGTAGAAAGGCTGTCGCTCTCTGGCCGTTACCTGCAAAAGCAGGTTTAAAGCCTGAGCTAATGGTCACTTCATATGAACAAGTACTGCAGGGCTGTAAATGAAACCTGCCCTCAAAATGTCTTGAGGGAGATAATGGCCAAAATATTTCAAATGGTGACACATACTTTAAGAAAACACTTTGAAGAAATAAGCTCTCATCACAGCTGGAAAAATAAAAAGGACATGTCTTACAGCTCAATTTCAACGCATTATGAGACACATGCAAATTCAACCAGAAAGAGGTATCAGCTCACACCACTCAGAATAACCATCAGCAAAAACTACAAAGAATAAATGCTGAAGGTGCTGGGAAGAAATGCATACCCTCCGCTTTAAGTGGGACGTAACCTGGAAAGAGCCACTAAAGCGAACAGAATAGAGGTGCCTTTAAAAGGTAAACATTGAGCTACCATATGACCCAGCAGACCTATTCCTGGACCTATAACCTAAGAAGACAGAATTGGAAGGACACAGGTACGCAAATCTGCATTGCATAGTATAACAATCGCCAAGATATGGAAGTAACCAAAAAGTCCAACGACAGATGGGTGGACAATGAAGAACTGCTACATGTACAGATGGAATATGAGCTAGTGAAAAAATGAAACAATGCCATTTGCAGCACCATAGATGAGTCTAGAAGTAATCACGCAACTTGGTGTAAGTGAGAAAGCGAAAGACACATATCCTATCATATCACATATAGGTGTTACCTAAAAAATGATACAAACAAAGGTATTTCCACAGAGAAACACTATCATAGATTCATTAAAAAAACTTATGGTTCACCAAATGGAAAGGTGTGAGGATTGGATACATTACCGTATTGAGGTTAACAGAGTGATACAAACATATGTGAAATATATAATCACCAAAGACCTACGCAATACCAAGAGAAGACTACTCAACATTGTGTCGTATCCTACATGGGAAAAGGATCCGAAGAAAAATAGATATATGTATATGTGTGAAAGAACCACATCTTGCACACCTAGAACAAACAAAACATTGTAATCAAGTTTGCTGTGATAAAAAATAAAAATTAAGTTAAAGATACCAACAAGAAGTAATGAGACATAAACTTAAAGGGCTTTTTCCTCGCACATTCCATTCTAATTTACAACCTAGAACACCACTTCCAGTAAGGCTCTGTTGCCCTAGTAACCAGATTTGGTAAAGGAGAAATGCTGCCGCCTTGTGGCCGATTCCCGCAACAGCAGCTTTTAACCCACAGCTAATGGTCACTTACCATTCACAAGGACTCAGGGCTGTAAAGGACGCCTGCCCTCAAAATTGTGCTGAGGTAGGGAATGGATAAAAAAAATTCAAAACAGGCAAAATGTTCACGAAGCTAGTATGAAGAGGTAAGTTGTACTCACTCTCTTTTTAAAGAAAGGAAAATGGATAAAAGCTCAACCTCAGGAAGTATTAGACTCATGCAATCTAATCTACAAAAAGTTTTCAACTCACACCCGTCGACTGACCATTGGCAAAAAGTCTACAAACAATCAATGCTGAAGAGGTTTTAGAGAACTGTGTACCCTCTAGCTGCTGGTGAGATGTAAAAGGGTTAAACGCTAATAATGAGAACAGAAAGGAGCTGCGTTGAAAAGGAAAAATTGAGGTACCATTCAATCCAGCAGGCGCACCAATGGGCCTCTCACCTGAGAAGACCAGAATGAAGAAGACCCGGGCTGCAAAAGCTGCACTGCAGCCTTATTCACAATAGAAAAGACAGTGAAGCAACCAAAATGTCCATCAACAGATGAAAGGAAAAAGCAGAAGCGGCCCATGTACACAATGAATACTAGCCATGGAAAACAATGAAACACTGCTCTTTGAGACACCATAGATGATCTTGGAGATAATCACAGAACATGAGGTAAGTCGGAAAGCAAAAGTCCTATATCCTATGATATCACTTATACGCGTTCTCTAATAACTGACACAAATGAACATATTTCCACTGAGAAAGTCAATCACAGACTTATTAAAAAAAAACTATGCTTATCTACAAGGAAAGGTGGGGGGAATGGATACATGAAGATTAGCGTTACGATATGTATACAAATACATATTATATACATATATCAAAAAGACCGACCATATAGCAAGGAAGGTTTACGGAACACTCTGTAATAATTTACACGGGAAGAGGATCTCTACATAAATAGGTATATAGAATATGTAGATGAACCAGAGTATGTACACCTTGGACAAGCAACATTCTATCCATTACCCCAATTGAAAAAATTAAAACAATGAACTAGGAGTAATGAGACATAAACTTATGGGGGGTTCTCCTGGCACATTCCATTCAAATTTACAACCTAGGCAAACGACTTCCACAACGGCTCTGCTGCCCTAGTACCCAGATTTGGGAATGGAGAAATGCTGCATCCTTGTGGCCGTTTCCCACAACAGCAGCTTTAAACCCACTGCAAAAGGTCACTAAATATTCACCAATTGCAGGTCTGTAAATGACACCTGCCCTCCAAAAGATACTGAGGTCGAAAATCGACCAAAAAACTCTAGAGTGCAACCTTCCAAAAAGAAAATTTGAAGAGGTATATTGTACTCACACCTTTTTTCTTTTTTCTTTTAACAGAAAAGGAAAAGGCGTGGAAAAATGATGAATTGTAGGAATTTTTACAGACATGTAAACCAAAATTACAAAAACCTATCAGCTCACACCAGTCAGAATGGCCATCAACAAAAATGCTGCAAACAAGAAATGCTGACGTGATTGTGGAGAAATGCGTACCCTCGATTCTAAGGGGGACGTGGTAAGAGCCACTAATGAAAGCACAATTGAGGTGCCTTGAAAAGGTAAACGTTGAGCTACCATACCAGTCAATCAATCATACCCACTGCTGGGTCTATCACCTGAGAAAATGAAAATCAAAAATCGCAGGCTGGCAATCCTGCACTCCAGCAATATTTACCATAGGCAACACTTGGAAGCAACGAAAGTGTCCATCAACAGAGGAATGCACCAAGAAGAAGTGGTCCATGTACACAATGGAATATTAGCCATGGAAAACATTGAAGCACTGCTCTTTGAGGCACCATAGATGAGCCTGGAGATAATCACAAAACATGAAGTAGGTTGGAAAGCAAAAGACCTATATCTTATATTATCACTTATGGCATTATCTAATAACTGACACAGATGAACATATTTCCAAAGAGAAAGACACTCACAGGCGTAGAAAACAAACTATGCTCATCTAAAAGGAAAGGAGGGGGGAAATTGAGAAATGAAGATTAGTGTTACTATACATATTCAAATACATATTATATACATGTATCAAAAAGATCGAACATATAGCAAGGGAGGTCGACGGAACAGTGTAATATTTTACATGGGAAGAGGATCTGTACATTAATAGACATACATAATGTCCAAATGAACTAGATTGTGTACACCTAGGACAAACAATATTCTAAACTTTACCCAGATTTAAAAAATTTTAAAAACCAAGAAGAAGTAATGAGACATAAACTTATGGGGATTTCTCCAGGCAAATTCCATTCTAATTTACAACCTGGACAATGACTTCCAGAAAGGCTCTGCTGCCCTAGAACCCAGATTGGGGAATGGAGAAATGCTACCTCCTTGTGGACGTTTCCCACAACAGCAGCTTTGAACTCACTGCAAAAGGTCACTAAATTTTCACCAACTTGCAGTTCTGTAAATTGCGCCTGCCCTCCAGAAAATTTCTGGGGTCAAAAATCGACCAAAAAATTCGGAAGAGGGCAACCTTCGAAGAAGACAATTTCAAGAGCTATATTGTACTCACGGTTTTTTCTTTTAAGAGAAAAGAAAAAGGCATAGGAATATGATGAATTTTAAAAATTTTCATGACATGCATACCCACATTACAAAACCCTATCAGCTCACAGCAGTCAGAATGGCCATTAGGAAAAATGCTGCAAAAAATAAACGGTGAAGGGAGTGTGGAGAAATGCGTACCCTCGGTTGTAAGGGGGGGCATGTAAAGAGCCACTAATGAAAACACAATGTAGGTGCTTTGAAAAGGGAAACAATGAACTACCAGTCCATCAATCAAAACCACTGCTTGGCCTATCACCTGAGAAAATGAGAATCAAAAAGTCACAGGCTGGGAAACCTGTATGCCAGCAATATTTACCATAGGCAGCGCTTGGAAGAAATGAAAATGTCCATCAACCGAGGAATGCACCAAGAAGAAGTGGTCCACGTACACAATGGAATATTACTCTAATAATAAATATAAATTAAATTTAAAAACAAACAAAAGCAAGGAGACATCAACATTTGTGGGTTTATCCGGGCACATTGCACTCTAATTTATAACCGAAAAACAACACTGGCCGGTAGGTCTGTTTCCCTAGTACCAGCAAGGGGAACGTAGAAAGGCTGTCGCTCTCTGGCCGTTACCTGCAAAAGCAGGTTTAAAGCCTGAGCTAATGGTCACTTCATATGAACAAGTACTGCAGGGCTGTAAATGAAACCTGCCCTCAAAATGTCTTGAGGGAGATAATGGCCAAAATATTTCAAATGGTGACACATACTTTAAGAAAACACTTTGAAGAAATAAGCTCTCATCACAGCTGGAAAAATAAAAAGGACATGTCTTACAGCTCAATTTCAACGCATTATGAGACACATGCAAATTCAACCAGAAAGAGGTATCAGCTCACACCACTCAGAATAACCATCAGCAAAAACTACAAAGAATAAATGCTGAAGGTGCTGGGAAGAAATGCATACCCTCCGCTTTAAGTGGGACGTAACCTGGAAAGAGCCACTAAAGCGAACAGAATAGAGGTGCCTTTAAAAGGTAAACATTGAGCTACCATATGATCCAGCAGACCTATTCCTGGACCTATAACCTAAGAAGACAGAATTGGAAGGACACAGGTACGCAAATCTGCATTGCATAGTATAACAATCGCCAAGATATGGAAGTAACCAAAAAGTCCAACGACAGATGGGTGGACAATGAAGAACTGCACCATGTACAGATGGAATATGAGCTAGTGAAAAAATGAAACAATGCCATTTGCAGCACCATAGATGAGTCTAGAAGTAATCACGCAACTTGGTGTAAGTGAGAAAGCGAAAGACACATATCCTATCATATCACATATAGGTGTTACCTAAAAAATGATACAAACAAAGGTATTTCCACAGAGAAACACTATCATAGATTCATTAAAAAAACTTATGGTTCACCAAATGGAAAGGTGTGAGGATTGGATACATTACCGTATTGAGGTTAACAGAGTGATACAAACATATGTGAAATATATAATCACCAAAGACCTACGCAATACCAAGAGAAGACTACTCAACATTGTGTCGTATCCTACATGGGAAAAGGATCCGAAGAAAAATAGATATATGTATATGTGTGAAAGAACCACATCTTGCACACCTAGAACAAACAAAACATTGTAATCAAGTTTGCTGTGATAAAAAATAAAAATTAAGTTAAAGATACCAACAAGAAGTAATGAGACATAAACTTAAAGGGCTTTTTCCTCGCACATTCCATTCTAATTTACAACCTAGAACACCACTTCCAGTAAGGCTCTGTTGCCCTAGTAACCAGATTTGGTAAAGGAGAAATGCTGCCGCCTTGTGGCCGATTCCCGCAACAGCAGCTTTTAACCCACAGCTAATGGTCACTTACCATTCACAAGGACTCAGGGCTGTAAAGGACGCCTGCCCTCAAAATTGTGCTGAGGTAGGGAATGGATAAAAAAAATTCAAAACAGGCAAAATGTTCACGAAGCTCGTATGAAGAGGTAAGTTGTACTCACTCTCTTCTTAAAGAAAGGAAAATGGATAAAAGCTCAACCTCAGGAAGTATTAGACTCATGCAATCTAATCTACAAAAAGTTTTCAACTCACACCCGTCGACTGACCATTGGCAAAAAGTCTACAAACAATCAATGCTGAAGAGGTTTTAGAGAACTGTGTACCCTCTAGCTGCTGGTGAGATGTAAAAGGGTTAAACGCTAATAATGAGAACAGAAAGGAGCTGCGTTGAAAAGGAAAAATTGAGGTACCATTCAATCCAGCAGGCGCACCAATGGGCCTCTCACCTGAGAAGACCAGAATGAAGAAGACCCGGGCTGCAAAAGCTGCACTGCAGCCTTATTCACAATAGACAAGACAGTGAAGCAACCAAAATGTCCATCAACAGATGAAAGGAAAAAGCAGAGGCGGCCCATGTACACAATGAATACTAGCCATGGAAAACAATGAAACACTGCTCTTTGAGACACCATAGATGATCTTGGAGATAATCACAGAACATGAGGTAAGTCGGAAAGCAAAAGTCCTATATCCTATGATATCACTTATACGCGTTCTCTAATAACTGACACAAATGAACATATTTCCACTGAGAAAGTCAATCACAGACTTATTAAAAAAAACTATGCTTATCTACAAGGAAAGGTGGGGGGAATGGATACATGATGATTGGCGTTACCATATGTATACAAATACATATTATATACATATATCAAAAAGACCGACCATATAGCAAGGAAGGTTTACGGAACACTGTGTAACAATTTACACGGGAAGAGGATCTCTACATAAATAGGTATATAGAATATGTAGATGAACCAGAGTATGTACACCTTGGACAAGCAACATTCTATCCATTACCCCAATTGAAAAAATTAAAACAATGAACTAGGAGTAATGAGACATAAACTTATGGGGGGTTCTCCTGGCACATTCCATTCAAATTTACAACCTAGGCAAATGACTTCCAGAACGGCTCTGCTGCCCTAGTACCCAGATTTGTGAATGGAGAAATGCTGCATCCTTGTGGCCGTTTCCCACAACAGCAGCTTTAAACCCACTGCAAAAGGTCACTAAATATTCACCAATTGCAGGTCTGTAAATGACACCTGCCCTCCAAAAAATACTGAGGTCGAAAATCGACCAAAATATTCTAGAGTGCAACCTTCCAAAAAGAAAATTTGAAGAGGTATATTGTACTCACGCTTTTTTTTTTTATTTTAACAGAAAAGGAAAAGGCGTGGAAAAATGATGAATTGTAGGAATTTTTACAGACATGTAAACCAAAATTACAAAAACCTATCAGCTCACACCAGTCAGAATGGCCATCAACAAAAATGCTGCAAACAAGAAATGCTGACTTGATTGTGGAGAAATGCGTACCCTCGATTCTAAGGGGCACGTGGTAAGAGCCACTAATGAAAGCACAATTGAGGTGCCTTGAAAAGGTAAACGTTGAGCTACCATACCAGTCAATCAATCATACCCACTGCTGGGTCTATCACCTGAGAAAATGAAAATCAAAAATCGCAGGCTGGCAATCCTGCACTCCAGCAATATTTACCATAGGCAACACTTGGAAGCAACGAAAGTGTCCATCAACAGAGGAATGCACCAAGAAGAAGTGGTCCATGTACACAATGGAATATTAGCCATGGAAAACATTGAAGCACTGCTCTTTGAGGCACCATAGATGAGCCTGGAGATAATCACAAAACATGAAGTAGGTCGGAAAGCAAAAGACCTATATCTTCTATTATCACTTATGGCATTATCTAATAACTGACACAGATGAACATATTTCCAAAGAGAAAGACACTCACAGGCGTAGAAAACAAACTATGCTCATCTAAAAGGAAAGGAGGGGGGAAATTGAGAAATGAAGATTAGTGTTACTATACATATTCAAATACATATTATATACATGTATCAAAAAGATCAAACATATAGCAAGGGAGGTCGACGGAACACTGTAATATTTTATATGGGAAGAGGATCTGTACATTAATAGACATACATAATGTCCAAATGAACTAGATTGTGTACACCTAGGACAAACAATATTCTAAACTTTACCCAGATTTAAAAAATTTTAAAAACCAAGAAGAAGTAATGAGACATAAACTTATGGGGATTTCTCCAGGCAAATTCCATTCTAATTTACAACCTGGACAATGACTTCCAGAAAGGCTCTGCTGCCCTAGAACCCAGATTGGGGAATGGAGAAATGCTACCTCCTTGTGGACGTTTCCCACAACAGCAGCTTTGAACTCACTGCAAAAGGTCACTAAATTTTCACCAACTTGCAGTTCTGTAAATTGCGCCTGCCCTCCAGAAAATTTCTGGGGTCAAAAATCGACCAAAAAATTCGGAAGAGGGCAACCTTCGAAGAAGACAATTTCAAGAGCTATATTGTACTCACGGTTTTTTCTTTTAAGAGAAAAGAAAAAGGCATAGGAATATGATGAATTTTAAAAATTTTCATGACATGCATACCCACATTACAAAACCCTATCAGCTCACAGCAGTCAGAATGGCCATTAGGAAAAATGCTGCAAAAAATAAACGGTGAAGGGAGTGTGGAGAAATGCGTACCCTCGGTTGTAAGGGGGGGCATGTAAAGAGCCACTAATGAAAACACAATGTAGGTGCTTTGAAAAGGGAAACAATGAACTACCAGTCCATCAATCACAACCACTGCTTGGCCTATCACCTGAGAAAATGAGAATCAAAAAGTCACAGGCTGGGAAACCTGTATGCCAGCAATATTTACCATAGGCAGCGCTTGGAAGAAATGAAAATGTCCATCAACCGAGGAATGCACCAAGAAGAAGTGGTCCACGTACACAATGGAATATTACTCTAATAATAAATATAAATTAAATTTAAAAACAAACAAAAGCAAGGAGACATCAACATTTGTGGGTTTATCCGGGCACATTGCACTCTAATTTATAACCGAAAAACAACACTGGCCGGTAGGTCTGTTTCCCTAGTACCAGCAAGGGGAACGTAGAAAGGCTGTCGCTCTCTGGCCGTTACCTGCAAAAGCAGGTTTAAAGCCTGAGCTAATGGTCACTTCATATGAACAAGTACTGCAGGGCTGTAAATGAAACCTGCCCTCAAAATGTCTTGAGGGAGATAATGGCCAAAATATTTCAAATGGTGACACATACTTTAAGAAAACACTTTGAAGAAATAAGCTCTCATCACAGCTGGAAAAATAAAAAGGACATGTCTTACAGCTCAATTTCAACGCATTATGAGACACATGCAAATTCAACCAGAAAGAGGTATCAGCTCACACCACTCAGAATAACCATCAGCAAAAACTACAAAGAATAAATGCTGAAGGTGCTGGGAAGAAATGCATACCCTCCGCTTTAAGTGGGACGTAACCTGGAAAGAGCCACTAAAGCGAACAGAATAGAGGTGCCTTTAAAAGGTAAACATTGAGCTACCATATGACCCAGCAGACCTATTCCTGGACCTATAACCTAAGAAGACAGAATTGGAAGGACACAGGTACGCAAATCTGCATTGCATAGTATAACAATCGCCAAGATATGGAAGTAACCAAAAAGTCCAACGACAGATGGGTGGACAATGAAGAACTGCTACATGTACAGATGGAATATGAGCTAGTGAAAAAATGAAACAATGCCATTTGCAGCACCATAGATGAGTCTAGAAGTAATCACGCAACTTGGTGTAAGTGAGAAAGCGAAAGACACATATCCTATCATATCACATATAGGTGTTACCTAAAAAATGATACAAACAAAGGTATTTCCACAGAGAAACACTATCATAGATTCATTAAAAAAACTTATGGTTCACCAAATGGAAAGGTGTGAGGATTGGATACATTACCGTATTGAGGTTAACAGAGTGATACAAACATATGTGAAATATATAATCACCAAAGACCTACGCAATACCAAGAGAAGACTACTCAACATTGTGTCGTATCCTACATGGGAAAAGGATCCGAAGAAAAATAGATATATGTATATGTGTGAAAGAACCACATCTTGCACACCTAGAACAAACAAAACATTGTAATCAAGTTTGCTGTGATAAAAAATAAAAATTAAGTTAAAGATACCAACAAGAAGTAATGAGACATAAACTTAAAGGGCTTTTTCCTCGCACATTCCATTCTAATTTACAACCTAGAACACCACTTCCAGTAAGGCTCTGTTGCCCTAGTAACCAGATTTGGTAAAGGAGAAATGCTGCCGCCTTGTGGCCGATTCCCGCAACAGCAGCTTTTAACCCACAGCTAATGGTCACTTACCATTCACAAGGACTCAGGGCTGTAAAGGACGCCTGCCCTCAAAATTGTGCTGAGGTAGGGAATGGATAAAAAAAATTCAAAACAGGCAAAATGTTCACGAAGCTAGTATGAAGAGGTAAGTTGTACTCACTCTCTTTTTAAAGAAAGGAAAATGGATAAAAGCTCAACCTCAGGAAGTATTAGACTCATGCAATCTAATCTACAAAAAGTTTTCAACTCACACCCGTCGACTGACCATTGGCAAAAAGTCTACAAACAATCAATGCTGAAGAGGTTTTAGAGAACTGTGTACCCTCTAGCTGCTGGTGAGATGTAAAAGGGTTAAACGCTAATAATGAGAACAGAAAGGAGCTGCGTTGAAAAGGAAAAATTGAGGTACCATTCAATCCAGCAGGCGCACCAATGGGCCTCTCACCTGAGAAGACCAGAATGAAGAAGACCCGGGCTGCAAAAGCTGCACTGCAGCCTTATTCACAATAGAAAAGACAGTGAAGCAACCAAAATGTCCATCAACAGATGAAAGGAAAAAGCAGAAGCGGCCCATGTACACAATGAATACTAGCCATGGAAAACAATGAAACACTGCTCTTTGAGACACCATAGATGATCTTGGAGATAATCACAGAACATGAGGTAAGTCGGAAAGCAAAAGTCCTATATCCTATGATATCACTTATACGCGTTCTCTAATAACTGACACAAATGAACATATTTCCACTGAGAAAGTCAATCACAGACTTATTAAAAAAAAACTATGCTTATCTACAAGGAAAGGTGGGGGGAATGGATACATGAAGATTAGCGTTACGATATGTATACAAATACATATTATATACATATATCAAAAAGACCGACCATATAGCAAGGAAGGTTTACGGAACACTCTGTAATAATTTACACGGGAAGAGGATCTCTACATAAATAGGTATATAGAATATGTAGATGAACCAGAGTATGTACACCTTGGACAAGCAACATTCTATCCATTACCCCAATTGAAAAAATTAAAACAATGAACTAGGAGTAATGAGACATAAACTTATGGGGGGTTCTCCTGGCACATTCCATTCAAATTTACAACCTAGGCAAACGACTTCCACAACGGCTCTGCTGCCCTAGTACCCAGATTTGGGAATGGAGAAATGCTGCATCCTTGTGGCCGTTTCCCACAAAAGCAGCTTTAAACCCACTGCAAAAGGTCACTAAATATTCACCAATTGCAGGTCTGTAAATGACACCTGCCCTCCAAAAGATACTGAGGTCGAAAATCGACCAAAAAACTCTAGAGTGCAACCTTCCAAAAAGAAAATTTGAAGAGGTATATTGTACTCACACCTTTTTTCTTTTTTCTTTTAACAGAAAAGGAAAAGGCGTGGAAAAATGATGAATTGTAGGAATTTTTACAGACATGTAAACCAAAATTACAAAAACCTATCAGCTCACACCAGTCAGAATGGCCATCAACAAAAATGCTGCAAACAAGAAATGCTGACGTGATTGTGGAGAAATGCGTACCCTCGATTCTAAGGGGGACGTGGTAAGAGCCACTAATGAAAGCACAATTGAGGTGCCTTGAAAAGGTAAACGTTGAGCTACCATACCAGTCAATCAATCATACCCACTGCTGGGTCTATCACCTGAGAAAATGAAAATCAAAAATCGCAGGCTGGCAATCCTGCACTCCAGCAATATTTACCATAGGCAACACTTGGAAGCAACGAAAGTGTCCATCAACAGAGGAATGCACCAAGAAGAAGTGGTCCATGTACACAATGGAATATTAGCCATGGAAAACATTGAAGCACTGCTCTTTGAGGCACCATAGATGAGCCTGGAGATAATCACAAAACATGAAGTAGGTTGGAAAGCAAAAGACCTATATCTTATATTATCACTTATGGCATTATCTAATAACTGACACAGATGAACATATTTCCAAAGAGAAAGACACTCACAGGCGTAGAAAACAAACTATGCTCATCTAAAAGGAAAGGAGGGGGGAAATTGAGAAATGAAGATTAGTGTTACTATACATATTCAAATACATATTATATACATGTATCAAAAAGATCGAACATATAGCAAGGGAGGTCGACGGAACAGTGTAATATTTTACATGGGAAGAGGATCTGTACATTAATAGACATACATAATGTCCAAATGAACTAGATTGTGTACACCTAGGACAAACAATATTCTAAACTTTACCCAGATTTAAAAAATTTTAAAAACCAAGAAGAAGTAATGAGACATAAACTTATGGGGATTTCTCCAGGCAAATTCCATTCTAATTTACAACCTGGACAATGACTTCCAGAAAGGCTCTGCTGCCCTAGAACCCAGATTGGGGAATGGAGAAATGCTACCTCCTTGTGGACGTTTCCCACAACAGCAGCTTTGAACTCACTGCAAAAGGTCACTAAATTTTCACCAACTTGCAGTTCTGTAAATTGCGCCTGCCCTCCAGAAAATTTCTGGGGTCAAAAATCGACCAAAAAATTCGGAAGAGGGCAACCTTCGAAGAAGACAATTTCAAGAGCTATATTGTACTCACGGTTTTTTCTTTTAAGAGAAAAGAAAAAGGCATAGGAATATGATGAATTTTAAAAATTTTCATGACATGCATACCCACATTACAAAACCCTATCAGCTCACAGCAGTCAGAATGGCCATTAGGAAAAATGCTGCAAAAAATAAACGGTGAAGGGAGTGTGGAGAAATGCGTACCCTCGGTTGTAAGGGGGGGCATGTAAAGAGCCACTAATGAAAACACAATGTAGGTGCTTTGAAAAGGGAAACAATGAACTACCAGTCCATCAATCAAAACCACTGCTTGGCCTATCACCTGAGAAAATGAGAATCAAAAAGTCACAGGCTGGGAAACCTGTATGCCAGCAATATTTACCATAGGCAGCGCTTGGAAGAAATGAAAATGTCCATCAACCGAGGAATGCACCAAGAAGAAGTGGTCCACGTACACAATGGAATATTACTCTAATAATAAATATAAATTAAATTTAAAAACAAACAAAAGCAAGGAGACATCAACATTTGTGGGTTTATCCGGGCACATTGCACTCTAATTTATAACCGAAAAACAACACTGGCCGGTAGGTCTGTTTCCCTAGTACCAGCAAGGGGAACGTAGAAAGGCTGTCGCTCTCTGGCCGTTACCTGCAAAAGCAGGTTTAAAGCCTGAGCTAATGGTCACTTCATATGAACAAGTACTGCAGGGCTGTAAATGAAACCTGCCCTCAAAATGTCTTGAGGGAGATAATGGCCAAAATATTTCAAATGGTGACACATACTTTAAGAAAACACTTTGAAGAAATAAGCTCTCATCACAGCTGGAAAAATAAAAAGGACATGTCTTACAGCTCAATTTCAACGCATTATGAGACACATGCAAATTCAACCAGAAAGAGGTATCAGCTCACACCACTCAGAATAACCATCAGCAAAAACTACAAAGAATAAATGCTGAAGGTGCTGGGAAGAAATGCATACCCTCCGCTTTAAGTGGGACGTAACCTGGAAAGAGCCACTAAAGCGAACAGAATAGAGGTGCCTTTAAAAGGTAAACATTGAGCTACCATATGATCCAGCAGACCTATTCCTGGACCTATAACCTAAGAAGACAGAATTGGAAGGACACAGGTACGCAAATCTGCATTGCATAGTATAACAATCGCCAAGATATGGAAGTAACCAAAAAGTCCAACGACAGATGGGTGGACAATGAAGAACTGTACCATGTACAGATGGAATATGAGCTAGTGAAAAAATGAAACAATGCCATTTGCAGCACCATAGATGAGTCTAGAAGTAATCACGCAACTTGGTGTAAGTGAGAAAGCGAAAGACACATATCCTATCATATCACATATAGGTGTTACCTAAAAAATGATACAAACAAAGGTATTTCCACAGAGAAACACTATCATAGATTCATTAAAAAAACTTATGGTTCACCAAATGGAAAGGTGTGAGGATTGGATACATTACCGTATTGAGGTTAACAGAGTGATACAAACATATGTGAAATATATAATCACCAAAGACCTACGCAATACCAAGAGAAGACTACTCAACATTGTGTCGTAACCTACATGGGAAAAGGATCCGAAGAAAAATAGATATATGTATATGTGTGAAAGAACCACATCTTGCACACCTAGAACAAACAAAACATTGTAATCAAGTTTGCTGTGATAAAAAATAAAAATTAAGTTAAAGATACCAACAAGAAGTAATGAGACATAAACTTAAAGGGCTTTTTCCTCGCACATTCCATTCTAATTTACAACCTAGAACACCACTTCCAGTAAGGCTCTGTTGCCCTAGTAACCAGATTTGGTAAAGGAGAAATGCTGCCGCCTTGTGGCCGATTCCCGCAACAGCAGCTTTTAACCCACAGCTAATGGTCACTTACCATTCACAAGGACTCAGGGCTGTAAAGGACGCCTGCCCTCAAAATTGTGCTGAGGTAGGGAATGGATAAAAAAAATTCAAAACAGGCAAAATGTTCACGAAGCTAGTATGAAGAGGTAAGTTGTACTCACTCTCTTTTTAAAGAAAGGAAAATGGATAAAAGCTCAACCTCAGGAAGTATTAGACTCATGCAATCTAATCTACAAAAAGTTTTCAACTCACACCCGTCGACTGACCATTGGCAAAAAGTCTACAAACAATCAATGCTGAAGAGGTTTTAGAGAACTGTGTACCCTCTAGCTGCTGGTGAGATGTAAAAGGGTTAAACGCTAATAATGAGAACAGAAAGGAGCTGCGTTGAAAAGGAAAAATTGAGGTACCATTCAATCCAGCAGGCGCACCAATGGGCCTCTCACCTGAGAAGACCAGAATGAAGAAGACCCGGGCTGCAAAAGCTGCACTGCAGCCTTATTCACAATAGACAAGACAGTGAAGCAACCAAAATGTCCATCAACAGATGAAAGGAAAAAGCAGAGGCGGCCCATGTACACAATGAATACTAGCCATGGAAAACAATGAAACACTGCTCTTTGAGACACCATAGATGATCTTGGAGATAATCACAGAACATGAGGTAAGTCGGAAAGCAAAAGTCCTATATCCTATGATATCACTTATACGCGTTCTCTAATAACTGACACAAATGAACATATTTCCACTGAGAAAGTCAATCACAGACTTATTAAAAAAAAACTATGCTTATCTACAAGGAAAGGTGGGGGGAATGGATACATGAAGATTGGCGTTACCATATGTATACAAATACATATTATATACATATATCAAAAAGACCGACCATATAGCAAGGAAGGTTTACGGAACACTGTGTAACAATTTACACGGGAAGAGGATCTCTACATAAATAGGTATATAGAATATGTAGATGAACCAGAGTATGTACACCTTGGACAAGCAACATTCTAACCATTACCCCAATTGAAAAAATTAAAACAACCAACTAGGAGTAATGAGACATAAACTTATGGGGGGTTCTCCTGGCACATTCCATTCAAATTTACAACCTAGGCAAACGACTTCCAGAACGGCTCTGCTGCCCTAGTACCCAGATTTGGGAATGGAGAAATGCTGCATCCTTGTGGCCGTTTCCCACAACAGCAGCTTTAAACCCACTGCAAAAGGTCACTAAATATTCACCAATTGCAGGTCTGTAAATGACACCTGCCCTCCAAAAAATACTGAGGTCGAAAATCGACCAAAATATTCTAGAGTGCAACCTTCCAAAAAGAAAATTTGAAGAGGTATATTATACTCACACTTTTTTTTCTTTTTTCTTTTAACAGAAAAGAAAAAGGCGTGGAAAAATGATGAATTGTAGGAATTTTTACAGACATGTAAACCAAAATTACAAAAACCTATCAGCTCACACTAGTCAGAATGGCCATCAACAAAAATGCTGCAAACAAGAAATGCTGACGTGATTGTGGAGAAATGCGTACCCTCGATTCTAAGGGGGACGTGGTACGAGCCACTAATGAAAGCACAATTGAGGTGCCTTGAAAAGGTAAACGTTGAGCTACCATACCAGTCAATCAATCATACCCACTGCTGGGTCTATCACCTGAGAAAATGAAAATCAAAAATCGCAGGCTGGCAATCCTGCACTCCAGCAATATTTACCATAGGCAACACTTGGAAGCAACGAAAGTGTCCATCAACAGAGGAATGCACCAAGAAGAAGTGGTCCATGTACACAATGGAATATTAGCCATGGAAAACATTGAAGCACTGCTCTTTGAGGCACCATAGATGAGCCTGGAGATAATCACAAAACATGAAGTAGGTCGGAAAGCAAAAGACCTATATCTTCTATTATCACTTATGGCATTATCTAATAACTGACACAGATGAACATATTTCCAAAGAGAAAGACACTCACAGGCGTAGAAAACAAACTATGCGCATCTAAAAGGAAAGGAGGGGGGAAATTGAGAAATGAAGATTAGTGTTACTATACATATTCAAATACATATTATATACATGTATCAAAAAGATCGAACATATAGCAAGGGAGGTCGACGGAACACTGTAATATTTTATATGGGAAGAGGATCTGTACATTAATAGACATACATAATGTCCAAATGAACTAGATTGTGTACACCTAGGACAAACAATATTCTAAACTTTACCCAGATTTAAAAAATTTTAAAAACCAAGAAGAAGTAATGAGACATAAACTTATGGGGATTTCTCCAGGCAAATTCCATTCTAATTTACAACCTGGACAATGACTTCCAGAAAGGCTCTGCTGCCCTAGAACCCAGATTGGGGAATGGAGAAATGCTACCTCCTTGTGGACGTTTCCCACAACAGCAGCTTTGAACTCACTGCAAAAGGTCACTAAATTTTCACCAACTTGCAGTTCTGTAAATGGCGCCTGCCCTCCAGAAAATTTCTGGGGTCAAAAATCGACCAAAAAATTCAGAAGAGGGCAACCTTCGAAGAAGACAATTTCAAGAGCTATATTGTACTCACGGTTTTTTCTTTTAAGAGAAAAGATAAAGGCATAGGAATATGATGAATTTTAAAAATTTTCATGACATGCATACCCACATTACAAAACCCTATCAGCTCACAGCAGTCAGAATGGCCATTAGGAAAAATGCTGCAAAAAATAAACGGTGAAGGGAGTGTGGAGAAATGCGTACCCTCGGTTGTAAGGGGGGGCATGTAAAGAGCCACTAATGAAAACACAATGTAGGTGCTTTGAAAAGGGAAACAATGAACTACCAGTCCATCAATCACAACCACTGCTTGGCCTATCACCTGAGAAAATGAGAATCAAAAAGTCACAGGCTGGGAAACCTGTATGCCAGCAATATTTACCATAGGCAGCACTTGGAAGAAATGAAAATGTCCATCAACCGAGGAATGCACCAAGAAGAAGTGGTCCACGTACACAATGGAATATTACTCTAATAATAAATATAAATTAAATTTAAAAACAAACAAAAGCAAGGAGACATCAACATTTGTGGGTTTATCCGGGCACATTGCACTCTAATTTATAACCGAAAAACAACACTGGCCGGTAGGTCTGTTTCCCTAGTACCAGCAAGGGGAACGTAGAAAGGCTGTCGCTCTCTGGCCGTTACCTGCAAAAGCAGGTTTAAAGCCTGAGCTAATGGTCACTTCATATGAACAAGTACTGCAGGGCTGTAAATGAAACCTGCCCTCAAAATGTCTTGAGGGAGATAATGGCCAAAATATTTCAAATGGTGACACATACTTTAAGAAAACACTTTGAAGAAATAAGCTCTCATCACAGCTGGAAAAATAAAAAGGACATGTCTTACAGCTCAATTTCAACGCATTATGAGACACATGCAAATTCAACCAGAAAGAGGTATCAGCTCACACCACTCAGAATAACCATCAGCAAAAACTACAAAGAATAAATGCTGAAGGTGCTGGGAAGAAATACATACCCTCCACTTTAAGTGGGACGTAACCTGGAAAGAGCCACTAAAGCCAACAGAATAGAGGTGCCTTTAAAAGGTAAACATTGAGCTACCATATGATCCAGCAGACCTATTCCTGGACCTATAACCTAAGAAGACAGAATTGGAAGGACACAGGTACGCAAATCTGCATTGCATAGTATAACAATCGCCAAGATATGGAAGTAACCAAAAAGTCCAACGACAGATGGGTGGACAATGAAGAACTGCACCATGTACAGATGGAATATGAGCTAGTGAAAAAATGAAACAATGCCATTTGCAGCACCATAGATGAGTCTAGAAGTAATCACGCAACTTGGTGTAAGTGAGAAAGCGAAAGACACATATCCTATCATATCACATATAGTTGTTACCTAAAAAATGATACAGACAAAGGTATTTCCACAGAGAAACACTATCATAGATTCATTAAAAAAACTTATGGTTCACCAAATGGAAAGGTGTGAGGATTGGATACATTACCATATTGAGGTTAACAGAGAGACACAAACACACGTGAAATACATAATCACCAAAGACCTACGCAATACCAAGAGAAGACTACTCAACACTGTGTCGTATCCTACATGGGAAAAGGATCCGAAGAAGAATAGATATATGTATATGTGTGAAAGAACCACATCTTGCACACCTAGAACAAACAAAACATTGTAATCAAGTTTGCTGTGATAAAAAATAAAAATTAAGTTAAAAATACCAACAAGAAGTAATGAGACATAAACTTAAAGGGCTTTTGCCTCGCACATTCCATTCTAATTTGCAACCTAGAACACCACTTCCAGTAAGGCTCTGTTGCCCTAGTAACCAGATTTGGTAAAGGAGAAATGCTGCCGCCTTGTGGCCGATTCCCGCAAGAGCAGCTTTTAACCCACAGCTAATGGTCACTTACCATTCATTCACAAGGACGCAGGGCTGTAAAGGACACCTGCCCTCAAAATTGTGCTGAGGTAGGGAATGGATAAAAAAAATTCAAAACAGGCAAAATGTTCACGAAGCTAGTATGAAGAGGTAAGTTTTACTCACTCTCTTTTTAAAGAAAGGGAAATGGATAAAAGCTCAACCTCAGGAAGTATTAGACTCATGCAATCTAATCTACGAAAAGTTCTCAACTCACACCCGTCGACTGACCATTGGCAAAAAGTCTACAAACAGTCAATGCTGAAGAGGTTTTAGAGAACTGTGTACCCTCTAGCTGCTGGTGAGATGTAAAAGGGTTAAACGCTAATAATGAGAACAGAAAGGAGCTGCGTTGAAAAGGAAAAATTGAGGTACCATTCAATCCAGCAGGCGCACCAATGGGCCTCTCACCTGAGAAGACCAGAATGAAGAAGACCCGGGCTGCAAAAGCTGCACTGCAGCCTTATTCACAATAGACAAGACAGTGAAGCAACCAAAATGTCCATCAACAGATGAAAGGAAAAGGAAGAAGCGGCCCATGTACACAATGAATACTAGCCATGGAAAACAATGAAACACTGCTCTTTGAGGCACCATAGATGATCTTGGAGATAATCACAGAACATGAGGTAAGTCGGAAAGCAAAAGTCCTATATCCCATGATATCACTTATAGGCGTTCTCTAATAACTGACACAAATGAACATATTTCCACAGAGAAAGTCCATCACAGACTTATTAAAAAAAAAACTATGCTTATCTAAAAGGAAAGGTGGGGGAATGGATAAATGAAGATTAGCGTTACCATATGTATACAAATACATATTATATACATATATCAAAAAGACCGACCATATAGCAAGGAAGGTTTACGGAACACTCTGTAATAATTTACACGGGAAGAGGATCTCTACATAAATAGGTATATAGAATATGTAGATGAACCAGAGTGTGTACACCTTGGACAAGCAACATTCTAACCATTACCCCAATTGAAAAAATTAAAACAACGAACTAGGAGTAATGAGACATAAACTTATGGGGGGTTTTCCTGGCACATTCCATTCAAATTGACCACCTAGGCAAACGACTTCCAGAACGGCTCTGCTGCCCTAGTACCCCGATTTGGGAATGGAGAAATGCTGCATCCTTGTGGCCGTTTCCCACAACAGCAGCTTTAAACCCACTGCAAAAGGTCACTAAATGTTCACCAATTGCAGTTCTGTAAATGACACCTGCCCTCCAAAAAATACTGAGGTCGAAAATCGACCAAAAAATTCTAGAGTGCAACCTTCCAAAAAGAAAATTTGAAGAGGTATATTATACTCACACTCTTTTTCTTTTTTCTTTTAACAGAAAAGCAAAAGGCGTGGAAAAATGATGAATTGTAGGAATTTTTACAGACATGTAAACCCAAATTACAAAAACCTATCAGCTCACCCCAGTCAGAATGGCCATCAACAAAAATGCTGCAAACAAGAAATGCTGACGTGATTGTGGAGAAATGCGTACCCTCGATTCTAAGGGGGACGTGGTAAGAGCCACTAATGACAGCACAATTGAGGTGCCTTGAAAAGGTAAACGTTGAGCTACCATACCAGTCAATCAATCATACCCACTGCTGGGTCTATCACCTGAGAGAATGAAAATCAAAAATCGCAGGCTGGCAATCCTGCACTCCAGCAATATTTACCATAGGCAACGCTTGGAAGCAACGAAAATGTCCATCAACAGAGGAATGCACCAAGAAGAAGTGGTCCATGTACACAATGGAATATTAGCCATGGAAAACATTGAAGCACTGCTCTTTGAGGCACCATAGATGAGCCTGGAGATAATCACAAAACATGAAGTAGGTCGGAAAGCAAAAGACCTATATCCCATATTATCACGTACGGCATTATCTAATAACTGACACAGATGAACATATTTCCAAAGAGAAAGACACTCACAGGCGTAGAACACAAACTATGCTCATCTAAAAGGAAAGGAGGGGGGAAATTGAGAAATGAAGATTAGTGTGACTATACATATACAAATACATATTATATACATGTATCAAAAAGACCGAACATATAGCAAGGGAGGTCGACGGAACACTGTAATATTTTACATGGGAAGAGGATCTGTACATTAATAGACATACATAATGTACAAATGAACCAGATTGTGTACACCTAGGACAAACAATTTTCTAAACTTTACCCAGATTAAAAAAATTTTAAAAACCAAGAAGAAGTAATGAGACATAAACTTATGGGGATTTCTCCTGGCAAATTCCATTCTAATTTACAACCTAGGACAATGACTTCCAGAAAGGCTCTGCTGCCCTAGTACCCAGATTGGGGAATGGAGAAATGCTACCTCCTTGTGGACGTTTCCCACAACAGCAGCTTTGAACCCACTGCAAAAGGTCACTAAATTTTCACCAACTTGCAGTTCTGTAAATGGCGCCTGCCCTCCAGCAAATTTCTGGGGTCAAAAATCGACCAAAAAATTCAGAAGAGGGCAACCTTCGAAGAAGACAATTTCAAGAGCTATATTGTACTCACGGTTTTTTCTTTTAAGAGAAAAGAAAAAGGCGTAGGAATATGATGAATTTTAAAAATTTTAATGACATGCATACCCATATTACAAAAACCTATCAGCTCGCAGCAGTCACAATGGCCATTAGGAAAAGTGCTGCAAAAAATAAACGGTGAAGGGAGTGTGGAGAAATGCGTACCCTCGGTGGTAAGGGGGGGCATGTAAAGAGCCACTAATGAAAACACAATGTAGGTGCTTTGAAAAGGGAAACATTGAGCTACCAGTCAATCAATCACAACCACTGCTTGGCCTATCACCTGAGAAAATGAGAATCAAAAAGTCACAGGCTGGCAAATCTGTACGCCAGCAATATTTACCATAGCCAACACTTGGAAGCAATGAAAATGTCCATCAACCGAGGAATGCACCAAGAAGAAGTGGTCCACGTACACAATGGAATATTACTCTAATTAATAATAAATATAAATTAAATTTAAAAACAAAGAAAAGCAAGGAGACATCAACATTTGTGGGTTTATCCGGGCACATTGCACTCTAATTTATAACCGAAGAACACCACGGACCGGTAGGTCTGTTTCCCTAGTAGCAGCAAGGGGAACGTAGAAAGGCTGCCGCTCTCTGGCCGTTACCTGCAAAAGCAGGTTTAAAGCCTGAGCTAATGGTCACTTCATATGAACAAGTACTGCAGGGCTGTAAATGAAACCTGCCCTCAAAATGTCTTGAGGGAGATCATGGCCAAAATATTTCAAACGGTGACACATACTTTAAGAAAACACTTTGAAGAAATAAGCTCCAATCACAGCTGGAAAAATAAAAAGGACAAGTCTTAAAGCTCAATTTCAACGCATTATGAGACACATGCAAATTCAACCACAAAGAGGTATCAGCTCACACCACTCAGAATAACCATCAGCAAAAACTACAAAGAATAAATGCTGAAGGTGCTGGGAAGAAATACATACCCTCCACTTTAAGTGGGACGTAACCTGGAAAGAGCCACTAAAGAGATCAGAATAGAGGTGCCTTTAAAAGGTAAACATTGAGCTACCATATGATCCAGCAGACCTATTCCTGGACCTGTAACCTAAGAAGACAGAATTGGAAGGACACAGGCACGCAAATCTGCATTGCACAGTATTACAATGGCCAAGATATGGAAGTAACCAAAAAGTCCACCGACAGATGGGTGGACAAAGAAGAACTGCTACCTGTACAGATGGAATATGAGCTAGTGAAAAAATGAAACAATGCCATTTGCAGCACCATAGATGAGTCTAGAAGTAATCACGCAACTCGGAGTAAGTGAGAAAGCGAAAGACACATAGCCTATCATATCACATATAGGTGTTACCTAAAAAATGATACAGACAAAGGTATTTCCACAGAGAAACACTATCATAGATTCATTAAAAAAACTTATGGTTCACCAAATGGAAAGGTGTGAGGATTGGATACATTACCATATTGAGGTTAACAGAGAGACACAAACACACGTGAAATACATAATCACCAAAGACCTACGCAATACCAAGAGAAGACTACTCAACACTGTGTCATAACCTACATGGGAAAAGGATCCGAAGAAGAATAGATATATGTATATGTGTGAAAGAACCACATCTTGCACACCTAGAACAAACAAAACATTGTAATCAAGTTTGCTGTGATAAAAAATAAAAATTAAGTTAAAAATACCAACAAGAAGTAATGAGACATAAACTTAAAGGGCTTTTGCCTCGCACATTCCATTCTAATTTGCAACCTAGAACACCACTTCCAGTAAGGCTCTGTTGCCCTAGTAACCAGATTTGGTAAAGGAGAAATGCTGCCGCCTTGTGGCCGATTCCCGCAAGAGCAGCTTTTAACCCACAGCTAATGGTCACTTACCATTCATTCACAAGGACGCAGGGCTGTAAAGGACACCTGCCCTCAAAATTGTGCTGAGGTAGGGAATGGATAAAAAAAATTCAAAACAGGCAAAATGTTCACGAAGCTAGTATGAAGAGGTAAGTTTTACTCACTCTCTTTTTAAAGAAAGGGAAATGGATAAAAGCTCAACCTCAGGAAGTATTAGACTCATGCAATCTAATCTACGAAAAGTTCTCAACTCACACCCGTCGACTGACCATTGGCAAAAAGTCTACAAACAGTCAATGCTGAAGAGGTTTTAGAGAACTGTGTACCCTCTAGCTGCTGGTGAGATGTAAAAGGGTTAAACGCTAATAATGAGAACAGAAAGGAGCTGCGTTGAAAAGGAAAAATTGAGGTACCATTCAATCCAGCAGGCGCACCAATGGGCCTCTCACCTGAGAAGACCAGAATGAAGAAGACCCGGGCTGCAAAAGCTGCACTGCAGCCTTATTCACAATAGACAAGACAGTGAAGCAACCAAAATGTCCATCAACAGATGAAAGGAAAAGGAAGAAGCGGCCCATGTACACAATGAATACTAGCCATGGAAAACAATGAAACACTGCTCTTTGAGGCACCATAGATGATCTTGGAGATAATCACAGAACATGAGGTAAGTCGGAAAGCAAAAGTCCTATATCCCATGATATCACTTATAGGCGTTCTCTAATAACTGACACAAATGAACATATTTCCACAGAGAAAGTCCATCACAGACTTATTAAAAAAAAAAAAACTATGCTTATCTAAAAGGAAAGGTGGGGGAATGGATAAATGAAGATTAGCGTTACCATATGTATACAAATACATATTATATACATATATCAAAAAGACCGACCATATAGCAAGGAAGGTTTACGGAACACTCTGTAATAATTTACACGGGAAGAGGATCTCTACATAAATAGGTATATAGAATATGTAGATGAACCAGAGTGTGTACACCTTGGACAAGCAACATTCTAACCATTACCCCAATTGAAAAAATTAAAACAACGAACTAGGAGTAATGAGACATAAACTTATGGGGGGTTCTCCTGGCACATTCCATTCAAATTGACCACCTAGGCAAACGACTTCCAGAACGGCTCTGCTGCCCTAGTACCCCGATTTGGGAATGGAGAAATGCTGCATCCTTGTGGCCGTTTCCCACAACAGCAGCTTTAAACCCACTGCAAAAGGTCACTAAATGTTCACCAATTGCAGTTCTGTAAATGACACCTGCCCTCCAAAAAATACTGAGGTCGAAAATCGACCAAAAAATTCTAGAGTGCAACCTTCCAAAAAGAAAATTTGAAGAGGTATATTATACTCACACTCTTTTTCTTTTTTCTTTTAACAGAAAAGCAAAAGGCGTGGAAAAATGATGAATTGTAGGAATTTTTACAGACATGTAAACCCAAATTACAAAAACCTATCAGCTCACCCCAGTCAGAATGGCCATCAACAAAAATGCTGCAAACAAGAAATGCTGACGTGATTGTGGAGAAATGCGTACCCTCGATTCTAAGGGGGACGTGGTAAGAGCCACTAATGACAGCACAATTGAGGTGCCTTGAAAAGGTAAACGTTGAGCTACCATACCAGTCAATCAATCATACCCACTGCTGGGTCTATCACCTGAGAGAATGAAAATCAAAAATCGCAGGCTGGCAATCCTGCACTCCAGCAATATTTACCATAGGCAATGCTTGGAAGCAACGAAAATGTCCATCAACAGAGGAATGCACCAAGAAGAAGTGGTCCATGTACACAATGGAATATTAGCCATGGAAAACATTGAAGCACTGCTCTTTGAGGCACCATAGATGAGCCTGGAGATAATCACAAAACATGAAGTAGGTCGGAAAGCAAAAGACCTATATCTTCTATTATCACTTATGGCATTATCTAATAACTGACACAGATGAACATATTTCCAAAGAGAAAGACACTCACAGGCATAGAAAACAAACTATGCTCATCTAAAAGGAAAGGAGGGGGGAAATTGAGAAATGAAGATTAGTGTTACTATACATATTCAAATACATATTATATACATGTATCAAAAAGATCGAACATATAGCAAGGGAGGTCGATGGAACACTGTAATATTTTATATGGGAAGAGGATCTGTACATTAATAGACATACATAATGTCCAAATGAACTAGATTGTGTACACCTAGGACAAACAATATTCTAAACTTTACCCAGATTTAAAAAATTTTAAAAACCAAGAAGAAGTAATGAGACATAAACTTATGGGGATTTCTCCAGGCAAATTCCATTCTAATTTACAACCTGGACAATGACTTCCAGAAAGGCTCTGCTGCCCTAGAACCCAGATTGGGGAATGGAGAAATGCTACCTCCTTGTGGACGTTTCCCACAACAGCAGCTTTGAACTCACTGCAAAAGGTCACTAAATTTTCACCAACTTGCAGTTCTGTAAATGGCGCCTGCCCTCCAGAAAATTTCTGGGGTCAAAAATCGACCAAAAAATTCGGAAGAGGGCAACCTTCGAAGAAGACAATTTCAAGAGCTATATTGTACTCACGGTTTTTTCTTTTAAGAGAAAAGAAAAAGGCATAGGAATATGATGAATTTTAAAAATTTTCATGACATGCATACCCACATTACAAAACCCTATCAGCTCACAGCAGTCAGAATGGCCATTAGGAAAAATGCTGCAAAAAATAAACGGTGAAGGGAGTGTGGAGAAATGCGTACCCTCGGTGGTAAGGGGGGGCATGTAAAGAGCCACTAATGAAAACACAATGTAGGTGCTTTGAAAAGGGAAACAATGAACTACCAGTCCATCAATCACAACCACTGCTTGGCCTATCACCTGAGAAAATGAGAATCAAAAAGTCACAGGCTGGGAAACCTGTATGCCAGCAATATTTACCATAGGCAGCGCTTGGAAGAAATGAAAATGTCCATCAACCGAGGAATGCACCAAGAAGAAGTGGTCCACGTACACAATGGAATATTACTCTAATAATAAATATAAATTAAATTTAAAAACAAACAAAAGCAAGGAGACATCAACATTTGTGGGTTTATCCGGGCACATTGCACTCTAATTTATAACCGAAAAACAACACTGGCCGGTAGGTCTGTTTCCCTAGTACCAGCAAGGGGAACGTAGAAAGGCTGCCGCTCTCTGGCCGTTACCTGCAAAAGCAGGTTTAAAGCCTGAGCTAATGGTCACTTCATATGAACAAGTACTGCAGGGCTGTAAATGAAACCTGCCCTCAAAATGTCTTGAGGGAGATAATGGCCAAAATATTTCAAATGGTGACACATACTTTAAGAAAACACTTTGAAGAAATAAGCTCTCATCACAGCTGGAAAAATAAAAAGGACATGTCTTACAGCTCAATTTCAACGCATTATGAGACACATGCAAATTCAACCAGAAAGAGGTATCAGCTCACACCACTCAGAATAACCATCAGCAAAAACTACAAAGAATAAATGCTGAAGGTGCTGGGAAGAAATGCATACCCTCCGCTTTAAGTGGGACGTAACCTGGAAAGAGCCACTAAAGCGAACAGAATAGAGGTGCCTTTAAAAGGTAAACATTGAGCTACCATATGATCCAGCAGACCTATTCCTGGACCTATAACCTAAGAAGACAGAATTGGAAGGACACAGGTACGCAAATCTGCATTGCATAGTATAACAATCGCCAAGATATGGAAGTAACCAAAAAGTCCAACGACAGATGGGTGGACAAAGAAGAACTGCACCATGTACAGATGGAATATGAGCTAGTGAAAAAATGAAACAATGCCATTTGCAGCACCATAGATGAGTCTAGAAGTAATCACGCAACTTGGTGTAAGTGAGAAAGCGAAAGACACATATCCTATCATATCACATATAGGTGTTACCTAAAAAATGATACAAACAAAGGTATTTCCACAGAGAAACACTATCATAGATTCATTAAAAAAACTTATGGTTCACCAAATGGAAAGGTGTGAGGATTGGATACATTACCGTATTGAGGTTAACAGAGTGATACAAACATATGTGAAATATATAATCACCAAAGACCTACGCAATACCAAGAGAAGACTACTCAACATTGTGTCGTATCCTACATGGGAAAAGGATCCGAAGAAAAATAGATATATGTATATGTGTGAAAGAACCACATCTTGCACACCTAGAACAAACAAAACATTGTAATCAAGTTTGCTGTGATAAAAAATAAAAATTAAGTTAAAGATACCAACAAGAAGTAATGAGACATAAACTTAAAGGGCTTTTTCCTCGCACATTCCATTCTAATTTACAACCTAGAACACCACTTCCAGTAAGGCTCTGTTGCCCTAGTAACCAGATTTGGTAAAGGAGAAATGCTGCCGCCTTGTGGCCGATTCCCGCAACAGCAGCTTTTAACCCACAGCTAATGGTCACTTACCATTCACAAGGACTCAGGGCTGTAAAGGACGCCTGCCCTCAAAATTGTGCTGAGGTAGGGAATGGATAAAAAAAATTCAAAACAGGCAACATGTTCACGAAGCTAGTATGAAGAGGTAAGTTGTACTCACTCTCTTTTTAAAGAAAGGAAAATGGATAAAAGCTCAACCTCAGGAAGTATTAGACTCATGCAATCTAATCTACAAAAAGTTTTCAACTCACACCCGTCGACTGACCATTGGCAAAAAGTCTACAAACAATCAATGCTGAAGAGGTTTTAGAGAACTGTGTACCCTCTAGCTGCTGGTGAGATGTAAAAGGGTTAAACGCTAATAATGAGAACAGAAAGGAGCTGCGTTGAAAAGGAAAAATTGAGGTACCATTCAATCCAGCAGGCGCACCAATGGGCCTCTCACCTGAGAAGACCAGAATGAAGAAGACCCGGGCTGCAAAAGCTGCACTGCAGCCTTATTCACAATAGACAAGACAGTGAAGCAACCAAAATGTCCATCAACAGATGAAAGGAAAAAGCAGAAGCGGCCCATGTACACAATGAATACTAGCCATGGAAAACAATGAAACACTGCTCTTTGAGACACCATAGATGATCTTGGAGATAATCACAGAACATGAGGTAAGTCGGAAAGCAAAAGTCCTATATCCTATGATATCACTTATACGCGTTCTCTAATAACTGACACAAATGAACATATTTCCCCTGAGAAAGTCAATCACAGACTTATTAAAAAAAACTATGCTTATCTACAAGGAAAGGTGGGGGGAATGGATACATGAAGATTGGCGTTACCATATGTATACAAATACATATTATATACATATATCAAAAAGACCGACCATATAGCAAGGAAGGTTTACTGTGTAACAATTTACACGGGAAGAGGATCTCTACATAAATAGGTATATAGAATATGTAGATGAACCAGAGTATGTACACCTTGGACAAGCAACATTCTAACCATTACCACAATTGAAAAAATTAAAACAACCAACTAGGAGTAATGAGACATAAACTTATGGGGGGTTCTCCTGGCACATTCCATTCAAATTTACAACCTAGGCAAACGACTTCCAGAACGGCTCTGCTGCCCTAGTACCCAGATTTGGGAATGGAGAAATGCTGCATCCTTGTGGCCGTTTCCCACAACAGCAGCTTTAAACCCACTGCAAAAGGTCACTAAATATTCACCAATTGCAGGTCTGTAAATGACACCTGCCCTCCAAAAAATACTGAGGTCGAAAATCGACCAAAATATTCTAGAGTGCAACCTTCCAAAAAGAAAATTTGAAGAGGTATATTATACTCACACTTTTTTTTTCTTTTTTCTTTTAACAGAAAAGAAAAAGGCGTGGAAAAATGATGAATTGTAGGAATTTTTACAGACATGTAAACCAAAATTACAAAAACCTATCAGCTCACACCAGTCAGAATGGCCATCAACAAGAATGCTGCAAACAAGAAATGCTGACTTGATTGTGGAGAAATGCGTACCCTCGATTCTAAGGGGGACGTGGTAAGAGCCACTAATGAAAGCACAATTGAGGTGCCTTGAAAAGGTAAACGTTGAGCTACCATACCAGTCAATCAATCATACCCACTGCTGGGTCTATCACCTGAGAAAATGAAAATCAAAAATCGCAGGCTGGCAATCCTGCACTCCAGCAATATTTACCATAGGCAACACTTGGAAGCAACGAAAGTGTCCATCAACAGAGGAATGCACCAAGAAGAAGTGGTCCATGTACACAATGGAATATTAGCCATGGAAAACATTGAAGCACTGCTCTTTGAGGCACCATAGATGAGCCTGGAGATAATCACAAAACATGAAGTAGGTCGGAAAGCAAAAGACCTATATCTTCTATTATCACTTATGGCATTATCTAATAACTGACACAGATGAACATATTTCCAAAGAGAAAGACACTCACAGGCGTAGAAAACAAACTATGCTCATCTAAAAGGAAAGGAGGGGGGAAATTGAGAAATGAAGATTAGTGTTACTATACATATTCAAATACATATTATATACATGTATCAAAAAGATCGAACATATAGCAAGGGAGGTCGACGGAACACTGTAATATTTTATATGGGAAGAGGATCTGTACATTAATAGACATACATAATGTCCAAATGAACTAGATTGTGTACACCTAGGACAAACAATATTCTAAACTTTACCCAGATTTAAAAAATTTTAAAAACCAAGAAGAAGTAATGAGACATAAACTTATGGGGATTTCTCCAGGCAAATTCCATTCTAATTTACAACCTGGACAATGACTTCCAGAAAGGCTCTGCTGCCCTAGAACCCAGATTGGGGAATGGAGAAATGCTACCTCCTTGTGGACGTTTCCCACAACAGCAGCTTTGAACTCACTGCAAAAGGTCACTAAATTTTCACCAACTTGCAGTTCTGTAAATGGCGCCTGCCCTCCAGAAAATTTCTGGGGTCAAAAATCGACCAAAAAATTCAGAAGAGGGCAACCTTCGAAGAAGACAATTTCAAGAGCTATATTGTACTCACGGTTTTTTCTTTTAAGAGAAAAGATAAAGGCATAGGAATATGATGAATTTTAAAAATTTTCATGACATGCATACCCACATTACAAAACCCTATCAGCTCACAGCAGTCAGAATGGCCATTAGGAAAAATGCTGCAAAAAATAAACGGTGAAGGGAGTGTGGAGAAATGCGTACCCTCGGTTGTAAGGGGGGGCATGTAAAGAGCCACTAATGAAAACACAATGTAGGTGCTTTGAAAAGGGAAACAATGAACTACCAGTCCATCAATCACAACCACTGCTTGGCCTATCACCTGAGAAAATGAGAATCAAAAAGTCACAGGCTGGGAAACCTGTACGCCAGCAATATTTACCATAGGCAGCGCTTGGAAGAAATGAAAATGTCCATCAACCGAGGAATGCACCAAGAAGAAGTGGTCCACGTACACAATGGAATATTACTCTAATAATAAATATAAATTAAATTTAAAAACAAACAAAAGCAAGGAGACATCAACATTTGTGGGTTTATCCGGGCACATTGCACTCTAATTTATAACCGAAAAACAACACTGGCCGGTAGGTCTGTTTCCCTAGTACCAGCAAGGGGAACGTAGAAAGGCTGCCGCTCTCTGGCCGTTACCTGCAAAAGCAGGTTTAAAGCCTGAGCTAATGGTCACTTCATATGAACAAGTACTGCAGGGCTGTAAATGAAACCTGCCCTCAAAATGTCTTGAGGGAGATAATGGCCAAAATATTTCAAATGGTGACACATACTTTAAGAAAACACTTTGAAGAAATAAGCTCTCATCACAGCTGGAAAAATAAAAAGGACATGTCTTACAGCTCAATTTCAACGCATTATGAGACACATGCAAATTCAACCAGAAAGAGGTATCAGCTCACACCACTCAGAATAACCATCAGCAAAAACTACAAAGAATAAATGCTGAAGGTGCTGGGAAGAAATGCATACCCTCCGCTTTAAGTGGGACGTAACCTGGAAAGAGCCACTAAAGCGAACAGAATAGAGGTGCCTTTAAAAGGTAAACATTGAGCTACCATATGATCCAGCAGACCTATTCCTGGACCTATAACCTAAGAAGACAGAATTGGAAGGACACAGGTACGCAAATCTGCATTGCATAGTATAACAATCGCCAAGATATGGAAGTAACCAAAAAGTCCAACGACAGATGGGTGGACAATGAAGAACTGCACCATGTACAGATGGAATATGAGCTAGTGAAAAAATGAAACAATGCCATTTGCAGCACCATAGATGAGTCTAGAAGTAATCACGCAACTTGGTGTAAGTGAGAAAGCGAAAGACACATATCCTATCATATCACATATAGGTGTTACCTAAAAAATGATACAAACAAAGGTATTTCCACAGAGAAACACTATCATAGATTCATTAAAAAAACTTATGGTTCACCAAATGGAAAGGTGTGAGGATTGGATACATTACCGTATTGAGGTTAACAGAGTGATACAAACATATGTGAAATATATAATCACCAAAGACCTACGCAATACCAAGAGAAGACTACTCAACATTGTGTCGTATCCTACATGGGAAAAGGATCCGAAGAAAAATAGATATATGTATATGTGTGAAAGAACCACATCTTGCACACCTAGAACAAACAAAACATTGTAATCAAGTTTGCTGTGATAAAAAATAAAAATTAAGTTAAAGATACCAACAAGAAGTAATGAGACATAAACTTAAAGGGCTTTTTCCTCGCACATTCCATTCTAATTTACAACCTAGAACACCACTTCCAGTAAGGCTCTGTTGCCCTAGTAACCAGATTTGGTAAAGGAGAAATGCTGCCGCCTTGTGGCCGATTCCCGCAACAGCAGCTTTTAACCCACAGCTAATGGTCACTTACCATTCACAAGGACTCAGGGCTGTAAAGGACGCCTGCCCTCAAAATTGTGCTGAGGTAGGGAATGGATAAAAAAAATTCAAAACAGGCAAAATGTTCACGAAGCTAGTATGAAGAGGTAAGTTTTACTCACTCTCTTTTTAAAGAAAGGAAAATGGATAAAAGCTCAACCTCAGGAAGTATTAGACTCATGCAATCTAATCTACAAAAAGTTTTCAACTCACACCCGTCGACTGACCATTGGCAAAAAGTCTACAAACAATCAATGCTGAAGAGGTTTTAGAGAACTGTGTACCCTCTAGCTGCTGGTGAGATGTAAAAGGGTTAAACGCTAATAATGAGAACAGAAAGGAGCTGCGTTGAAAAGGAAAAATTGAGGTACCATTCAATCCAGCAGGCGCACCAATGGGCCTCTCACCTGAGAAGACCAGAATGAAGAAGACCCGGGCTGCAAAAGCTGCACTGCAGCCTTATTCACAATAGACAAGACAGTGAAGCAACCAAAATGTCCATCAACAGATGAAAGGAAAAAGCAGAAGCGGCCCATGTACACAATGAATACTAGCCATGGAAAACAATGAAACACTGCTCTTTGAGACACCATAGATGATCTTGGAGATAATCACAGAACATGAGGTAAGTCGGAAAGCAAAAGTCCTATATCCTATGATATCACTTATACGCGTTCTCTAATAACTGACACAAATGAACATATTTCCACTGAGAAAGTCAATCACAGACTTATTTAAAAAAACTATGCTTATCTACAAGGAAAGGTGGGGGGAATGGATACATGATGATTGGCGTTACCATATGTATACAAATACATATTATATACATATATCAAAAAGACCGACCATATAGCAAGGAAGGTTTACGGAACACTCTGTAATAATTTACACGGGAAGAGGATCTCTACATAAATAGGTATATAGAATATGTAGATGAACCAGAGTGTGTACACCTTGGACAAGCAACATTCTAACCATTACCCCAATTGAAAAAATTAAAACAACGAACTAGGAGTAATGAGACATAAACTTATGGGGGGTTTTCCTGGCACATTCCATTCAAATTGACCACCTAGGCAAACGACTTCCAGAACGGCTCTGCTGCCCTAGTACCCCGATTTGGGAATGGAGAAATGCTGCATCCTTGTGGCCGTTTCCCACAACAGCAGCTTTAAACCCACTGCAAAAGGTCACTAAATGTTCACCAATTGCAGTTCTGTAAATGACACCTGCCCTCCAAAAAATACTGAGGTCGAAAATCGACCAAAAAATTCTAGAGTGCAACCTTCCAAAAAGAAAATTTGAAGAGGTATATTATACTCACACTCTTTTTCTTTTTTCTTTTAACAGAAAAGCAAAAGGCGTGGAAAAATGATGAATTGTAGGAATTTTTACAGACATGTAAACCCAAATTACAAAAACCTATCAGCTCACCCCAGTCAGAATGGCCATCAACAAAAATGCTGCAAACAAGAAATGCTGACGTGATTGTGGAGAAATGCGTACCCTCGATTCTAAGGGGGACGTGGTAAGAGCCACTAATGACAGCACAATTGAGGTGCCTTGAAAAGGTAAACGTTGAGCTACCATACCAGTCAATCAATCATACCCACTGCTGGGTCTATCACCTGAGAGAATGAAAATCAAAAATCGCAGGCTGGCAATCCTGCACTCCAGCAATATTTACCATAGGCAACGCTTGGAAGCAACGAAAATGTCCATCAACAGAGGAATGCACCAAGAAGAAGTGGTCCATGTACACAATGGAATATTAGCCATGGAAAACATTGAAGCACTGCTCTTTGAGGCACCATAGATGAGCCTGGAGATAATCACAAAACATGAAGTAGGTCGGAAAGCAAAAGACCTATATCCCATATTATCACGTACGGCATTATCTAATAACTGACACAGATGAACATATTTCCAAAGAGAAAGACACTCACAGGCGTAGAACACAAACTATGCTCATCTAAAAGGAAAGGAGGGGGGAAATTGAGAAATGAAGATTAGTGTGACTATACATATACAAATACATATTATATACATGTATCAAAAAGACCGAACATATAGCAAGGGAGGTCGACGGAACACTGTAATATTTTACATGGGAAGAGGATCTGTACATTAATAGACATACATAATGTACAAATGAACCAGATTGTGTACACCTAGGACAAACAATTTTCTAAACTTTACCCAGATTAAAAAAATTTTAAAAACCAAGAAGAAGTAATGAGACATAAACTTATGGGGATTTCTCCTGGCAAATTCCATTCTAATTTACAACCTAGGACAATGACTTCCAGAAAGGCTCTGCTGCCCTAGTACCCAGATTGGGGAATGGAGAAATGCTACCTCCTTGTGGACGTTTCCCACAACAGCAGCTTTGAACCCACTGCAAAAGGTCACTAAATTTTCACCAACTTGCAGTTCTGTAAATGGCGCCTGCCCTCCAGAAAATTTCTGGGGTCAAAAATCGACCAAAAAATTCAGAAGAGGGCAACCTTCGAAGAAGACAATTTCAAGAGCTATATTGTACTCACGGTTTTTTCTTTTAAGAGAAAAGAAAAAGGCGTAGGAATATGATGAATTTTAAAAATTTTAATGACATGCATACCCATATTACAAAAACCCATCAGCTCGCAGCAGTCACAATGGCCATTAGGAAAAGTGCTGCAAAAAATAAACGGTGAAGGGAGTGTGGAGAAATGCGTACCCTCGGTGGTAAGGGGGGGCATGTAAAGAGCCACTAATGAAAACACAATGTAGGTGCTTTGAAAAGGGAAACATTGAGCTACCAGTCAATCAATCACAACCACTGCTTGGCCTATCACCTGAGAAAATGAGAATCAAAAAGTCACAGGCTGGCAAACCTGTACGCCAGCAATATTTACCATAGCCAACACTTGGAAGCAATGAAAATGTCCATCAACCGAGGAATGCACCAAGAAGAAGTGGTCCACGTACACAATGGAATATTACTCTAATTAATAATAAATATAAATTAAATTTAAAAACAAAGAAAAGCAAGGAGACATCAACATTTGTGGGTTTATCCGGGCACATTGCACTCTAATTTATAACCGAAGAACACCACGGACCGGTAGGTCTGTTTCCCTAGTAGCAGCAAGGGGAACGTAGAAAGGCTGCCGCTCTCTGGCCGTTACCTGCAAAAGCAGGTTTAAAGCCTGAGCTAATGGTCACTTCATATGAACAAGTACTGCAGGGCTGTAAATGAAACCTGCCCTCAAAATGTCTTGAGGGAGATCATGGCCAAAATATTTCAAACGGTGACACATACTTTAAGAAAACACTTTGAAGAAATAAGCTCCAATCACAGCTGGAAAAATAAAAAGGACAAGTCTTAAAGCTCAATTTCAACGCATTATGAGACACATGCAAATTCAACCACAAAGAGGTATCAGCTCACACCACTCAGAATAACCATCAGCAAAAACTACAAAGAATAAATGCTGAAGGTGCTGGGAAGAAATACATACCCTCCACTTTAAGTGGGACGTAACCTGGAAAGAGCCACTAAAGAGATCAGAATAGAGGTGCCTTTAAAAGGTAAACATTGAGCTACCATATGATCCAGCAGACCTATTCCTGGACCTGTAACCTAAGAAGACAGAATTGGAAGGACACAGGCACGCAAATCTGCATTGCACAGTATTACAATGGCCAAGATATGGAAGTAACCAAAAAGTCCACCGACAGATGGGTGGACAAAGAAGAACTGCTACCTGTACAGATGGAATATGAGCTAGTGAAAAAATGAAACAATGCCATTTGCAGCACCATAGATGAGTCTAGAAGTAATCACGCAACTCGGAGTAAGTGAGAAAGCGAAAGACACATAGCCTATCATATCACATATAGGTGTTACCTAAAAAATGATACAGACAAAGGTATTTCCACAGAGAAACACTATCATAGATTCATTAAAAAAACTTATGGTTCACCAAATGGAAAGGTGTGAGGATTGGATACATTACCATATTGAGGTTAACAGAGAGACACAAACACACGTGAAATACATAATCACCAAAGACCTACGCAATACCAAGAGAAGACTACTCAACACTGTGTCATAACCTACATGGGAAAAGGATCCGAAGAAGAATAGATATATGTATATGTGTGAAAGAACCACATCTTGCACACCTAGAACAAACAAAACATTGTAATCAAGTTTGCTGTGATAAAAAATAAAAATTAAGTTAAAAATACCAACAAGAAGTAATGAGACATAAACTTAAAGGGCTTTTGCCTCGCACATTCCATTCTAATTTGCAACCTAGAACACCACTTCCAGTAAGGCTCTGTTGCCCTAGTAACCAGATTTGGTAAAGGAGAAATGCTGCCGCCTTGTGGCCGATTCCCGCAAGAGCAGCTTTTAACCCACAGCTAATGGTCACTTACCATTCATTCACAAGGACGCAGGGCTGTAAAGGACACCTGCCCTCAAAATTGTGCTGAGGTAGGGAATGGATAAAAAAAATTCAAAACAGGCAAAATGTTCACGAAGCTAGTATGAAGAGGTAAGTTTTACTCACTCTCTTTTTAAAGAAAGGGAAATGGATAAAAGCTCAACCTCAGGAAGTATTAGACTCATGCAATCTAATCTACGAAAAGTTCTCAACTCACACCCGTCGACTGACCATTGGCAAAAAGTCTACAAACAGTCAATGCTGAAGAGGTTTTAGAGAACTGTGTACCCTCTAGCTGCTGGTGAGATGTAAAAGGGTTAAACGCTAATAATGAGAACAGAAAGGAGCTGCGTTGAAAAGGAAAAATTGAGGTACCATTCAATCCAGCAGGCGCACCAATGGGCCTCTCACCTGAGAAGACCAGAATGAAGAAGACCCGGGCTGCAAAAGCTGCACTGCAGCCTTATTCACAATAGACAAGACAGTGAAGCAACCAAAATGTCCATCAACAGATGAAAGGAAGAGGAAGAAGCGGCCCATGTACACAATGAATACTAGCCATGGAAAACAATGAAACACTGCTCTTTGAGGCACCATAGATGATCTTGGAGATAATCACAGAACATGAGGTAAGTCGGAAAGCAAAAGTCCTATATCCCATGATATCACTTATAGGCGTTCTCTAATAACTGACACAAATGAACATATTTCCACAGAGAAAGTCCATCACAGACTTATTAAAAAAAAAAAACTATGCTTATCTAAAAGGAAAGGTGGGGGAATGGATAAATGAAGATTAGCGTTACCATATGTATACAAATACATATTATATACATATATCAAAAAGACCGACCATATAGCAAGGAAGGTTTACGGAACACTCTGTAATAATTTACACGGGAAGAGGATCTCTACATAAATAGGTATATAGAATATGTAGATGAACCAGAGTGTGTACACCTTGGACAAGCAACATTCTAACCATTACCCCAATTGAAAAAATTAAAACAACGAACTAGGAGTAATGAGACATAAACTTATGGGGGGTTCTCCTGGCACATTCCATTCAAATTGACCACCTAGGCAAACGACTTCCAGAACGGCTCTGCTGCCCTAGTACCCCGATTTGGGAATGGAGAAATGCTGCATCCTTGTGGCCGTTTCCCACAACAGCAGCTTTAAACCCACTGCAAAAGGTCACTAAATGTTCACCAATTGCAGTTCTGTAAATGACACCTGCCCTCCAAAAAATACTGAGGTCGAAAATCGACCAAAAAATTCTAGAGTGCAACCTTCCAAAAAGAAAATTTGAAGAGGTATATTATACTCACACTCTTTTTCTTTTTTCTTTTAACAGAAAAGCAAAAGGCGTGGAAAAATGATGAATTGTAGGAATTTTTACAGACATGTAAACCCAAATTACAAAAACCTATCAGCTCACCCCAGTCAGAATGGCCATCAACAAAAATGCTGCAAACAAGAAATGCTGACGTGATTGTGGAGAAATGCGTACCCTCGATTCTAAGGGGGACGTGGTAAGAGCCACTAATGACAGCACAATTGAGGTGCCTTGAAAAGGTAAACGTTGAGCTACCATACCAGTCAATCAATCATACCCACTGCTGGGTCTATCACCTGAGAGAATGAAAATCAAAAATCGCAGGCTGGCAATCCTGCACTCCAGCAATATTTACCATAGGCAACGCTTGGAAGCAACGAAAATGTCCATCAACAGAGGAATGCACCAAGAAGAAGTGGTCCATGTACACAATGGAATATTAGCCATGGAAAACATTGAAGCACTGCTCTTTGAGGCACCATAGATGAGCCTGGAGATAATCACAAAACATGAAGTAGGTCGGAAAGCAAAAGACCTATATCCCATATTATCACGTACGGCATTATCTAATAACTGACACAGATGAACATATTTCCAAAGAGAAAGACACTCACAGGCGTAGAACACAAACTATGCTCATCTAAAAGGAAAGGAGGGGGGAAATTGAGAAATGAAGATTAGTGTGACTATACATATACAAATACATATTATATACATGTATCAAAAAGACCGAACATATAGCAAGGGAGGTCGACGGAACACTGTAATATTTTACATGGGAAGAGGATCTGTACATTAATAGACATACATAATGTACAAATGAACCAGATTGTGTACACCTAGGACAAACAATTTTCTAAACTTTACCCAGATTAAAAAAATTTTAAAAACCAAGAAGAAGTAATGAGACATAAACTTATGGGGATTTCTCCTGGCAAATTCCATTCTAATTTACAACCTAGGACAATGACTTCCAGAAAGGCTCTGCTGCCCTAGTACCCAGATTGGGGAATGGAGAAATGCTACCTCCTTGTGGACGTTTCCCACAACAGCAGCTTTGAACCCACTGCAAAAGGTCACTAAATTTTCACCAACTTGCAGTTCTGTAAATGGCGCCTGCCCTCCAGAAAATTTCTGGGGTCAAAAATCGACCAAAAAATTCAGAAGAGGGCAACCTTCGAAGAAGACAATTTCAAGAGCTATATTGTACTCACGGTTTTTTCTTTTAAGAGAAAAGAAAAAGGCGTAGGAATATGATGAATTTTAAAAATTTTAATGACATGCATACCCATATTACAAAAACCCATCAGCTCGCAGCAGTCACAATGGCCATTAGGAAAAGTGCTGCAAAAAATAAACGGTGAAGGGAGTGTGGAGAAATGCGTACCCTCGGTGGTAAGGGGGGGCATGTAAAGAGCCACTAATGAAAACACAATGTAGGTGCTTTGAAAAGGGAAACATTGAGCTACCAGTCAATCAATCACAACCACTGCTTGGCCTATCACCTGAGAAAATGAGAATCAAAAAGTCACAGGCTGGCAAACCTGTACGCCAGCAATATTTACCATAGCCAACACTTGGAAGCAATGAAAATGTCCATCAACCGAGGAATGCACCAAGAAGAAGTGGTCCACGTACACAATGGAATATTACTCTAATTAATAATAAATATAAATTAAATTTAAAAACAAAGAAAAGCAAGGAGACATCAACATTTGTGGGTTTATCCGGGCACATTGCACTCTAATTTATAACCGAAGAACACCACGGACCGGTAGGTCTGTTTCCCTAGTAGCAGCAAGGGGAACGTAGAAAGGCTGCCGCTCTCTGGCCGTTACCTGCAAAAGCAGGTTTAAAGCCTGAGCTAATGGTCACTTCATATGAACAAGTACTGCAGGGCTGTAAATGAAACCTGCCCTCAAAATGTCTTGAGGGAGATCATGGCCAAAATATTTCAAACGGTGACACATACTTTAAGAAAACACTTTGAAGAAATAAGCTCCAATCACAGCTGGAAAAATAAAAAGGACAAGTCTTAAAGCTCAATTTCAACGCATTATGAGACACATGCAAATTCAACCACAAAGAGGTATCAGCTCACACCACTCAGAATAACCATCAGCAAAAACTACAAAGAATAAATGCTGAAGGTGCTGGGAAGAAATACATACCCTCCACTTTAAGTGGGACGTAACCTGGAAAGAGCCACTAAAGAGATCAGAATAGAGGTGCCTTTAAAAGGTAAACATTGAGCTACCATATGATCCAGCAGACCTATTCCTGGACCTATAACCTAAGAAGACAGAATTGGAAGGACACAGGCACGCAAATCTGCATTGCACAGTATTACAATGGCCAAGATATGGAAGTAACCAAAAAGTCCACCGACAGATGGGTGGACAAAGAAGAACTGCTACCTGTACAGATGGAATATGAGCTAGTGAAAAAATGAAACAATGCCATTTGCAGCACCATAGATGAGTCTAGAAGTAATCACGCAACTCGGAGTAAGTGAGAAAGCGAAAGACACATAGCCTATCATATCACATATAGGTGTTACCTAAAAAATGATACAGACAAAGGTATTTCCACAGAGAAACACTATCATAGATTCATTAAAAAAACTTATGGTTCACCAAATGGAAAGGTGTGAGGATTGGATACATTACCATATTGAGGTTAACAGAGAGACACAAACACACGTGAAATACATAATCACCAAAGACCTACGCAATACCAAGAGAAGACTACTCAACACTGTGTCATAACCTACATGGGAAAAGGATCCGAAGAAGAATAGATATATGTATATGTGTGAAAGAACCACATCTTGCACACCTAGAACAAACAAAACATTGTAATCAAGTTTGCTGTGATAAAAAATAAAAATTAAGTTAAAAATACCAACAAGAAGTAATGAGACATAAACTTAAAGGGCTTTTGCCTCGCACATTCCATTCTAATTTGCAACCTAGAACACCACTTCCAGTAAGGCTCTGTTGCCCTAGTAACCAGATTTGGTAAAGGAGAAATGCTGCCGCCTTGTGGCCGATTCCCGCAAGAGCAGCTTTTAACCCACAGCTAATGGTCACTTACCATTCATTCACAAGGACGCAGGGCTGTAAAGGACACCTGCCCTCAAAATTGTGCTGAGGTAGGGAATGGATAAAAAAAATTCAAAACAGGCAAAATGTTCACGAAGCTAGTATGAAGAGGTAAGTTTTACTCACTCTCTTTTTAAAGAAAGGGAAATGGATAAAAGCTCAACCTCAGGAAGTATTAGACTCATGCAATCTAATCTACGAAAAGTTCTCAACTCACACCCGTCGACTGACCATTGGCAAAAAGTCTACAAACAGTCAATGCTGAAGAGGTTTTAGAGAACTGTGTACCCTCTAGCTGCTGGTGAGATGTAAAAGGGTTAAACGCTAATAATGAGAACAGAAAGGAGCTGCGTTGAAAAGGAAAAATTGAGGTACCATTCAATCCAGCAGGCGCACCAATGGGCCTCTCACCTGAGAAGACCAGAATGAAGAAGACCCGGGCTGCAAAAGCTGCACTGCAGCCTTATTCACAATAGACAAGACAGTGAAGCAACCAAAATGTCCATCAACAGATGAAAGGAAAAGGAAGAAGCGGCCCATGTACACAATGAATACTAGCCATGGAAAACAATGAAACACTGCTCTTTGAGGCACCATAGATGATCTTGGAGATAATCACAGAACATGAGGTAAGTCGGAAAGCAAAAGTCCTATATCCTATGATATCACTTATACGTGTTCTCTAATAACTGACACAAATGAACATATTTCCACTGAGAAAGTCAATCACAGACTTATTAAAAAAAAACTATGCTTATCTACAAGGAAAGGTGGGGGGAATGGATACATGAAGATTAGCGTTACCATATGTATACAAATACATATTATATACATATATCAAAAAGACCGACCATATAGCAAGGAAGGTTTACGGAACACTCTGTAATAATTTACACGGGAAGAGGATCTCTACATAAATAGGTATATAGAATATGTAGATGAACCAGAGTGTGTACACCTTGGACAAGCAACATTCTAACCATTACCCCAATTGAAAAAATTAAAACAACGAACTAGGAGTAATGAGACATAAACTTATGGGGGGTTTTCCTGGCACATTCCATTCAAATTGACCACCTAGGCAAACGACTTCCAGAACGGCTCTGCTGCCCTAGTACCCCGATTTGGGAATGGAGAAATGCTGCATCCTTGTGGCCGTTTCCCACAACAGCAGCTTTAAACCCACTGCAAAAGGTCACTAAATGTTCACCAATTGCAGTTCTGTAAATGACACCTGCCCTCCAAAAAATACTGAGGTCGAAAATCGACCAAAAAATTCTAGAGTGCAACCTTCCAAAAAGAAAATTTGAAGAGGTATATTATACTCACACTCTTTTTCTTTTTTCTTTTAACAGAAAAGCAAAAGGCGTGGAAAAATGATGAATTGTAGGAATTTTTACAGACATGTAAACCCAAATTACAAAAACCTATCAGCTCACCCCAGTCAGAATGGCCATCAACAAAAATGCTGCAAACAAGAAATGCTGACGTGATTGTGGAGAAATGCGTACCCTCGATTCTAAGGGGGACGTGGTAAGAGCCACTAATGACAGCACAATTGAGGTGCCTTGAAAAGGTAAACGTTGAGCTACCATACCAGTCAATCAATCATACCCACTGCTGGGTCTATCACCTGAGAGAATGAAAATCAAAAATCGCAGGCTGGCAATCCTGCACTCCAGCAATATTTACCATAGGCAACGCTTGGAAGCAACGAAAATGTCCATCAACAGAGGAATGCACCAAGAAGAAGTGGTCCATGTACACAATGGAATATTAGCCATGGAAAACATTGAAGCACTGCTCTTTGAGGCACCATAGATGAGCCTGGAGATAATCACAAAACATGAAGTAGGTCGGAAAGCAAAAGACCTATATCCCATATTATCACGTACGGCATTATCTAATAACTGACACAGATGAACATATTTCCAAAGAGAAAGACACTCACAGGCGTAGAACACAAACTATGCTCATCTAAAAGGAAAGGAGGGGGGAAATTGAGAAATGAAGATTAGTGTGACTATACATATACAAATACATATTATATACATGTATCAAAAAGACCGAACATATAGCAAGGGAGGTCGACGGAACACTGTAATATTTTACATGGGAAGAGGATCTGTACATTAATAGACATACATAATGTACAAATGAACCAGATTGTGTACACCTAGGACAAACAATTTTCTAAACTTTACCCAGATTAAAAAAATTTTAAAAACCAAGAAGAAGTAATGAGACATAAACTTATGGGGATTTCTCCTGGCAAATTCCATTCTAATTTACAACCTAGGACAATGACTTCCAGAAAGGCTCTGCTGCCCTAGTACCCAGATTGGGGAATGGAGAAATGCTACCTCCTTGTGGACGTTTCCCACAACAGCAGCTTTGAACCCACTGCAAAAGGTCACTAAATTTTCACCAACTTGCAGTTCTGTAAATGGCGCCTGCCCTCCAGCAAATTTCTGGGGTCAAAAATCGACCAAAAAATTCAGAAGAGGGCAACCTTCGAAGAAGACAATTTCAAGAGCTATATTGTACTCACGGTTTTTTCTTTTAAGAGAAAAGAAAAAGGCGTAGGAATATGATGAATTTTAAAAATTTTAATGACATGCATACCCATATTACAAAAACCTATCAGCTCGCAGCAGTCACAATGGCCATTAGGAAAAGTGCTGCAAAAAATAAACGGTGAAGGGAGTGTGGAGAAATGCGTACCCTCGGTGGTAAGGGGGGGCATGTAAAGAGCCACTAATGAAAACACAATGTAGGTGCTTTGAAAAGGGAAACATTGAGCTACCAGTCAATCAATCACAACCACTGCTTGGCCTATCACCTGAGAAAATGAGAATCAAAAAGTCACAGGCTGGCAAACCTGTACGCCAGCAATATTTACCATAGCCAACACTTGGAAGCAATGAAAATGTCCATCAACCGAGGAATGCACCAAGAAGAAGTGGTCCACGTACACAATGGAATATTACTCTAATTAATAATAAATATAAATTAAATTTAAAAACAAAGAAAAGCAAGGAGACATCAACATTTGTGGGTTTATCCGGGCACATTGCACTCTAATTTATAACCGAAGAACACCACGGACCGGTAGGTCTGTTTCCCTAGTAGCAGCAAGGGGAACGTAGAAAGGCTGCCGCTCTCTGGCCGTTACCTGCAAAAGCAGGTTTAAAGCCTGAGCTAATGGTCACTTCATATGAACAAGTACTGCAGGGCTGTAAATGAAACCTGCCCTCAAAATGTCTTGAGGGAGATCATGGCCAAAATATTTCAAACGGTGACACATACTTTAAGAAAACACTTTGAAGAAATAAGCTCCAATCACAGCTGGAAAAATAAAAAGGACAAGTCTTAAAGCTCAATTTCAACGCATTATGAGACACATGCAAATTCAACCACAAAGAGGTATCAGCTCACACCACTCAGAATAACCATCAGCAAAAACTACAAAGAATAAATGCTGAAGGTGCTGGGAAGAAATACATACCCTCCACTTTAAGTGGGACGTAACCTGGAAAGAGCCACTAAAGAGATCAGAATAGAGGTGCCTTTAAAAGGTAAACATTGAGCTACCATATGATCCAGCAGACCTATTCCTGGACCTATAACCTAAGAAGACAGAATTGGAAGGACACAGGCACGCAAATCTGCATTGCACAGTATGACAATGGCCAAGATATGGAAGTAACCAAAAAGTCCACCGACAGATGGGTGGACAAAGAAGAACTGCTACCTGTACAGATGGAATATGAGCTAGTGAAAAAATGAAACAATGCCATTTGCAGCACCATAGATGAGTCTAGAAGTAATCACGCAACTCGGAGTAAGTGAGAAAGTGAAAGACACATAGCCTATCATATCACATATAGGTGTTACCTAAAAAATGATACAGACAAAGGTATTTCCACAGAGAAACACTATCATAGATTCATTAAAAAAACTTATGGTTCACCAAATGGAAAGGTGTGAGGATTGGATACATTACCATATTGAGGTTAACAGAGAGACACAAACACACGTGAAATACATAATCACCAAAGACCTACGCAATACCAAGAGAAGACTACTCAACACTGTGTCATAACCTACATGGGAAAAGGATCCGAAGAAGAATAGATATATGTATATGTGTGAAAGAACCACATCTTGCACACCTAGAACAAACAAAACATTGTAATCAAGTTTGCTGTGATACAAAATAAAAATTAAGTTAAAAATACCAACAAGAAGTAATGAGACATAAACTTAAAGGGCTTTTGCCTCGCACATTCCATTCTAATTTGCAACCTAGAACACCACTTCCAGTAAGGCTCTGTTGCCCTAGTAACCAGATTTGGTAAAGGAGAAATGCTGCCGCCTTGTGGCCGATTCCCGCAAGAGCAGCTTTTAACCCACAGCTAATGGTCACTTACCATTCATTCACAAGGACGCAGGGCTGTAAAGGACACCTGCCCTCAAAATTGTGCTGAGGTAGGGAATGGATAAAAAAAATTCAAAACAGGCAAAATGTTCACGAAGCTAGTATGAAGAGGTAAGTTTTACTCACTCTCTTTTTAAAGAAAGGGAAATGGATAAAAGCTCAACCTCAGGAAGTATTAGACTCATGCAATCTAATCTACGAAAAGTTCTCAACTCACACCCGTCGACTGACCATTGGCAAAAAGTCTACAAACAGTCAATGCTGAAGAGGTTTTAGAGAACTGTGTACCCTCTAGCTGCTGGTGAGATGTAAAAGGGTTAAACGCTAATAATGAGAACAGAAAGGAGCTGCGTTGAAAAGGAAAAATTGAGGTACCATTCAATCCAGCAGGCGCACCAATGGGCCTCTCACCTGAGAAGACCAGAATGAAGAAGACCCGGGCTGCAAAAGCTGCACTGCAGCCTTATTCACAATAGACAAGACAGTGAAGCAACCAAAATGTCCATCAACAGATGAAAGGAAAAGGAAGAAGCGGCCCATGTACACAATGAATACTAGCCATGGAAAACAATGAAACACTGCTCTTTGAGGCACCATAGATGATCTTGGAGATAATCACAGAACATGAGGTAAGTCGGAAAGCAAAAGTCCTATATCCCATGATATCACTTATAGGCGTTCTCTAATAACTGACACAAATGAACATATTTCCACAGAGAAAGTCCATCACAGACTTATTAAAAAAAAAAAAACTATGCTTATCTAAAAGGAAAGGTGGGGGAATGGATAAATGAAGATTAGCGTTACCATATGTATACAAATACATATTATATACATATATCAAAAAGACCGACCATATAGCAAGGAAGGTTTACGGAACACTCTGTAATAATTTACACGGGAAGAGGATCTCTACATAAATAGGTATATAGAATATGTAGATGAACCAGAGTGTGTACACCTTGGACAAGCAACATTCTAACCATTACCCCAATTGAAAAAATTAAAACAACGAACTAGGAGTAATGAGACATAAACTTATGGGGGGTTCTCCTGGCACATTCCATTCAAATTGACCACCTAGGCAAACGACTTCCAGAACGGCTCTGCTGCCCTAGTACCCCGATTTGGGAATGGAGAAATGCTGCATCCTTGTGGCCGTTTCCCACAACAGCAGCTTTAAACCCACTGCAAAAGGTCACTAAATGTTCACCAATTGCAGTTCTGTAAATGACACCTGCCCTCCAAAAAATACTGAGGTCGAAAATCGACCAAAAAATTCTAGAGTGCAACCTTCCAAAAAGAAAATTTGAAGAGGTATATTATACTCACACTCTTTTTCTTTTTTCTTTTAACAGAAAAGCAAAAGGCGTGGAAAAATGATGAATTGTAGGAATTTTTACAGACATGTAAACCCAAATTACAAAAACCTATCAGCTCACCCCAGTCAGAATGGCCATCAACAAAAATGCTGCAAACAAGAAATGCTGACGTGATTGTGGAGAAATGCGTACCCTCGATTCTAAGGGGGACGTGGTAAGAGCCACTAATGACAGCACAATTGAGGTGCCTTGAAAAGGTAAACGTTGAGCTACCATACCAGTCAATCAATCATACCCACTGCTGGGTCTATCACCTGAGAGAATGAAAATCAAAAATCGCAGGCTGGCAATCCTGCACTCCAGCAATATTTACCATAGGCAACGCTTGGAAGCAACGAAAATGTCCATCAACAGAGGAATGCACCAAGAAGAAGTGGTCCATGTACACAATGGAATATTAGCCATGGAAAACATTGAAGCACTGCTCTTTGAGGCACCATAGATGAGCCTGGAGATAATCACAAAACATGAAGTAGGTCGGAAAGCAAAAGACCTATATCCCATATTATCACGTACGGCATTATCTAATAACTGACACAGATGAACATATTTCCAAAGAGAAAGACACTCACAGGCGTAGAACACAAACTATGCTCATCTAAAAGGAAAGGAGGGGGGAAATTGAGAAATGAAGATTAGTGTGACTATACATATACAAATACATATTATATACATGTATCAAAAAGACCGAACATATAGCAAGGGAGGTCGACGGAACACTGTAATATTTTACATGGGAAGAGGATCTGTACATTAATAGACATACATAATGTACAAATGAACCAGATTGTGTACACCTAGGACAAACAATTTTCTAAACTTTACCCAGATTAAAAAAATTTTAAAAACCAAGAAGAAGTAATGAGACATAAACTTATGGGGATTTCTCCTGGCAAATTCCATTCTAATTTACAACCTAGGACAATGACTTCCAGAAAGGCTCTGCTGCCCTAGTACCCAGATTGGGGAATGGAGAAATGCTACCTCCTTGTGGACGTTTCCCACAACAGCAGCTTTGAACCCACTGCAAAAGGTCACTAAATTTTCACCAACTTGCAGTTCTGTAAATGGCGCCTGCCCTCCAGAAAATTTCTGGGGTCAAAAATCGACCAAAAAATTCAGAAGAGGGCAACCTTCGAAGAAGACAATTTCAAGAGCTATATTGTACTCACGGTTTTTTCTTTTAAGAGAAAAGAAAAAGGCGTAGGAATATGATGAATTTTAAAAATTTTAATGACATGCATACCCATATTACAAAAACCCATCAGCTCGCAGCAGTCACAATGGCCATTAGGAAAAGTGCTGCAAAAAATAAACGGTGAAGGGAGTGTGGAGAAATGCGTACCCTCGGTGGTAAGGGGGGGCATGTAAAGAGCCACTAATGAAAACACAATGTAGGTGCTTTGAAAAGGGAAACATTGAGCTACCAGTCAATCAATCACAACCACTGCTTGGCCTATCACCTGAGAAAATGAGAATCAAAAAGTCACAGGCTGGCAAACCTGTACGCCAGCAATATTTACCATAGCCAACACTTGGAAGCAATGAAAATGTCCATCAACCGAGGAATGCACCAAGAAGAAGTGGTCCACGTACACAATGGAATATTACTCTAATTAATAATAAATATAAATTAAATTTAAAAACAAAGAAAAGCAAGGAGACATCAACATTTGTGGGTTTATCCGGGCACATTGCACTCTAATTTATAACCGAAGAACACCACGGACCGGTAGGTCTGTTTCCCTAGTAGCAGCAAGGGGAACGTAGAAAGGCTGCCGCTCTCTGGCCGTTACCTGCAAAAGCAGGTTTAAAGCCTGAGCTAATGGTCACTTCATATGAACAAGTACTGCAGGGCTGTAAATGAAACCTGCCCTCAAAATGTCTTGAGGGAGATCATGGCCAAAATATTTCAAACGGTGACACATACTTTAAGAAAACACTTTGAAGAAATAAGCTCCAATCACAGCTGGAAAAATAAAAAGGACAAGTCTTAAAGCTCAATTTCAACGCATTATGAGACACATGCAAATTCAACCACAAAGAGGTATCAGCTCACACCACTCAGAATAACCATCAGCAAAAACTACAAAGAATAAATGCTGAAGGTGCTGGGAAGAAATACATACCCTCCACTTTAAGTGGGACGTAACCTGGAAAGAGCCACTAAAGAGATCAGAATAGAGGTGCCTTTAAAAGGTAAACATTGAGCTACCATATGATCCAGCAGACCTATTCCTGGACCTATAACCTAAGAAGACAGAATTGGAAGGACACAGGCACGCAAATCTGCATTGCACAGTATTACAATGGCCAAGATATGGAAGTAACCAAAAAGTCCACCGACAGATGGGTGGACAAAGAAGAACTGCTACCTGTACAGATGGAATATGAGCTAGTGAAAAAATGAAACAATGCCATTTGCAGCACCATAGATGAGTCTAGAAGTAATCACGCAACTCGGAGTAAGTGAGAAAGCGAAAGACACATAGCCTATCATATCACATATAGGTGTTACCTAAAAAATGATACAGACAAAGGTATTTCCACAGAGAAACACTATCATAGATTCATTAAAAAAACTTATGGTTCACCAAATGGAAAGGTGTGAGGATTGGATACATTACCATATTGAGGTTAACAGAGAGACACAAACACACGTGAAATACATAATCACCAAAGACCTACGCAATACCAAGAGAAGACTACTCAACACTGTGTCATAACCTACATGGGAAAAGGATCCGAAGAAGAATAGATATATGTATATGTGTGAAAGAACCACATCTTGCACACCTAGAACAAACAAAACATTGTAATCAAGTTTGCTGTGATAAAAAATAAAAATTAAGTTAAAAATACCAACAAGAAGTAATGAGACATAAACTTAAAGGGCTTTTGCCTCGCACATTCCATTCTAATTTGCAACCTAGAACACCACTTCCAGTAAGGCTCTGTTGCCCTAGTAACCAGATTTGGTAAAGGAGAAATGCTGCCGCCTTGTGGCCGATTCCCGCAAGAGCAGCTTTTAACCCACAGCTAATGGTCACTTACCATTCATTCACAAGGACGCAGGGCTGTAAAGGACACCTGCCCTCAAAATTGTGCTGAGGTAGGGAATGGATAAAAAAAATTCAAAACAGGCAAAATGTTCACGAAGCTAGTATGAAGAGGTAAGTTTTACTCACTCTCTTTTTAAAGAAAGGGAAATGGATAAAAGCTCAACCTCAGGAAGTATTAGACTCATGCAATCTAATCTACGAAAAGTTCTCAACTCACACCCGTCGACTGACCATTGGCAAAAAGTCTACAAACAGTCAATGCTGAAGAGGTTTTAGAGAACTGTGTACCCTCTAGCTGCTGGTGAGATGTAAAAGGGTTAAACGCTAATAATGAGAACAGAAAGGAGCTGCGTTGAAAAGGAAAAATTGAGGTACCATTCAATCCAGCAGGCGCACCAATGGGCCTCTCACCTGAGAAGACCAGAATGAAGAAGACCCGGGCTGCAAAAGCTGCACTGCAGCCTTATTCACAATAGACAAGACAGTGAAGCAACCAAAATGTCCATCAACAGATGAAAGGAAGAGGAAGAAGCGGCCCATGTACACAATGAATACTAGCCATGGAAAACAATGAAACACTGCTCTTTGAGGCACCATAGATGATCTTGGAGATAATCACAGAACATGAGGTAAGTCGGAAAGCAAAAGTCCTATATCCCATGATATCACTTATAGGCGTTCTCTAATAACTGACACAAATGAACATATTTCCACAGAGAAAGTCCATCACAGACTTATTAAAAAAAAAAAACTATGCTTATCTAAAAGGAAAGGTGGGGGAATGGATAAATGAAGATTAGCGTTACCATATGTATACAAATACATATTATATACATATATCAAAAAGACCGACCATATAGCAAGGAAGGTTTACGGAACACTCTGTAATAATTTACACGGGAAGAGGATCTCTACATAAATAGGTATATAGAATATGTAGATGAACCAGAGTGTGTACACCTTGGACAAGCAACATTCTAACCATTACCCCAATTGAAAAAATTAAAACAACGAACTAGGAGTAATGAGACATAAACTTATGGGGGGTTCTCCTGGCACATTCCATTCAAATTGACCACCTAGGCAAACGACTTCCAGAACGGCTCTGCTGCCCTAGTACCCCGATTTGGGAATGGAGAAATGCTGCATCCTTGTGGCCGTTTCCCACAACAGCAGCTTTAAACCCACTGCAAAAGGTCACTAAATGTTCACCAATTGCAGTTCTGTAAATGACACCTGCCCTCCAAAAAATACTGAGGTCGAAAATCGACCAAAAAATTCTAGAGTGCAACCTTCCAAAAAGAAAATTTGAAGAGGTATATTATACTCACACTCTTTTTCTTTTTTCTTTTAACAGAAAAGCAAAAGGCGTGGAAAAATGATGAATTGTAGGAATTTTTACAGACATGTAAACCCAAATTACAAAAACCTATCAGCTCACCCCAGTCAGAATGGCCATCAACAAAAATGCTGCAAACAAGAAATGCTGACGTGATTGTGGAGAAATGCGTACCCTCGATTCTAAGGGGGACGTGGTAAGAGCCACTAATGACAGCACAATTGAGGTGCCTTGAAAAGGTAAACGTTGAGCTACCATACCAGTCAATCAATCATACCCACTGCTGGGTCTATCACCTGAGAGAATGAAAATCAAAAATCGCAGGCTGGCAATCCTGCACTCCAGCAATATTTACCATAGGCAACGCTTGGAAGCAACGAAAATGTCCATCAACAGAGGAATGCACCAAGAAGAAGTGGTCCATGTACACAATGGAATATTAGCCATGGAAAACATTGAAGCACTGCTCTTTGAGGCACCATAGATGAGCCTGGAGATAATCACAAAACATGAAGTAGGTCGGAAAGCAAAAGACCTATATCCCATATTATCACGTACGGCATTATCTAATAACTGACACAGATGAACATATTTCCAAAGAGAAAGACACTCACAGGCGTAGAACACAAACTATGCTCATCTAAAAGGAAAGGAGGGGGGAAATTGAGAAATGAAGATTAGTGTGACTATACATATACAAATACATATTATATACATGTATCAAAAAGACCGAACATATAGCAAGGGAGGTCGACGGAACACTGTAATATTTTACATGGGAAGAGGATCTGTACATTAATAGACATACATAATGTACAAATGAACCAGATTGTGTACACCTAGGACAAACAATTTTCTAAACTTTACCCAGATTAAAAAAATTTTAAAAACCAAGAAGAAGTAATGAGACATAAACTTATGGGGATTTCTCCTGGCAAATTCCATTCTAATTTACAACCTAGGACAATGACTTCCAGAAAGGCTCTGCTGCCCTAGTACCCAGATTGGGGAATGGAGAAATGCTACCTCCTTGTGGACGTTTCCCACAACAGCAGCTTTGAACCCACTGCAAAAGGTCACTAAATTTTCACCAACTTGCAGTTCTGTAAATGGCGCCTGCCCTCCAGCAAATTTCTGGGGTCAAAAATCGACCAAAAAATTCAGAAGAGGGCAACCTTCGAAGAAGACAATTTCAAGAGCTATATTGTACTCACGGTTTTTTCTTTTAAGAGAAAAGAAAAAGGCGTAGGAATATGATGAATTTTAAAAATTTTAATGACATGCATACCCATATTACAAAAACCTATCAGCTCGCAGCAGTCACAATGGCCATTAGGAAAAGTGCTGCAAAAAATAAACGGTGAAGGGAGTGTGGAGAAATGCGTACCCTCGGTGGTAAGGGGGGGCATGTAAAGAGCCACTAATGAAAACACAATGTAGGTGCTTTGAAAAGGGAAACATTGAGCTACCAGTCAATCAATCACAACCACTGCTTGGCCTATCACCTGAGAAAATGAGAATCAAAAAGTCACAGGCTGGCAAACCTGTACGCCAGCAATATTTACCATAGCCAACACTTGGAAGCAATGAAAATGTCCATCAACCGAGGAATGCACCAAGAAGAAGTGGTCCACGTACACAATGGAATATTACTCTAATTAATAATAAATATAAATTAAATTTAAAAACAAAGAAAAGCAAGGAGACATCAACATTTGTGGGTTTATCCGGGCACATTGCACTCTAATTTATAACCGAAGAACACCACGGACCGGTAGGTCTGTTTCCCTAGTAGCAGCAAGGGGAACGTAGAAAGGCTGCCGCTCTCTGGCCGTTACCTGCAAAAGCAGGTTTAAAGCCTGAGCTAATGGTCACTTCATATGAACAAGTACTGCAGGGCTGTAAATGAAACCTGCCCTCAAAATGTCTTGAGGGAGATCATGGCCAAAATATTTCAAACGGTGACACATACTTTAAGAAAACACTTTGAAGAAATAAGCTCCAATCACAGCTGGAAAAATAAAAAGGACAAGTCTTAAAGCTCAATTTCAACGCATTATGAGACACATGCAAATTCAACCACAAAGAGGTATCAGCTCACACCACTCAGAATAACCATCAGCAAAAACTACAAAGAATAAATGCTGAAGGTGCTGGGAAGAAATACATACCCTCCACTTTAAGTGGGACGTAACCTGGAAAGAGCCACTAAAGAGATCAGAATAGAGGTGCCTTTAAAAGGTAAACATTGAGCTACCATATGATCCAGCAGACCTATTCCTGGACCTATAACCTAAGAAGACAGAATTGGAAGGACACAGGCACGCAAATCTGCATTGCACAGTATTACAATGGCCAAGATATGGAAGTAACCAAAAAGTCCACCGACAGATGGGTGGACAAAGAAGAACTGCTACCTGTACAGATGGAATATGAGCTAGTGAAAAAATGAAACAATGCCATTTGCAGCACCATAGATGAGTCTAGAAGTAATCACGCAACTCGGAGTAAGTGAGAAAGTGAAAGACACATAGCCTATCATATCACATATAGGTGTTACCTAAAAAATGATACAGACAAAGGTATTTCCACAGAGAAACACTATCATAGATTCATTAAAAAAACTTATGGTTCACCAAATGGAAAGGTGTGAGGATTGGATACATTACCATATTGAGGTTAACAGAGAGACACAAACACACGTGAAATACATAATCACCAAAGACCTACGCAATACCAAGAGAAGACTACTCAACACTGTGTCATAACCTACATGGGAAAAGGATCCGAAGAAGAATAGATATATGTATATGTGTGAAAGAACCACATCTTGCACACCTAGAACAAACAAAACATTGTAATCAAGTTTGCTGTGATACAAAATAAAAATTAAGTTAAAAATACCAACAAGAAGTAATGAGACATAAACTTAAAGGGCTTTTGCCTCGCACATTCCATTCTAATTTGCAACCTAGAACACCACTTCCAGTAAGGCTCTGTTGCCCTAGTAACCAGATTTGGTAAAGGAGAAATGCTGCCGCCTTGTGGCCGATTCCCGCAAGAGCAGCTTTTAACCCACAGCTAATGGTCACTTACCATTCATTCACAAGGACGCAGGGCTGTAAAGGACACCTGCCCTCAAAATTGTGCTGAGGTAGGGAATGGATAAAAAAAATTCAAAACAGGCAAAATGTTCACGAAGCTAGTATGAAGAGGTAAGTTTTACTCACTCTCTTTTTAAAGAAAGGGAAATGGATAAAAGCTCAACCTCAGGAAGTATTAGACTCATGCAATCTAATCTACGAAAAGTTCTCAACTCACACCCGTCGACTGACCATTGGCAAAAAGTCTACAAACAGTCAATGCTGAAGAGGTTTTAGAGAACTGTGTACCCTCTAGCTGCTGGTGAGATGTAAAAGGGTTAAACGCTAATAATGAGAACAGAAAGGAGCTGCGTTGAAAAGGAAAAATTGAGGTACCATTCAATCCAGCAGGCGCACCAATGGGCCTCTCACCTGAGAAGACCAGAATGAAGAAGACCCGGGCTGCAAAAGCTGCACTGCAGCCTTATTCACAATAGACAAGACAGTGAAGCAACCAAAATGTCCATCAACAGATGAAAGGAAAAGGAAGAAGCGGCCCATGTACACAATGAATACTAGCCATGGAAAACAATGAAACACTGCTCTTTGAGGCACCATAGATGATCTTGGAGATAATCACAGAACATGAGGTAAGTCGGAAAGCAAAAGTCCTATATCCTATGATATCACTTATACGTGTTCTCTAATAACTGACACAAATGAACATATTTCCACTGAGAAAGTCAATCACAGACTTATTAAAAAAAAACTATGCTTATCTACAAGGAAAGGTGGGGGGAATGGATACATGAAGATTAGCGTTACCATATGTATACAAATACATATTATATACATATATCAAAAAGACCGACCATATAGCAAGGAAGGTTTACGGAACACTCTGTAATAATTTACACGGGAAGAGGATCTCTACATAAATAGGTATATAGAATATGTAGATGAACCAGAGTGTGTACACCTTGGACAAGCAACATTCTAACCATTACCCCAATTGAAAAAATTAAAACAACGAACTAGGAGTAATGAGACATAAACTTATGGGGGGTTTTCCTGGCACATTCCATTCAAATTGACCACCTAGGCAAACGACTTCCAGAACGGCTCTGCTGCCCTAGTACCCCGATTTGGGAATGGAGAAATGCTGCATCCTTGTGGCCGTTTCCCACAACAGCAGCTTTAAACCCACTGCAAAAGGTCACTAAATGTTCACCAATTGCAGTTCTGTAAATGACACCTGCCCTCCAAAAAATACTGAGGTCGAAAATCGACCAAAAAATTCTAGAGTGCAACCTTCCAAAAAGAAAATTTGAAGAGGTATATTATACTCACACTCTTTTTCTTTTTTCTTTTAACAGAAAAGCAAAAGGCGTGGAAAAATGATGAATTGTAGGAATTTTTACAGACATGTAAACCCAAATTACAAAAACCTATCAGCTCACCCCAGTCAGAATGGCCATCAACAAAAATGCTGCAAACAAGAAATGCTGACGTGATTGTGGAGAAATGCGTACCCTCGATTCTAAGGGGGACGTGGTAAGAGCCACTAATGACAGCACAATTGAGGTGCCTTGAAAAGGTAAACGTTGAGCTACCATACCAGTCAATCAATCATACCCACTGCTGGGTCTATCACCTGAGAGAATGAAAATCAAAAATCGCAGGCTGGCAATCCTGCACTCCAGCAATATTTACCATAGGCAACGCTTGGAAGCAACGAAAATGTCCATCAACAGAGGAATGCACCAAGAAGAAGTGGTCCATGTACACAATGGAATATTAGCCATGGAAAACATTGAAGCACTGCTCTTTGAGGCACCATAGATGAGCCTGGAGATAATCACAAAACATGAAGTAGGTCGGAAAGCAAAAGACCTATATCCCATATTATCACGTACGGCATTATCTAATAACTGACACAGATGAACATATTTCCAAAGAGAAAGACACTCACAGGCGTAGAACACAAACTATGCTCATCTAAAAGGAAAGGAGGGGGGAAATTGAGAAATGAAGATTAGTGTGACTATACATATACAAATACATATTATATACATGTATCAAAAAGACCGAACATATAGCAAGGGAGGTCGACGGAACACTGTAATATTTTACATGGGAAGAGGATCTGTACATTAATAGACATACATAATGTACAAATGAACCAGATTGTGTACACCTAGGACAAACAATTTTCTAAACTTTACCCAGATTAAAAAAATTTTAAAAACCAAGAAGAAGTAATGAGACATAAACTTATGGGGATTTCTCCTGGCAAATTCCATTCTAATTTACAACCTAGGACAATGACTTCCAGAAAGGCTCTGCTGCCCTAGTACCCAGATTGGGGAATGGAGAAATGCTACCTCCTTGTGGACGTTTCCCACAACAGCAGCTTTGAACCCACTGCAAAAGGTCACTAAATTTTCACCAACTTGCAGTTCTGTAAATGGCGCCTGCCCTCCAGGAAATTTCTGGGGTCAAAAATCGACCAAAAAATTCAGAAGAGGGCAACCTTCGAAGAAGACAATTTCAAGAGCTATATTGTACTCACGGTTTTTTCTTTTAAGAGAAAAGAAAAAGGCGTAGGAATATGATGAATTTTAAAAATTTTAATGACATGCATACCCATATTACAAAAACCTATCAGCTCGCAGCAGTCACAATGGCCATTAGGAAAAGTGCTGCAAAAAATAAACGGTGAAGGGAGTGTGGAGAAATGCGTACCCTCGGTGGTAAGGGGGGGCATGTAAAGAGCCACTAATGAAAACACAATGTAGGTGCTTTGAAAAGGGAAACATTGAGCTACCAGTCAATCAATCACAACCACTGCTTGGCCTATCACCTGAGAAAATGAGAATCAAAAAGTCACAGGCTGGCAAACCTGTACGCCAGCAATATTTACCATAGCCAACACTTGGAAGCAATGAAAATGTCCATCAACCGAGGAATGCACCAAGAAGAAGTGGTCCACGTACACAATGGAATATTACTCTAATTAATAATAAATATAAATTAAATTTAAAAACAAAGAAAAGCAAGGAGACATCAACATTTGTGGGTTTATCCGGGCACATTGCACTCTAATTTATAACCGAAGAACACCACGGACCGGTAGGTCTGTTTCCCTAGTAGCAGCAAGGGGAACGTAGAAAGGCTGCCGCTCTCTGGCCGTTACCTGCAAAAGCAGGTTTAAAGCCTGAGCTAATGGTCACTTCATATGAACAAGTACTGCAGGGCTGTAAATGAAACCTGCCCTCAAAATGTCTTGAGGGAGATCATGGCCAAAATATTTCAAACGGTGACACATACTTTAAGAAAACACTTTGAAGAAATAAGCTCCAATCACAGCTGGAAAAATAAAAAGGACAAGTCTTAAAGCTCAATTTCAACGCATTATGAGACACATGCAAATTCAACCACAAAGAGGTATCAGCTCACACCACTCAGAATAACCATCAGCAAAAACTACAAAGAATAAATGCTGAAGGTGCTGGGAAGAAATACATACCCTCCACTTTAAGTGGGATGTAACCTGGAAAGAGCCACTAAAGAGATCAGAATAGAGGTGCCTTTAAAAGGTAAACATTGAGCTACCATATGATCCAGCAGACCTATTCCTGGACCTGTAACCTAAGAAGACAGAATTGGAAGGACACAGGCACGCAAATCTGCATTGCACAGTATTACAATGGCCAAGATATGGAAGTAACCAAAAAGTCCACCGACAGATGGGTGGACAAAGAAGAACTGCTACCTGTACAGATGGAATATGAGCTAGTGAAAAAATGAAACAATGCCATTTGCAGCACCATAGATGAGTCTAGAAGTAATCACGCAACTCGGAGTAAGTGAGAAAGCGAAAGACACATAGCCTATCATATCACATATAGGTGTTACCTAAAAAATGATACAGACAAAGGTATTTCCACAGAGAAACACTATCATAGATTCATTAAAAAAACTTATGGTTCACCAAATGGAAAGGTGTGAGGATTGGATACATTACCATATTGAGGTTAACAGAGAGACACAAACACACGTGAAATACATAATCACCAAAGACCTACGCAATACCAAGAGAAGACTACTCAACACTGTGTCATAACCTACATGGGAAAAGGATCCGAAGAAGAATAGATATATGTATATGTGTGAAAGAACCACATCTTGCACACCTAGAACAAACAAAACATTGTAATCAAGTTTGCTGTGATAAAAAATAAAAATTAATTTAAAAATACCAACAAGAAGTAATGAGACATAAACTTAAAGGGCTTTTGCCTCGCACATTCCATTCTAATTTGCAACCTAGAACACCACTTCCAGTAAGGCTCTGTTGCCCTAGTAACCAGATTTGGTAAAGGAGAAATGCTGCCGCCTTGTGGCCGATTCCCGCAAGAGCAGCTTTTAACCCACAGCTAATGGTCACTTACCATTCATTCACAAGGACGCAGGGCTGTAAAGGACACCTGCCCTCAAAATTGTGCTGAGGTAGGGAATGGATAAAAAAAATTCAAAACAGGCAAAATGTTCACAAAGCTAGTATGAAGAGGTAAGTTTTACTCACTCTCTTTTTAAAGAAAGGGAAATGGATAAAAGCTCAACCTCAGGAAGTATTAGACTCATGCAATCTAATCTACGAAAAGTTTTCAACTCACACCCGTCGACTGACCATTGGCAAAAAGTCTACAGTCAATGCTGAAGAGGTTTTAGAGAACTGTGTACCCTCTAGCTGCTGGTGAGATGTAAAAGGGTTAAACGCTAATAATGAGAACAGAAAGGAGCTGCGTTGAAAAGGAAAAATTGAGGTACCATTCAATCCAGCAGGCGCACCAATGGGCCTCTCACCTGAGAAGACCAGAATGAAGAAGACCCGGGCTGCAAAAGCTGCACTGCAGCCTTATTCACAATAGACAAGACAGTGAAGCAACCAAAATGTCCATCAACAGATGAAAGGAAAAGGAAGAAGCGGCCCATGTACACAATGAATACTAGCCATGGAAAACAATGAAACACTGCTCTTTGAGGCACCATAGATGATCTTGGAGATAATCACAGAACATGAGGTAAGTCGGAAAGCAAAAGTCCTATATCCCATGATATCACTTATAGGCGTTCTCTAATAACTGACACAAATGAACATATTTCCACAGAGAAAGTCCATCACAGACTTATTAAAAAAAAAAAACTATGCTTATCTAAAAGGAAAGGTGGGGGAATGGATAAATGAAGATTAGCGTTACCATATGTATACAAATACATATTATATACATATATCAAAAAGACCGACCATATAGCAAGGAAGGTTTACGGAACACTCTGTAATAATTTACACGGGAAGAGGATCTCTACATAAATAGGTATATAGAATATGTAGATGAACCAGAGTGTGTACACCTTGGACAAGCAACATTCTAACCATTACCCCAATTGAAAAAATTAAAACAACGAACTAGGAGTAATGAGACATAAACTTATGGGGGGTTTTCCTGGCACATTCCATTCAAATTGACCACCTAGGCAAACGACTTCCAGAACGGCTCTGCTGCCCTAGTACCCCGATTTGGGAATGGAGAAATGCTGCATCCTTGTGGCCGTTTCCCACAACAGCAGCTTTAAACCCACTGCAAAAGGTCACTAAATGTTCACCAATTGCAGTTCTGTAAATGACACCTGCCCTCCAAAAAATACTGAGGTCGAAAATCGACCAAAAAATTCTAGAGTGCAACCTTCCAAAAAGAAAATTTGAAGAGGTATATTATACTCACACTCTTTTTCTTTTTTCTTTTAACAGAAAAGCAAAAGGCGTGGAAAAATGATGAATTGTAGGAATTTTTACAGACATGTAAACCCAAATTACAAAAACCTATCAGCTCACCCCAGTCAGAATGGCCATCAACAAAAATGCTGCAAACAAGAAATGCTGACGTGATTGTGGAGAAATGCGTACCCTCGATTCTAAGGGGGACGTGGTAAGAGCCACTAATGACAGCACAATTGAGGTGCCTTGAAAAGGTAAACGTTGAGCTACCATACCAGTCAATCAATCATACCCACTGCTGGGTCTATCACCTGAGAGAATGAAAATCAAAAATCGCAGGCTGGCAATCCTGCACTCCAGCAATATTTACCATAGGCAACGCTTGGAAGCAACGAAAATGTCCATCAACAGAGGAATGCACCACGAAGAAGTGGTCCATGTACACAATGGAATATTAGCCATGGAAAACATTGAAGTACTGCTCTTTGAGGCACCATAGATGAGCCTGGAGATAATCACAAAACATGAAGTAGGTCGGAAAGCAAAAGACCTATATCCCATATTATCACGTACGGCATTATCTAATAACTGACACAGATGAACATATTTCCAAAGAGAAAGACACTCACAGGCGTAGAAAACAAACTATGCTCATCTAAAAGGAAAGGAGGGGGGAAATTGAGAAATGAAGATTAGTGTGACTATACATATACAAATACATATTATATACATGTATCAAAAAGACCGAACATATAGCAAGGGAGGTCGACGGAACACTGTAATATTTTACATGGGAAGAGGATCTGTACATTAATAGACATACATAATGTACAAATGAACCAGATTGTGTACACCTAGGACAAACAATTTTCTAAACTTTACCCAGATTAAAAAAATTTTAAAAACCAAGAAGAAGTAATGAGACATAAACTTATGGGGATTTCTCCTGGCAAATTCCATTCTAATTTACAACCTAGGACAATGACTTCCAGAAAGGCTCTGCTGCCCTAGTACCCAGATTGGGGAATGGAGAAATGCTACCTCCTTGTGGACGTTTCCCACAACAGCAGCTTTGAACCCACTGCAAAAGGTCACTAAATTTTCACCAACTTGCAGTTCTGTAAATGGCGCCTGCCCTCCAGGAAATTTCTGGGGTCAAAAATCGACCAAAAAATTCAGAAGAGGGCAACCTTCGAAGAAGACAATTTCAAGAGCTATATTGTACTCACGGTTTTTTTCTTTTAAGAGAAAAGAAAAAGGCGTAGGAATATGATGAATTTTAAAAATTTTAATGACATGCATACCCATATTACAAAAACCTATCAGCTCGCAGCAGTCACAATGGCCATTAGGAAAAGTGCTGCAAAAAATAAACGGTGAAGGGAGTGTGGAGAAATGCGTACCCTCGGTGGTAAGGGGGGGCATGTAAAGAGCCACTAATGAAAACACAATGTAGGTGCTTTGAAAAGGGAAACATTGAGCTACCAGTCAATCAATCACAACCACTGCTTGGCCTATCACCTGAGAAAATGAGAATCAAAAAGTCACAGGCTGGCAAACCTGTACGCCAGCAATATTTACCATAGCCAACACTTGGAAGCAATGAAAATGTCCATCAACCGAGGAATGCACCAAGAAGAAGTGGTCCACGTACACAATGGAATATTACTCTAATTAATAATAAATATAAATTAAATTTAAAAACAAAGAAAAGCAAGGAGACATCAACATTTGTGGGTTTATCCGGGCACATTGCACTCTAATTTATAACCGAAGAACACCACGGACCGGTAGGTCTGTTTCCCTAGTAGCAGCAAGGGGAACGTAGAAAGGCTGCCGCTCTCTGGCCGTTACCTGCAAAAGCAGGTTTAAAGCCTGAGCTAATGGTCACTTCATATGAACAAGTACTGCAGGGCTGTAAATGAAACCTGCCCTCAAAATGTCTTGAGGGAGATCATGGCCAAAATATTTCAAACGGTGACACATACTTTAAGAAAACACTTTGAAGAAATAAGCTCCAATCACAGCTGGAAAAATAAAAAGGACAAGTCTTAAAGCTCAATTTCAACGCATTATGAGACACATGCAAATTCAACCACAAAGAGGTATCAGCTCACACCACTCAGAATAACCATCAGCAAAAACTACAAAGAATAAATGCTGAAGGTGCTGGGAAGAAATACATACCCTCCACTTTAAGTGGGACGTAACCTGGAAAGAGCCACTAAAGAGATCAGAATAGAGGTGCCTTTAAAAGGTAAACATTGAGCTACCATATGATCCAGCAGACCTATTCCTGGACCTATAACCTAAGAAGACAGAATTGGAAGGACACAGGCACGCAAATCTGCATTGCACAGTATTACAATGGCCAAGATATGGAAGTAACCAAAAAGTCCACCGACAGATGGGTGGACAAAGAAGAACTGCTACCTGTACAGATGGAATATGAGCTAGTGAAAAAATGAAACAATGCCATTTGCAGCACCATAGATGAGTCTAGAAGTAATCACGCAACTCGGAGTAAGTGAGAAAGCGAAAGACACATAGCCTATCATATCACATATAGGTGTTACCTAAAAAATGATACAGACAAAGGTATTTCCACAGAGAAACACTATCATAGATTCATTAAAAAAACTTATGGTTCACCAAATGGAAAGGTGTGAGGATTGGATACATTACCATATTGAGGTTAACAGAGAGACACAAACACACGTGAAATACATAATCACCAAAGACCTACGCAATACCAAGAGAAGACTACTCAACACTGTGTCATAACCTACATGGGAAAAGGATCCGAAGAAGAATAGATATATGTATATGTGTGAAAGAACCACATCTTGCACACCTAGAACAAACAAAACATTGTAATCAAGTTTGCTGTGATAAAAAATAAAAATTAAGTTAAAAATACCAACAAGAAGTAATGAGACATAAACTTAAAGGGCTTTTGCCTCGCACATTCCATTCTAATTTGCAACCTAGAACACCACTTCCAGTAAGGCTCTGTTGCCCTAGTAACCAGATTTGGTAAAGGAGAAATGCTGCCGCCTTGTGGCCGATTCCCGCAAGAGCAGCTTTTAACCCACAGCTAATGGTCACTTACCATTCATTCACAAGGACGCAGGGCTGTAAAGGACACCTGCCCTCAAAATTGTGCTGAGGTAGGGAATGGATAAAAAAAATTCAAAACAGGCAAAATGTTCACGAAGCTAGTATGAAGAGGTAAGTTTTACTCACTCTCTTTTTAAAGAAAGGGAAATGGATAAAAGCTCAACCTCAGGAAGTATTAGACTCATGCAATCTAATCTACGAAAAGTTCTCAACTCACACCCGTCGACTGACCATTGGCAAAAAGTCTACAAACAGTCAATGCTGAAGAGGTTTTAGAGAACTGTGTACCCTCTAGCTGCTGGTGAGATGTAAAAGGGTTAAACGCTAATAATGAGAACAGAAAGGAGCTGCGTTGAAAAGGAAAAATTGAGGTACCATTCAATCCAGCAGGCGCACCAATGGGCCTCTCACCTGAGAAGACCAGAATGAAGAAGACCCGGGCTGCAAAAGCTGCACTGCAGCCTTATTCACAATAGACAAGACAGTGAAGCAACCAAAATGTCCATCAACAGATGAAAGGAAAAGGAAGAAGCGGCCCATGTACACAATGAATACTAGCCATGGAAAACAATGAAACACTGCTCTTTGAGGCACCATAGATGATCTTGGAGATAATCACAGAACATGAGGTAAGTCGGAAAGCAAAAGTCCTATATCCCATGATATCACTTATAGGCGTTCTCTAATAACTGACACAAATGAACATATTTCCACAGAGAAAGTCCATCACAGACTTATTAAAAAAAAAAAACTATGCTTATCTAAAAGGAAAGGTGGGGGAATGGATAAATGAAGATTAGCGTTACCATATGTATACAAATACATATTATATACATATATCAAAAAGACCGACCATATAGCAAGGAAGGTTTACGGAACACTCTGTAATAATTTACACGGGAAGAGGATCTCTACATAAATAGGTATATAGAATATGTAGATGAACCAGAGTGTGTACACCTTGGACAAGCAACATTCTAACCATTACCCCAATTGAAAAAATTAAAACAACGAACTAGGAGTAATGAGACATAAACTTATGGGGGGTTTTCCTGGCACATTCCATTCAAATTGACCACCTAGGCAAACGACTTCCAGAACGGCTCTGCTGCCCTAGTACCCCGATTTGGGAATGGAGAAATGCTGCATCCTTGTGGCCGTTTCCCACAACAGCAGCTTTAAACCCACTGCAAAAGGTCACTAAATGTTCACCAATTGCAGTTCTGTAAATGACACCTGCCCTCCAAAAAATACTGAGGTCGAAAATCGACCAAAAAATTCTAGAGTGCAACCTTCCAAAAAGAAAATTTGAAGAGGTATATTATACTCACACTCTTTTTCTTTTTTCTTTTAACAGAAAAGCAAAAGGCGTGGAAAAATGATGAATTGTAGGAATTTTTACAGACATGTAAACCCAAATTACAAAAACCTATCAGCTCACCCCAGTCAGAATGGCCATCAACAAAAATGCTGCAAACAAGAAATGCTGACGTGATTGTGGAGAAATGCGTACCCTCGATTCTAAGGGGGACGTGGTAAGAGCCACTAATGACAGCACAATTGAGGTGCCTTGAAAAGGTAAACGTTGAGCTACCATACCAGTCAATCAATCATACCCACTGCTGGGTCTATCACCTGAGAGAATGAAAATCAAAAATCGCAGGCTGGCAATCCTGCACTCCAGCAATATTTACCATAGGCAACGCTTGGAAGCAACGAAAATGTCCATCAACAGAGGAATGCACCAAGAAGAAGTGGTCCATGTACACAATGGAATATTAGCCATGGAAAACATTGAAGTACTGCTCTTTGAGGCACCATAGATGAGCCTGGAGATAATCACAAAACATGAAGTAGGTCGGAAAGCAAAAGACCTATATCCCATATTATCACGTACGGCATTATCTAATAACTGACACAGATGAACATATTTCCAAAGAGAAAGACACTCACAGGCGTAGAAAACAAACTATGCTCATCTAAAAGGAAAGGAGGGGGGAAATTGAGAAATGAAGATTAGTGTGACTATACATATACAAATACATATTATATACATGTATCAAAAAGACCGAACATATAGCAAGGGAGGTCGACGGAACACTGTAATATTTTACATGGGAAGAGGATCTGTACATTAATAGACATACATAATGTACAAATGAACCAGATTGTGTACACCTAGGACAAACAATTTTCTAAACTTTACCCAGATTAAAAAAATTTTAAAAACCAAGAAGAAGTAATGAGACATAAACTTATGGGGATTTCTCCTGGCAAATTCCATTCTAATTTACAACCTAGGACAATGACTTCCAGAAAGGCTCTGCTGCCCTAGTACCCAGATTGGGGAATGGAGAAATGCTACCTCCTTGTGGACGTTTCCCACAACAGCAGCTTTGAACCCACTGCAAAAGGTCACTAAATTTTCACCAACTTGCAGTTCTGTAAATGGCGCCTGCCCTCCAGAAAATTTCTGGGGTCAAAAATCGACCAAAAAATTCAGAAGAGGGCAACCTTCGAAGAAGACAATTTCAAGAGCTATATTGTACTCACGGTTTTTTCTTTTAAGAGAAAAGAAAAAGGCGTAGGAATATGATGAATTTTAAAAATTTTAATGACATGCATACCCATATTACAAAAACCTATCAGCTCGCAGCAGTCACAATGGCCATTAGGAAAAGTGCTGCAAAAAATAAACGGTGAAGGGAGTGTGGAGAAATGCGTACCCTCGGTGGTAAGGGGGGGCATGTAAAGAGCCACTAATGAAAACACAATGTAGGTGCTTTGAAAAGGGAAACATTGAGCTACCAGTCAATCAATCACAACCACTGCTTGGCCTATCACCTGAGAAAATGAGAATCAAAAAGTCACAGGCTGGCAAACCTGTACGCCAGCAATATTTACCATAGCCAACACTTGGAAGCAATGAAAATGTCCATCAACCGAGGAATGCACCAAGAAGAAGTGGTCCACGTACACAATGGAATATTACTCTAATTAATAATAAATATAAATTAAATTTAAAAACAAAGAAAAGCAAGGAGACATCAACATTTGTGGGTTTATCCGGGCACATTGCACTCTAATTTATAACCGAAGAACACCACGGACCGGTAGGTCTGTTTCCCTAGTAGCAGCAAGGGGAACGTAGAAAGGCTGCCGCTCTCTGGCCGTTACCTGCAAAAGCAGGTTTAAAGCCTGAGCTAATGGTCACTTCATATGAACAAGTACTGCAGGGCTGTAAATGAAACCTGCCCTCAAAATGTCTTGAGGGAGATCATGGCCAAAATATTTCAAACGGTGACACATACTTTAAGAAAACACTTTGAAGAAATAAGCTCCAATCACAGCTGGAAAAATAAAAAGGACAAGTCTTAAAGCTCAATTTCAACGCATTATGAGACACATGCAAATTCAACCACAAAGAGGTATCAGCTCACACCACTCAGAATAACCATCAGCAAAAACTACAAAGAATAAATGCTGAAGGTGCTGGGAAGAAATACATACCCTCCACTTTAAGTGGGACGTAACCTGGAAAGAGCCACTAAAGAGATCAGAATAGAGGTGCCTTTAAAAGGTAAACATTGAGCTACCATATGATCCAGCAGACCTATTCCTGGACCTATAACCTAAGAAGACAGAATTGGAAGGACACAGGCACGCAAATCTGCATTGCACAGTATTACAATGGCCAAGATATGGAAGTAACCAAAAAGTCCACCGACAGATGGGTGGACAAAGAAGAACTGCTACCTGTACAGATGGAATATGAGCTAGTGAAAAAATGAAACAATGCCATTTGCAGCACCATAGATGAGTCTAGAAGTAATCACGCAACTCGGAGTAAGTGAGAAAGCGAAAGACACATAGCCTATCATATCACATATAGGTGTTACCTAAAAAATGATACAGACAAAGGTATTTCCACAGAGAAACACTATCATAGATTCATTAAAAAAACTTATGGTTCACCAAATGGAAAGGTGTGAGGATTGGATACATTACCATATTGAGGTTAACAGAGAGACACAAACACACGTGAAATACATAATCACCAAAGACCTACGCAATACCAAGAGAAGACTACTCAACACTGTGTCATAACCTACATGGGAAAAGGATCCGAAGAAGAATAGATATATGTATATGTGTGAAAGAACCACATCTTGCACACCTAGAACAAACAAAACATTGTAATCAAGTTTGCTGTGAAAAAAAATAAAAATTAAGTTAAAAATACCAACAAGAAGTAATGAGACATAAACTTAAAGGGCTTTTGCCTCGCACATTCCATTCTAATTTACAACCTAGAACACCACTTCCAGTAAGGCTCTGTTGCCCTAGTAACCAGATTTGGTAAAGGAGAAATGCTGCCGCCTTGTGGCCGATTCCCGCAACAGCAGCTTTTAACCCACAGCTAATGGTCACTTACCATTCATTCACAAGGACGCAGGGCTGTAAAGGACACCTGCCCTCAAAATTGTGCTGAGGTAGGGAATGGATAAAAATAATTCAAAACAGGCAAAATGTTCACGAAGCTAGTATGAAGAGGTAAGTTTTACTCACTCTCTTTTTAAAGAAAGGGAAATGGATAAAAGCTCAACCTCAGGAAGTATTAGACTCATGCAATCTAATCTACGAAAAGTTCTCAACTCACACCCGTCGACTGACCATTGGCAAAAAGTCTACAAACAGTCAATGCTGAAGAGGTTTTAGAGAACTGTGTACCCTCTAGCTGCTGGTGAGATGTAAAAGGGTTAAACGCTAATAATGAGAACAGAAAGGAGCTGCGTTGAAAAGGAAAAATTGAGGTACCATTCAATCCAGCAGGCGCACCAATGGGCCTCTCACCTGAGAAGACCAGAATGAAGAAGACCCGGGCTGCAAAAGCTGCACTGCAGCCTTATTCACAATAGACAAGACAGTGAAGCAACCAAAATGTCCATCAACAGATGAAAGGAAAAGGAAGAAGCGGCCCATGTACACAATGAATACTAGCCATGGAAAACAATGAAACACTGCTCTTTGAGGCACCATAGATGATCTTGGAGATAATCACAGAACATGAGGTAAGTCGGAAAGCAAAAGTCCTATATCCCATGATATCACTTATAGGCGTTCTCTAATAACTGACACAAATGAACATATTTCCACAGAGAAAGTCCATCACAGACTTATTAAAAAAAAAAACTATGCTTATCTAAAAGGAAAGGTGGGGGAATGGATAAATGAAGATTAGCGTTACCATATGTATACAAATACATATTATATACATATATCAAAAAGACCGACCATATAGCAAGGAAGGTTTACGGAACACTCTGTAATAATTTACACGGGAAGAGGATCTCTACATAAATAGGTATATAGAATATGTAGATGAACCAGAGTGTGTACACCTTGGACAAGCAACATTCTAACCATTACCCCAATTGAAAAAATTAAAACAACGAACTAGGAGTAATGAGACATAAACTTATGGGGGGTTTTCCTGGCACATTCCATTCAAATTGACCACCTAGGCAAACGACTTCCAGAACGGCTCTGCTGCCCTAGTACCCCGATTTGGGAATGGAGAAATGCTGCATCCTTGTGGCCGTTTCCCACAACAGCAGCTTTAAACCCACTGCAAAAGGTCACTAAATGTTCACCAATTGCAGTTCTGTAAATGACACCTGCCCTCCAAAAAATACTGAGGTCGAAAATCGACCAAAAAATTCTAGAGTGCAACCTTCCAAAAAGAAAATTTGAAGAGGTATATTATACTCACACTCTTTTTCTTTTTTCTTTTAACAGAAAAGCAAAAGGCGTGGAAAAATGATGAATTGTAGGAATTTTTACAGACATGTAAACCCAAATTACAAAAACCTATCAGCTCACCCCAGTCAGAATGGCCATCAACAAAAATGCTGCAAACAAGAAATGCTGACATGATTGTGGAGAAATGCGTACCCTCGATTCTAAGGGGGACGTGGTAAGAGCCACTAATGACAGCACAATTGAGGTGCCTTGAAAAGGTAAACGTTGAGCTACCATACCAGTCAATCAATCATACCCACTGCTGGGTCTATCACCTGAGAGAATGAAAATCAAAAATCGCAGGCTGGCAATCCTGCACTCCAGCAATATTTACCATAGGCAACGCTTGGAAGCAACGAAAATGTCCATCAACAGAGGAATGCACCAAGAAGAAGTGGTCCATGTACACAATGGAATATTAGCCATGGAAAACATTGAAGCACTGCTCTTTGAGGCACCATAGATGAGCCTGGAGATAATCACAAAACATGAAGTAGGTCGGAAAGCAAAAGACCTATATCCCATATTATCACGTACGGCATTATCTAATAACTGACACAGATGAACATATTTCCAAAGAGAAAGACACTCACAGGCGTAGAAAACAAACTATGCTCATCTAAAAGGAAAGGAGGGGGGAAATTGAGAAATGAAGATTAGTGTGACTATACATATACAAATACATATTATATACATGTATCAAAAAGACCGAACATATAGCAAGGGAGGTCGACGGAACACTGTAATATTTTACATGGGAAGAGGATCTGTACATTAATAGACATACATAATGTACAAATGAACCAGATTGTGTACACCTAGGACAAACAATTTTCTAAACTTTACCCAGATTAAAAAAATTTTAAAAACCAAGAAGAAGTAATGAGACATAAACTTATGGGGATTTCTCCTGGCAAATTCCATTCTAATTTACAACCTAGGACAATGACTTCCAGAAAGGCTCTGCTGCCCTAGTACCCAGATTGGGGAATGGAGAAATGCTACCTCCTTGTGGACGTTTCCCACAACAGCAGCTTTGAACCCACTGCAAAAGGTCACTAAATTTTCACCAACTTGCAGTTCTGTAAATGGCGCCTGCCCTCCAGAAAATTTCTGGGGTCAAAAATCGACCAAAAAATTCAGAAGAGGGCAACCTTCGAAGAAGACAATTTCAAGAGCTATATTGTACTCACGGTTTTTTCTTTTAAGAGAAAAGAAAAAGGCGTAGGAATATGATGAATTTTAAAAATTTTAATGACATGCATACCCATATTACAAAAACCTATCAGCTCGCAGCAGTCACAATGGCCATTAGGAAAAGTGCTGCAAAAAATAAACGGTGAAGGGAGTGTGGAGAAATGCGTACCCTCGGTGGTAAGGGGGGGCATGTAAAGAGCCACTAATGAAAACACAATGTAGGTGCTTTGAAAAGGGAAACATTGAGCTACCAGTCAATCAATCACAACCACTGCTTGGCCTATCACCTGAGAAAATGAGAATCAAAAAGTCACAGGCTGGCAAACCTGTACGCCAGCAATATTTACCATAGCCAACACTTGGAAGCAATGAAAATGTCCATCAACCGAGGAATGCACCAAGAAGAAGTGGTCCACGTACACAATGGAATATTACTCTAATTAATAATAAATATAAATTAAATTTAAAAACAAAGAAAAGCAAGGAGACATCAACATTTGTGGGTTTATCCGGGCACATTGCACTCTAATTTATAACCGAAGAACACCACGGACCGGTAGGTCTGTTTCCCTAGTAGCAGCAAGGGGAACGTAGAAAGGCTGCCGCTCTCTGGCCGTTACCTGCAAAAGCAGGTTTAAAGCCTGAGCTAATGGTCACTTCATATGAACAAGTACTGCAGGGCTGTAAATGAAACCTGCCCTCAAAATGTCTTGAGGGAGATCATGGCCAAAATATTTCAAACGGTGACACATACTTTAAGAAAACACTTTGAAGAAATAAGCTCCAATCACAGCTGGAAAAATAAAAAGGACAAGTCTTAAAGCTCAATTTCAACGCATTATGAGACACATGCAAATTCAACCACAAAGAGGTATCAGCTCACACCACTCAGAATAACCATCAGCAAAAACTACAAAGAATAAATGCTGAAGGTGCTGGGAAGAAATACATACCCTCCACTTTAAGTGGGACGTAACCTGGAAAGAGCCACTAAAGAGATCAGAATAGAGGTGCCTTTAAAAGGTAAACATTGAGCTACCATATGATCCAGCAGACCTATTCCTGCACCTATAACCTAAGAAGACAGAATTGGAAGGACACAGGCACGCAAATCTGCATTGCACAGTATTACAATGGCCAAGATATGGAAGTAACCAAAAAGTCCACCGACAGATGGGTGGACAAAGAAGAACTGCTACCTGTACAGATGGAATATGAGCTAGTGAAAAAATGAAACAATGCCATTTGCAGCACCATAGATGAGTCTAGAAGTAATCACGCAACTCGGAGTAAGTGAGAAAGCGAAAGACACATAGCCTATCATATCACATATAGGTGTTACCTAAAAAATGATACAGACAAAGGTATTTCCACAGAGAAACACTATCATAGATTCATTAAAAAAACTTATGGTTCACCAAATGGAAAGGTGTGAGGATTGGATACATTACCATATTGAGGTTAACAGAGAGACACAAACACACGTGAAATACATAATCACCAAAGACCTACGCAATACCAAGAGAAGACTACTCAACACTGTGTCATAACCTACATGGGAAAAGGATCCGAAGAAGAATAGATATATGTATATGTGTGAAAGAACCACATCTTGCACACCTAGAACAAACAAAACATTGTAATCAAGTTTGCTGTGAAAAAAAATAAAAATTAAGTTAAAAATACCAACAAGAAGTAATGAGACATAAACTTAAAGGGCTTTTGCCTCGCACATTCCATTCTAATTTACAACCTAGAACACCACTTCCAGTAAGGCTCTGTTGCCCTAGTAACCAGATTTGGTAAAGGAGAAATGCTGCCGCCTTGTGGCCGATTCCCGCAACAGCAGCTTTTAACCCACAGCTAATGGTCACTTACCATTCATTCACAAGGACGCAGGGCTGTAAAGGACACCTGCCCTCAAAATTGTGCTGAGGTAGGGAATGGATAAAAATAATTCAAAACAGGCAAAATGTTCACGAAGCTAGTATGAAGAGGTAAGTTTTACTCACTCTCTTTTTAAAGAAAGGGAAATGGATAAAAGCTCAACCTCAGGAAGTATTAGACTCATGCAATCTAATCTACGAAAAGTTCTCAACTCACACCCGTCGACTGACCATTGGCAAAAAGTCTACAAACAGTCAATGCTGAAGAGGTTTTAGAGAACTGTGTACCCTCTAGCTGCTGGTGAGATGTAAAAGGGTTAAACGCTAATAATGAGAACAGAAAGGAGCTGCGTTGAAAAGGAAAAATTGAGGTACCATTCAATCCAGCAGGCGCACCAATGGGCCTCTCACCTGAGAAGACCAGAATGAAGAAGACCCGGGCTGCAAAAGCTGCACTGCAGCCTTATTCACAATAGACAAGACAGTGAAGCAACCAAAATGTCCATCAACAGATGAAAGGAAAAGGAAGAAGCGGCCCATGTACACAATGAATACTAGCCATGGAAAACAATGAAACACTGCTCTTTGAGGCACCATAGATGATCTTGGAGATAATCACAGAACATGAGGTAAGTCGGAAAGCAAAAGTCCTATATCCCATGATATCACTTATAGGCGTTCTCTAATAACTGACACAAATGAACATATTTCCACAGAGAAAGTCCATCACAGACTTATTAAAAAAAAAAACTATGCTTATCTAAAAGGAAAGGTGGGGGAATGGATAAATGAAGATTAGCGTTACCATATGTATACAAATACATATTATATACATATATCAAAAAGACCGACCATATAGCAAGGAAGGTTTACGGAACACTCTGTAATAATTTACACGGGAAGAGGATCTCTACATAAATAGGTATATAGAATATGTAGATGAACCAGAGTGTGTACACCTTGGACAAGCAACATTCTAACCATTACCCCAATTGAAAAAATTAAAACAACGAACTAGGAGTAATGAGACATAAACTTATGGGGGGTTTTCCTGGCACATTCCATTCAAATTGACCACCTAGGCAAACGACTTCCAGAACGGCTCTGCTGCCCTAGTACCCCGATTTGGGAATGGAGAAATGCTGCATCCTTGTGGCCGTTTCCCACAACAGCAGCTTTAAACCCACTGCAAAAGGTCACTAAATGTTCACCAATTGCAGTTCTGTAAATGACACCTGCCCTCCAAAAAATACTGAGGTCGAAAATCGACCAAAAAATTCTAGAGTGCAACCTTCCAAAAAGAAAATTTGAAGAGGTATATTATACTCACACTCTTTTTTCTTTTAACAGAAAAGCAAAAGGCGTGGAAAAATGATGAATTGTAGGAATTTTTACAGACATGTAAACCCAAATTACAAAAACCTATCAGCTCACCCCAGTCAGAATGGCCATCAACAAAAATGCTGCAAACAAGAAATGCTGACGTGATTGTGGAGAAATGCGTACCCTCGATTCTAAGGGGGACGTGGTAAGAGCCACTAATGACAGCACAATTGAGGTGCCTTGAAAAGGTAAACGTTGAGCTACCATACCAGTCAATCAATCATACCCACTGCTGGGTCTATCACCTGAGAGAATGAAAATCAAAAATCGCAGGCTGGCAATCCTGCACTCCAGCAATATTTACCATAGGCAACGCTTGGAAGCAACGAAAATGTCCATCAACAGAGAAATGCACCAAGAAGAAGTGGTCCATGTACACAATGGAATATTAGCCATGGAAAACATTAAAGCACTGCTCTTTGAGGCACCATAGATGAGCCTGGAGATAATCACAAAACATGAAGTAGGTCGGAAAGCAAAAGACCTATATCCCATATTATCACGTACGGCATTATCTAATAACTGACACAGATGAACATATTTCCAAAGAGAAAGACACTCACAGGCGTAGAAAACAAACTATGCTCATCTAAAAGGAAAGGAGGGGGGAAATTGAGAAATGAAGATTAGTGTGACTATACATATACAAATACATATTATATACATGTATCAAAAAGACCGAACATATAGCAAGGGAGGTCGACGGAACAGTGTAATATTTTACATGGGAAGGGGATCTGTACATTAATAGACATACATAATGTACAAATGAACCAGATTGTGTACACCTAGGACAAACAATTTTCTAAACTTTACCCAGATTAAAAAAATTTTAAAAACCAAGAAGAAGTAATGAGACATAAACTTATGGGGATTTCTCCTGGCAAATTCCATTCTAATTTACAACCTAGGACAATGACTTCCAGAAAGGCTCTGCTGCCCTAGTACCCAGATTGGGGAATGGAGAAATGCTACCTCCTTGTGGACGTTTCCCACAACAGCAGCTTTGAACCCACTGCAAAAGGTCACTAAATTTTCACCAACTTGCAGTTCTGTAAATGGCGCCTGCCCTCCAGAAAATTTCTGGGGTCAAAAATCGACCAAAAAATTCAGAAGAGGGCAACCTTCGAAGAAGACAATTTCAAGAGCTATATTGTACTCACGGTTTTTTCTTTTAAGAGAAAAGAAAAAGGCGTAGGAATATGATGAATTTTAAAAATTTTAATGACATGCATACCCATATTACAAAAACCTATCAGCTCGCAGCAGTCACAATGGCCATTAGGAAAAGTGCTGCAAAAAATAAACGGTGAAGGGAGTGTGGAGAAATGCATACCCTCGGTGGTAAGGGGGGGCATGTAAAGAGCCACTAATGAAAACACAATGTAGGTGCTTTGAAAAGGGAAACATTGAGCTACCAGTCAATCAATCACAACCACTGCTTGGCCTATCACCTGAGAAAATGAGAATCAAAAAGTCACAGGCTGGCAAACCTGTACGCCAGCAATATTTACCATAGCCAACACTTGGAAGCAATGAAAATGTCCATCAACCGAGGAATGCACCAAGAAGAAGTGGTCCACGTACACAATGGAATATTACTCTAATTAATAATAAATATAAATTAAATTTAAAAACAAAGAAAAGCAAGGAGACATCAACATTTGTGGGTTTATCCGGGCACATTGCACTCTAATTTATAACCGAAGAACACCACGGACCGGTAGGTCTGTTTCCCTAGTAGCAGCAAGGGGAACGTAGAAAGGCTGCCGCTCTCTGGCCGTTACCTGCAAAAGCAGGTTTAAAGCCTGAGCTAATGGTCACTTCATATGAACAAGTACTGCAGGGCTGTAAATGAAACCTGCCCTCAAAATGTCTTGAGGGAGATCATGGCCAAAATATTTCAAACGGTGACACATACTTTAAGAAAACACTTTGAAGAAATAAGCTCCAATCACAGCTGGAAAAATAAAAAGGACAAGTCTTAAAGCTCAATTTCAACGCATTATGAGACACATGCAAATTCAACCACAAAGAGGTATCAGCTCACACCACTCAGAATAACCATCAGCAAAAACTACAAAGAATAAATGCTGAAGGTGCTGGGAAGAAATACATACCCTCCACTTTAAGTGGGACGTAACCTGGAAAGAGCCACTAAAGAGATCAGAATAGAGGTGCCTTTAAAAGGTAAACATTGAGCTACCATATGATCCAGCAGACCTATTCCTGCACCTATAACCTAAG